>NC_038250.2:43551039-44263561 GCF_000004515.6 Glycine max
CCTAAACCACTAACCCTAAACCCTAAACCTTAATCACTAACCCTTCACCTAAACCACTAACCCTAAACCCTAACCACTAACCCTAAACCTAAACCATATACTTAGTTTGATGCGCGACATAAAAATAGTCATTATGATTACTAGCATTACTTAATTTGATTTGTCTACTTTAATTTTTCTTTATGACTTTATTTATTATTCTAGTTTGATGCGCGACATAAAAATAGTCATTATGGTGTCCGCGATGGTGATTCCATAACAAATGGTCATTGAAAACGCAATTCCATAACAAATTTCATAACAAGTAGTATGAGATACCATAAATTAAGTCTGAAATTCAAATTACAAAGATACAACACAAATTTCAAATAGAGACATCAAAATTAGTCATTATGGTGTCCGTGATGGCGCGAGGATGTGCCACATGGTTGATCCCACCTTCGGGCTTGACGATCCGGATTTCTTCTTGCGCGTTGTCTCCGCCCTTGTTGTTCAGCCTCTGCAGAAAACTCGTGACGCAAATCAACACCTAATAAGTCGCCCGTATCAGGTATTGCTCCGGGTACATCCCATTGCGGACCTAATGGGGCATTAAGTGTTGCCATTGGGGCATCATGTTGCTGCGAAGGGGTCATGGTCGGCCATGAAAAATGAGGATGTGTTTCCGCAACACCACCAAATGAATGTTCGCTTGCAGACATATCAGTGTCATGACCCTCGAAAGGATACTGAGAAAATATTGGTGGCGTGTAATACATTCCATGGCCACGCTGGTCCATTTGCTGGGAAAAATCTTCCGCTTGAACAATCTCCCTTCGTCTGTCAAAACCTCGAGTTTCAACACTTGACTGAAGCATGTGAAACTGTTGTGGGGGAAATGGACGCTCTGATGCTGGACCATGTGCCACAGGCTCAGTGATCCTCTCTTGCTCTTGGGATAAAATCGTTAACTTTTCCACATATGGCACGAGATCATCAACTGCCCATGTATTTCGCCCTTGTGGTGACACCATATACTACAATGTCTCGGCAACTTCACCCTGCAATTATTAGGGTAAGCAAATTAATGTCAATGATTTAAAAAATAAATTGAAGTTAAATAATTAAAAAGAAATAAATACCAATGTAGCCGTATTTGCATTGTTTGGGTCGACAAACATTTTTGTTTTTCGCCTATACCAGACCATGTAATCCGAGTTAAAACTCAATAGGCCCTCTTGTCAAGGATAAATGTCGACCCTAAACTCAGCTCGATTATTCCACTGACTGATAAACGAGGCCAACAGTTGGAACCAATTTTCATCTTGTTTTCCTTTCAGCGTTAGCCCATGGATATTCTGTGGTTGCGAAGGAGACTCCGGAATAGGTTGTTGCATTCCAAATTGTCGCAACACTCTATCCGATTGGTGCCACTCTACAACATGGAAACAAATGAGTGGCACCACTGCGCACCACGCCACACTGCCAACCAAACAAATGGGAGGCAACATCGACGTAACAGTTGCTGTGTAAGGCTCTCACAGAAACTGCATACAATAACACAATTGTTAATTTTTCTTAAACCATGACATTTTATTTATTATTTAACAAATACATAATGATCTTGTTACCTCATGTTGTTTCATGATATCTAATTTGCGACGGAAAACTATTAGATCATCATTGCCAATATGTTGGTTTCCACGTCGCAGCCACCTACAAAAAAAATATGAAATAATTAGTGCCAACGCGTTACATTATTGATTATTTTCAAATTAATTTTTTTAAAACAACTAACCTGTATCCGAGTGGTTTGTTTTCTATTATAGGAGGAATTCTCTTTGGAGCCAAAGTCGTGCAGCGTTCCCATGCCCACATTTGGATTAAGATGCACATATCTCCGATTGATTTTATTTTGTAATCGGTGGCGCTGCACATCTCTCTGTATAAATAAGCAAGCATGGCATGTCCCCATGCATACATGCTGCACTGTTCAAAGTCCCGTAAAAATTAGAGGTATCTTAGGGAAACTTTACTGCTGCTTTTGTCAACAAATAGAACTCCTCCTATGAATCTGAGAATCCATGCACGGGTAAACCTTTGTAATTGCTCTACGTTACCGTCATGGATATTTATTTCAGAAAAATGGTGAGCCAGCCAACTTAATTTGACCACACTGCCTTGAAGTTCACCTTCCTGTGGTCTGACTCCCAATAATTTTTCACACAATTCAGCCCAATCTAGATTAGTCTGACCAATTAATGGTGTCCCCTCAGTATGAAGACCTAACAAGACTGACACATCTTGAAGAGTAATCATAGCCTCTCCGCATCTCAAGTGAAACGTGTGTGTCTCGGGCCTCCATCTTTCAATCGAGGCTGTAATTAATGAAGAATTAATTTTTAGGTACCCCATTTTCATTGTCCAATAAAATCCAGATTGGCGAAGCAGAGGAATAATTTCCTCTGGTATTTCTTCTTGTCCTTGATAGATGGGTACATCTCGTCTGATATGTAACTTCCTGTCTGGTTCCCCATTCCAAACATGTTAGGTTGCAGCCATAAAACGTCTCCATCTATTGGACCAGACTTAATGTGTATACTAGATGAAAATGACGACGAAGATGCCATTGATACTGTAAAGTAAAATACAATACAAAAAATTCACAACAAAAATTGTACATTAAAAAAATTAACTACATTTACAAAAAATCAATTAAATATACATACCACATAATTAAAATCTGAATAAATAAAAAAATACATCAATTTTAACAAATAACAAAATTAAAAATAACAATACGTACACAAATTTAAATAAATGTTCTAAAATACTCTACAAATAACAAAATTATAAATTTAATAGTTACACAAATTTAAATAAATGACTAAATTAAAATACATAAATTTGTTACACATACAAAAATTTAACACAAAAAAACTTAAAATACTACCTAAAATACTCTACAAATAACAAAATTAAAAATTACATACCTACACAAATTTAAATAAATTACCAAATTAAAATACATAACAAAATTAAAAATTTAAACACGTACATAAATTTTACACAAATAAACTTAAAATACTACCTAAAATAGTCTACAAATAACAAAATTAAAAATTAAATAACTACAAAAATTTAAATAAATGATCAAATTAAAATACATAACAAAATTAAAAATTTAAACACGTACATAAATTGTACACAAATAAACTTAAAATAATGCCTAAAATAGTGTACAAATAACAAAATTAAAAATTAAATAGCTACAAAAATTTAAATAAATAACCAAATTAAAATACATAATAAAATTAAAAATTGTTAGACGTACATAAATTTTACACAAAAAAACTTAAAATACTACTTAAAATACTCTACAAATAACATAATTAAAAATTAACATAGCAACATAAATTGAAATAAATGACCAAATTAAAATACGTACTTAATAAAATTATAAAATAAAACACGTACATAAATTTAACACAACAAAACTTAATTTACTAACTAAAATACTCTATACATAACAAAATTAAATATTAAAATACCTACATTAATTTAATTAAATGACCATATTTTTTTTCCAATTATTAAAATTTAAATTATATAACAAATATTATACACAAAAAAATGGTATTAAATCAAAAAAATTTCATGGAATAAAAAATTTAAAGAACGTATATATAAAATTAATAAAGTATCATATATTTCAATAAAAACTATAATTCAATAAACTAAATAATATTCACATTCTAACTAAACCTAAAATACCATATATATAATACAAATAATATCATACAAACCTAATAAATCTAAACCAAATAATAATAACATAACAACTAAAATTAACGTACAAATAATTTTATCACAAATAATAACATACAAATTTTAAAAATCTTAACAAAATTATATTAATAAATCAACTATAACTAACGTACAAATAATAATATACCAACTAAATCATATTTAAACATACTACTTAAAATTTAAAAGTTTCACCTAACATCAACAAACTTAGCATATCTATATATAAAACAATTAATACTATACTAATTTACAAAATTTTAAAAAAATAATATTATCAAATTAACTAAAACTAACCTAACAAAATATATATATATATATATATATATATATATATATATATATATATATATATATAACTATATATAACACAACTAATAATATATAATTTAAAAAATCTAACTTAAATAATATTGACATATTAACTAAAATTACCAAGCCAAGTTAACAAACACTTACCAAATAGAAAAACCACGTAATAGCTCGCAGGAGAAGAAACCACGTAATAGTAACAGGAACAAGCACAGTCCTACAACAGGAACAATCACGTAAATAATTTTCACTAAAATTATGTTTCAAAATATATATATAATACAACATATATTTACCAGTATAAAATACTTACCAGAAACAAAACAAGAAGAACAACAATGTAGTGCAGTAATATGAAGAACTAGAGTAATATGAAGAAGAAGAAGAAAACGTAGCAAGCGTAGCTGAGTTCCTGCTTTTATAATGGACAAGTTTGAAACAAAGAAAATCGCCAGCCAGCTTGGCGATTCCGGTGAAGCGCATCCCGCCATCCTCATTGGCGAATCCACCCTGCTGCAGCTGCAACCCTGCATGGCCTGTTGCATGGCCTGTGCCACTGACGCCTAGCCCTGAGGCCTACGTGCTGGGAACTCGCCAGTCAAACTGGCGGTTTCCCTTGTTGTCGCATGTCGCCACTTCGAATGGCGAGTTCCAGTCAAACATGTGCATATCGCCACTGTCATTGGCGAGTCCAGTCACTAGCAGCAAACCCGCTAGTCCCACTGGCGGTTTGCTTGCACCATGCATGCATTTACGTCGAAAACAGCCCCCTTGGGTAAATTGTTTCAAAACCACCCCATCTGGGGAAAAAGTTTTTAAAACAACCCCAAATGGGAAAATTTGCCGAATTATTTGTTGCTGACAATCCAAACACTTTCTCTCTCATTATCTTTGTTTGCCCTTCGTTGTCTCTTTCCTGCCTCCGACCTTGAATGCGCCTTTTTCTCTCTCTTGTCTCCTTCTCTCTCTCTCTTGGTATTCTCAGGTAAATTTTCATCCCCTTTGACGACTTCTTTGAGTTATTTTTTTTATGCAGCCTCTACTTATCTCACCTTTTTTCTTGTCTATTCTATTGCTTCTAAGAATATTATCTGAATAACATTATTAAAATATTAATAGAAAATTAAAATTCAATAACATTATTAAAATATTATCTGAATTATATATATCTTTCAGGAAAGGCAACACTAAAGTTTGGCTCAAAAAATAAAAAACAAGTCTCTGATGATTTTCAGTGAGTTAGTTCATCTTGAAACAACTGTTGCTCAACATTATATTGTAATATGATTTTGCATTACTTGCTCCTATGCGATGAAAGTTTAGCAATTGGATGACATTGAAGTCTTAAGTTCGTATGTTTTTGTTAGGCTAAATTGCTCAGAATGTCCCTCAATTATTCTGGAGTTTTTTATTAGATCCCTCAACATTTTTTGTTTTCCAATTGGATTGTTGATCTTGTATTTGTTTTTTAATTGGTTTCCTGTGGTGTAGTTCCATCTCACTACCATTTGTTTTGCTGTGGAATAATTAAGGTTAAATTTGTTTTTGTGTCCTCTAATTTATTTTTTAGATTCAGTTTGACCCTTTAGTTTTTTTTGGGTTCAATTTGTCCTCTAATTTTCTAAGACAATTCAATTTGGTCCTTTGATCTAAATTGTAAGAAATCACACTTGTGGTTGTGGTGGTTAAAAATCGTCACTAAGTAGTTTTAAACCGTCACAAAATACAAAATTTCCCAAAAAAATGAATCGATTTTAAAAATTGGAGGATCAAATTGAACAAAAAAAAAATGAGGACCTAATTGGATACAAAAAATTAGAGAACCAAATTGAACCTAAATAAATTAGAGGACCAAAATAAAATGAGCAAATATAGAGCCTAACATGATCTTGTGATATGAGAAAAGTTGTGCAAGTGTGAATACCATTTATTTTCTTCAACTCTCACCTCTTGCGTATTTTATTGAATGATACTCTCGCTCTCTAATAACATCCGTTACCATATTGATTACACATGACAACATACTTGTCACTCTTGTTCTCTGTCACATCAAAATTAAATGAATGCACAAAATGAAATTGTTTAATGGCATTCATAATTGCTTCTGTTGATTCAAATATCAAACTTCACAAAGGTCATTTGTACTCACACTCCCTTTGTTCTGATAAGGATTTGAGTACTCTTAATTTTCTGAAAATTGACTACTAATAGTTTCAAAATATAAAGATGACTCATTTTGATTTCTTGGTTCTTCATGTTTATGAACATCGTGTTGTTGCTCGTCATCAAAAGTCGCTGGCATTATCTCTTATTATATGGGTTCTTCACTAGTCATCTTAAAAAATACAAAAATAACTTATTAGTAAAAATGTAAATAATTTAGTGCATCCAACGTTAAATATAAAAACCCCATACTAGGAAAAATTGAAAGAAAAAAAATCTTCTAGTAAAACTCCCCAATTTAGTGTATTTAACATTAAAGAAACAATATACCACAAAGACTATAAGAAAAATATGAAAATAAAAGACCTTTTTGTATTCTGAAAAATATATAAGATTGTTACTTTGTAAAATGCAGTGTGAACCATACCTTCCTTTCATAATAAACATAAATAATGAATAATGAATAGTGTAGCATAAGTTTGTATCAATGAAAATAATAGTATTTTTATACTAAGACTAAACCCTAAAATAATAATAACTTAAATATTATAATACTATAATATTATAACATATAATAACGTATAATATTTTTAAATTACAATACAACATTTGAAAAGCAAATAATGATGTCGTGACATTTCACGACTTTGAAGCCCTCCATCCACAATCCATCATCCATTTTGCATGAAATTGAATCCAAGTCGTAAGAATGTGTTTTCATGTGCTGCATTAAGGAATGTATTTATTTTCAAAGGTCAGGATACAGAGAACGTTTTTTTAAAAGGCTTCAATAAGCAGGGAGAGCATTTTTTATGTTATGGAGTACATATAGCAGTATTGTTATGCTGGGATTTATTGTTATATGAGGATTTTGAATTTCTGTATTTCACTTTTTTGGCTTGGCCTTTAGCACTACTTGTGCTGAATTGAGCATCATTAATAATACTATCTTAGCTTCTAAAAAAAAAACTTTTGAATTAAAATGAGTGATAAATTATAATTTTTGAATTATTGACCATTACTTAGGTGGACCATCATCATTATCTATTTTGTACCACTATTGACAGTCAGTCATTAGATTAGTGTGTATATCAAAATAGTTTTATCTACAAATGGATTGCGAAGTCGTGTGAGCGACAACAAACCTATTGCAGAATGGAATAGAAAAAAGGATTGGAGAAAGAAGAAAAATCTAGTGCAGAGGGTGCACCAAAACAGTGTGTGGATGAGATGAATCCAACAGTGTTCAGAAAGGGTCCATATTAGACCATATGGGAGACTTGTCTATGCTAGAATTGGCCTTTATTACTTTCAACTTTCAAGTATTAAAGTTACACTTTGACCAAATTGTCTGTTTACCCAAATTAATAACCACTCATAACTTCAGCAAACGTGTCCTAGTGATTGTTTGGAGAAATTATTTTAAAATCACTTTTAAGATAATAAAATAATGAGATATGTTTTTTTATAAGTTAAAATATCTCTTCATCACTTAATCCTTAATTAATTTGTAAATTTTTTTTCATTTAATTTCTCTAAGAGATGGGCGAACATCTACAATTAACCAATGATTAATTAATGAAGATTCCACCATTTTACTAATCTCATTATTTTTGTCTCCTAGAAGTATTCACAGAGAATCTTAACCAAACAAATTCTTACTTTTATTTTTTGTCCAGTGTAATGTGTATTACTCATTCTTAACTCCTCACATCTCATATGGGCCGTGGCTTACTCTGGTTTTTCTATGCCACTGCAGCTTATACTTCCTGCACCTCCCTTTTCGACCACCCAACATCACCGTTGACAACTCTAACCTAGGGAAGAAGGCGCGGACGGAGTTGAAGACAAAAGAGAAGTTAAGAATGCGATCCTATTCCAGAAAAGCTTGTTCGGAAGTCCCAAATTTAGTAATTGGGTATAAGTTTTTTTAGAAGTACTTTAAAAAAAAGAAAAGCTTTTCTAATTTAAATGAGTTTTTCATTAATTAATTTATAAAAAATCTCATCTCATTTTTTTTTTCACATTTTCTTCTTTTAAAAATGATTCTAAAGAAATTTATCCACCCAATTCTTTTATACAAATAAAAAGTAAAAGTAAAATCAAATGGGTAAGTAAGGAGTGACCGACCGACTGACTAGTCATTCTGTGCATCTCACACGTGCCCACAAGAACGCCTCGCTGGCGCCTCCGAAACGCCGCCAGCTGGCACTGAACTTGAACGAAAGTTGGAATAAACAACTGACATCATCACCAATTCACAAATCGTGGATTCAGAGCTAGAAATGAAGCAGCACGGTGTTGTTCGACTTCATTTCGAAGATCCACTCAAGAGAACAAGAGAAAAAAAAAAAGAGAGATAATTAATAATTAACAAATATTTAGTGTTGGTGTTAGTGAGAGTGGAGATGAAGGCGGAGACGGTGACGCTGTTGCTGGTGAACCTGGCGGGGATAATGGAGAGGGCCGACGAGTCGCTGCTTCCGGGAGTGTACAAGGAAGTTGGCACGGCGCTCCACACCGACCCCACCGGTTTGGGTTACCTCACTCTCTTCCGATCCATCGTACAGTCCTCCTGCTACCCCGTCGCCGCCTACCTCGCCGTGCGCCACAACCGCGCCCACGTCATCGCCGTCGGGGCCTTCCTCTGGGCCGCCGCCACCTTCCTCGTCGCGTTCTCCTCCACTTTCTTCCAGGTCACCGCCGTTTCTTACCGTATTATTCATTACTCTTTAATTGTGAGTGAATGTCTTTGTTTGCTTAACTATATAGCTATAGGATTGAGGAGAGTGTTTCTAAATTTCAAAACCTTATAGCTTTGCAATTTCTCTCGCATAGTGTGGTTTTTAATTAGGGATGGTGAGGGTAAAATTGGGTAATATAAGTCGTTGCACGTGTATAGCACATCATGAATGGATATGTTGAAATATCAACTGTTGCTTTTCTTATCACCAATTGTTATTACTTATTTCATAGGAGCCTAGTTTAGGTATGTGATTCTTGCGAATCGCGAAGTAGATTAATCCTGTTTGGATAAACTTGTGCATGAGGACTTATAGGAAAAGTGTGCAGGTAAGATGAATTGAGTTTCTTGTATAAGCTAGAATCAACTTATGCCATGACCATATATAAGAAAAGTAAATAGGAAGGTAAAATGAATTGAATTGAGTTATCGCATAAACTAAAATCAACTTATGCCATTAGCTAAGCACTTGTAGGAAAAGGAAGAGAAAATATGAAAGTAAATTGAACAGTTTCTTGAATAAGCAAAAATCAAATTATGTTGATAACTTTTTATTAGAAACTCTCTCATTTAACTTCTCCAAAAGATAGGTGATTCTGTGATTGTTTTATTCCACTAAAGTGTGCTTAAAAATGTATAAGAAATTAATGAAATTGTATTGGTTCATGATGAAGAAAGAAGAAGAAAGCTTTGCAGAGAAGAAAGTATACACATAGTTCAGAGAAGTGCTTGATCTTAGATTGATAAAATGCTTTCTAACAAAAAGGTGTTATTCCTTGCATGTATTTATAAAGCTAAAATAACTAACTAATTATAACTAAATGCAACTAACTAAACAATTAATGACAGCTCAGCTATAACTAACAAAACTAACACTCTAACTTATTCTGTCAACATCCCCCTGCAAGCTGAGGAATGGATATCAAACATTTCCAGCTTGGAATGAAAAGTCTGAAAAACACCAGGAGGGAGGGCTTTAGTGTAGATATCAGCAAGTTGATGAGTAGAGGAAATAGGTAGTAACTTCGAGAGGCCAGAATTAAGTTTCTCCCAAACAATGTGGCAATCAATCTCAATATGTTTCGTATGTTCTTGAAAAAATATTCATGTAATTAAGACCATCCATTTGCCCTTGTAATGTTCAATAGAACCACCAGCTTTGTGCTTAATTTTATACACCCAATGACAGCCAATAGCATTTTTATGCGAAGACTAGATCAGTTAAAACCCATGTATGATTCAGCTCTAAAGCAGTGAGCTCTTGTTGCATAGCTTTTACCCAACAATCATATTTGACAACCTTAGTATAAGATTTGGGTTCAACATTAGAGAAAATGGACACGACAAAACTATGATGTGATGAAGAAAGTCTATCATAAGAAATGACTGAAGAGAGAGGATAGCGAATACTTGAAGTATGAGTGGTAACAACAAATGTGAAAGTTGTATGAAAGTTATTGTACTTTGCTGGCCTTTGTTTCTGTTGATCAGAACAACAAGGAAGAGGTTCAGGGGATTGGGAAGGTGAACTTGAGGGAGAAATGGAAGTAGGTGAGTAATTGGTTTCTGATTCAGAAGTTGGGTCTGGTTGATGAATGCCATTTTGGCAAATATCTTCAGTAGATAAATCATCATATGTGGTTTTGGAAGATGGCAATATGGAGGAAGAAAAGGGTGAGGAATTAGCAGATTGTGTTTTTGAATAAGGAAAGCAATCCTCATAGAAGATCAAATTGCAAGAAACTTCTATGGCTTGAGTTTGAAGATTAGAATTAACATATCCTTTGGTATGAGGTTTAAACCCAAGAAAATGACAAGGAACAATTCTAGAATCAAGTTTCCTCTATGAGCAGTTAAAGTGCCTACATAACACAGACAACCATAAATTCTAAGATGAGAAATATCATAAGGTATATCATAGAGTTTTTGATATGGTAAAATGTTATTTAGAAAAGGAGTTGGCAAACAATTTATTAAATGTGAAGCATGCATTGCTGCAAAAGACTAGAATATGGGAGGCAAATGTGATTGAAATAACAAAGCATGAGTAACATTTAAAAGATGTTGATGCTTTCTTTCAACAATCGCATTTTGTTGAGGTGTCTCAACACAAGATGGTTGGTGAATAATACCTATTTGAAGCATAAAATTCATGCATGAGAAACTCTGCACCATTGTCAGAACGAATGGTTTTTACTTTGGTATCAACTGTTTTTCAACTTGAGTAATACAACTTTTCAAAAGAGATTGCATTTCAGCTTTTGTTTTCCTGAGAAAGACCCAAACATATCTGGTGTGATCATCAACAACAGTTAAGAAATATCGATGACCACATTCATGGAAGGATTGGCACATGGTCCCCAAATATCAACATGTATCAAATCAAAAGAATGAACGGCATACTATTGGGAAAAGGTAACATTATATGCTTAGCACGATGACATGTATCACATACAAATGATTTATCATTGAAGATAATGGGATAAGATTGTTTCATAACATGTAATCTATCATGAGATGCATGTCCTAAATGAAAATGCCATAAATCCATTGGCACTTTATTACAGAAAAATGTCATAGCAACATCATTGGTGGTTCTGGTTGTTATCATATCGAAGGCTGAAGGCATGACTAGCTTGTACAATCCATCATTCGCATCAACTGTACCAATCATCTTCAGGCTGCTGGCGTCCTTTATGTGAAATTTATTTGAGAGGAAAGTCAGTTTGTAATTCAGAGATGAAACCAACTTGGAAATAAAAATAAGATTAAAATAGAAACATGGTAGATAAAGAACATCAACAAGGGATAAGGACTCAGACAATTTTACTGTTCCTGAGTGTGTGGATAACACTTGTTGGTAATCTGACTATAATGGGTTTAATTTGTTTATATGTATTGTATGAAGACAAGGATGAAGAAACGTGATCTCGCTCCTGAATCCGATATCCAGGTTGCAAAATTTTCATTGTGTGTAGTGCAAATGAAAGGAAGAACATTCCCTACAGCAGATACATTGTGCTGTGGAAAAGTACCAATTTGGTTAACATGAGGTGTAGAGGATGAATCCCCAAGGTTAGATTGCTGAATTAGAGCCACCAAGGCCTTATAATGTTGCTATGTAATTGTAAAACGAATATCACCATTTTCTTGTTTTAGCTGATCACTGTCATTATCGTTTTCTGCTTCTCCTGTTACAGTATTGTTCACTACAGCTTTGTTATTTTAAAACTTATGTCCTGGAGGTAACCATGCTTTTTGTAGCATTCCTCAACAGTGTGTCCACTTTTACCACAATGACTGCACATTTTGGTTCCTCTACCATATGAACCTCTACCTCTTTTACCTCCTCTGGAAAAAGGAAAGTCATGCTTTAGATAGCATACATGTACAATGTGCCCAACTCTGCCACAATAACTACATGTTGGTGCTGATCCTGAACTAGCAGCATTAATTGTGCTTCCTTTAACCTCAAATTTCAGATTTCCAATTAAGATAGAATTAAGCACTTGTCGTTCTTGTTGAACAGCATATGAGAAAACTTTAGCTATTGGAGGTAGAGAATCCATCATCAAAATATTTGATCTAACATTACCATATTGATCATTCAGACCACTCAAAAGTTGCTTAACTTGATCCTGTGTTTTTCTTTCCATTACCACTAGCAAGTGCATCACATGAACATTTTATTGCACACGTGGAGATTGAATCTGGTCTATAACTTTCTAATTCATCCCAAATCATGCGTAATTTTGTAAAGTAATCAGTAATTGAAGAATCACCTTGTTTGATAGCTGGAACTTCTTGCTGCAGATCCGAAATGCACAATAAATCTCCTTGTGAATATCATGACTTCAAGTCTTTCCAAATGTCTATTACTTTGTCCATCCATAAGATACTTTGTCTGATTGAAGCTGAAACTGAATGAACAAGCCATGAAATTACCATATTGTTGCATCTCTTCCATGCAAGATGTAGGGGATTGGTAATCAAAGGTTGCGGAAGGGTTCCATCACGAACTCAAGTGCAAATATAGGGGATCTACTCCATGAATTGTAATTTGTTGGATCGAGAACAGGTGAAACAAGTGCAATTGTTGGATTCTCACTTGGATGTAGATAATAGGAACTATGAACATTTAGGGATTGATCAATTTCAGAGATGGTGAATCAAGGTTTAGGAATATCAAAATCGAAGAGCAAAGAACAATGGATAAAGGAATCAGAGTAAAGCAGCAGAGCTCTTCTAATACCATAATGAAACTGTATTGATTCATGATGAAGAAAGAAGAAGAAAGCTTTGCAGAGAAGAAAGTATACACAGAGTTCAGAGAAGTGTTTGATCTTAGATTGATAAAATGCTTTCTTACAAAAGGTGTTATTCTTTACATGTATTTATAAAGCTAAAATATAACTAATTATAATTAACTGTAACTAACTAAACAATTAATGACAGCTCAGCTATAACTAACAAAACTAACACTCTAACTGAAAACTATAACTGAAAAATGATTATTCTGTCAACAGAAATTAGTACTCAAGAGTTAAGACTACTCTAATTTCCAAAAGCATGTTTTTGTACGTTGGCTTTTTTCTTTTTGCACTAGGCAATAAGCACATATATGGGGTTCTTAAAACCATGTCAGTATAACTGTTATACTATTGTAGATATTTGGCTGATTGTATTCACTTTGAACTTTGAAGTCATTGTATTATAGGTAGCTTTATCGCGAGCATTTAATGGGATTGGCCTTGCACTTGTAACACCTGCAATTCAGTCCCTTGTTGCCGACTCAACTGATGATAGCAATCGTGGCATGGCTTTTGGATGGCTTCAACTAACAGGAAATGTTGGATCAATTATTGGAGGCCTCTTCTCAGTGTTGATAGCTCCAATAACAGTCTTTGGTATCCCTGGTTGGAGAATTTCCTTTCATATTGTGGGATTAATAAGCATTATAGTAGGTGCTTTAGTATACCTCTTTGCCAATGATCCACACTTCTCAGATAATGGTACAAACAGTAGAAGGCAAGCTCCAAATAAAACATTTTGGTCTGAAGTGAAAGATCTGGTTCAGGAATCCAAGTCAGTTTTGAAGATTTCATCTTTTCAGATTATTGTTGCCCAGGGTGTCACTGGCTCCTTTCCCTGGTCTGCTTTATCATTTGCACCAATGTGGTTAGAGCTGACTGGCTTCTCCCATGAGAAAACTGCTTTCCTCATGGGTTTGTTTGTGGTTGCCAGTTCTATTGGGGGATTGTTTGGAGGAAAGATGGGAGATATCCTATCCAAGCGCTATCCAAATTCTGGGAGGATAATTCTGGCACAGATAAGCTCTGGATCAGCAATCCCCCTAGCAGCACTTCTTTTGATTGGTTTGCCAGATGATCCATCCACGATAATATCTCATGGTTTGGTTCTAATCATTATGGGGCTCTTGATATCTTGGAATGGTCCAGCTACGAATAAGTACATATCTCAAACTAACCATTTTCCCCTCGGTTTGCTTAATCATTTTTCCAATCAATTATCCTTATTTGGTACAGCATTTGCTACAAACATCCTAGTATTATCTTTCACACCATCCAACTTTGTTAAGATGATTAGTTAAGCTTATATGTTGTTCTATTATGTTACAATACATTGGTGATTGGTTAAACACATGTAGGTACCAATATAAAGTCCTCTCTGCTTTCTAGACCAGTGGCACTTCACTTGAACTTGAAATGTCTTCCATCTTAAACTTGCTTACAAAATGCAAAAGAGTTTAAGTTAGAGCAAACCAATTTGTAGTGTTTTAATAGGTACCTTAAATAAATTCATCTTTTTCGAATTTTCTTTTCAATTCACTTTCTAAATTATTATTAAATTCTTTTGGATTATGGATAAAAAAATTAAATTCTTTTGGTATTGTACATCTTTATTAGTAGTTTTTGTTTACTTTAGTGCAAACAATTCTGCATGTGCCCATGGCAGAGAAATAGAATGGTAAACATAGCATAATTTATTGCTTTTGTTGTGATCTAGATTCTAGAACTGAAAGACAGCTCTGTGTGATTGTAGAAAAGCTTGTTAAAGTTATATGTTTATTCATAGGTTAACTTGTCTGCTGCATGGACATTAGTCCAATTTTTGCAGAGATAGTTCCAGAGAGATCCCGCACAAGTGTATATGCCATGGACCGATCTTTTGAATCTATACTATCATCTTTTGCTCCCCCTGCAGTGGGGATTTTGGCCCAGCATGTTTATGGGTATAAGCCCATTCCTGAAGGGTCTAGTGAATCTCAAGAGATTTTAACAGACAGAGAGAATGCTGCATCATTGGCGAAGTCTCTTTACACTGCAATAGGAATTCCAATGGCTCTATGCTGTATAATCTACACATTTCTTTATAGGACCTATCCGAGAGACAGGGAACGTGCTAAGATGGAGGCTTTAATAGAATCAGAGATGCAGCTAATCGAATCAGGTGGTTTAGCTATGGATAGAGAGTTTGAGTCAGAGGAATTGTCTATTGTGGATTATGATGATGGTGATATTGATGATGATGAGAACACATTACTCTACAGGCAGTTGACACTTTCCAAAGAATAGTTAAAAAGACATCATAAAAATTTAGCAGGTCTGCATTGCGGCCAAATGAGTTTGTGTGTCCCAAGAGAGAGTTTTCAGGTATACTAAATGGTGGACGATTTTTCAGAACTATATTTTGATCAATTTTTGTGCATGAATCATACACGGACAGTTATAGATGAAATGAAACTGTATAAGCCTTCATAGTTTTATTTTCCACTATTTTTAGGGAAGATTTTCCTTTTGTTGTATGCAATTTAACCGTGTACAAACTGCAATAGGTTGGAAAACTATGGATATAGAATTGTTTGCTTTGGCTAATGTAATTGACAGACACTCTAATTTCTTAAATGTCAAGTGTGGTGTGAATTCCCTTGGCAAGTCAAATACTGAGGCAAATGTTCTATATATCAACTTTAAATGTTTGGGCTTGTGTATATTGGCCTAATAATGGAAATTTATATATGAGTTTAAATATGTTTTTAATCCTTTAAATTAGAGTTATTTTTTTAGTTCACCAAATTTATAATTGTTCTTTTTAGTTCTTAAAATTTGTAAAATGTAATTTTTAGTTATTATGCTAAATGTGAGTCAAACAAAGAATAAGATATTTGTAATTTGTGGTAATATTTTAACGTCAGAAATTTTTTATTTTATAGTTCTTCTAGCTATTTAACATTGTGAGAATCAAGATAATAAAAAAATCAAAATGGATTTTAAACCTATTAAATCAGTTTTTTAATTTGTTTACTAACTTGAATTTAAACAATTTTAACAGTCGAAACATTATATTTTAAAATATGAAATAGAAAATTAATCTTTTGATTGTCAAAAGTTATAAATTATAAATTTTTTATTTCTTGTTTCACTTTAAAACAAATATTTTATGGATTTTAGGAATTAAAAAATTCTCTATGCCAGGCAAAAAAAAATGTTTAGAGGATAAGAAATATAAAAATAAAAAAAAGGACATGTATAGAGGACAGGGCAAACCGGCAGGGAGAACCAGAAATTAGGCTATTGTTTCCTGTGGTCCTTTTTTAGCTTTCGGATTAATCTGGAATGCAAAACTCTATTTTAGATTGATTGCAAATTTGACTTTCGGAATGATCAATTCGAAAGGTAAAAAAACATTTCGAAAAGGATGCAGGAAACATTTTGGAGGTGTAGAAAGCAACAGCCTAAAAATTTAACTCGGGGTTATAACAATGGTTATGGAAAAATCCAACAACCGACATTCCCACCATAGATATCTTAAAATTCCCATAATTCTTTAATTCAGATAGAATTATTAATATTGACTATCCCTGGCTAATTTTATGTTCAATTCCCTGACGCATGCTAATGAGACCTAAGTCTGTCAGATTTTTGTTCATTTTTTTCAATTTGTTTCGCCTCTTTCTCGGAGGGAGAAAGACGATCAAAAAATTCCCAATCATGGTCCTTACGAATCGGATCATCCATATAATATACAAAAAGGAACTCCAGATATTTGATATCTTTCTCTTTGAATGAGATCTCAATTCCAGCAATGATTTCATTAGATATCTTATAACTAGAATCGCTCTTAATTTTGAAATCAATTCAATTTAGTCATATTATCTAAATTGAATCAACACTATTAAAAAATTATACTTTGTGGTGATTAAAAATTGTCGTTAAATAGTTTTAAATCACAATAAAATATATTCTTTAGCATCGTTAAATAACATACTAAATTAAATTGATTCTAAAAATTAGAAAATTAAATTAAATAAAAGAATTAGAGAATGAAATTAAATCTAAATAATAAACTAAAGAGAAAATTGATTTAGCATATAAACAATTAACTTACATTATATTTTTTCATTTATTTTAAAAAAAGTTGTTTTAAAATTAAAGTTTAAAATGAGAATTTTGAATCTTACAATCCTTTTACCATATTGAAGTAGCTCTCAAGAACTTGCTTAGTCAACCCAGGGTATCAGTATCATCATGAGGGTGTGATTCACTTACTCAGAATTGCTGGTCAATATCGTGAACTATGGATTGGGGACCACGATAATCGAAGACGATGAGTTCTTATATGCACAGGTAATAAAATATCTAATTTGTCTTATAGATGATGAACAACAATATGTATCAGCTTCTTATTTGTCTTATAGATGATGAGCAACAATATGTATTAGGTTGTGTTTGGTTTGATAGATGAAAATAATATTGGAAGGATAAAAATAATATTTGGGAGTTTTGTGGACCTGATTGTATTATTTTTCTTCTTCTTATTTTTATTTTTTTTATCATCTCTTTTCTATTTTTTTAAACCAAACAATTCAACTTGTTATTTTTTTTTTACCTATTTTAATTCTCTTTTTCTTATTTTCATCTATATTTTTTTTCTTTATACCAAACACATTTTTAGTAAAAATAATTTTAGAGAAAAAAGTTAGAATATCTTTAATGAGAGATCTTGAGTTGAATTTTTGAGTTCAAAATTTTTTCTTTATTATATCTAGAGTAAATTTTTTCTCAAGAACTATCTCATTTCAATTTTTTATTTTGAATGTTTCTTTCATTAATAGATTGATAAAATATATTATGAAATCCACAAAAATAATTCAAGAACCCAAATGAAATCTTCCACTAAAATAAAACAAAAGAAAAAGTTTTTACATTTCATATGATACCATAAGAGAAAAAAATGATTCAAGAATTTAAAATTGATTCTACTACTAAAAAATACTCTTAAAAATCACCTATGAATGTTTACTCTTTTACCAATCAAAAGTATTATATTTTTTCATTTATTTATTACAAATTATTAAAACGTATACAAAAAATTCAAATAAAAAACAAAATATAAATACGTCAAATCAAGGTCATTTGAGATCAATGCCCTCTATCCATACGGATTAATAATTTAGCTAAGTGTGAACCTACGTTAAACTAATGAAATAGGGTATTTAAAATATACCTATAAGTGCCCGTCTAGCTCAGTTGGTAGAGCGCAAGGCCAATTTTAGATATTTTTTCTTTATAATACTTTAATACCAATGAAGAAAACAAAAGGAAAACTGAAGTTGTGTATTCGGAAAAATAATGCGAAATTAACACAGAAATTATATATCAGGCATGGACTGAATTTTAAAATGTTTGGTATACCTTAAAAAATATTTTAATAATTATAATAATTTCTAAAATAAATTATTTTACGTAAAAAGAAGTTGTGAGTAATTGGTTTCTTTCAAATAATTTTTTTTAGCTTATAAAAAAATTATACAATTGATGTGATAGACTATGCACAAATTAATTAGTTTTTTTTAAGGCTATGCATAAATTAATTGGTTAACTACACAAGTTCATTGTGAAAGTTTTAAGTTGTTATGTATTCAGTTCGAGTTGTATTGCAAGCTTGTCTTGTGTATAAATAGAAATATGGTAATATCTCAGTGAATCAGAATCACATTTCAGTTTTAATAAACACTCTTGTTAATTTTCATTCCAATACTCCGTTTCCTATATCAAATTATCCCAGATGTTTTGATTTTAAATAGAGTTAGCTGAGTTAAGTTCAAAGATTCAATTATACCATGATAACCTATAACAATTATTTAATTACAATAAATCTATCCATTATTTATATTATTATTTTAATTTTTTTTTATCTTTTTATACATTTAATTTTTTTTTATGAATATTTGGACAGAAAATGATTAAATAATAATATGTAAGAAAAATAATTAATCCGTCTAAAAGAAATTCTTATAAAAAAGAACAAGTAAATGCTGAAAATATCTTATAAACTATTAAATATTTACATAAACTAAATCTAACTTTTAAAAGAAAATTTGAAAACCCAAAATCTAACATGTTTCGTATCAACAAATCATTAGCATCATTTTCTTATTCATAAACATCTACCATTATTTGTTTGTAATTGACTTTTTGTTCAGACTAATTACAATTATTTCTCTTTCTATAGTTTCTAACATACACCCCAACCCCATTAGTAGTATTCACTGTTCCATTGATTCCATATGATTGAACCATTTTTAAGTCAGAAAACAACAACAGCAGAACGTAACAAACAAAGAAAGAAACAAGCACAATATCTCTCGAATCGCACAAAAGAGAAGAAAGAAATTAAGAAAGAAGCAGCACCTGTTATGCTCCCTGCTACACCCACCCTGTTTTCAGAAAGTGGCCTTTTTTGCTGAAAAAAACGGTAACCCAAACCTCTTCTCTGTATTATCCCACAATTTCTCCCAAAATGAGGGAGAAATCCTCTCCCAACTGATTCAAACAGTTACCCTATCCAACCAACATTGCCATCTGTTCACAAAAACACTATCATTTCATTTCCCATTCTTTTCTATTCATATTCCTATGTTTCCACTTCTATCTATTCCCGTTTCTTCTCATTCAAAACCGTGTGGCTCAAATTTGAATCCTCTTTCTCTTCCTTCCTCTTTGTCTTTTTACTTCGTCCTTCTTTCTTCTTCTTCTTTTTTTTTTTTTTTGGGTTTGATCAAAATATATCCGAGAAAAACGCCATGAGAAATGAAGAACTAGGAACTTGGTTGAACGGGTTTTCCAACAACAACAGCATCCTTCACCGTGGCCACGTCACCTCACCACCACAACCTCAACCTTCTTCGAGTGTTTTCTCCATGATCCATGATGATGGTGTTGATATTGATGCGATGCTGTGTAGTGATTTTGCTAGAATGAGTGTTTTTCACGAACTAGGGAATGTTGGTGCCAAAACCAGAGGATATGGTGCTAATGTTATGGATTCATCATACCCACATGCATTCTTAAACTCACACTCACCTTGTTCTTTTGATGCACATGCACATGTTCATGAAGAAATGGGTACCCCATTACCTACTTGGGGTGTTTCAGTTCCTTCTGATGTGAAGGGACACACTTTTGGACCCCCAATGGAGTCTTCTTCTCATACCCAAAGGAGCAACACTTGCTATGGGCACGTTCCACTGCAAAACCCATTTCATGCTACAAGGCCTTTTGTAGTGGATTGTGATGTGAAAAAACCCATTGTGTTCTCTCAAAGTCAAACCATGATGCAACCAAAGATTGCTATGAATGTAAACACGCCATCATCACATTGTTTCCCTGCAGCAAAAGAAAGAGGAACAACAAGTGTAGCTGTAACCACCAATGGTGATTTTTCTCACTCTAGAGGGAACACTTTGGGGTTTCAATTTGACGGTGGTTTTGTCCTACAAGAGAAGAATGTAAAATGCTATGCTGGTAGAGGGTGTCATTCTTTGTGGGGTTGCAAAGAGAGTTTACCTTTACTAGTTCAACAAGCAGTGGGAGAGGAACTTCCTCAACTCATTCCTCCTCGTGTTGCTCCCACTAGACATGAAAAGAATGGCATTCTCGCCAGCGATGTTTCGCTTTCTCTGCGGCCATTGTTGTACAATTTTAGTCCTTTGTCTAAGTTCCATGGCTACATTTACTACCTGGCTAAGCACCAGAACGGTTGCCGCTTCCTGCAGAGGATGATTGATGAGGGCACCTCTGAACATGTGCTAATAGTGTTCAATGGAGTCATAGATGATGTTGTTGAGCTTATGGTGGACCCTTTTGGCAACTACCTTGTGCAGAAGTTGCTTGATGTGGGCGGAGATGATGAAAGGTTGCAGGTTGTGTCAATGTTGACAAAAGAACCAGGGCAGCTAATCAAAACCTCTTTGAATATACACGGGTATATGCATCCTTCTGTTGAACTGAAAGATTGTTCTTTTTTTCTTTTTCTATATCATAATGAACATGTTTTCTTTTTCTTTTTGACATGCTGAATTTGATAGTGTTGCTGTATCAGGACTCGGGTGGTTCAGAAGCTGATCACGACTGTCGACTCTAGAAAACAAATTGCAATGCTTATGTCTGCTATTCAATCTGGTTTTCTTGCTCTTATTAAGGATCTAAATGGGAATCATGTCATACAGCGTTGCTTGCAATACTTTAGCTGTAAAGATAATGAGGTATAACACTTATCTCTTTTGCTTGCAATTTTATTGTAGGTTTATTTTCCCATTATTCACTAACTTCAACAGTACATAGCCATATAGTTATTCCATACTATTCAGTTAAATTTATAAGAGAACAAGAACAACCATTAGCTGTCCACTTTACAATTTTGTTCTAAGCTGTATGAAGGTATCATTACACATGATGACACAAAATGGTCTTTAGTCAACACTGCTTAGAGCAGAGGGCATTCCTGTTTTATTAATGTTTCATAAATTGGTTTATTCATGGTTTTGTGAAGCGTTGGCTTCTTATAGTGTGAGCTC
The DNA here is from genome assembly GCF_000004515.6 of Glycine max. NCBI lineage: Eukaryota > Viridiplantae > Streptophyta > Magnoliopsida > Fabales > Fabaceae > Glycine > Glycine max. Next base: position 43,572,924 of record NC_038250.2, read on the forward strand.
TCCTGCCTCTTTTGGTCATTTGGTGTCAACCAGATGAAATATATTTCACAAAAGGGTCTTAAATCTTACACCTTGTTGAAACTTTTTTAATTGCATGGTAATCTCCCAGTCTATTTTATGCACACTACTTCAGAATATCCTGACTTTTCAAACTAATTTCATTATTCAGCAGTTTCTAAATTTGCTGGATACTTCATCTCTGGGATTTTCATATTTTCAAGCCTATGTTTATCTCTGGTCACTTCAGAAATTTCTAAAAGGTAAGCCAACTGTGGAAGGAACAAAATTCACCATCTATTGAGGGATACTATCTTATGACCATAATGGTGAAGCATTCTATATTTGGCCAGTTAGCCTGAATATGTTCCTTATTTTCTTTCCCAATTAGGAATTCTTAAAAGGCTAACTCTCTACTATATAAGAAGCAATGGAAATAAATGTTCTGGTTGAGAATGTAATGATTATTGACCATTGACATGGGACTGAAAAAGTTAGTAATAAATTCGGGTGATCCTTTTCATTTTGTGCCAGCCTCTAATAAATTAAATTATTTGACTCATTGCCACTAAAATTTCTCTGTTTCATTTATTACTTACCACGATAAATATTAAATATAACGTAGGTACTGCAGAGTGTGACTCCTTATGGTGTTTAGTTTTTAGGTGATGGTAGAGAACCAAACTTAATGTACTCTGAAATCCTCAATGATAAAGAATTTTGAGAAGATATTCTGAAATCTTTATCGAGTTCAAATGGATATAATTATCGTAGTCTTGCATATCTTGAATTTGGTAGCCTTCTGTACTCTGGGTAACAACCTTGTTAAAAGCTACAAACAGTGAGTTTTAACAATTTCTTTATGAATGAAATTGAGTGAAGTCATTTTCTTTGAAGTAGCTAAGTGAGATAGAAACATCATTGAAATTATACTGGTGAAAGTTAGAATGTAGAGAAAAATAGAGAATCTAAAGGAAATGTGTAGTTGCTAATTCAATTGATTCAAAGAGAGCATTTTGTTGTAAACTATTATGCTTATGGTTATGATCATGGTTATTTATAAATCATAATATAAATATTATTTAGATCTTTCTAGAAATGTTTTTAATGGTGGATTTCCAAATTTCACAAGCTTGTGGACGTGCATTAACATCTGATTCATCATTTGCTTTTCCTTGAACCTACTGATTTGATTGAAACTAATTATGAAGGTTTCTCCATACTTGTTTCCCTCTATCATTTATTGCAGTTTATTTTTTATGCTGCTACAAAGTTTTGTGTGGAGATAGCTACTCATCAACATGGGTGTTGTGTATTACAACGTTGCATTGATTATTCCACCGGAAAATACCAAGATAAACTGGTAAAGGAAATATGCAGACATGGGCTTCTACTTGCTCAAGATCCATTTGGGTAATTAGCCTTTGGAATATTTGGATTTCATAATTCTTTTTCACTGCTTAATCTGAGATAACACGTAGTACTTTTGAGCAGTATCTATAATTGTTTGGAAATATACATATAATTGTTTATTATATAATGCTTCTTTTACTTGTTTGTCATAGGATTTTTTTTTTTTTAATTTATGTGAGGAAGAGATTTAGTGCATATCCTTAAATTGAATGTCTGTAGAAGTTTAATGGTGTGGGTTGGTTTGAGGTTAAAGTTAGGCTCCAAAGGAAAAGTATGTACGTGATTTGTTAAGGAGTAGGGACCTTTGGAAAGGTAGATAGGTCATGCCAGGCTTAGAATCAACTAAAAGATATAAGACTAAAATTTCTTCCGTAGATATCTCACTTCCAAAAAAGATGTAGATTAGCAGGGTTGTTTATTTTTATTTTCAAACCAAAAAATTATAAACTCGTGCAATTACATGTAGAGGTTCTTCAAATTTGTAGAACATAGGGGTACTTAAAAGCCAAGAGAGAGAGAGAGAGAGAGAGAGAATAAAAAGCCATGTGTGTGAGGAGAGACAGATCAACCAAAATATTTCGCTCATATGTATCAGTGAAACTAACAGAATTTTATTTGTTTCAGTGAAACTTTGCTAAAACATCCCTAAAAATCAAAATTAGAGAATATTCCACTCAAATGTGATACATCTTGGTTAATTAATTTTTAAAATGATTTGAGATTATTAAAATTGGAGTATATTGGATTTTTCCTTTGAAACATGCCAAAATGTTAAATTTTTTTGTTCTGCTATTTGGTGCTTAGACTAGTGTTTTTCCATAAATGATGTGTGGAATTAAATTCTTCCTGCTGATAAAGAGGTATTTCAGCTTCATTTCCTTTCCATTTGTATTCATCTGTGACAACACGAATCATACAAAAGACATTTGGAGGTTAACTCTAGTGTACAGATTCTGAACCAGGATTCTTGAAACACAGATTGCACTTGGTTATCTTTACATCTTGGGTTTATTGTTTATTTATCTCTAAAAATGTAACCTTTCAATCTCTCAATGCATTGCAGAAATTATGTTGTTCAGTATATTATAGAGATGGAGAACCCAACTGCCTCATTCAAACTGCATTCTCAGTTCAAAGGGAACTACACCAACCTCTCAATGCAAAAATATAGCAGTCATGTGGTTGAAAAATGCCTCGTGCATCTTGCAGAGATCAAGTCAAGGATAGTCCAAGAATTTTTATCTTTTCCTCACTTTGAGCAGTTGCTACAAGACCTATATGGCAACTATGTTGTTCAACGTGCTCTCGGAGTGACCAAGGTTTGAAACTAAATATACAATGAAATTCTTGCAATACATTATATAACATACTCTTTCCTAACACTATAATTTTTAGTTGAAAATTTATACGAGAATCACTACATAAAGAATTCTTGTATCTTTTTTTCTGATGCAGGGCTTTCTGCATGCATCTCTAGCTGAAGCAGTTCGCCCCTACAAAATGTTGCGCACCAGCCCTTATTGCAAAAGGGTTTTCTCGAGGAACCTGCTTAACAAGTGATGTGTGACTGGCAGCTAGCCAATAAATAAGATATGTTGTTGTGCTCACTTCATTTACTAACTACTTTTTTCCTAATTAAGAACCTCCTAGTTTTATACTTTAATGTCTTGGCCACGAGTATATGTTGTATGCATGCCTACTTGATTGTCCAAGAATCTGTGAGCCAATTCTACTAGAAACAAGTTTGTCCAAGCCTCTAATCATCCTCTGTGATCTAGGGGTCTAAAAGTTCCAATGCAAAGGCAAGTTCCAAAGCCAAATCTTGCATTATTTTGTTGATCTATGGATCTGTGATGCATGGTACATCCTAGATATGATATTACCTTTCTAGTTTCTGCATAGATATCATGTGAACATTTTCCTGCAAGTTCTATTTTGATAATATTTTGTTTCGAGTTTGGGTACTGCCTTGGAGATTTTATGGCCTTGTTGTTGGGATGAAGATGGTTTAAATTATGATTAATTTCTTCCTTTAAGTGCTGATAGTCCAAAACAAATTTATGACAATTAGATGTTTCAAATGAGAATTTTTTTTAAAATGAGAAATGAAACTATTAATAACAACCTTTAATTTAGATTACAGTTAAAAATAATAAACGGCTGATATTGCATATGGGTTAATAACAATTCAATTTTGCACCCCTATTTTTTCTTCACACCCTCCATTTTTTTAAAATTCTTCTGTCAAAATTATTCTACCCGAAAACTAATTTTGAAAAAATATTATTTTGACAGACAAATATTCTAAAAGTTGATAGATGTTCCGAAGATTAATTTCCGGAACTTATTTAACATGTTTCCATAAAATAAATTCCAAAAATATTAAATTCTAATACTTTCAAAATCTTAAGACTCATTTACTTTGAGAAAACACTTTATTTTCGTTTCCTGTTTTCACTTTTAACTACAAAATTGTCATATTTTTTTTTTCACTTTTTCAGTCTATTTCTTAATTTTAAAGATTTGTATAGAAAATAGAATAACATAATAGAAAAATGTGTTTGCTGTTTGCCTCTCAAAAAGAACTTACGAATTTTTTTTTACCAATTACCCATTAACCAGTAAATACAAACTGATGTCTTTGTAAGACTTGAGTCATATATTTTCCCGATCTTTGTGGGTTATGTCATATGTTTAAGAACCAAACCAACCTTTTATATATATATATATATATATTAATTTTTGTATTTGATTCTTAATAAATTTTTGTTTTGTATCGAGTCTTTAATAAAATAATAATTTTATTTTTAGTTATCGATATTTTTATTTTTTGATAAATTAATAAATTTTATATTTATTTCTGATAAATTGTTTTCATTTATAATTAGTCGGGACGAAAACAAAATTAATGAGAACTAAAATAAAATATGAAAGATAAAAAATAACACTAAACTCACTAATGATTTTCAAATTCTGAACCACATATATATTGCAGGATTCCATGTATGTTTGGCACACAATCAATTCTAGGGGCTTCAAAAACCCACCAAAGTGAGCCAAAGTGGTCCATTTTATTCAACATAAGAAGACAATAATTGCCAGAAAACACAACAACATTGAACCACAAAGCAGCACACTCCACACTATGTAGTACCTCTGCCACAAGTAGACACAGATACACTAAGGAATATGTCAAGCATCATCATGTCCTAAAAGCGCCACAAGCATTTTCTCATAGTCACCAGTTGTGTCCTTAACAATGGCACGTTCAAGAGGCACACTGTTCCTCATTTGACACTCATCTGCTATGATTTTCAAATCAACCTCAGCCCTTGTGGCCACCACTCTTGTAAGGGCTCCTTCATCGGTTCCTCGCTTGTTGATAGCCAACCGAACAACCTTCTCAAAGTACTTCTCCGGACTGATCAAGCACTTCACAGTTGCTCTTAGTAAAGACAGGAACTCGTCCTTTGGATCAGCCTTCAGGTTCTGCAACATTGGTTCAAAAATTGCAATTCAATCTTATCAGTTTCCATGAAACAAAGAGGGGTGGTGTCAAAACCCCAAGGCTATATACAATGTTTCATTTTGACATATTTGAAGTTTCCTAATGTAACTATTTGAAAGCGATATAAGGATGAATCATGAACTACATTACCTTGTTGATGTCTTTTCCAAATGCATCTTTGTAGTGGTTCAAAGTAGCATTAATCTGTGCTCTGCTCCTTGTGGCCAAGATCCTGATGAAGTCGTCATCATTATAAGCCTTGTTTGAAATCTTCTCATGTAGCAATTTTGCCTCAGTTTTTGCCAGGTTCAAGTTGACCTCGTCTCCTTCATAACGATAAGAACTAACCAGAGGTAGTATGAGCTAGAGAAAAAAAAATGTTAGCTAACCATTTGAAGTGAGAAAAAAGAGAAAAACTAAGATAGACTAAAGAAAACCACAAATATAGTTTAAAAAAATTCTCCATGGTCTAAATACAAACTAAAATTTCAGTAAGATTGAAAAATTATGATTCTAGATTCTACGTCTGGTCAGTTTTGTTTCTGACAGAAGGAAGTTCTAAATTATTTGACCAACAAAAGGCTTAATTGTTCCAATGAAGTTGAGGCTATTCTGCAGCCCACAGTCATTGAGATACAATTTAGTTCTCATTAGTTCTGTTCAATCCTTAATTTTTCATTGCATCACTAACACAAACAGAAAATATACTTTCAAAAAACAAACAAACTGAGCATAAAACTTTTATGTGAATTTTTGTAAAATTGTAATAATTTTAAAGATTTTTTTAAAAGACTTTTATGATTTAGATTTTAATGAATTTATAAAACATGAATTCAAAAGATTTGGAAAAACTTTATGAATTTACAATATAAATTTTAAAAAACATTCAAAATTACAAGAGTTTGTAAAAAAATAATTAATAATCTATATATTTTTCTTTTCCTCATAAAAATTCAACAAATCTTCCATTAAAAATAAATGAGTTATGCATACGTTCCTTCTTTTTGTATCATATTCAATTCAACTCGTGAGCACAGCAAATGTTATTCAATTGACAATTAAAACTAATAAATTAAGTTTTTGTTACTTACTACAAGTTTTTTCCCCTCACAAGAAATGATTGTATTTGTATTAATAAAGAAAAGTTGCATATGCCACAAGAAATATCATAAATAACCTTAGATAGAAAAGGATAGAATCCTCATGGATCAAAACATCTACATGACCACAATACATAGCAAATGTTTATATTTTAATAATAAAAAGTTGTTAAAAAAAAGAGAGAGAAACAACTCATAAGTTATTTGTGAGATTATTTGGTGTATATTTTTCATCGAAAAATTTCATGAAATCCATAATAAAAAAATAATTCATCCAAATATTTATATTTTTGAATACCAAAAACTTTTTTTAAGTGATAAATTTTTTTAATTAAATATCATTTAATTTTGTTATATTCCTTAAAAATTATAATAATCCTGATTACATACACCAATATTTGTTTATTTTATTTAAAAGTTTTGATTCAATATCGTAATATTTTTTTATAATTTTTTTAAAAAATCTTTCAAAATCCTAATCTAATACACCTCCATAATTTTAAGGAACCGAAATCTTTCTTGGCTAAATATATTTTTGAATTTCTTTTTTTAAGAATAATTTTGAATTTCTAATACATTATTTTTTATTCATTCTGTATGTTCTATTGTAAATAGTTAATTAATGAATTGTTTGGAGAACTTGCTAAGAAAATTGAAAGTTTTTACGTTTGTGTCATTGACACGGATCAATATTCTCGAGAGTTCAAAGAATAACTCCATTTGGTGCAGTTTTCAATCTCACGTCTCAAGAAAGTGTTGAAATAAATTCTTGTAATAAAACTGTAGAGACGAATATCCCTATCCTATTATTTTTTTTTCTCTGAATTCCCTATCCTGTTGATAGCACAAGTTCTTCTTCCTCAATTTTTTAAATAAAATTATATAATTTATAAACTAGAAATTATTTAATTTTTCGTTAATTAGTAGTTTAATTTGACTTTTAACATCTACAAAAAAATGACTTTTAACAATTAAGTCTATCATTAAGACATTTACTTACTTTACTTTTTAAATTGATTTGTCTAAATTTATATCAACGTTTAATTACTTCATAATTGTAGATAATTTGTGAATTTGAGTAGAAGTATTTAAAGTAAAAAATACATACTATAATTTGGAGAAGGAAAAATAAAGCAACAATTTTCTCAACTACAAAAGTACAGTAAAGGGAATCCACACCCCCCCCCCCCCCCCCCCCCCCCCAATCCTATTTATTAGATCATTTAATTGCCATGCACTATGAACTTCCTTACATATATAGGAGCTAACAACTATTTGGCAGTTTTTGGTAAACACTAAACAGAGAAAGAGAGACACCAAAATGGCCGTTGGGGGATTCTCCCTTGATGCTTCTTCAGCCAACAATGGCTTCGACGGCAAGATAACACTCTCAGTTGTCATCACATGCATCGTTGCTGCATCCAGTGGTCTAATTTTTGGATATGACATCGGAATTACAGGTATCTATTCTTATAAAATCATCTTCCTATATATTTATTTGTTTTTTACCAGATTTTTTTCACCTTTCATCATTTTTTTTTTGTTAATAAAGCCTCCCTCTAAGGTGCAAAATTTGGATTTTTTAAAAATTGGTACCAATCCATTCCTGATTTACTTTATAAAACCAGTTCAGTAATTGAATCGTTTTTATAAAGTGGACCGAACCATTTATATAAATAGATGGATTTGGGTTTTTTTTCCCCTCAAACAATTTGGATCTCTTAAGTTTGATTCAATTTGATTATTCATTTTTTTTATTCATATATAAATGGATTATTCTAAAGAATTGAATTAGATTGAACCAAACTACTTATTAAAAATAATTTGGTTATCCACATCATTTTTACAAAATGATAAATGATTTGGTTCAACTTTTTCTTCAGAATAATGTTTTTTTTTTAAAGAGGTTTGATCGGTTTTAGATCAATTTGCACCCTACTCTAAAGCACCCTAAATCAAGAACAAAGGAGTAAAAAATAGGTTACAATGTTAATTGTTATTTTCTATGATTGAATTGCTACCCTGAAACTGAATGATAAACGGTAGTACTGATTAAGAGGAAAAGGGGGTGGGGATTTGGATTTTCAAAGCCTATAACCTTTAGCAACCACAGCAATTAATGGACCAACTCGTAACCCTAATCGTCAAGCAGTGGTAATCACGGTACCGGTAACTGGTAAGTTACACTTTAACTTTGAGACGATACATCATTGTTGGTAATCAAAGCTTTTTCAAGCATGTCACTACTTCACTGTTCAAGCAAAGCGTGCTGGTTCATACGTTTATTGTGAGTTACTTGTTACTTTGCATGACCGAATTCTTACTCCCAAAAGAGAAAGACAAACTATTAGAGGAAAAGGGGGTGGGGGATTTGCATTTTTCAGGATTTGCATATTTTCTTTCACGCGGTGAACCGTTTTTCCTATTTGTCATTCTTCATCTAGATGTCAACTCAAGTTAATTTTAGTTGAAAGTAATAATATTTCTATTTTCTATTTTTTCCATTGTGTTTTTAAAAAAAATAATGATGTATATATCATGAATGATTTTTGCAAATACGTCCCGGAACTAAAGTTTGGCTCCACCTAACTTTTCTTTTATTGAATTTAATTTACAATGAATATTTCGGACTGCAAGGAGTGAAGTGTATCTAGAATCGTGCATCAAAAAATAATCAGTACTATATAATAAGGTTCCGTAACTGAGGAAAATATATTTTTTTATTGCAATTAATTTTAATTTATCTAAACATTTAAACGAATGTTTGCACCTATTTTGTAAACGTCTTGTAAAAATAACTGTTTTAAACAAGATTTTTATTTATTTTTAATGAAAATAGTGATATGAAATAATTTCAGGTGGTGTCACTACGATGAAACCATTTCTTGAAAAATTCTTCCCAGCAATATTGAAAAAGGCTGCTAGCGCAAAAACAAACGTGTATTGTGTATATGACAATCAGTTGTTGACATTATTTACGTCTTCCCTTCACCTGGCGGGGCTAGTTTCGTCTCTCTTGGCCAGCCGCGTCACGACGGCGTTAGGTCGGAGAAACACCATGATTTTTGGTGGTTGCATCTTTTTTGCCGGTGGTGCCATTAATGGTGCTGCTGAAAATATTGCTATGTTAATCTTGGGTCGTATCTTGCTTGGTCTTGGAGTCGGTTTCACAAATCAAGTAAGTAATGCTCAATTTATAAATTATATGTTACAAGTAGGTAGTAATTTTAATTTTCATTCACCACTTGGTCACTTGATCCATCTATTAAAATTTATCGGTAAGCTTTTTTTAAGAATGTATCAGTATGTTATACTACTGCTGGTTATTCACTTTTAATTAAACATATATTATTCGTATTCTTATAAATGTAATCTTATTAACTAGTGGCGAGTGTTATTATATATAATTATTTATGTAAAACATCGAGTTGTTAATTTTAAATAACTAGATCAGATTATAAATTCAGTATCCATATAAAAGTTAAGTTTTTTTTTTATAACTAATGTAGCCATATATGAAAAGATGAATCGATCGAAATTAAATTATATAAGCATCCAAAATTAACCTTGTTATCTAAGGAGATGATTAAGTCACATAATATATGCCATTGATGTTGCTACACTTATTTGTTTGAGAGAAAAGATATAGTGTATCGAAAAAATGTGCTTATCTTGATTTATTATCTAAAACAAGGTAACAAGGTAGTGTAAGAATGGTATAGTGAAAGTGGGGTGAACATAGTAATATTGTTTGTTTTTATTACAGCTTAGGATAGCAATATGTAGGATGATAAAGACAAGAAAGGGCATCCAATGGTAATAGCTAGTTGGGACAGTAGAGTTCAATTCCCATAACATAAATGCTCTTCATTCTAAATTCTAGCTAATAATAGTAGCTATTCCCCTACCTTCCCTAATAATAATAGTGGTGCTATGGGGTATTTTACAATTCAGTTTTGCATCACTAATGCACATAATGTTCGTTTCAGTGTGTAATTATAGGAGCTAACCTCCATCCCCCTTTTTCCCAATATAGATTCGCGCCACAAATGTACAAATTACATAATAATGTTGCTTTAGCTGTGCAATTAGAATACCCACCCTCTCCACTCCAGCCACATTTATCCAAAATCTTAACTGTATTTACATTCTCTTTCCTCTTTAATTACTGTGTAATCAAATAAAATCAATGGCTCATATGTTGACTGTACCAAATAGAGAGCAGAAGATAATAAAAAAATACCTCGTGCAATTGAATCCGGATCCTCTGCAACGTCTCCAAACACTTGTCCTCATGCATCACATTCTCTGCCTCCTCTCCAATTATTGTGTAATAACATGAAAGACATGAGATTGGCTGTACAATTAAAAAAACTAAAGAAAAAAAAGTTAGTAAGTTCGATCTTTATGATAAAAAATTAATTAATTAATAATATTTGCTAATAAGAAAAAAAAATAAGATACAAATATCACATTATTTTAAATATTTCACTAACATCTTTAATTTCTTTCCATTTCTTTTTCTATCATCGTAAATTTTATCCTATTGTATTTTTTTTCTCTCATTCTAGGCTATGGATAGAGATTTGGGGTCTTCAATAACCTTTTTCCAAAAAAAATTGTGGAATAACATGTACAATATGTTCTAACAAATATATGTGATTTCTTGTGTTACAATTCACAAAGGCAACGCCGGTGTACCTATCCGAAATTGCTCCTCCCAAATGGCGAGGCGCATTTAGCACTGGGTTCCAATTCTTTGTCGGCATGGGTGTGGTGGCCGCAAACTGCATAAACTATGGCACCGCACGACATCCATGGGGGTGGCGTGTGTCCCTCGGCCTCGCCACGGTCCCCGCAACCATCATCACTATTGGAGCATTCCTAATCCCTGACACCCCAAGTAGCCTAGTGGAGCGCAACCAAATACCCCAAGCCAGAAACGCTCTCCGCAAAGTGCGTGGCCCCACTGCTGATGTTGAACTCGAATTGCAACACGTGATTCAATCGTCCCAGGTTTTTTTGTTTTTATTTTTACCCATAAATGTTAATAACTAGACTGCTATTGTCGTGTCATTTACATGTAAACATTTTTTTAAAAATATTTTTATAAAATAAATTCTAAATATATATTTTTAAAACTTTTCTAGTAAGAATTACTTATAATTTTTAGTTGTTGATTCTAATCATTTAGTTATTAGTTATTATTGTCTATCATTAATAATTGTGATATATAATAGACTTTTAAAAAATACAATGAGAGAAATAATATTTGGGTTGACCGATCGCACAATCGACTCAACCCTCGTTGTTGGCCTCGGCCTTCGCCTTGTCCATGTCAACCCCTGATAGTAGCACCGTGCACGAATCCAAAGCACCCAGACCCAGAAGAGAAATCATCACACCAAAGTACTTGCACGATTACGTAACCACATAACACGTGTAGTTAGTAGTTAGCAGAATAAAACGCACGTGCAGGATATTAGTGCTGTTAGGGAGTAGTTATTCTGTTAAGAAACAGTTAGCACGGTTACGGCCGTTATACATGTAATAACTCTGTGTATATAAGCCTGCTTGAGTATGAATAATACAAGAAGGAAAAAGCTTACTCCCGTAACTAGTCCCTAGGAGGTGCCTTATCCTTGAAACTAAGGCAATCATCCCTTTCTTTTACTCTCTCTCTCTCGCGTCCTCCTCTCCCCCACTCTCGAAGCCTAACATTTGGTCCGACCTGCCGCTGCCATTGCCATGGCTGATCACGCGATCAGGAAGACGACGACGGATAGACTGGAAGACGCCATTGCTCGTCTGTCCAATAGCCAAGCCTCCCTCACCGACAAGTACACTGAGCTCTCAGGGAAAGTTGATTCGATCCTGGATCATCTTCGTCTGTGAGACGCAAACCCTAGCCACTCCAGCCCAAATGCTCAGTTCAGCCAAAGGAATCACGTCAAGCTCGATATTCCTAGGTTTGATGGACGCGACCCGCTAGGATGGATCTTCAAAATCACTCAACTGTTTGACTACCAGAACACGCCGGAAGAAGAAAGGATCACGGTGGCTTGTTTTTATCTTGACGGTGCAGCCCTAAGCTGGTATCAATGGATGTTCCGCAACGGATTCATCACTTCTTGGTCCGGGTTCCTATAGGCTCTCGAATCCAGGTTTGCACCATCATTTTATGAAGATCCAAAATGAGCACTTTTCAAATTGTCACAACGTGGAACAGTTAACGAATATCTAATTGAGTTTGAACGATTAGCCAATCGAGTAATAGGGTTGCCTTCGCCGTTCATGTTAAGCTGTTTCATCTCTGGATTGTCATCGGAGATACGTCGAGAGGTTTTAGCACTTCAACCCATCTCTCTTCCCCAGGCAACTGCGCTCGCAAAACTTCAAGAAGACAAGCTGAAAGATCGACGCCATTCTTCCAATCGTCCTAACAATTTTCCTCCTCCGCCAAACCACACTAATCATCCCAGCTCAAAACCAAAACCGCCATTTGTTCAACGAACCACAGAAGAAATCGCTTTTCGCAGAGAAAAGGGACTTTGTTATAACTGCGATGAGAAATGGAGTGCTACTCATCGTTGTAAGGGTTGAGTACTTATGTTCATCGCGGATAGCCCCTCATCAGAGATTGACGACCTAAGCCCAGAAACATCCACAACCCAGGAAGCAGAGCCCAACGACATCTCGGAGCCCATAACTGATAATACATATCCTCACATCAGTTTACACGCTCTATAAGGTTTTCCTTCATCTGAAACATTCCGTCTCTTTGGAGTAATCAACCTCGCATGCCTCACCATACTCATTGATAGTGGCAGCACACACAATTTCCTCCAGCCCCGCATAGCCCAATTCCTCCACCTTCCGGTACAGTCCACCCCACCACTACGTGTACTAGTTGGTAATGGCTCCGTCCTTGATTGCAACCAGCTTTGCCCAGATACCTCGCTATCACTCCAAGGTCATCATTTCAATGTCACCTTCCATCTGCTTCCGATAAGTGGAGCTGATGCCATTTTGGGTATTGAGTGGCTAAAACAATTTGGGCCAGTGATAACTGATTACACCTCCTTTATTATGAAGTTTAATCATTTGGGCCAAGCAATAGAGCTTCACACGGACGTCATGAACGGGCTAGAACCAGTTTCAGCGCCTCAAGTTAAACATCTTATTCGGACTGGGTCTACATCAGCGTTATTCCACTTAAGCCTTTTACCCACAAACCACCCTGACCCACCACAACATCATCTTCCTCACCCAGTTCCCGCTATAGAAGCCTTACTCCACCATTACCAACATATATTCCAGACACCACCCACTCTTCCCCCTCTGAGAGAAGTAACCCATCGCATTAATCTCCTTCCTTCGACTTCCCCGGTAAACGTATGGCCCTACAGATACTTGCACTTCCAGAAAACTGAGATAGAAAGGCAGGTCTCCGATCTCCTTTCTGCTGGCCTGATACGACCAAGCACGAGCCTGTACTCCTCCCCAGTTCTTCTAGTAAAGAAGAAGGACGACACTTGGCGGATGTGCGTTGACTATCGCACACTAAATGCAGTTACCATACGCGACCATTTTCTGATACCTACCATTGACGAGTTGCTGGATGAACTCGGTCAGGCGTCATGGTTTTCGAAGCTCGACCTAAGGCAAGGATTCCATCAGATCCTTATGCATGAGCCCGATATCGAGAAAACAACCTTTAGAACGCATCAAGGGCACTATGAGTATTGTGTTATGCCCTTCGGCTTGAGTAACGCGCCCTCCACCTTTCAAGCCGCCATGAACAACTTGCTTACACCATTCCTGTGACGCTTTGCCACGGTATTTTTCGATGATATTTTGGTATATAGCAAGTCCTTATCATCCCACATTCAACATCTATAAATGATCTTTCAAGCACTGTTACAAGGGCAGTTTTACCTAAAGCACACAAAGTGTATCTTCGCATGAAATCAGGTAGAATATTTGGGACACGTGGTTTCCGGCAGAGGAGTCGAACCAGAACCCTCCAAAGTTTAGGCCATGGTACAATGGCCTACACCAACCTCAGTTAAGGATCTCAGGGGTTTTTTGGGCCTTACTGGATTATATCGTAAGTTTATAAGAAACTATGCCTCCATAGCAACACCTCTTACTACACTATTGTGTAAAGATGCGTTCGAATGGACTGAAGATTCTCAGGCAGCTTTCGACCAACTGAAAATGGCAATGACTTGTGCACCCGTTCTCGCTCTTCCCAACTTCTCAGAACCATTTGTCGTCGAGACAGACGCATCACGAACCACCATGGGAGCTGTTTTGATGCAGAAGGGTCATCCAATAGCATTCTTCAGCAAAGTCTTTGGCCCTCGGTTGACTCATGCTTCAACATACATAAGAGAACTCTATGCCATCGTGGTCGTAGTGCGAAAATGGCGTCTATATCTCCTAGGGCGATCTTTCACCATATTGATAGATCACAAGAGCCTCCAGGAACTCATGACGCAAGTGATTCAAACCCCCGAGCAACACTATTACCTCTCTAAGTTACTTGGATTCGATTACACCATTCATTACAAGGCCGGCGTGTCTAATATCATCGCAGACGCACTATCTCGATTGCCTTCTACCTTAGGCCAGCTGCTCCTACTTTTAGTTCCCCACTTGGAATTCATCGAGGATCTCCAACGAATGTTACATGCTGAACCCGAATTCCAGGCTCTACTGTCCAAGGTTCAAGCCAACCCTTCATCCCATACTGACTATTAAATCCACAATGAGTTATTATTCTTTCAAGGGCGCATCTGGATACATAAGACTAATCCCTACATTCCCACTATCTTGCTCGAGAATCATGCTACACCGTTGGGCGGCCACACGGGTGTCGCAAAGACTACTCATTGACTTGAGTCGAGCTTCTTCTGGCACGGCCTCAAGGATGATGTTAAACGCTTCATTCGAGAATGCAAGGTTTGTCAATAAATAAAATCAAGCACTCGCCATCCGACAGGTCTTCTGCAGCCGTTACCAATTCCGACAGGGATATGGGAAGATATATCCATGGATTTTGTCACCAATTTCCCACCATCTCATGGATTCACCGTCATTCTCGTTATTGTTGATCGTTACTCAAAAGGTGTTCACTTGGGCGCACTACCCACGCACTTCTCCGCATTCAAGGTTGCAACTTTATTTCTGGACTTGGTCTGCAAACATCATGGCTTCCCTCGCAGCATCGTCTCCGATAGGGACCCCGTATTCTTAAGCTCATTCTGGCGAGAGCTTTTTCGACTCAGTGACACCCTCCTCTGCATGAGTACGGCCTACCATCCGTAGACCGATGACCAAACTGAGGTTATGAACCACGTTCTAGAACAATACCTACGTTCTTTCATTCATTCTCAACCGACAAATTGGTTTCGATACCTAGCCTTAGCAGAATGGTCATATAACACGTCGCTCCACACCAGTTCAGGATTCACTCCTTTTGAAGTGATTTACAGCAAACCGTCGCCGGCGTTACCACACTATATCCCTGGGACGACCAACAACGAGGCGGTTGAAACTCTGGTAAGCTCCAGCCAGGAGATCCACACCAAGCTTCAGCAAAGATTGATGAAAGCCCAGGCTGCCATGAAACAATAAGCAGACGCTAAGCGCGACGATATAACCTATGCAGCGGGACAATGGGTTTATGTCAAACTCAGGCCCTTCCGTCAACGATCAGTAGCAGGAACCACCCATCCAAAGCTTTCGAAGCGTTTCTTCAAACCTTTCCAAATCACGGCTCGCATAGGCCAAGTCGCGTATCGCCTTCAACTACCAGACAATGCACGTATCCATCCAGTCTTCCATTGTTCGCTTTTACGTGCTCACCACGACCCTCCACCTTTGTCATTGGATACTTGGCCTTTACACGTTGTCGGTCACAAGCCAGTACCACGACCCCTTTGCTTTCTGGACTCCAAAATTGATAACTCTACCTCCCCTCCAACTCGTTTGGTCCTTACTCAATGGGTGGGACAACCACTAGATGATACTACTTGGGAACCCTGGCCGAAATTACGCGACGCCTACCACCTTGAGGACAAGGTGGTGTTCGGGGATGGGAGTAATGATAGCAGCATCGTGCACAAATCTGAAGCACCCAGACCCAGAAGAGAAATCATCACACCAAAGTACTTGCACAATTACGTAACCACATAACACATGTAGTTAGTAGTTAGTAGAATAAAACGCACGTGCAAGATATTAGTGTTGTCAGGGAGTAGTTATTCTGTTAAGAAACAGTCAGCACGGTTACGACCGTTATACATGTAATAACTTTGTGTATATAAGCCTGCTTGAGTACGAATAATACAAGAAGGAAAAATCTTACTCCCGTAACTAGTCCCTAGGAGGTGCCTTATCCTCGAAACTAAGGCAATCATCCCTCTCTTTTACTCTCTCTCTCTCTCTCTCTCTCTCTCTCTCTCTCTCTCTCTCTCGCGTCCTCCTCTCCCCCACTCTCAAAGCCTAACAACCCCTCGTGCGCCGAGGAGATTGTGAACACTGTCATGGCGCTCTTCCTCGGCCTCCTACGCCACATGCACACACCTCCTCAACCCCTCCCCCCCCCCCATCGGCGGTGACCTCACCTTCGTCATCTTGTCAGACGACGACACCATTGGCAACACCTTGGAGTAAGAAGGTTGGGTCGTTATAGTATCCATGGAGCAGAAGGATTTCGTGGAGAACGTGGTGAAGACAATGTGGTGGGTGGTTGCGGTGCGAAAAATAGGCTCATGGAGCGGTGGTTGCGGCAACTCTTGACATCAGCAAAGGAAAGGAGGTGAAAAGGGGGAGAAGAAGAGAGTGAGGGACAAGGAGAAAGGGAGATGAGGAAGGAGAAGGTAAAGAATTTACTGACGAGAAAATGATTAGGCTTTCATGACTTGACACTTCGTCCGTCATATTATCATTTAACAGAATGAGACTAACGAAAAGTACTACAGTAAAACATAAAAAAAATGTCAAGTATGTAGATGAACAAAAGTGAATTTTAGGTAGTAAATTAAAAATGACCTATTTTTCATGCATGAAAAACATATTTAAGCTATATGTTTTTACTTACTAAATTACAATGAATTAGGGGATATCCATGTGATTTCTAATCCAAGGAAAAAAAATATAAACTAATATTTTACCACACTTAATAGAATTATGTATTTTACATAAAAAAATAGAATTATATATTTAACATATAAATCAATCAAATATAAATTATTATTTTTTGTTAATTTATCATCCAAATAAAAGATATTTTTATTTGTTTCTAAATTTTAAAATTTTATTCTATCGATATCAACTTCTTTTACTCAATTTAGGTATCAACTTATTTAATTATTGATTCGTATTATTTCTTCAGATTGAATTATCTTTGAAGATCCTTTATCATTTTTTATTTTCTTGACTATCTTTCATTCTCCAACTCTATTTAAATTAAAAAATATAGATATTAGATACTAATAATTTTCATTATTACATATAATGATTGTGAAATTATGCTCAATCAAAAGATACTATAAAGTTTAATTTTTTATCTCTGAATGTCATAATTGTCTTAAAATTTTTTTGTATGCAAATAATTGTGCACAAATTATTATGTGTGGAAATAAGTGTGAGACCAACACATAAACAAAAAATATTGGAGAACACCAAAGAATGTTATTATTTAGAATTAACAAAGATATTTATTCAAAAAGCTTAAATGAAATTTTGGTCACCCTATTTTGCTCAATCCATAATTTTGGTTCATACATTTTAAAATAGAAATATTTGTCCGCCTGTTTTAAAAAGATCTGTGATTTTAATTTTTTATTTTAAAATAAAGATATTTGGTCATTTTATTTTAATAAATTTAAAGTTTTAATCAAATCTTTAATTTTGCCTACGATTTATTTCTTTTATTTTGATACAGATAACATATTCATTTAAGGTATTAGAAAATGATTTAATTAATTATAATGTAAGAAATAAAAGAAATAAAACATAGATAAAATTGAAGATTAAACCAAAATTTAGATTTTTAAAAATATAAGAATCAAAATTATGAATTTTCTAAAATAGAAGATCAAATGTCTCTATTTTGAAATATGTGAACTAAAATTATTAATCTTTTTAAAATAAAGGAACTAAATGTCAATTTTAAAATTGAAAAACCAAAATTAGATAAAGAAAAATAAAAAAACCAAAAATTGCATTTATACCTATTTAGAATTGTGCATAAATATTTTAGTGATTTCAAATTCATTACTGACAATTACGTTTTTTATTACTTATATCTGTTAATAACCAATTAATTTAATAATAATAATAATAATAATAATAATAATAATAATAAGTATGCAGGAAAAAAATATAGCATGTATAATTATCATAAATAATCACTAATCATTTTCATTGTTATAATTATAATTTAAAAAAAATATGATTGTAATTAATTATTATAATTTCATTACAATTATTATATAATTTAAAATGAATTTTCTTTTAAAAAAATCAAATAAATTTATTAATTAAAGCTCTTGAGAATGTCATATTTAAAAATTCTTATTAAAAATATTTTCTTATGTATTACTATAGATATATTACATTATAATTATCATATAATTTAAAATAAATTCTGTTAAAAATCAAATGAATTTATCACTTAAAGTTGTCGAAAATGTATGTGTAAACATTCGTATCGAATAATATTTTTGTATGTATTATTATAGATTAATATTATCTCTGGGGAAGGATACATATGAAACTCCAACTTTTATGTTTCTCCTAAATGGTGGCAGATTTCAAAAGCCGTGAAAGGGGGAGGTTTTGGGACCATTTTTGAGGAGCAGTATCGGCCTGAGTTGGTGATGGTGTTCGCGATTCCGTTGTCTCAGCAGCTGACGGGGATCAACATTGTTGCCTTTTATGCGCCAAATCTGTTTCAGTCTGTGGGATTTGGCAGTGACTCGGCTTTACTTTCGGCTGTTATATTGGGGCTTGTCAACCTTGGTTCCATTCTTGTCTCAACTGCTGTTGTTGATCGCTTTGGTCGAAGGTTCTTGTTCATTGCAGGTGGCATTCAAATGCTTCTTTGCATGGTAATTCAATTATTTAATTAAGTTTTATTACACATACACTTGCATGTACATACATAGCTAGAGTTGAGATTGCTAAGCAGTAAGCACGTTCATTAGCTAGGTTTCTCTCTTTTTTCCTTATAAAATAAGTGAAATTATTTTTCTTATTTTAAATTAATAATTGTTACGAAAAAACATACATGCTTTTCTTGAATGAACACACAAAATTTGAAATGTACTTTTGTTATGTTTGGATCAATTCTTATTTTTAAATTAAGTGTAAATTGGTAGGTGCATTGGAAGTTTAAAAAGTTTTTTTTATTCATATATATATATATAATTTATTGAATTTTATAACATAATTATAATTAATATAAGTTTTAAAATAATTATTATAAAAATCAACAAAGTTATTATACATCTTAACTTATTATTATTGAATGATAATCCATTGAGTATAGATTATTTTCTATACATAATAATTGTCTAAAAAGTAATCACGATTGTGCTTTCAAATTGGTTGGACTGTTGGAGTATTAAAACTTTTTAGACATGAATAAAAATTAAACTGTAAAATAAGTTATGAAAAAATATTTTTATAATAAAGGGTGTTGAAAATCAAATTAATTGATATTATATCCATGATACATAAATTACTATATGTTAGAGGGATCGCTAATGTTGAAATTGATTGCATATGTTGTGAACTATTTGGTCTAGTGCTGATATATTTGAACATTGTCTGAAGATTGCTGTGGCTGTTGTGCTAGCAGTGGTGAGTGGTGTTCATGGTACAGAACACATTTCAAAGGGCAAAGCCATATTAGTACTGGTGTTATTTTGCTTCTACGCTGCAGGTTTTGGTTGGTCGTGGGGCCCTCTTTGCTGGCTAATTCCAAGTGAGATAATTCCAATGAAAATCAGATCCACTGGACAAAGCATAGCTGTGGCTGTGCAGTTCTTAACAGTATTTGTTTTATCCCAAACATTCTTGACAATGCTATGCCACTTTAAGTTTGGAGCTTTTCTCTTCTACGCGGGTTGGATTGCACTCATCACCATCTTTGTTATACTGTTCTTGCCCGAGACCAAAGGTATTCCTTTGGATTTAATGTGTGCAATATGGGGCAAACACTGGTATTGGAGCCGGTTTACTGTTAGAGGACAAGTTAACCAAGATAATTGATCTTTTAATGAATTAGTATATACTTTATAGTACATATATATGTTTGTAGGCACAAAAGAATATAATATACTTCTTATATATATATATATATATATATATATATATATATATATATATATATATATATATATATATATATATATATATATATATATATTCATCTGGTTTTCCTCACGATAAAAGAAGAACTTGTAGCTCAATGTTGACTAAATTAATATAAAAACTGTTCTTAAGTTTTTCATCACTTGCTTACATATATATTTGAAAATCTGGCTTTTGATATTGTGCAACGCTGCTTACGTACGAAAACCTCTTTGGATGATAGTCTTAAAAAGTTTTGCAAAATTATTTTCAAAAAAAAAAATTTAAGTTTTTTTTTAAATTAACATACTATTTAACCCATGTGTTCTAATTATTTGAGGACCTTTCTTGAAGTAGGTTTGGTGTTGAGCTAATTATTATATCTTGCGTTTTGAAGCTATATGCTCCAATTAATTATTGATTAATGCTATTGTGTGTGATATTTAACTTCCAATTAGATACAACTTTTGGTTTGAGCACTTATAAGTACATCTAATTATATATAACTTTTGGTTTGAGCTCTTGTTTGCATACGACTGGTTTTGTCTATTATTTAACGGAAAAGGAGAAATCTTTTTCTTTCTCTACTTATTCTGGATATAAATTCAAAATTTAAAATAATAGTTTAATTTCCCGTTTGACAAACAACACGGACATGGACATTTTATAAAATATAGGAACTAAAAAAAAATAATTTAGAGGTCTAAAAACAAAAATACCCAAATTTAGGAAATAAAAAATATATTTAATCCATTTTAAAGCAAGAAACCCCTGTCCAGTAGGTATAAACGTTCAAGTAATAATTTTAAAAATATAATAGTATTAATTATTCACTAAAAAACACTACGAATAATATAATAATTAAATAACTATAAAATTTAAAATAGTAATAATATAGGTAAAGATTTTATATAGGTAAAGATATAAATAATAATTATTATTATTATAAAATTATTAATTTTCATATTATTTTAGAAAAAAAAGCCTAAAAATTAATATATTATAAAAGATGTATTGTTTGGATAGATAGAAAAAAAAATTATTTATGCTTACTTCGATGAGTACAAACAAAAGTGAAAACAAATAAATTACATAAAAAATATTTTATACTAATTAAATAAATTGAATTTTTATTCTATTATGTTTTTCTTAATATTAAATTTTTTATTTTTAAGAAATTTAAAGAAAATAAAAGAAAGATATTGTTTTTCCTCATGTCTTACTCCCTTCGTTTTATCCGTTTTATTATAATTGTCATAAGAGAATTTTTTTTGCATCGTCATTTTAATTTTTTAATAAAGTATCAATTAGTTTTTGCAGTTATACCCTTAATATTTTTTAAAATATTACTATTGTCTTGCATCGTATTCAGTAAAACAAGTTAATTCCCTTAAAAATACACAATTGAAGTTAATTCCCTTTCACACCACTCCACTACTGTTGAATGCTTATTGCAGCGTTCCAAATCCCCACACTCCACTCCACTACTCCATTTATATTTCACGTAAAGCATTAGGAGTGATAAATGATGATTCACATAGAAACCAAGAGAGAGTATTTTTCAGCAGAAATTAGGATTAAGGTTAATTTGATAAATTTGTTACTCTGTTTCATCTATTAAATGAGTTTTCTTGGTCTGTGGTACGGAGAGAGTATCTTATAATTTGAGAAAAGAGACTATTTCCTGATAGCCTCTACAAAAATATTTCTATTTCCAATAAATTAAGCAATTTATTACTTTTCTTTTCATTTTATTTCGATCCAAATAAATCATTTATTTGCAAGAAGAGAAAAGATTATTATCACTTCTTTGCATCTGCTATATTAGTATTGATATATTTTCACAGAGATTTTAATCTCCATCTTTGTATGATGATATATTAACTTTTTAAATAAAAGCTAGCAAGCAAAAGTATCATTGCAGATCGAAGCTAAGATTCTAACCACGTTGACACTTGTACCTAAGACACTATCCATCATTTGTAGCATGCCAAGATATTATTAAAAAAAAAACGCGCGTACAAGGAAAGAGTCAAAAGCCATCTCACCAATTAAGTAAAGCTCAGCGAAGTAATTGCGAAGTTAGCTAGTTTATCTGCGTAATAGTTGCGTTCTCTAAAGATATATATGTGAAGTGACAATTAAACTCGATCCATAGCTCTTGTAAGTTGAATACAACTATTCCAACGGTTAATTACCCAATTGCTAGGGGACAATGTGGATGGATTGAAAAGATGCTACCACCATAGAAGAGTCACATTCTAACCAAAGCTTCCTCCATCCTCTATTGAAGGTTGTCTCAATCGCAATCATGGCTTTATTGATCTCCACATATGCAAAGAGAAGGATATGCCTAAGTGCTGAGCAAAACAACTAAGTGCCACCCATCTAATCTCTAAAGACACCTCCACAGGAAACAACTCTAGGTGAACCCTTGGCAGGCCCATTAATATTGCATTTGACCTAGCCACAAAGGGGAGGGTGTCAGGTAATGAACTTGAATATATGATTTTAATTAGGTGCTTTGCTTACATGACCTACAACTGAAAGCAATTTTAATTTAGAATATTAAAGTCAGAAATACTGCTAGAGTTGCCACCAATTGACAGATCCAGATTTCCTGAGAATAATAAAAAGGATACAATCAAGGAGATAATGCTTTGGTTGTGCAATCACTTATCCTAGATTGATGTTTCTACCGTGCCAAATTCACCAGACAATATTAACTTATATATATATATATATATATATATATATATATATATATATATATATATATATATATATATATATATATATATATTGTGGCATATAGATATATATATTAACAATTTTCCAAAATTCATCGAAACAAAAACTTTAAATAGTTTCTCCATGTATAGAAACTAATAATTATAGTAAAAAAATAAAAGCTATAAATTTTATATATTAAAAGAATTATATTAATGTGAAATTTCTATTACAATATTATTCATAATAATTTAAATATGAATGCTCTTTTTAGTACCAAAAAATTTAATGTTGTTTAATTCATTTTTCTATTAATTTTAATTATATAGTCTTAACAAAATTTGACAGCAACATCTTCATTGTAAGTATAATTTAACAGTTGAATCAATGGATATTAGTGTATTATTATTTTTATATATATATTTTATTAGTATTATTATTTATATTCATTATCAGTGTTATTTTTAATTACTTTACATTTTTTTAGATTAATATATAAAATAAGGCCAATGTCCATTCTTCCGTAATTTTTTACGATTAACAATTTGCAAAAGATCATCAAGCACATAGAATAATTCGTGGGAAGTTATTTTAACTTAACTAATTATTAGAATATATTTGAAAGGAAAAAATTGTAATTTGTAATGATCTTACCCAAATAAAATTATCTAAAAGATGCATGTAGTCCCTAAAAGAACAATTTGCAGAAGAACAAAAAGAAATTAAACTAAAGAGTCTAGCTGATCAGTTATTTAAACAATGGAAATGAATTATTGTAAAAAAAAGTATACTAATATTTGATTTTTACAGATAAAGAAAATCGCCACAAGTCCCTGAGTCTATTTATCAACTCATTTAGTGTCACAATCTTTTTATTTTTTGGTATGCAAGAATCAAACACAAATAGTTTATTATAATTTAGGCATCACAATCTTATTTTTTTTTTTTTTGGTATGTAAGAATCAAAGACAAATAATTTATAAAAATTTAGACATTCTACTATACCAATTGAATCATAGTCTTGTTTGTCACAATTTTATTATCAACATCCTTATATAGGAAGCTAATTAGCGACTATATATTTAGCAATTTTTGGTAAACAGAAAGAGCAAAGCCACCAAAATGGCCATTGAGGGATTCGCCGTTGATGCTTCTTCAGCCAATGGCTTCAACGGCAAGATAACACTCTCAGTTGTCATCACTTGCATCGTCGCAGCATCCAGTGGTCTAATTTTTGGATATGACCTCGGAATTACAGGTATTTTTTTTTTAAAAAAAAATCCTATTAATTTGTTTTAATTAGAATCTATTTAGATAAGCTTTTTATATTTATTAATCTTTCTAAAGCATATATACAAGCATAATACATTTTTCTTGGGTAAACTGGGCATTATAATTTGCTTTGGTAATAAGGGTATGTTTTTAATCCCTAAATCAAAAGCAACAAAGGAAAAGATTAACAAACTAGGTTTGCATATTCATATGTTTGTTGTGAGTTTCTTGTTAATTGTTATGAATTGCTACACCCAAAAGAGAATGATAAACTATAAGAGGAAACGGTGGTGGGGGATTTGCATTTTCCAAGCCTTATAAGTTATAACCTTTGGTGTTTGGTAACCTCAAGTTCACAACAATTGGACCAACTGGTAAACCTCTTTTTATTTTCAATCAGTAATCATCTAAACGTCAAACAGTGGTAATGATGGCAATTAGATCGCTTCTTTTCTTTCACATGCTGAAGCGTTTTTCTTGTTTGTCATTCTTCATCTAGCTAAACGTCAACTCAAGTTTTGTTTTTGCTGAATAACGTCAACTCAAATTAATTTTAGACGCAAGCAATATTTATATTTTGTTTTATATTTCCTGTTTTGGAAAATAAAGAAAAAAACACGTAAGAATATTTTTTTTTATTTTTTATTTATAAAAATGATGTATATATTTATTATTGTTGTTTCTCAACTCTCAATTCACTAATATTTCTATACGATAAAAATAATCCAATTAGTTTCCAAAAATAAAAATTAAATTATAGCAATTTTCAGTTTAATTTTCATATATTGATAGATACTTTCTACCATAAAAATAAATACATACTAAATGTTTTTAATATAAAATAAGTTACAGTAGTATAAAATAATTTATCTACTACAAAAATTATCTAATCATTCACCACCCAAATACTTGCAAAAAAAATATGGTAAAAATATAAGATTCATATGATGATTAGGAAAGAGACTTAATAATAAAAGGCGAAAAAGAAAGGAGAGGAAGCGATGATGAGTTTAAATATCTTTCATTAACATTTTTAACAGATTAATATTTAACAGATTAATTTTAGACGCAAGCAATATTTATATTTTCTATTTTGGAAAATAAAGAAAAAACAACACGTTAGAATAATGTATTTTTATTGTTTTAAAAAATGATATATATATATATATATATATATATATATATATATATATTATTGTTTCTCAAGTCTCAATTCACTAATATTTATATACGATGAAAATAATCCAATTAGTTTCCAGAAATAAAAATTAAATTATAACAATTTTCAGTTTAATTTTCATATATTGCTTGATACTTTCTATCATAAAACTAAATTAAATACATACTAAATATTTTTAATATAAAATAAGTTAGAAATAAAATTAAGTAGTATAAAATAATTTATGTACTACAAAATTATCTAATCATTCACCACCCAAATATTTGTCAAAAAAATATAATTAAAATAAAAGATTGATCTAATGATTTCCAATGATTAGGAAAGAGACCTAAGAATGAAGAAGGAAAAGAAAGGAATGGTTAGTTTAAATATCTCTGATTAACAATTTTAATAAATTAATATTTGTTGATAAGTATAAAAAGTAGATTCTCCTCCGAAAAACTCGTCAACCAAAAATGCTTCCGTATTTGCAGCCATCGAATTTAATCTGGATGGTGAAGCTTTTTCTTGTTTGTCGTTATGCGTGTGTAGACTCAAGTGAGAAGTTATTTCCACGTATTAATCTTTATAGAAATTAATTAAAATAAAGTAAAAAGGATATTTTTAAGAAAAAAAAGTGTAATTAAAAATGTACATGCAAAAATTTCTCACCATGAACGCTTAAATAAAACATTTTCCTTTTACTGTTTTCCTCCCATGTTTCCTGACAAAAGAAACTCAATTTGGGTGAAATTTTAAAAAATTGATTTTGTAAGAAATTAATTTTATAAAATCATTTTTGAAAGAAAGTAATTAATACTTTATTATATTTATCCTAAATGTAATATATTTTTAACTTAATGTAAAGAATATTTTTAGTCACTTATAATCAAACCAAAATTTAGAAGCAAAATCAAATTTACGTATCAAAAACCAAAGATCTATAATTAGTTTGTTTGCTTTGGCACTGCGTCGCGGATCTACATTATTTTTTAATTAGATGCCTTCTATTTTAGCTTCTACGTCGTTTTAGCTTATCTGACATGAACAAGTGCATATATGTGCGTTGCTAGAATATATCTAGACATGTAAAACCGCTATTATATTTGGGTAAATGTTATAAGCTCCAGAATTCCGTTTACAGAAGGAACTCGCCTCTTAATTCTTAGTGCATAAAAACATAAGTTTCAGAGTACTTTGGAACGCATGTTGCAATCAGTTTGGCCGGCTATCCAAACATATACTATATCTCTTACAAAAATAATGTTTGACAAGAGACAAAACTAATTTTAATACTTCTCACTAGAAAACCAAGCATACACGGTTTCCCTTGACTTTAATATGTATTTTTTTAGTCATCATAATATTGGTATTGACCAACTTTAATGATAACTTATCTTTGTTGAAAAATTTAATCATCATCTTAAATGAATTATTTTTTTTTAATTATATTTTTTATATATAAGATTTAGATATGAGATCTTATTCGTCAAAGAGATCTTATCCACTATTGTTTAAGTATTAGACAAACAATGTCTTGGTCCTTGTATATTATAATTATACAATTATGATTCCAGCAACTAAAGTTCGCCTCCACCTTTACAATAAATATTTCTGATATTGCAAGGAGTGTATGGAATCCTGCATATGTGCAGTTAGTACTACGTAATAGTAATAATTAATAAGGCCCCCTTTCTGTTACGAGTCACTGATATAATTTGTTGCAATTAATTTTATTGAAACAATTAACCAAATGTTATCACTTATTTTTTGTAAAAAAAAAAATGCTTTAAAAAGGTTGTCTTTTTTTAATGAAAATTTGGATATGCAATTTCAGGAGGCGTGACTACGATGAAACCATTTCTTGAAAAATTCTTCCCAGCGATATTGATAAAGGCTGCTAGCGCAAAAACAAACATGTATTGTGTGTATGACGATCAGTTGTTGACATTATTTACGTCCTCCCTTTTTCTCGCGGGGCTTGTTTCATCTCTCTTGGCCAGCCACATCACGACGGCGTTGGGTCGGAGAAACACCATGATCTTCGGTGGCTGCATCTTTTTTGCCGGTGGTGCCATTAATGCTGCTGCTGTAAATATTGGTATGCTCATATTGGGTCGTATCTTGCTTGGCATTGGAGTTGGTTTCACTAATCAAGTAAGTAACTGGATTATAATGGATACCAAAATTAGGAACTTATAATTAGACATGGCAAAGAAATTAAACTAGTATCCGTGAATACCCGTCCGAATCCGTTTCGACTTTTATAGGTAATATCTGAGTTGATCGGGTATGAGTTTGGATTTTCTCGGATAACCAAAAGTCGGGCGCCCCACCACTTAAAATTTTTAGAATTTTTGCATAATTTAATCAAAAGGTTTAGAATTTTTATTACTACTTAATTTTATTTTAAATTTTTTATATAATTTAATATTCTTTTCTTAACGATTTTTATAGACACATACATTATAATAAATTTATTGATATACAAGTAGTTAAAAATAAATGTTTAACAATCAATTTATTTTTTCTAAAATCAAATTTTTAATATTTTCTTAAAAAAAAATTATTTTTCTAATTTGAATCAGGTATGGGACGGGGATACCCGATAAATAAATTTTCTTTTCTAACTTTGATGGGTAATATCCGAGTTGATCGGGTATGGGTTTGGATTTTCTCCGATAACCAAAAGTCGAGTACAGATATGGGTATGGAATTATTACATCTGCCCCGATCCCGGACCCGTCCCACCACTTGAAATTTGTAGAATTTTTATTACTAGTTAATTTTATTTTAAAAATTTTACATAATTTAATATTCTTTTCTTAACGATTTTTGTAGACACATGCGTTATAATAAATTTATTAATATACAAGTAGTTAAAAATAAATGTTTAACAATCAATTTATTTTTTCTAAAATCAAATTTTTAATATTTTCTTTTTAAAAAAATTATTTTTCTAAGTTGAATCAGGTACGGGACGAACAGATACCGGGATGAGATAATTAATTTTAACCCCTCAAGTATCAGGTACAAGTATGAAACATGTTGGTGGAGAGTCGGAATCGGAAACTGAGGAGATAATTCTTATTCCTGTCCCGCTTCGTTGCCATGTCTACTTATAATGGATCATAGTGAAAAAAAAGAAAAAATAAGTGCAAGTGTGCAACTGCATTATAATAATTTTGTATGTTTATTCTTTTTAAGAAAAAATAAAAGAGAAAAGAAAAAAGGGTGAACTGCTACTTTAATTTCAGAAAGTGTAATTTATTATAACTTATATATGTTCTTGATAGTATAAAAATGTAATTTAAGTCCTTCAAAATATAATTTGTTTTTCAAGTATAATTTGTTTTTTACTTATTGTTAATTTTTTTTTTTGTTAAAATTAATGTTTCCTATATGTAAGTTTACATGATAGTTGATATATATAAGTGAATGACATGTGACAATGAAATTGTTTTCATTTTGACCTTAATTTATTATTACCCGTTGTCATGTATGCATAAAATTATGAGTGTTATTTACATATACTAATTTAGATCGTATTTATAAGACATATATTTAAAATGATATTTAATTTTTTTTATAAAATTTAATTCATATTATATCTTGTATTAATTATTTTGAATCTAATATATCCTTAATTAAATGAGAGGTTCTAAAGATAAACAATAAGAAAAATATTACTAAAAATGATAATTTTAAAAAAATTAAAATTAAAAATATATCTACTCATATTAACTAAATTAATTACTTTACAGAATTCAGATTAATTAAGTAATTACATTGGATCTTAGGAGGATGAAATGTAGTGGGTTCTAACAAAATTTTGATGTCTTTGTCTCAATGAACACAGGCCACGCCGGTATATCTTTCTGAAATAGCCCCACCCAAATGGCGAGGTGCGTTCAACACAGGCTTCCAATTGTTCAACAACATTGGCGTGGTGGCGGCCAATTGCGTAAACTACGGCACTGCGCGGCTGCCATGGGGGTGGCGCGTGTCCCTCGGTCTTGCCATGGTCCCCGCAACCATCATGACAATGGGTGCCCTCCTAATCCCGGACACTCCAAGCAGCTTAGTAGAGCGCAACCACATAGATCAAGCCAGAAACGCCTTGCGCAAAGTGCGGGGCCCCACTGCTGATGTGGAACCCGAATTGCAACAATTGATTGAATCCTCACAGGTTTCTTTTGTATTTCTTTTTAAGATTAATTAAGTTTTTAAGACTCCTGCTTATGAAAATTTGAATTTTGGTCTCAAAATTAACTTTTTTTAAATTTAATTTTTAAAGGATTTATTGTTATTAAAAATAGTTTTTATTATTAATATTTGTTGTTAAATGATGGAAATTCATCAGATAAGATAAAATAAATGACACGTATATATTATATACATATATATGTCACATTTAAATTTTATTATATTTAAATAAATAATTAAAAATAATATATTATTAAAATGTATGGCGCTCAAGAATTCATCAACAGCAATCACCAATAAAAATATCTACAATATGGATTAACAATTGATTCTTCTCATTTAAAATCATTTATCATTTATGATAATATTCGTAACCAGTAAACAATTCATTTAAACATATTTATAATAACTTTTTTTAAATGATCATTATAACTTAAAAACATTTTTTATAATAAAAAAAATCTTTAAGGATGAAATTTTAAAAAAAAAAATTTAAAAACTAAAAATTCAAAATTTCTATAATCTGAAAACTAAAAACTTAATTAATTATTTTTTATGTTGTTTTTGTCAACTGTAGAATTCAATCCCATTATTTCTTTCTTTCCTTCACTACTAAATTAATCTCCTAACCCTGAATCGTCACAGGTTTCGAAAGCCATGGAACGGGAAAGTTTTGCAGTCATTTTTGAGCACCGGTATAGGCCCCAGTTGGTGATGGCGTTTGCGATTCCGTTGTCTCAGCAACTTTCGGGGATCAACACTGTCGCCTTTTATGCGCCAAACCTGTTTCAGTCTGTGGTAATCGGCAATAACTCGGCGTTGCTTTCGGCTGTTATACTGGGACTCGTCAACCTTGCTTCCACTCTTGTCTCAACTGCTGTTGTTGATCGATTTGGTCGAAGGCTCTTATTCATTGTGGGTGGCATTCAAATGCTACTTTGCATGGTAATTCAATTATTAATTTAATTAAGCTTTTACATTTTTTTTAAACTACTCGTCCACGTATATGTATATAGCTAGAGTAAGTTGAGATTATTAAGCACGTTCATTTAAGTGTTTTTTCTTTAAAAATAATGTTTTTTTTTCTTAAATTCTTTAGAAATTTAATTAATTATTTTTCTAAAAAAGCTTAAATCACTTTTTTAAATACACATAATTACTACTAGACATTTTTCAAACAATTTTTAATTTGAAACTCTATTTAGAAAGAAAAAACCATAGCACTCTATTTTCTTAGGAATGCTTACAATATACTCTCAATCACACACACTCTTATAGTCTAATATAATCTTTTTAATACACCCTTAATTATTGGTTAATATTAATTGAAAACTATAAAATTATAAAAGAAATTCATTAAATAAAAAGTGATAATTACAAAATTTTAAGATTCTTAATAAATTTTAATCAATAAAAGTATGTCTAAAAAAGTATGTTATTAGTATTTATCTTAAAGTATGTTACATTTTAGTTAATTTTTAAATTTTTTATTACCTTTTAGATAAATGTAATTTTTTCTCTCCAAATTCTAGCGGTTTTTGAGACACTAGAATACTATTTTTCAAAATGCTAACTTTTGACTTTTTATATATATTTCTTTTTTTATTCTTGAACATGTTTTAGATTTAGTTTATAATCTTTTCTATATAAGATGAAATTTTATTATCCTTACCCCATTTTTTTTTTACATATATGATAGAGTTTTCTGATTTTTACATTTTTATTTTATATGATATTAACAGTGATATATAATAAATTTATATAGTTTTTGTGGATATTTTATAACTAAAAAGTTAGAGGTGTTTAAAATTAATTTAACACTAAAAATTATAAATACTACAAAATATACTTTTATCAAGAAAATCAAATTAAAATTTATATAAAAACATTACATAAATATGTCTATTTCTATACTTTTGTAATTTTTAATTAACAGATAATTTTATTAAATACTTATTATTATATGAGATAATTTTTCAAGCTAGCAGTTAATATTTTTATTTTTAATTAATTTTTTGGCTAATTTTACTAAATATAACCTTAATATAAAAAAATCCAAATGAACTTTTGCTATATTTATATGTTTGGAATGGTTATATCATTATTAAGAAAAATTATTAGATAGTTTGCATGTCCATGGCCGGTCTTGGCTAATATTTATGCAATCATGTGTCTTACATAGATTAGTTAAAAACTTAAAAGACAAAAGTCAAATGTTAATCATTAATTGCTGGTTAAGAAACTTAAAATAATTTTTTTATTAAAATACAAAAAATCTTTTTTGTACTTATAATTTTATAATAAATTTATTTTTTTAATTCCTTAATCTGTTTTAGCAAGACCCAAACTTCAAATATTCATGACATATAGCTTATGTAGTAATTTCTCCGTTACACAAGTGGGATTACTTACCATATATTTGGCCATAATTAAGGTTGAAATTGATTGCATCAGTTATGTACTTGGTCATTACTAATTATAGATTTGATCATTGTGAAGATTTCGGTGGCTGTTGTGTTGGCAGTGGGGAGTGGTGTTCATGGTACAGACCAAATTTCAAAGGGCAACTCCATTGCTGTGCTGGTGCTATTGTGCTTCTACGCCGCAGGTTTTGCTTGGTCGTTGGGCCCTCTTTGCTGGCTGATTCCAAGTGAGATATTCCCAATGAAGATCAGATCCACGGGACAAAGCATAGCCATTGCTGTGCAGTTCTTGACAACATTTGTTTTATCCCAGACATTCTTGACAATGCTATGCCACTTTAAGTTTGGAGCTTTTCTCTTCTACGCTGGTTGGCTTGTACTCATCACCATCTTTGTTATACTGTTCTTGCCCGAGACCAGAGGCATTTCTTTGGATTCCATGTATGCAATATGGGGCAAACACTGGTATTGGCGCCGGTTTGTTGGTGAAGGACAAGTTATACAACCAAGATAATCTTTCAATGAACTAATTAGTAGTACATGTATATAGGGTTGGTCTTGTTTGTAAGCATGAAAAGAAAATTATCTGCATGAATTCTATCGATGCAAGAAATTCTACTAGATAAACGCTTATCTAATTGTAAAGGGCTTAAATATCTAATTGTAAAGTATGTACAATGTATTGCATGGCTGCACTATTCCAGTCAGGGAATTGCATGTCTATTTTGTAAAGTACACGGCTAAGTAAATTTTATCATTTTAAATTATCTTAGAATTTTTTTTAGGGATTTTGTTATCTTAGTATGTTTAAGTTTGCACTATGTTTTGAATAAGATGTTAATATGCAATGTATTACAATATTTCTATTAATTGAAATTCATTCTATATATGAATACATTGAAAAAGTATAATTTGTATCATGAACATATATCCTGTTCATCCTATAAGTTAATATAGTCTTATACTATATTATTATCATTATCATCATTGAGAAGTCTTAAAAATTACCACCAACTATACTAGTTACATGGAAATTGAAACATTTGATATCATGAATTTAATTTTTGTTTAAAATCTTCAACATGGAAGATGGTTGTTATATTTTGTCAACAAAAATACACCATAGATATACAATTCCATTATATATTTTATTAATGAAATCATATTTTTTGTTGTGTAATTTTTTTGTGCATCCTCTTATTCAATGAAAATATGTTTTTTTTGTATTTTTTATGACTTTAAAATTAATTAGAGATATAATTTATTTTCTTATAAAATAACCAAATTAATTGTGATATAAATATATATTTTTAATTGAAATTAAATTAATTAAGATACAATTTACCATTTTTAACAATAGTTAGTATCATATAGATTGTCTGTTTTAATTAAAATTAAATTAATTAGATAGAAGTTACTATTGATAAACATAACCGAATAGTTATGGTATGAATTACCTTTATTAATAATAATTGAATTAATTATGATACTAATTTGTATCATAATTCATTTTATGACAATTAAAAATGGTAACTTGTGTTCATTAATTCAAATTTAAATAAAAAGTAGTTTATATCACAATTAATTATATTACGGTTAAAAATGTAATGTGTGTTGTCATTAAGATAAATTGTATCATAATTAATCAAGAATAATTAAGGTAATTTAAAAAAAAAGCAACTTATATATACAATTAATTACAATTTTTTCCATAAAAATTTAACAAAATAGAAATACATTGTGAGACGAAGTGTAAAACAATTACCCAACGTTTCCATTGTATATTTTATTTTTTTGCACTACTTTTTACTTTTTTACATAACAGAAATATGATTTTGTTAAATATTTTATCATTGAGATCGTATTTTTGTGAAAAGAATAATTTTGGATAAACAAAATTTGAAGCACACGTGGCGGTATAAATAGAAAATACGGGGATAAGAATAGCAGCTCTTAAGGTACTTTAACACGTTAGAAGGTGAATGAAAATAAATAAATAAAATTGTGTACTGTGTACTTGTTGAATTTGAATGTGCGTGTGATTTAT
Organism: Glycine max; assembly: GCF_000004515.6. NCBI lineage: Eukaryota > Viridiplantae > Streptophyta > Magnoliopsida > Fabales > Fabaceae > Glycine > Glycine max. Next base: position 43,607,149 of record NC_038250.2, read on the forward strand.
TTATATGCTCAAATGTACAGAGTTGTCAATTCTAGGGCTAAAACTTCCTGCAGTGTCACTATTGTTTTATTGTTTTGTGTACTTTTTATTACTTTCCCAAAAGTTTATTCTGAAATTTGATAGGTAGTGCAGGAAGTAATAATAGGAAAGCAGGAAACAACACCCCAATTCTAATCATCCCACTGGATTAGGTAACATAATTTCAAGTTAGGTTGAGCTGGGCCTCCGATCTAGCTGGAACTTTGGTGAGATGTAGACCCAATGGATCAGTCCATTAGCTGCTTTTGGAATTTTCTATTATTCTAACGTGATTTAATTTTATAAAATAATTATATTAATTATTTATTATTAGTAGATTTTATTTTATGTGATTAAATTAAGTGTATCCGTTAAACTACGAAATAAGATAATATGAGTTTAAATGAGTAGATGTCAGTGTTAATCTATTAAGGAATAATCTTATTAAGTTAACACATTATAAAAAGATTATGATTTCTAATATATTGAGTCGTGACACATAATTTTTCTTTTTTCCAAGAATTACAAAGGTCTCATTAAGGAATAAAGAGTCTCTGGTCGAAAAAGAACCATAAAGTGGTTGGTTGTTCATGATTCAACAAATTTTGAAGAATCCTTTGATCTAGAACAAACCACATATCTATATATTTTATCTAATCATTGATAATCAAATATATTGTAGATCCTAGGACCTTTTGGTAAATTATGCTAAGTTATAGACTTATGAATTTTTTTAACTTTTGCCTAAAGAATAAGGATTAAAGATAAAAGATATTTTAAAGTTTTTATTTATAATTTGAATCAGATCCAAGGATATAAGGAACAATTATTTAACGTACCTTTATTGTAAGACTTATATATGCCTTACATAGGCTTGAGCTGGTGTCTGTTATATGTGTTTTACACGTGCATAATTTGGAGTTTTTCATTTTGATTTATAATAAGGTATAATGTTCTATGCACTACTAAAAAAAAAGCTTTTTATGATGCACCTTCGAGGTCGGTCGCAATATGACTGTCGTAGTAGGCAGGGCGGTGACATTTATGTAAATATTTTACATTTTCAACGATGTTTTCATGTAAGACCATTTTAGAAAGCTAGGCTAGGGCATTTTTGCAATTATGAGGAAATTTACTAAGATGGTGTATATGAAACACCGTCATTGAAATCGTCAAATACAAAGACGGGTTTCAATATGCACCGTCGTTAACATTAGTTTATAAAATCATTTTTGTTGTGCCACACTAGGTCTTCCTCGAAGTCCCTCTCTGTGAAAATTGTTCTTCGATTTGAAAAATTCCTCGTGAGTGACTTTCTGAGAAGCTTCGAAAAATTCCCGCGCTAGGTCTCACTGCACCTTCACCTCCGTACCTTCACTGTCGCAACACCCCCCTGAGCTCTGCGTGGCATGTGGGTGACTATCTGAGAACCCTGAGGTCGGATTGGCACTGACACTATTCTCGAAGGTAACCTCGACCTCGTACCACATGTTAGAAGAGTTCGGTGTGGTGGCTTTTGAGATATTGTATTTAACTAATATTGTAGAATTGTAACTTTTCAGGAACTTCTAAATTCATCACTTCCTCTCTCGGTTCATATGCTAGGTTCGGACCCTCGTTGTATTTTGCGGCAAGTACATTTCTCGCTTTCCATATTCGTCTCTTCCATCTCTAAGGTTTTTTGTTTCATCATATATAGGGTTTTTGCTTGAATTTGTGTTTCTATTTTGATTTCATTGATTTGTCTTTCCATTTTGTTTTCATTGATTTGGGTTAACGTTTTGATTTCATTGATTTGTTGATTGAAGTGTTTGATATCTATTTTTTTTTCTTTTTACGTATCTAAGAGTATGGAGTTAAATCCAACAAAGTTAGAAGCTAATATTAGATTTCCAAGCCCAACTGAAGGTTTTACTGATTAGTAAAACCAACTTACAAAAATGAGTTCTTACATCAACAGCCACACTGACAAAGTGGTTGTATCCGAAATTGGAAAGGGCCATTGTTTTGTCTAGGACTTGTTTTTTTCATTAGTAGCTTTTAAGACTAACTTTAAGTCTTCAATGTGGGCATCATAGCTTTGACTTTCAGGTTCGATGTTTAGTACATTTTGATAGGCTTCTCTGCCATTTTTTAATACAAATATTGATGGATCCCATGTCAAGGACGTAGACAACATACATACCACTGAAAAAATGCTCACTGCAACATTAAGTGGAACGACCTAGCTAGTGTTAGAACTTAGAAGAGTTGAACAAAATACTGATGCATTTAGAACATCAAACGAATAATGAATTTCACGATTCAAAAGAAATTACCCAAAGTCACTCTTTTGAAGATAGTCCCTTTGAGTGGTACACACTGCACAACATAAGGAGTTGTTCATATGCTACACTAAGCTGAACTGTGCACGAAATGACCATCACAAATGATATGTCTTACTTATCTGGGCTCAAGAGGAACAATTATTGTGTGATCACGATGTTTATAAACTCAATCAACCATAAGCCTTTGAATAATATAAAAATAATATTAACATAGATTTCAATATAGTTTTTATTATTATTAATTAGATATTAACTATTTTAACATGCTTCTGATTGAATGTGCCTATAAATCCAATGTTCACGCAAAAACTACCTAGAGGTTTAGAGGCTATACATAGAAAACCTAACCAACATTTAATAGAGTGTCATGAGGAACATTGAAGATCACACTATTTTCCCTGCATATCTTCCTTAGAAATGCATATATATAATCAACAACTATTTTCTTGTGGAATCTTGAATCCCTCCTTGCCCTCAGAATTGTGTTTCCAAGAATGAGAACCACCCCAGCATCCCTGCAGTTGTTTGCATCTTTTCCACTTGTTTGCACCAGATTAAAAATTCAACAAACTCGATCAACAAGCATCCACTGCTGTCTTCATGCAGATTTCAAATTTGTTGTTTCTAACTTGACATGCTGCTTGAGTGGTTGAGGTAATTAACAAGCATCTTAATTTTTTTGCCTCAAATACTAAGCCTGGATTATTTACTCACAACCTTCTTTTAAAGCATTTGTAGGTGGGTAATCTGTTGTGAGTTGATTGGATGATAGTTGATAGTTTTAGATAATTGTTTTAGAAAGAAGACTATGTCATTGATTTCTTGGATGATCAATTACAACATACCAATTGCCTATTTATAGGCTCAAGTCACCAACCTCTCAATGGTGGTGAATGTTTCTACATTACTTTAGGTCTTTCTAGAGTTTTCATGATAGATTAGTATCATGATAGTTCTAGATTCTTCTATCTTATACATACACTTATAGTTCTAGATTATTCTACCATATTTATACATATTATAGTTCTAGATTGTTCTATCATATTCATACACACTATATTTCTAGGATATTCTACCATTTTCATACATATTATATTTAAGAATGTTCTAGAAATTTTTAGCAATTTCAACACTCCTCCTTGATGCAAATTTCTATGACTCCGAGCATAGCTCGTAATTCTTCAAATCTTGGTCTCGGCAACGCCTTCGTGAATATGTCTGCAATTTGATCTTCTGTTCTACAGTAGTCGAGTTTGATCTCTTTAGTTGCTTCAGCTTCTCTAATAAAGTGATACTCGATTGCTATGTTTTTTGTTCTGTTGTGATGAACTGGATTCTTCGCCATTGCAATTGTTGATTTGTTGTCGCAATTGATTTTAGTAGGCTCATCTTGTTTTTCTCCTATGTCTTCAAGTATCCTACGAAGCCATATAGCTTGACTCGTTGCTTCAGCAGCTGCCACGTACTCTGCTTTTGTTGTTGATTGTGCTACTGTAGCTTGCTTCTTCGACGCCCAAGAGAACATTCCCGATCCTAGTGAGAAAGCATAGCCAGAGGTACTCTTCATGTCATTTGCCGAACCTGCCCAATCACTGTCGGTGTAGCCAAGTAATTTTGAGTTGGTTTCGGTAGTATACCATATACCGAACTCTTTTGTTCCTTGTAGATACCTCAAAATTCTTTTTCCTGCTCCAAAGTGTATTTGACTTGGGCTTTGCATGAATCTTGATAGAAGACTTGTAGCATACATTATGTCAGGCCGTGTAGCTTGAGACTTGATGTAAAGTGTAGGCTCACTCTTGCTCCTCCTGAATCCTCGATCCATGAAATACTGATCGATTCTGCTATACCATGCTCGAGGTGCTTGCTTCAAACCGTAGAGTGTTTTTCTTAGTCTTAACACTTTGCTTTCTTTGCCTTCAAACACGAATCCTTGTGGCTGTTCCACATAGATCTCTTCTTCAAGTATGCTGTTAAGGAAGGCGGATTTGACATCTAGTTGATGGATACTCCATCCTTTTTGTGACGCAAGAGCTATTAGAGCTCTTATGGTATTAAGACGAGCTACTGGTGCAAATGCCGCATTGTAGTCAATTCCGGGTTGTTGTGAGTAACCCTTAGCTACTAGCCTCGCCTTGTGTTTTTGTATGGTGCCATCAGGGTTGAGCTTTGTCTTATAGACCCACTTAACCCCAATGATATCTTTTCCATGGGGACGATTTACTAACTCCCATGTGTTGTTTTTCTCGATCATCTATATCTCTTCTTCCATTGCCTTGAGCCATACTTCCTTCTTTGACGCTTCTTCAAAGCTTCCAGGTTCAAGTATGGCCAAGTTACAGGTTTCATATATGTCCACCAAAGATCTTACTCGTCTTGGAGTAGACTCTGGTGATGATAGTTCTTGATCTTGTTGTTGTGGTGAAGGTGAAGGTGGTTCACCTGGGTCTTCTTCCTCAGCTTCTTCTTAGTGTAGTTGAGCGGGTATAAGAACGTTCTTCTCCACTTTTTCTTCATCCTAATTCCAAGAAGCGTACTTATCAACTTCAACATCTCGACTGATGACGAGTTTCTTAGTTTGCAAGTTATAGACACAGTAGCCCTTAGAGATATTGCTATACCCAAGGAAGATACCTCGTATAGTCTTGTCTTCAAGCTTGTGCCTCTTCACGTCTGGAATATGAATGTAGCAAATAGATCCAAAGACCCTTAGGTGCTTTGCTGATGGCTTCTTCCCGTTCCAAGCTTCAATTGGAGTCTTGTCTTTTAAAGACTTAGTTGGACATCTGTTGAGTATGTAAACAGCAGTGTAGACTGCTTCAGCCCAGAATGTGTTAGGTAGTCCCTTCTCCTTGAGCATCGATCTAGCCATTTCCATAACTGTGCGGTTCTTTCTCTCGGACACTCCATTTTGTTGAGGAGAATATGCGACTATGAGTTGTCACTCAATGCCTTCATCCTCACAAAATCTTTCAAACTCGCGAGAGGTGTACTCTTTGCCGCGATCACTTCTTAGTACTTTTATCCGTTTTCCACTTTGATTTTCAGCAAGGGCCTTGAACTTTTTGAATACTCCAAAGATTTTTTATTTTTCTTTTAGAAAATATACCCATGTCATTCTAGAGAAGTTATCAATGAAGAGTATGAAGTACCTGTTGTTCTCATGTGATGGTGTCCTCATTGGTCCATAGACGTCCGTATATATCAGCTCCAATAGATCTTTCGCTCTCCATGCTCCACTTGTTGAGAAAGGAAATCGGTGTTGCTTACCAAGGAGACATCCTTCACACACTTCATTGTTTTCCTTTATGCTTGGAAAATCTCTCATCATGTTCTTCTCATGTAACAACTTCAAGGCATATGTGTTGAAGTGGCCAAATCTTCGATGCCATAGCCATGAATCATCAACTTGTACCTTGATGGCAATGTTTGTTGCATATTATAAATTTAGAGGGAAGCTTCTATTGCTCTTATTCATCTTTACTTAGGCTATCTCAGACCTTTTATTTTTGTTGTCTAAGATTTTGCATACACCTCTTTCAAAGTGAAGTGTGTAGCCTCTCTCCATCATTTGGCTAATGCTTAGAAGATTTTCTTTTAGGCTGGGAACTAGTAAGACATCATGGATAAGTTGCGTACCTTTATCTGTCTCCACCATGACAGTGCCTTTGCCTTTTGATTCAACCACACTTCCATTTCCCAGTTGAACTTTGACTTTGACAGACTCATCAATGCTTTTAAAAATAGTCTTATCCTTGGCCATGTGATTGCTACATCCACTATCCAAGTACCAACTTCCTCCCTTTTCTTTTATTGAGTCTTGAGTGGCATAGAACATACATTGTTCTTGATTGTGCTCCTCTGTGATATTGGCTTGATGCCTATTTTTGTTGCGACAATTTTTCTCTACGTGCCCGAACTTCTTGCAATGGTTGCATTGTGGCATATTACGGAACCAACAATTTTTCTCCATGTGGCCTTGCCTTTTGCATATATTGCATGGAAGATTTTTATTTGTTTTGTTCTTAAGAAAATTCCTAGAACCTTTTCTTCTTCTGGAAGTTTCTCCATAATTTTTCTTTCCTCCATTTTCTTTGTTTTGGGGCTGAAATTTAAACTTTGATTGGAAGGCATTTTCAAGTGTATCTTCTTTATGCCTATACAGTCTTTGCTCATATGCTTCAAGAGAGCCCACAAGTTCTATCTCTGATAGAGTGAACAGATCTTTGGTTTCCTCAATCGTTGTCACGATTAAGTCAAACTTTTGGGGCATAGTAATTAGAATTTTCTCAACAATTTTCTTGTCAAGAATATCTTCCCCAAAAGCTCTCATTTGATTAACTATTTCTTTAACTTTAGAATAGTAGTCTTTAACTGTCTCAAACTCCTTCATCTTCAATAGTTCAAAATCTCTTCTTAGAGATTGAAATTTAACATCACGTACCTTAACACTTCCTTGAAACTCCTCTTGTAATGTGTTCCACGCTTCTTTGGCAGTCTTAGCTCCCATAATTATTGGGAAAATTGGATCAGTCACCGCTTGTTGCAAGGTGAATAACGCCTTTGAATTTTTCTGTTTATTTTTCTTCAACTTTTTTTCTTGAGATGCATTAAGAGCTAAAGTATCCATGGAAACGGTGAAGCCTTCTTCTACTATGTCCCATAAATCTTGAGATGAGAAATATGTTTCCATTTTAACACGCCAGAAATCATAATTTTCACCATTGAAGATAGGGACAGAAATAGTTGACGATTGAGTAGTGTTATCCATAGCTTAGAAAAAATATTATTGGAGTGGATTAATAGTACAAAGGAAATTTTTGAAGTAGTTGGGAGGATTTTGGAATGGTAGGTAGGTAATATAACTATGTCCAATGTATGACCGAACGTAGCTCTAATACCACTGTTGTGAGTTGATTAGATGATAGTTGATAGTTTTAGAGAATTGTTTTAGAAAGAAGGCTATGTCATTGATTTCTTGGATGATCAATTACAACATACCAATTGCCTATTTATAGGCTCAAGTCACCAACCTCTCAATGGTGGTGAATGTTTCTACATTACTTTAGGTCTTTCTAGAGTTTTCATGATAGATTAGTATCATGATAGTTCTAGATTCTTCTATCTTATACATACACTTATAGTTCTAGATTATTCTACCATATTTATACATATTATAGTTCTAGATTGTTCTACCATATTCATACACACTATAGTTCTAGAATATTCTACCATTTTCATACATATTATATTTAAGAATATTCTAGAAATTTGTAGCAATTTCAACATAATCTTAGATTCTCCCACTAGTCTATGTAACAATAATATGTTTAATGTGTATCTTTTTACATGCTGGATTGATGGTATTTTTTTTAGGAAGAAAATAATCTGATATTTGTTGACGATTGCTGGTATAAAAAATCATTTTAGTATAAATGGATCCCTGTCATGCGGATTGGGGCTGCAGAATTCGCACTCTTGGGCGTAGCAGAAAGTCGCATGTCGATTACTCGATTGGACCCTGTTTTTAGCATCAAATATTTGTTCCTTCAAGGTGTGCTTGCTTGGATTAACTTGTTTTGAAGATTTGTTTCTATAATTTCTTAATATAGTTGTTGAAAAAACATTTTTTTTAAAAAGTTTATGGTACATGAGAGGAACTATTGGTTGCGTCCAATGCAAACACAACAAACATTTATTGAAGATTTGTTTCTATAATTTCTTGATACATTTCTTGATATAGTTGGTTTCTTAACCTTTGGTTGCGCACATTGAATGCAATTTCACATAATGTAGATTCAGATAAACCCAAGAGATAGCCTTGTCCACAATGTAGATTCACGTGTTGTAGCAACGATGTTGTAGCACTGTCCACAATGTGGATTCACATAAACCCAAGAGATAGCGAATGGAACTTAAAAGCCGTTGTAGCAATATAAAATAATGCTAACATATGAAGTTATTGATACTTAGCATATAGCAATGAAATTGACAAACAATGTTGTATGTAACATATCAGAATTAGAATTTGGACCCATTCTCACCCATAACTTTGCTACTTGATATGCATGAAGTTCTATGATTTTGTTTTCCATGCACAAACTTTCAGGCGTATTTATTATTTGGAGATGAGGAGTATTTAAATATATTCCAACAAGCTTGTGTTGCTGCCATGCATTATATTTGCCATGACCTTTGGTAAAATTATTTGAACTATTCCAACATGCTTATGCATTATATTTGACATCCAATGAGCTATTCACATACTGCTACTAATCCATTCTTAATTGAGAGGCAAAGCACTGACCTTCCAAACACGTCAGTTACAATACACTTGCAGAATCAAATGATGGCCAATATCCTCTAGCCGCACCTTATAGGAACAAGAACTCTGATTAGGTAATGGATCATATGAAAAATTGTCTCCCACTTCTGATGAACAAAATCTGAAATGATGTTAATGTGATACATATAATCAGCATTGATTAGAAGCATTGTTGAGGTAATAACTAGCATTCTCCTAATAATAAAAAAGAACCACTCCAATAATATGTAAATAGTTGCTGGGATAGTGAGTGTCACCTGTTACCATATTTCTATTTCTTTTTTTGGTAGATATTTGTTCCTCAGATGATATCATTGAGGCTTGCTTGCTGCTGGCTGCTGAGTCACTCAGGCCCTGTACAAAGGAGCCTCACAGCCGTGTCACTCAAACCCAATATATAGTATATATTTTTAATGATGTGGTGCCATTGAGATGTAAAAATGAAAACATCTTCCAGTAACAAATCTCTAATCAATATGGGACTTCGGGCTTCCCTTCATGTCTATTGGATTGAACCCTCTGATATTGCTTACTAACATCATAATGAGATGTTATAGAAGCAAAGCCATATGATCTGAATTTTTTGTTTTTTAACAATAAGTATACATTTGGTACTGTTAGATATTAATTAAAAAATTAATAATAGCAAGTTTCTAAGCTTATAATTATGAGTCTTATAATTGTGCAATTTTCTAAGTTAAAAGTTGTAAGTTACTAAGTCGGTTGTGAGTTACGAAGTCTTGTAGTTTTCCATTAGCATTTAGTATCTTGGAATAAGGTATTAAGCATTTATGTGATTAGTCAAATGGTGACTCTATTCTAGTATAAATAGGGGATCATACTCTTGTATTTTGTGTGGCAAAGAAACAAAATCTTCTTCTTCCAACAGGTACCTCAATGACCAATGTCTAGCAATGCATCTATTTTGGTTTTGTTCTTTTCCTTTACGTTACTTCATTCCTCCTTTGAAACAGTGTCATGGCTTCAAAAAGGACCTTTTTCAAATGCTGATAGATTTGAAACCAAAATTTCTCAGATTTCCAGGTATGTCAAAATTCTAAGTTTTCAAAGTGATGTTTGCTAATTGCTATACAATATTGTTTTTATTTTATTTTTGTGCAGGGGATATGTGATATATACCGTGCATTCTTACATGAACTAAATAGTTAAATTCATAGAGTAAATATTAAGATAGTTTCTAGATATAGTTATAAGTAATTATAAAAAACTGTATCATTATGGAAAAAGCTGTTGTAATTGAACGATTGGTTCTTTTATATATATATTTTTTGTGGTATATGATGATTTATTATGCTGTTGTAACTCTATTTATCAAAATCATTGCATTAAGTGGTTGTTATGTTGAAGGAGTTTACCTGAGAAACCAATTTCAATGGAAAGATACTATTGGACCATGAGAGGAGAGACCTGGGCACCTTGGTGTGGAACTATTGGAGTGATGATGGAATTGGTTATTTTGAGTATCTCCAACTGAGTATTCTTAATTAAATTTGTCCTATTTTAGTTGAATAAATATAATATGATTTAATATTTCTTGAGCAGCTAGTAGAGGACCTTGGTGCATTACCAATATGGGTGTTTAACGCTGGTATATTCTTTTTCCCTTTGTTGAAATTTATTCTCAACAAAAATAATGTGAAATTGTCTTTGTGATATAATTAATTGAATGCCTATTTAAGTTTCTGCCTTAGTGATGAAATTGATTCATCATCCTTAGAATTTTATGTGCAAGTACAACTTTCTTCCCTTGCTTTTTTCTTCTCAGTATTTGCTTATGAATTTATATCTTTATAATTACTATTAATAGAAAATCTTTGTACTAAAAGGACGTCCTCAATGGCATTGAATTTGCAAGAGGCTCTCCTACATCATTATGGGGTTTTGTTAGAGCTATACTGGGACATCCTAAACCATTTGACTTGAGATATGTTGATGTTGGAAAAGAAAATTGTTGGCAAACTTATTTTAATTATGAATGTATGCATTTTTATTGTTTCTTATTATTCTTTGAACACACAGATATAAACCATTTGTGAATATATTTTTTTAATGAAACTTCTTATTAAATGTAAAAACTTGTTTTATACGACTTAGCACCTTTGCTATTTGAATGAATCAAAAGATTGATGTTATTCAATTATTAAGATTTTTTTTGTTTCATTTTAATTTAGGAAACTACCTTAAGTTCAATAAGGCATACATTGCTTTACTTCCATCTCTAGGCATACATTGCTTGCCTTTCATATTACTTACACCTTATATTTCAGTATTTCCCTTGTTTCACTCATCTTGCTATAGGGCATGCAATGCATAAATTTCTTAACACTTGTTTCATTAAAAATAAGTTTACAAATTAAGTGGTTTTGATAGGATTATTTGAGGTTCACTGCATATTTTCTACTTCTTATTCTGCTTCTTTTTAGAAGAAAAAAAGGGGTTTAGTTTTTGCAGAATGTGATGGCCATTCTCTCTTGAAAATTAAGAATTACAATAAAACTATGAAAAATCACTATGGCTACCATGTGGTTTGTTTGGCAACTCTGGCATACATTGGGCTGGGAATTTTCTACAAGTTGTAGATTGATCTAACATTTTATGGACTTTATTAGTCAATATAATGCTCCAGTGCCAGTCATCTTGTGTATAATTTCTCTCAAGCATGTTTGAACTTTGAAGTGACATAAATGTTAGCTCACAATTTAAATTATGGATACATTCTATAGAAATGTCATTGGTGTTTGTTTGTATTTTGAGATTTTTATTTATAATTTAACAACTCTACTTTGGAACAATTCTTTCATTTTGAGTATATTGGTAAATTTGCTACAGGGTTTGTGCCCAGGATTAAATCATGGACAAAAGTTTGGTATATTATATGTGTATTCGACTGATGAACAACATCATTATGAAACGAAGAAGGCCAACAAAAATAATTAACTACTGTGCATGTTGTTAGACATAATATCATCGAGGCTGTCAAATACGAGGTACTTTCCTCTTAATTTTTCTACAAAAATTATTATTTAATTTAGGACCTACTTTATATTATAATAAATTATCATTTAAATATTTATTTTATAAATTTTTTCTAATATTAATATCAATTACAAAAATATTTATTTGATAAAATTTTTGTAATATTAGTATTAATTACAAAAATATTTATTTGATAAATTTTTGTAATATTAATATTAATTACAATCATGCTAATATAGATTATTTTTAATTATTAATATTCTGATGGGATATTGTTCAAAAAAATATCAATAATTAAAAATAATGTATAATTCAACGACAGTGCTTACGTAAGCACCGTCTTTGAAAGTGAGTCTTCTAAGATGGTGCTTACATCAACTCATATTAGAACATAGCCATTCAAAGACGATCGTGATGTTAGCATCGTCTTAGAAGGCTTGATTTCAAAGACAGTGTTTACATAAGCACCGTCCTTGAAAGTCGGCAGCTTTCTAAAACGGTGACTTTTGATCCATCGTTGAAAGGGTTCGCTTTCGACGACATCATATTCTATGGCGATCAAGAACCGTCATTGTATGTCGTATTTGACCATCATAGAAGGCCATTTGTCTAGTAGTGACATTTTCGATTTCGTTGATTTCGGTATAAGGGTCTTGTATAAGGCATACAAGAATTTATTAGAAAATATAAAGTTTTTTAATACTAATTTCATTTTAGTGTGTATATATATATATATATATATATATATATATATATATATATATATATATATATATATATATGATTTGTGAATTAAAGAAAGTTTCTTTTGGTAGGTAGGAATCACTGGATAAAGATTGAGTGGTATGCTCCTCAAGCATTCAAGAAATTAGTGTAGAAATATATATGTTCAATCTTATTATATCATGAGATATTTACTTTGGCATATATTTTAAATATGGAGTGAAAATAATGGTGAAGTATATGAAATATACTAGAAGGGAGAGGGAGACAATGTGATGGATAAAAATTTTGTCTTTTGAAAACTTTGAAGGTTTTTCTCAAACAGATGTCAATGGATGATAGGTTTCGTCCTAGGGTTCGAAGTCACTTTGTATGTTCACAAAAACTTGGACATAATAGTGTAAAAGTAGACTATAGAAATGAGTTAGTTATATAGAAGCAGTAAAGGAAACACAGATTTTATATTGGTTCACCCCGACTCTTGAATTACGTCCAGTTCTTATCTCCTTCAAACTTGAATGGTTCCACTAATCAAAACTTTGGTTACAATCAAGTATTATGTATGCTACTTTTGACTACAACAAGTACTCTCTAGGCCACTTCTGACACTACCCTTAATCCCCTTGAGATTAATATCCAAGTATTTTTTGTCACGAAGTCACTCCTAGCTTTCATAAACAATAGATGTTTGATAAAAAAAATATTCTAATCACTCATAGAGTGTTTACACAATAAGCTCGAATACAATGAAACTTGCTAACTTAGTAGAGCTATGGTTCACTCGATTAGCTTAAGTTTTTTTTGTCCAACTAAACTGCAACATTACAATACTATGTTTGTATTGGCTCAGATGATTCTCTAGTGATTTGACTACTTTATCATGACCATCTTCAAGTTTTATAGAGACTTCAGAGCTTTGATCCGTTGAGAGATCCAAACTAGCCATTGTCTAATAGCTTAAGCACTTTACACAAGGCACATTATTGTGCAGAGAGAGTGTGTGGAGACCATAAACATCTTTTGCAGCGTCTATTCAAAGAAGTACAACTTATCAGTGTTGTCTTGTGCTCAGAGTTGACTTTCAGCATACAATTCAAATGCAATGTTAATAACATAGGACAAAAGGAATAAAGAATGTCAAGACAAGACAATTTAAAACTTCCCTATTGTGCACCATAGCATGAATTACTTACTGAACCATGGACATTACTTTTTGATGGTTACTTTCAGTACTTGAGGATCGAGTAATTGTTCCATTGCCTTTGGACTATGAGCCAACTGCAAAAGCACATGTCTTCTTAAGATTGGACGTTAAGGTAGTATTGTCCAATGACTGATACTTTAGCTATCATCCAGAGCCTTTCTACTCATGTTTTTTGCTTGTATCTCATAGAGATAGATAAACCTGTAGCTTAAGCATGAACGGTTAACACATAAAATTTATACTTTTTTAACATCAAAATCTTAGAGATTTAATTGTTTGGTATAGTCCAATATGACTTGGACACAACCAGACTTAACAATCTCCTCGGTTTTTATAATGACAAACAATATAAATTTTGATACCAAAAGGATAAGATGAAGAGATTAAGATCAAGGTACCAGAAGTGTTTAAAATGTACAATTGCACATCACTTACTCTTGTTTTTGTATTTGAAGAATGTAGCTTTGACATATAACAAACTTGTTAATCATCAGAGCATAAAGAGATCTTTCAAAGACATAATCAGAGCAATATGTTATTAGAATGCATGAGTAGATTATGTCAAGATAAGTGAGACTCTCATTGAGTTCATTACCAAATGTATGTATAAGAGAACATGTATTAATCATAACATGCTTTTTATAGATATCAGAGCATGTGTAGAAGAATTTAAAAAGCATGAAAACGCACATATGTGACCACCAAAACACTTGTTTTATTAAAAAGTCAGGTAAGTACAAGTGTTTACAAATCAAAATTCATATTCTATTTTCTCCCTTCTTGTGAATATAAAAAAATATGGGTTCAAAGAGAAAAAGGAAATGACTTGACCATCACTGTTAACCTTCAGCGGATGGAGGTTGAGGGATGAGAGGTGGTGACTTTGGTGGTGAAGGTGGAGGCACAGGCACATGATCAATAGATATAGTAGCCTCTAAGGTAGGAACCTCGGGAAGAGGTTGTACAACAATGGTTGGTGGCTGGACGGATGGAGGTAGCCTTTGTTGCATTAGTAAATTCATGTTGAAGAGAACATAATCATTGAGGTATTTGACAATGACTCTAAAGTGTTTTTATCAATAAGTTGGTCTTCATGCATTCAGCAAGGTTGGCCTATTGAAAACACAAAAGTTCTTGAATCCTCTCTCCAGACACACCAGTTGAAGCAAAGAGTGTCAAGGGAGTTATCTCATGAGGAGTACTGGAAATGCTGACAGTTGCTAAAGGCAACTTTAGCAATTCGTGGAGGTTTTAAAGTAACTTCAGTTAGCGGAGGTTCAACAGCATTGACCTAAGGCCCAAGATATGTATGAATATTGTTGAACAACTCTTCAAATTCAAGCTTCTCCTACTGTTGTTTAGCTTCATCCTTTTTTTTCATCTCCATCAAGTGATGCTTCAACTTGTCTTGTTTACGTTGAACATCAAATGTCGTTCCTTGACTAGGAACCCATGGATTTTGATTAGGATAGTATGGATTCTCATTAAGCATGAGAAACCTTGTCCAAGCAGTGACAATAGCTCTTCTCATTGCAGATTCAAAATATTTATTCAAGTCAAAGACAAACTGAGAGTGAAGAAGAAAAGTATCATGGACTAAACGTTGATAAAACTCATTATCTTCTTCTTGCCTCATGAAGCACATCTACCAATTGTTGAAGCATTATATCTTAGCTGGATGCAAGATCTGCACCATGTGCATGTGATTGGAGTTGTCTTCCTTGACATAGTCAAAGGTGGAAGCAAGGCGAGAGTCTTACGCAATAGTCTTTGTTGCCGCGTCCCTTGTAAAGTAGCTGCTCCAATCATAAGGAATTGGATGCAAGGCAACATTGTCTTTTGGGCCTTGATGAGACATGGGCTTGTTGTGAGGAGGAACTTTGCCCTTTTTCTTTCTTAAGTCCAAGGGTGGCAATCTTGGAGCTATTCGATCAGGCATAAACTTGATGGAGGTTGTGCATCGAATGTGAAGACCTAGAGGATATCTTGGCCATTGATTAGTTAGCCCATATTGCATCATTACCATCTTAACATTATATGCATTGTCCTAAGTAACGGGGAGAGCTTGATGGCAATAGTCTAAGGGAACAAACTTAGACATGGGAGTGAAGAGTTGAACATGCTTTGGATGGAGAAATAGAGGCAAGAAATCATCAGAGGATGAATCAATTTGTTGTGCGTCGATCTTGTGAAACCACCTAATGATGTCCTTATCATAGCTGACCTTTTCTCTGCAGGCTACAGAAGGAATCCTGTAGATATTCTTGTGTTGTGCTGCAAAGGATGAAGGCTTGGATACCTTGGGGTGAAGTCGCTTCCACTTAGGTGGAGGAAGAACTTTGATCCCTGTTGGTCAATCCCTCATGATAGGTGACTTCTTTTTCTAAGTTGAGTGGAAACTGCGTCCAATTAACTTGAGGTCGGACTTCCACGTCTAGTCATCTTACAATGTTGTAAGCATTCTCAAAGAGAAATGCAATAGGGAAACACAACCTTGTGATGTCTTCAATAGTGAGGTGGACTTAGTTTGCTTCTTCTTCCTAAGACGTTTAGTCTCAAATTGTCAAAGGCTTCGTTCAAATTGTTGAACAGTTGAAGTTTGCTGATGAACCGATTGAATATCAGCTGAAGGAGGGTTGTTGGTAGCATCATCGTGAATGTAGGATTGTTCACCCTTTAGGCGCTTTGGTCGTTGGGCTCCTCTCTTTTCTCCTTTTCTTGTACGAGGTTGAGTAAGAGTAGGAGCTTGTTGACATGGTTTCACCTTCTTCACTTGAGGCATAGAGGTCTTATCTGAAAGGGGTGCAACCTTTCTTTTCTTGAAGACCAAAGCATCCTCACTTTTAGTTTCACTAAGTGCCCTTAGGCGTTGAGTAGTGGACAAAGGCTTTTGTGTTTTCTTCTTAGGTGTAGGCATTTTGGTGACATTTTCCATGACACTTGTTGCCTTGGGGGCAATGAAAGTGGGAGGTGGACTTTGTTGAGAAGGTGCAACCTTAGACGGAGGTACATCCATCTTTTTCTTAGTTATTCGCTCAGCTTGAGCAACTTTTTCTTTTGCGTCCACCTTTTATTCTTCATCAACCTTCTCCTAAACTACGTCCAATTGATTGTCCTGTCGAGTGTTGAGTCCAAACTTCTGTTGAAGTTCAACAAGTGTGGAATCATGCACCTGGGGAACTTGTTGAAATTAGCCATCATTGGAGAGTCTCATCTTGGAGATGTTATATCAACTTAACACCTTTTGTTTGGGGAGAAACGCTCCATCCTAGTAGATTTTGTCATGCACATCTACAGATGTTTCATATAAAATTTTTCTTATAACTCCATGGATTTCAAATACCTTTGTGAGGATGACACTATGGTATATATCCTTTTCAGTGCTCTTGTCCTTCATTACTTCTGTAGCAAAGCAGTTGAAGAGAATCTAGGGCAAGTGAAAGGGGGTGCCTTTCATAAGATGATACAAAATAAACTTGTGTGCGTTGGACAAAACGTCCTGTGATCCTTGTTTGTGAATGACGACCTTGTTGACTATCTGTTGGAAGATTTTTGCCTTGCTCAATAGTGTTTCATAGCATCTAGGGGTCTTAGCCTAGTTGGGTCTTCATAAGGAGTGTTAAATGTGATCTTCCAATTCATCTCCCTAGTTGTTCATGAATTAGGTTCCTCGATACTCATAGCCAATGGCTTAAGCAATGGTTTCAACCGACAACTTCACTTGGATACCGAGGACTTTTCCAGCAAAATATCCTCCCACATCTTCATTTCTGTAAACTTTGGCTGTCCTCTAGAATTCTCGGATAAGTTCAGGCACCACCACTTTGGGGGCTTCAAAGAAGTGATGGATGACACACAACAAAAGATGGGCTTTGATGATAGAGACAATGTTTTCCAGAGATTTAATGTCGAAAAAATGCTCGACATGAAGTATTGGTTCCTTATCCTTCATCATGACTTCGGCAACAAGAATGGTCATAGGTGTAGGTATGGTGATATGAATAGGGGAACCTTCCTCAAATGATGCAGAGGGAGAATTGTTCCTGAAGTCTGGTGCAATGTGGACAACTGAGGTTGGTTTTGTTTCTTGGTCATTGTTAGGGTTAGCAGAATTTTTAGGTTTTCGAGAAGAAGAGAAATTAGGGTGTAGAAAGGTTTCTGAGAGAGAGAATGTGAAAGGGTTGTATAAGGTTTGATCATGAAAATACGTAATGATGAGTAATGGTGATGGTTAAGTATTTAGGGTGAAGAGAGAGAAAGAGATCGTAAGGGGAAGTTGAACAAATATGGACTTTTTCAAATAGGATCCGACCCATTTCAGGTGACTTAGCACAAGTATAATCAAAATGTTGTGTTTTACTAAACTTGCATCCAGGGTCACTTGAATTTGAATTTGAATTTGTGGAGTCAAATTTGGAGCCAAAATTTCACTAATTATGATTAGTGAATTTCAGCTATGGCTCAACCCACTTATCCAAGATCAAGTTCAAGATTTTCCACTAAGTGTACTTAGGTGTCATGAGACATGTAAAGCATGAAGGACATGCATAAAGTGTTATTATATGATGTGACAATAGGATGTAGCAAGCAAATGCACACCTCCCCCTTAGGCTAGACCAAAATTTAATTGGATTGGGCTTCTCCCAATTCAATTAAATTTCTCTCCCAACACACACATCAAGTAGTGCACTTAATGTATGTGAAATTATAAAATTATCCCTAATACAAAAACTAGTCTAGGTGTCCTAAAATACAAGAGTTGAAAAATTCTACATTACTAGGGTACCCTCCCTACACTATGGAGTCCTAAATACAAGGCCCAAAAATAATGAAATTCTAATCTAATATGTACAAAGATAAGTGGGCTCATACTTAGGCCATGGGTCTAAAATCTACTCTAAGGCTCATGAGAACCCTAGGACCTTCTCCTGCATCTCTGGCTCAATCTTCTTGGAGTCTTCTATCCAATATCCTTGGGGGTAGGAGTGCATCACCATTTTCAATTAAAAACGATCTTAACTTTTCATAATAAGCTCAAGGAGCTTGCTTTAAACCATACAAAGCTTTATTAAGTTTGAAAACATAATCAGGGTAGATAGACATCTTTCTAGTCATAATATATGTTGATGACATCTTTTTATCCATAATATGGTTTTGGATATATTCAACATGAAAGATAACAAACTAGAAGATACAGATGTTGTTAGAGGAGATAAGTTAGTCTCCAACAATGCCCCATTAGTAATCTTGAAAAGGAATATATACAAATGATTCTTTATGCTTTAGCTGTGAGGAGTCTTATGTATGCGTAAGTTTGTTTCCATATTAACATAGCTTTTTTTAGTGGGAGTCCTAGGAGATATATGAGTAATCATGGTATGCAACACTAGAAAGAAGTAAAATGTGTAATGTGTTATTTGAAGAGAACAAGAAACTACTTGCTTACATATCAGAAGTCTAAAAGTTTAGAGATCATAACGTATTCTGACTCCAATTTTGTGGGATACCTAAATAGAAGAGACTCCACATTAGGATACATCTTTAACCATGATGGTGGAGTTAATATCTTGTTTTGAGGCATTGAACCATATGACACGATTGTTAAATTTTGTCAATGGTTTGCCTGTTGTTACAAATATTAAGAGGTTATTAAGTATTTATTGTGACAATAACTCAATAGTGTTATACTCCAACAATAACAAGAGTTCAACTAGGTCAGAGGTTATTGACATAAAGTATATGATTGTTAAAGAAAGAATTAAGAAAATTAAAGATATTTGTAGAACATATAGGAAAAGACAGTTTGCTAGCTAACCCACTAATTAATGGTTGACACTTAAAACGTGAACATTTATGTTGCTTATATGGTGTTGTTTCAATTGTTGTCTTGATTTAGTAGGAGTCTTTATGTTCTATGTTTGGATTCAGATTTCATGTATTTGATTTTCTGCATTTATAAAGATTAAAGTTTATAAGTTTATTATGAAACTTGTTTATTTAAGTGCAATGTTTAAATTATACTTAAGGACTTAAGATTGATCTTGTTAAATACTTAAGTTGGACCAATTGGACATAAGCATGATTGAGATCACATTACATGTAATTTCCATGTTACTTATCCATATTGACCTATGTCATTGAGTGTATTGATGTGGTGGTCATTGAGGTCTAGTCACATTTGCTATAGTGATGAAAATTGCAGTGATTTCGTTATTGATACATGAGATGAACTAAGTTGTTAAGGTGGAAGTCTAAAGATAAATAGTGTATGGATGCACACCTAAGGAATCGTGATATAATTATTATAATATGTAGTCTAAGTGAGAGATAGTTGGAATTTTCTATTCCAATAATTAATGTGATATAATATTATAAGACAATTATATTAGTTATTTATCATTAGTGAATTTTATTTTATGTGGTCAAATTAAGTGTACCCGTTAGATTACTAAATTAGATGATATATGCTTAAATGAACAAATGTTAGGATTGACCCATTAAGGGATAATGAGAACCTTATTAGGTTAACACATTATAAGAAGACTATAGTCCTCCAATATATTGAGTCACCACACATAGTTTTTCTTCTCTTCATCTGAAGAGTTACGAAGGTCCCGTTGAGAAATAAAGGGACTCCAGTTGAGGAAGAACCTTAAGGTGATTGATTGTTCATGATTTAACAAATGTCGAAGAACACTTTGATCAGAAATTAACTACAAATCCAGGTATTTTATTTAATCCTTAATAATCAAGTGTTTTGTAGATCTTAGGACCTTTTGGTGAACTGTCCTAGGTTATAAACTTGTGAATTTTTTAATTTTCGCATAAATACTCACTTTTTAAAATATAAATTAAATTCTATGGAATTAAATTAAATTTATACAATAAGTTAATAAAATAGTTTTTAATCACTATAAACTAAAAAAAAGTAGATTATCATTATAAAATAACAAAATATAATACGTAATGATATAAATAAAATAGCTAGAGTACGTGCATCAATTGTAACACTAAACAAGTGTTAAGAAACTAAAAATAAAAGTTATTGTACATAGAATATTCACCTTAAAATTGATATTAACGGCACATGTAGTATCTTGTGTAAAGAAAACACATGTAGTATTAAAATTATTATTTATAAAATTTCCAATTATAAAAAAGTGAATATAAAAAAAGTTAAAATATGTTTTTATCTCCTAAAAAGGGTATATATTCTTTTGGTCCCTATTAATTATTTGTTTATTTTCTTTATACCTAAAGAATATTTCGTTAAACACTTTAGTCTTTCTGTTAACTTAGGATAAGAAAGTGCACTATCACCACTCCCGATTATACTAAATGTGTCATGTGTCATTTTAAATAATCTTTTTTTTCCATATAATCTTCAAGCACATCAAAGATATGTGACACTTGAAACCCAATTAAATTAAATAAAACCCTAAAAAGTTAGGGATAGTCAATAAATTCCTTTTTTCTATTATTATATAACTTGTTGTCGCTATATAACTCTAACTAATTTAATAGTGTAATTATTTAGTTTTCACAAAATCTTGATGAAAGTTGTGTTGAGGATTGACCTAGTTTTTATGCATCGAATAAGGTATGATTGAGTTGGCAATGCATATTCACCATTGTTAAATTATTGGTAAGTGTAGTAAATCATAAAAAACTTTTTAATAAGTAAGAGTATCATTTTTTTCAAGAAACTCACTTAATACTTAACAAAATGACAATAATTGCTAACTATGGTTATCGGAAATAACAAATTCAACTAAATTGTGAGAATGTAAAGTTAAGGAGTAATAAAAAATAAGAAACTCTTTTAGGATAACCTTTACAAACACTTGGATTACAATAAAAATGGATTGAAAAACAATGAATAAATTGAAATTAGTTAGGGACATGAGTAGGTCGGACTGTCTATCGAGGACTTATAACTCGACCCATTTAAGGTTTAGTTTAATCTAATTTATCAAAACATAATATATGTAAATGTCAAAAAGATAAATGTCAAACTTGAGATTTACCAACCATAAGATAAATGCCAAAAAGATATGTAAATATATATAAGGCATTTATCAACCATTCATGCAACATTAGATCATAAGTTGTAAACTTGGCAACCTCTATATATCATGTCATCCTTAGTACACATCTCAACACTTCTATTGAAATCTTAGTTGATGAAACCATATAAGTGATATATTTCTAAAAAGGAGAAAAAAACATGTTTTAAATTTGGGAGAAAATTGTCCTATTTTTAAGGACTAAAAATATATTAAACCATAAAAACTAATAAAAAGAAAAAAAAATATAATGAACGAAATATTAAAATTTAAATTATATGAGAACTAAAACTAAACTTTAATCGAGAATTTGAGACTAAATACTTTTTTAAATGACACAAACAATACAGTTACGTGATTGTATTGTAATAGTATATTTTATTTTATTCTCATTGTAATCACTTACTAAAGGTTGGTTGAAAGGATAGGCTAAAATTTTATATGGAGAATTTTCAAAGAAAAATGAATGGTCAATATAATATATTTTAGAAGGATTAAAAGTGAAATAAAAGAAAACAAATTGAAATTTAAGTCAAAAATCAAAATCTAATTGTGAAACAAATGAAAAATTAAAAAAAAATGTAAGAAGAGGGATTTTTTTATATAAATAGATAGTTAACTACTCTTAACTTATCGAACCACACCTAAATTCTCATATACAACTCACAGTGTCATCTTTTTTAATCCAGACTCTCCAACAGTATAGGCCCCATGATCTTCCCAGGTAGGTAATCTGTAAAGAAAAAGTGGGACCCAGAGTGGGTTTTCTTCTGTCCTTATGTTCATCCTGCACTAAATGGGATCTAAAATCCATCAATCGAAAGGTTTTTTTTTTTTTCTATAATCAAACAACCAAATTAAGCTTTAGTCGTTCATGCATTCTGTTGTTCTTCAGTGTGGTCCCGTCTCCACGTACTCTTCCATGCCTTAAAAACCGTCCTTCACAATTCACATATCAGAGACCACACGTTGAGTGTACAGTGCAAACAAAAATAACTATCTTATATATTTGTAAAATAAGACACAACTAGAATGGGGTTATTAGGCTGTTTTAGCTTATTATAGACCAAAGGGGGTGCAATGGTAAGGTATACGATCAATGAAGGGGTGTACCTTCGCACCAAAATTAATTACTATAATTATTGGTCCCTATCACATTCGTAAGTAGGTTTTTGATATCTTAAATTAGTGTGCTAGTCAGTGAGGTGCAAGTTATCGTTCAACTCACACACCATAACACATGCAGATGATCATACGGATTTAAGGCTCAAAACTTTTAATATGAATGAGGCTTAATTATATTACATATATACAGGCTTTACATAATTAAATTGAAGTAAATTAAATAAGTGCTTTGTACAAAGTTGTAGACTATCAAAGGTTGAGGGTATATTCTTCACTTTGATCTTATGTTTGACCTTTCCATTATAATATGTTTATTTGTTAATTTAGAGAGAAATGCAAAGAATTATTATAATTTTTTTATTACTTATCTTTCATTTTTAGGGATAAATAAAAAGAGAGAGAAAAAATAGTCCTGAGTGTTTCCGTTTTACCTGAAAATTGAAGAGGAAATTAACGAGGTCGTTTCATTATTTAATGATTGAAAGAAATGTCGCAAGCATCAATAAAAGCTATTATCAATATACACAATGACAGTTTCAAACAATCGACAAAAAAAAAATTACTATTTGCTAATATATGAATGTTTTTTTTTAAATTGCTAATATGAATATTTGAATCTAAAGATTTTGAGTATGGACGGCAAAGCCAAGAGGATAGGGTTATATCTGGAGTTAATACAATGGTGACCTAACTGTTTCTTACAATTAATATATTGATATTGATTTTATTCTAATGAACGCTATTAATATTCATAAAACGATAGGAACCTACCTCCACTTTCCATATTTTATTACAAGAGCCTGCTTTGCAGGTAGTAGGCTCTGCTACCATTATTTCCTTATTATATGTGCGCCATCATAGAATTAATGCATTGCCTTACACAAGTACGTAAATAATAATAATAATAATAATATAAACTTTACAATCTCGTATGATAAGTTGAATTAAGTTAGTGGATACTTTTCTTAGAAAAAAAAGTTAATGAATACTTATGAGATACTATTAAATTCATTAAATAATGATACCTTGTCACATTTTTTATCATAATCAAAAAATGACGTGTAAAATAATTTATTAAGGCTTTAAAATCAAAATATTTTTTTTTCAAGATTTTAATATATTAAAAGTTTCACTTTTTACATTATTTTTTTTATTCATCAGCAAGTGATATTCGATCGTTAACATGATCCCAACATTTCTTTTTATAATAAGATCGGTTAAAAGCTTAATAAGTAATAAATAAAATTAATGAAAACAGGTTCCCTCCACTATACACGTGACATAACATAACGCTAGTTGTAAATTTCCTTCCTGTCATGTCCTCTCACATTGAAGTTTGAAGATTCATATATGATGTCCTCATCAATGTATGTATATATTTCATCCATATATACATCAAACGCAGTTTAGAATTAAGTGCTTCTTTCTGAAATGTGGTACACTGGTAGATGTATGCTAAGGTAGATTCTGAACTTTCTGACAGTTTTCTAAAATGCGAGAAGTGAATGAAACTGGGAAGACATAAATGAAGGGAGCGCAAGGTGGGTTGGGGACATTTAACAGAGGAAAACCCTGCTGGTGGAGAGATTGATGACGAAGAAAAGTGACCAAGAAAACAAGGGTTGTTTCAAGTTGGTCACTGTTCAAGTATGCATTTATGTGAATTCAAAGTGGTTATAATGAAGGCAGGTGAACTTGTTTGAGATTGAACATTGCAACCCTGTCCCTTTCTCAACGCCTTTAATGGCCCCGGTAGGTAGGACCCTTTTTTTTTTTTTCCTTTGGTTTAATTTGATCATTTTCTTCGTTTCCAATTTTATCATGTTTACTATTTCAAGTGTGTTCTTTTCAATGCAATAAAGAGAAGAAAAAAAAAAGTAAGAGAGAAAACTACGAAAAATAAAAGTAGAGGAGAAATAAAATATAAAAAGACGAGTAACTTAAATGAAAATATATATAAAATTTGTACCCTACAGATTGTATGAGCGAATGTTTTTACATGCTCTTATAGTCTTTTTGTACTTCTGCGGTTGAAAATGTAAGATTAATTGTGTATTATTTTGATTGTATATATCGACCGAATGTGACTCAGTCATGTCAACTGAGCCTTAGAGGGGTCAATGTTCAATGTTGGTCAAGACTTTAACATTATCCCAAGTTCAAGTTGCATGTTACAGGGACAATTGTCTAGTGGGTGTATCTAGAGAACTCGGGCAACAACTAGATGGTGATGCACGGAGAATCACTCACAGGAAGATTGCAATAACCCTAGGTACGAGGAGGATATTATTCAAAATTGGACCTAGAAGATGGTAGGCTACACATGATTCGAATGCTTCTGCCTAGGTCTCCTAAGTCCCAGGGAAAGATCTATATCAGAACAAAAGTAAAGTAGAAAAAGTTCAGTTTGTTTTTTCTTTGTAGAGACTATATATATACCTTATGAAAAACAATATTATCAACTAAAATAAGAACATCATGAACAATAAAACAATCTCTTAGAGTATTTAAAATAATGTATACTCAAGATTTAATAAAAACTTAACAATAAAGTTTCACTCCCTCCGTTTGATTATAATAACTATTTTACAAAATTAATCTTATTATTATTAATTTATTTACTTTTGTTTTAAAACTTATATCATTAATATTGTAAGTAATAAGTAAATAATAATAATTAATGTTACATTAAAAAATTAAAATAAATATGTTAGGATAAATTTTTTCTTTTCACGCAACGATTATTATGAGATTAAAGAAGTTATATATATATATATATATATATGAGTGCTTAATTTTTTACATGTCCGGCCATCTTTTATTGCCGTTTTCTAATTAAGCTATTTTCAGTTCTTGTCTTCCAGTCCTGCTTCTTTAATTAGCTTGCTATTAATTATGCTCCCAGCATTCGATCGTTATCTTGACTCCTGCAACTTTTTAGTTAGAACGCTCACGATTGTTAAGGACACGAAGAAAAAGGCAGAGCAATGATGAGAAAATTAAACGCAGGATTATTTACTTTTTTTTAAAACTCAAACTTAGGATTTTTATTCGACTTGCAGTATGCATAACGAATATCTTTGTGACAAGCAACAAGCTTCTTCGATTATAAAAAAATAAAAATAAAAAGTAGCAAGCTACATGGTGTTAAATTTAGCGATCCATTTGGGGCCCTTCCTCAAATTTATTCAATATATTGATGACTAATTATAAATAAATGTCAACTGCAAAACACATTTTATATGTTTTGGCACATCTTGCCCAATACCTATTTTTTAATACTTTTTTTCTAAAAAGAATAATGACTTGAATATCTTACTGAATTATAAAATGGATTTTATATTCTTGAATAATAAAATATAATCACGTTTCAGAGGGAAAAATATGTAATTTTTATCATAGAAGAACTCACGTGATTAGTTATATGATCAACTGACAATATTTTTTATAAAACAATGTATATTATTTTAACTTAATCATATCTTACTATTTATTTAAAAACAAAGGAGGGGATCCAAATCCTTATAAAATTAATGAGAAGGGAAAATAGAAAGAATATTGTTCATGTGAATTTTTATTACAAGCTAGGTTTATTTATCATGGGAAACTCAAGTGAACTATAAGATATAATCACGATAATGAGATCATAGTAGTTTTAATAGTTTATATTAAATTGCATGCATATATGAATAATCTCGATTAAAATATGACACGTTACATTAGATTTCAAGCCATACCATGCGATCAACCATTATTGTGTGTTCAACCATGCACGTACAACCCTACATTTGTCTCGTTGTTGTTTTTTGCATGATTCAGTTGCATATAAGGACGATTGCATAGTTGTTTTTCTGTTTCCGGGAGACAAATGCATAAAAGCAAAATTGTCAATATCTTGAGTTGAAGTGGGCATGTATCTATGAGCATGAAATGCAGCTGCAGGAATCAGGGGAGTGGTTGTTCAAACATTTATTTGGGAGAGAGAACGAACAATTAATAAATTTTGCGTTCATTTTTTTTTTCTTTGGGAGGGGTGACTCATAGGACTTGGTTGATTTAATGTGATCGAGGGAGTTGAGAGCCTTTACTTCTAATGTGTTATAAATAGCATATGTCATCCATGGATGTGGATCAGTTCGATCGCTTTAATGGCTGAAAATGATGTTGATGGCTTTCAAGTTTTTAGAATGATGAAACTCCTAAATTTCGTATCTAATTTTTCTTAAAACAAATGCTTACTAACTATCTTATTATTTTTTTGTTGAAGATAATAAATATCTTTTATGAGAGATAATTTTACTTGAATCGACTAAAACTATTATAAATAATAATATTATCATTTTGAATATTTAATGTTATTACATATCTAAAAATTGAATTTGAATTTGAGAATAATGATTGAATGGTAACATTATTAACTTGATTTTTAATATAAATACCTTTTTATTATTGATTCTTTAATCAAGAAACATCCAAAATTTTATTCTTATTATGTATCTTGAGAATACGAAAAAATAAAAAAAATATTATGATACCTAATAATGACCATAATTATTAATTATATTAATCCTCTTCAAAGATACTACTAGAGAGAAATTTATTGCTTAGGTTTAATTATTTGTTTAATTCTTATAATTTCTAAATTTATATTTTTAGTCCAATAATTAATTAATAAGTAGATTTTTTAGTTTTTGGAGTTTAATAATTAAATTTTTTAGTTTTAAAGTTTACATTTTAATTTCTAAAAGGTCACTCTTATTTAAATTCTTTAACTTTTTTTTGGAATCTTATGAGAATCAAAATATAAATTTTAAGAATTTTTTGAAAATTAAAATATAAATTTTAAAGACTAAAAAATTCATTTATTAAATTTTAAGGACTAAAAAGTTTACTGGACTAAAAAAGATAAATTTTGAAACTATTAAGATTAAATGAGTAATTAAAGCCATTGCTTTAATTATAAATGCAACAAACATTTTGTTATTCTAAAAAAACTAATAGTTTTAGCATTCCACGTTGTTATTTTTTAAAAATTTGAATTTCTAGTTTTTTTTTTCTCTTAATGAACTACTAGTAATTGGGGGAAGTTGGAATTATTATCCACATTAAATAACCATTGTCATCCGAGACCTTCCCTTCAACTGTATAGACTCCCAACATTTATGACCCGTGTCATACATCTCCTCCTCCCTCTTTCCCACCGACTTTCATAATCACAAGTACCAAATTAATTTATAACGTGTCATGTCATGTCATGAAGGAGCATAATTAATTTAATTTACACTAAGATTATAGTGTTGTTTTATTTTGTGGGTGCTACATATATTATATAGTCAATGGTGCAGTAAAAGGCAAGCAAAAGAAAGTATAGGAATTTAATTTGACTCACATTTTAGTAGGTAATTAAAGAATCAATAATATTTTTTTAAGATTAAATATCACGTTAAAGATATATTAATATATCAGATATAATATTTTCTAACAAAATAATTCTATTTAAATTTCTCTTAATCATTGTGTTTAATGCATGTTGATTGATATTTTTACCTTTGACTTAATTAATACCCATTGGTTAAAGTTTCTCACAATATAATGTAACAAAACTTTGATGTGTAGGCGTGGAGTTACGTATCAAGGGTCCTTTAAAGGTGAAATCATGATTCATTTATGATATGATCTTCACCCCCAACTTTTCGCAAGAGTACTTTAGAAGCAGAAAAAAGTGCATGAACCCATTTTTCCTTACGCAAGAATGAGGTAATACTGGTAAAACCGAACTCCTAGCGTTTTGATCTAATAATAATAATGCATAACTTCATTACTTAAGATGTGAAAATGTGTACTATGAAAGGGTAGCCAAGTTGGAAAGCAAGTTGGTAAAGACCTCCAATTTTGACACTTCCACCTCCCAAGTTCTGCCACCTACTATATAACCACCTCAAACTCATTACACATTTCGCTCACTCTCTTAATAATTGAAAGCTATGGTTTCCTTTCACAAAGCTTTGGCAGAGATCCCAATAACAGAAGTTCCACCAGAATTTGAAGCTCCACCAAAGAAGAGAAAGTGGGAAGGGGAGACACTCACTGAAGAATTCTTCATGCATGATCCAACAGATGAGAAGAGAAAATCCATCTTTGATATAGAGCTACATCTTGAGACACCATTGCCTTCACATAAATTGCAACAATACCTCACTATTCAGGTACAATATATAATAATATGTTGTCTTTTTATTTTTTGATAGACATATAATAATAATATGTTGTCAAACTTTATACAAGGCTATCTAGCCTTTTTGTTTTGGTTGAACTCAGTTCTATTTCTTAGTCGAGAGTTAGAGATTAGTTCTTCGACATAGTGAGATTCATTTAAAGAATTTTCTTTCAATAGATGTTACACATATGGATATGAGGATGAAACCTTTTACTACATGTTTAAGAGACACATATATCTGTCAACTACATCACACCATGTGTAGATAGAAATATATCAAGCTTTGTATTCTTAGTTTGGTTCTCATAAGTTGATATAATGTTTCATATTATTTTCATGCAGTCAAGGCAGATACACTTGTGCAACACAGGGATGACTATGATGAAAACACAGGACTTTGAGAGAAACTCTGACCCTAAAGTGCCATCACTTGGCCAAATGAGTCTAGACCTTGAGCTGTCACTGAAGAAAAAGGAAGATGGTTATGACACAGATGAGAAAAAGAATCATGGTTCCACAGGGAGTGCTTTTGGAGAACGTGATTTGATGATTGAATCGAGCAACAAGTGTAAAAAGGATGATTCGTGTGTTTTAACTCGATCTCCACCATGGTGGCTATCATCAGAGGGAGATGATCACAAAGAGATGATTACAACGGTTTGTATGAGGTGTCACATGTTGGTAATGTTGTGCAAGTCTTCCCCAGCTTGTCCTAATTGCAAATTCATGCACCCACCTGATCAGAACCCTTCAAAATTCTTGAAGAGGAAGAAGGTCCAGCCTCTCTTGTGCTAATTAACTAGGAATGCACGTGGTGCAGATACACGGTTTAATTGAAAATTCTCAGGTGTATGTAGCACATGGTCCAAGCTTGTATTATCTGTTTAATTACCCCTTGAATATATGGTCCAAGTTTCTTTATAGTTTAGTTGTGTTCATTAAAAACAAGGGGTACGGTGGTAATTAACCTACTTCTACGTAGTGGTGAATTTAACTGTTAGGATGAGTAATGGGTGATTCATGAGAAACTAACCTAATGTTATCATAATCATATCTATGTACATATATATAAGTGTTAATGATCATCTTAAATTTATGTATGGTGTTTTGCATATAATAGTAGAATTTAGCTTGGTAGGTTCCTTCAGGATTTGAAATTAATTGCATGACCATTTTCTCTGAGGGCTCTTAATTAGCTCTCATAACAGCACGGTCCTTCAAGTTGTAACAAATGTTTCTCTGTATTATCATTTTCTTTTCCAGCAACGAGAACCGAGTATATTCGACATGTTGCATGGTAACTTGTTTTCATTCACGCAAACTATTTTCGTATTAATGTGCTAAAGAGTTACCATTGTCATTCAGTTAAGTTACTAGTTATTTCCATTGTCTTCACTCTCCATGTGTGTGATGAGTACCGTTCAAGTGAGTGGAAAAGTTAGATACTGAACTTGAAAGGTTTCTTCTTGTTTTTCTTGAGACACGTATATATATATAGTGGTACTTAAGAATTCTTTTTGTAGAATAGAAGATAATTGAATATCAGATAATTAAAAATAAGGACATTATTTGAATATCACTGAAATGAGAGATCCTGCAATAAAAAGTTATCGGCCGAACATTGAGAAAATGCTCTAAGCATGGTAAAGTTATCGGCCAAACAATAATAGTCTTTTTACAAGAATACTCTCTATAACATTATTTGTTTTTTCCCTCTCTCGGTCGCTCAATAATCATCTTGTTCCAAACTTTTTTCTTTCTCTTTTCACATCTTTTTTTGTTAAATATAAAAAAAAAACAACTAAAATATGTGGTGATAGTCGATATATATTTGATTTTTATTTTTTTTATTCCTAATATTTTTTTTCTTTTATTATGTAAAGTTTTTTTTGTTTCTATCGTTAGAATTTTTTTTTATTAATGATGATATGACAATTAACTTTTTAAAAATACAATGGGGTGATTTCAAAACACCAATATTTATTTAAAATTTTAAATTATAATTTCTAACGGTTTAAAACCGCTAGAATTGACTAAACGAGAAAAAAAATATCTAGTTGTTTAAACGAGAGAGAAAAACATTATCAACAAATACCCAGATCTAAAGCCCCCAAATCTAGAAAACCCGCATCAAACTTGCAACAGAACCCAAAAGAAAACAAAAAGTAACAGAGAACCCAAGCCACATCAATTACACTATCCTTTGCCGCATGAACGACTATGGCGGTGGCGTTCGCAACCGCCACTGATAGTACGAAGATGATGACTCCACCCAAAATGGAGAAAAGACTATAATTAATGACGGCAAATGAATATCTGAAATATAGCATTTGCATTAATCAGCTTACGTATGTTATACTAGTAATTTCTATTCATATTAAATGCGTATAGGGCGTTAATGTGTAGCGTCATGCTCATTTACGTTTCTTGCTCCATAAATTCGAGATAGTAAAGTTAATAAATAGTTAATCTTCACATATTTGACATTAAACAACCCTAATTTATTGCTCCACTTTCTATGTTATACTTTAGGAGCAAGAGATAATCGCGAGTAAAATGAATCCTCTTTCCTAAAAAAATACTAATAATAATGTATCATCTATATTTCAAATTATTTATCATTTAAAAAAAATTAATTTGTTTTAAAATATTAATGACTTAAAAATAAGAAAAATATTTTATTTTTTTAAAATGACACTTGTTTATTTGTTGTATCTTGACTAAATGCTTACTTATGGAGTATTGGTAATGAGTAACTAAAATTCTAATTCTTTACTGCTTTCATATTTTTGTCTACTTTTGAATGATTTTTTTTTTATATATACTCATCCTTCCATTTAAAAGATAAATAATACTCCTAAGTGAGTTGAAATAATTTTAATATAGACGAAAATATTAATCATATTTTTAATATGTTTGATTTTCTCCTAAGTGGTTAAATAAAAGAAACAGAAGGTCGTGAAGTAATGAGAGTTTTTAAGTATAAAGAAGTCTCTTTTGTCAAAATAAAAAAGTATAATTTAATTTTTTTAGCAAGTGTGAATTATGTTAAATGATAAGATAATTTGAAGATAAATGAAAGAAGAATTAAATGTTGAATTTAGACGGATTAAGATCTCAATACTAGTCATTGGTAAGAGCCTTGTTCATAAATTAAAGTCGGAACTCCTTTTGGATGTAGGAAGTAGGAACTACCAAGTCAGCTACATTGATGGAGTGCTTCATCGTCTGAGCCAACGGATACTCCTTTTAATATGTTTGATTTTTAAGCAAATGATAACTTTGAGTAAAAAAATAAAAGCAAGTGATAATCAAGAACACTGCTTAAGGAATTAAAAGAAAAAAATTGGAAGACAAAAATAATGCATTTTTAACATTTTTCTATGGCATCAACAAGACC
Organism: Glycine max; assembly: GCF_000004515.6. Classification (NCBI taxonomy): domain Eukaryota; kingdom Viridiplantae; phylum Streptophyta; class Magnoliopsida; order Fabales; family Fabaceae; genus Glycine; species Glycine max. Next base: position 43,639,551 of record NC_038250.2, read on the forward strand.
CTAATTTTTATGTTAGGATCATCAAATGTGAGACATTGTCTACTAACCGCTTTGCTATTGATTTGAGCCTTAGGTTTTTTTTTTTCTTCTTCTTAAAAAAGGCATTTTGATGGGTTGAGGAAGACAAATATTTAAAAACTATCTTTCGCCTTGATTCTTAAAATATATTAGACTATTTTAATGTACTCGAACACATAGCATATACGAGAATTTTGTAAAAAAAACACTTATGTCTTCTTGGATAACATAATAATTATGTAATCAAGATAATAGTATGTAATCGATTTTTTATTGGATAAATAATTATTTTTATCCTTCAACGTATAATTCGTTAACCGAAACTTCTGTGAACAATTTTATAACATATATGCACCTACGTTGATAATTAGGTATAATTATGATATATGATAGGAGGAATAAAATTAAAATTTCCTGTATTATCTCAATTGATAAATTAAAATTGACATCATCATTGATTTTCCCTAGATATCACTACATCCATAAATGATTTTTTATATAATTAAAATTTAAAAAGAAGGGAAAGTGCACGAGAAAGTTATGTTTCTCTGTGTATATATAAATAAATGATAAAACTTTGGAGGGTCCATCCCATCCCTGAAAATGCTATGAGGTGTTGGAAAATGGTTGATTAATTTAGTGTGGTAATTTTGAATTTGGAAATGCAGTTTTCAGTGGAACTCTGAAACTCATTTCTACTGCATACTTAATAGAGACTGGGATTAGTTCTGCAAAATAATGTAGCTCAAAGCAGGAAACACTATAAGCTTATGCCTACTGAAGAATCAAAACTGAAATATTTACTTCAAATTAGTTTAAGCAATGTACTTGTCAAGATTTGGAGCTACTATGACGTATGAGTTAACCGTCGTCAAAATGGACTCGAGTGATCTTTGTGATGGTGAATGGTGCTCGAATAAGTGTGTGAGTGAGTAGTATATGAGTGAAAAGGTGAGTTAATTAAAGTGAATAGAATTTTGTAAACCAATAGGGTATCTAGAAAAAAAAAAAATTGTTGTCGTAGAAGGATGCATTAAGTTAATGAAGTGATTTTGTTCTCGCCGTATGGTTTTGTTCTGGCTGCATACTACTTCAAGGATGGAAATTGATCTAACTTGAAGGCTAAGGCATTATTGCTTATCATGCGTTTCCTTATTCCTCTCTCTCTTACGATTCTATCTATTACTGTTATTTTATGATTAATATAAATTATGTCTCAATTTAATTTTTAGATAATTACATTTGTTATATATTTAATAATTATTTATACTTTTGATTTGATACAAACACAACTTTTTAAAATTTACTTGATTTACAAAACAAAAGCACAACAGATCATCTATGAGTGTGATAGAATTGAATGAGAATCTAAATGTGATTATTTAATTATTTGTTTTTTTATTTTTATTATATTAATAATTAAAAATAGTGAAGGTCACAACCACGGGTAATAATATAAATAGGGAGTAGATAATAATGTAAAATTATAGATAGATAAGAAATTAGTATTTAAAAAGAATATATCCATAATATGCACTTAGTCTTGAATGATTTTTAAAGAGAATTTTCGTTTTATTTCAAATGGCACGTAGCGACTTTTATTTCCAACTTTATATTGATAGAAAACTTGACCTCGGATAATTAAATTATTAAATGAATCTTTGCACAAGAAGAAAAATAAAATCAAGGCTAGGACAATAATAATCACTAACATATTAATCTTAACTATAAATTAAAATTAACCTAATCGTGTTATCTCCAAATCTCTAAATTCATTAAAAAGTAAAATTTTATACCAATATCAATTTTTTAAGTATAAAATATTAAATTAAATAAATATGAAAAATTATAAATTATTTCTTTTTGTAAATCTTTCAAAATTATAATTTTAAATTTTAATTAAATTACTAAAATGAAATTGTAAATCTCTTAAAAAATATTAAAAATTAAGAAAACATGCAATTTTTATAATATATGTGAATTGATGATTGATTAGTAAGTATTTTCTACCTTTTAATTTTTTATCAATATTTAATTATTGTATATTTATATTAATATATCATCAAACTAAATATATGCATAATATTTAATATATTATAAATTCAAATTTAAGGTTTTTTTTTAAATAAAAATTATTAACAACATTATTTGTATCCATTTTTAGTTGAGCTATTATTGATCATTTTAATTAAGTCCAATAAATTAAGTTTAATATTTTAAAATATTTGTTATTTAATTTTAAATGATTTATTTTAAAATTTTGATTTATCATTTTAATAAAAAAAACAAATATAGATGTTATTCAATCTAATATATGAAGAATATTTTTAAATATTCATGTTTCCGATATTTGTCAGCATTAATTGTTAAATGATTGTCATTGTTTTCTCATGAATTTAAATACTATAATTTTTTTAAATGGTGTTAAAATTCATTTGACTTTTCATGTCTCGCATTCAAAAAACAAATAAATTCATGTCTCTTGGTAACTATAAGAATAAGATTAAAACTAAGAATTTATTAAAAAGTGATTGTTAGTACTATTAATTAAAAAAATCGAGTGTCTGGTTCTTGAAGGAAAACATACATTAATATTTTGGGTATCTTATTTTAATAATAATATAATATTTATAATTGAACTTACTATTAACATCAGTATTAATGATCGTTGGGTTTTGATTGGTTGATGCATAAGAAATGAACAAAATTGACTTTGTTGTTGTTGATTTTATTAAGAAAACTGTTATGGTTATAAAGCATGACGTATATCACGCATGTAAATGTATTGGGATCATCATGATTAATTAATATTTGTATTAAAAACATTAGCCTAATTTTTTTTTTGGTATAGGAGCAATAGCTAATTAATTGTAAGTAAATTTTAAGGGGTTTAAAAAGTGGAAGATATAATTGCTACTTTTAGAGAGTTTAAGTGCAATATAAGTCAAAGACACTTTTAAATAAACATTGCAACAGTCAAATGCAATATATATATATATTGAAATAAACATTACAATTGAAATATTTATAATAGAAAATTAAGTATTTCTTCAATTTTATATGAAAGAGGATTTACTATTTCAAAATTTAAATAACAAATTATTCACAAAATAACAAATAAAAAATAGCAATATAATTAACAAAATATTCATAATTAGTGCTCGTATAATATTAAACAGTCTTATATTATTCTTTATACATTGAAAAAAAGACATCAAATTTATATATGTTATTTATAATAGTTGGCCCTAGAACTCATTATTACGTAGGAAGTTGAATTCGAATTTAGGAATGTGTCGAAATATCAACTTTTCCCGGCCGTCTCAACAATAGGGCATTCTAAAGGTTTAATTATAGAAGGTTTTAATTCGTATTTTGAGTGAAATATTATTCAATGTAATTGTGAAATTATACAAGTATTTAATAGCTATGTAATGCACTCTAAATTGGTTTTATATTGTTATATAATTATAAATTATTGTTTGAATTTAAGATAATTATTTTAAAAATTAACAATAACATTTTTCCCATTATATAATTTTATTATAATAATTTTAATTTAAATATATTTTTTATGTCTGGATCTTTCCAAATTAGTCTTGGGATTAAATTTTGTTACAGTAAAATATTTATTGATATTTTATTTTATAAACACAGAAAATATGAAATAAATATAAACTTAACTTATCAAATTGGTTATATAGTTAAATTTGTAAGAGTATTTTATCATTAAGTTATAATATTTAATAATAAATTATATTTGTTGATGATCAATTTATCTTTAAATTATTTATAGGATTAATTTATTGTACTTTTAAACATTTAAGAATTAAATTTGAATATTTTATAATTCATGGATGAATTGGTGAGTATCTCATATTTTGAATGATCAATTTGATTATTTATTCTAATTTATCATATAAAATATAACACATTGATGAATTTTTTATATATAAAAACAAGTAAAGAAATTTACACTAAATTTACGGACAAACTTTTTTACTAATTTTTAAAAAAACCAAAATCAATGTTTCTTTTTATAGAATTAATATATATTTAATTTCATTACATAAAATACAAAATGATTTAAATTTTTTTATATCAAAATTTTCTTATTTTTTTAATTTGATTGAATAAAAATTATATTTTAAATAATTATATATTTTATTTATGTTATGTTAACTGATATTTATATTTATTATATATTTTATTTATGTTATGTTAACTGATATTTATATTCATTCATCCCATGAATATCCATATTAGGGGTAATCTATTTAAGTTTTTATTTTTATTTGAAGAGACAGTTATATATTTATATTTAAATTTAATGTGTATAACTTTTATATGAATATATATATAAAAGCTTGGATTGAAGTTTCTCGTAACAGATAAAGATTCATCTTTTTTGTTGGCTGTCTGACAAATTCGACAAATAAAAGCTCATATTTCAGAGCTAAATTTGCATGCTGAAGCACATGCCATGGAGTACAAGCAGAAAGTTAGTAACTGTGTGGAATAAAATAAAATGATCTTGGTTGCTATTAGTTATAATTTATATATAGTTCAGCAGTACCAAGAATATGAGTCCTTTTTTTTAAACAGACAGACCAAGAACAGGAGTCCTTTTTTTTAATTGACAAATATTAGTTCTTAGTATTATTAGTTTTTTGACCAACATTAGCTTTTTTAATTTAAATTTCACTAAAATTAGACTTCTACTCTAACTTCTGAAAGGGATTAAAGACCAACAACTTTATTATCATCATAACAATTACCATGTCAAACTAACATTCAGTTGTATATGAACAAACTTTAACATATGAACAAAATATAAAATTAATAAAACATCATATGAACATGAACCAGAGCTTCAATAAAAAAAAAAAAGTCATTGACCTGTTTGCAGCCCAATCAAAAATGCATTAGCTTTTTCACCAACAACTCATCGCTGACATGCGCGCTTCTTCCCTGCAACCACGATTAGCAAACATCACCATTAACATAAATTATATGGAACCCCGCGAACTTAGATAATAACAGTACACGAATTCCTTAACCAAAAACAAGCTTCAAATAACCTTAACCTAACAAAGTTTGTAAGTCACTAGCAAATCTCTTTCTTCATGAAACTTCAACCCGGGAACTTGGAGCGATGAAGTCGACCTCGTCCAGTTCAATGGAAGAAGGCTACAATGTCGAAGAGCAGAGGTTCAATGTTGAATGTCAAAGAAAGGACCAAGCAGAAAGGGGAAGAAACATGCGCTAGGGTTCAAAGAAAGAAGTTCGTAGCGGAGAGGTGAACAAGCTAGGACGAGGTTGCACAATTTTGTTTTTTTTTTATTTTGAAAATTACGACGGTTTTTTACTAAAAATCGGCGTAAATTATAAGAAACATAACATTCTAAGGCGGTTTTCAATAACCGTCTTAGAATGTGCGTCCTAAAATGTCATTTGTAACACAATAATTTCAAAAATGCCACCGCACCACTTATTAAAGCTGTTCCTTGTACAACTAACGTAAAGCACGTGTCTTCAAAAGGACTTTTTGTAGTAGTGCTAATTATATTCTATCACACATGTAACTAAGGGCAAATGTATTCAAATAATTAATTTCTTTTATCATCATTAATTGTTTGATGTTAAAAGACTCTTAAATATTTATATTCAGATTTAATATATACAACTTTATATGATTAGTATTTAAATTTTTTATATCAAAATATCTTTCATTTTTTTATTTGAATGTATAAAAAGTATATATTTTTGACTGAAAAATTATATTATTTTAAATTCTTATATATTATATTTTTGTTGTGGTAATTCACGTCAATATTCATTCGTACATATCCACCAGGACAAATTCATTTGAGTATTATTTTTTCTATATTTATTATTTTTTATATCAAAAAAATCTTAAATATATATATTTAATGTAAATAAATTTTATATAAATGATATTTATATTTCTTTTTATATTAAAACATCTTTCATTTTTTAGTTTGAAAACATAATTTTTTAAATTATTATATATTCTATTTATGTTGTGCTAATACATATTTAAATTCATTATCCATTGAAACAACTAAATTTTTGTAATCAAAGATTTTTTTGTTAGAGACTCTTATATATTCATGTTTAAATTTAATTTATATAATTTTTATATGAATGATGTTTAAATTTAATTTTAAATCAAAATATCATATTTTTTAAATTTAAAAGTATACAGATTATATTTTAAAACTATTAAATTTAAGTAAAATTTGTCATATTCTTTATTAATTATTTATGTTTATTTTCACATCAACTTACATCAAATGAATATATACATTAAATAACATGCGGAATATATTTAAGATAAAATTGTAACATCAATTTGATAAAAGAAAGATAAAATTATAAATTTAGCCTTTCTAATTGTCTCTAATTTTGATTTTGGTTCCCCTTAAAATTATTAATGTATTTTGTTCTTTTTTAACTCTTGATCCCGAAATCTAGATTTAGACGTTGACCATTACCATTGAATGTTGACGATCATCTGATTACCCAATGATAATAATAATGTATTCTATTGTTTATAGAGTCGACATCTAATCAGACTATGACACATGACAATCATCGATTGTCCAATTAGTAACATGTGACAATCAACATTGCGTGTTGTAATAGTTAACATCTAAATCTGAATTAAGAGACAAGATTATTAATTGGATAAAAAATGAGAACATAATACATGAATAATTTTAAAGAGACCAAAATTGAAATTGAAGATAAATAGAAAGAAAAAAATGTAATTTTACCCAAAAAAAAAACAAGAAAAATTATCATATTCTTTAACAGATGTCCACATATATTATTAAACGAAATAAAAAAATTAAATCCAAATAAAAACATTCAAACTCTCTTTTATTCAAAAAAAAAAAAAACTTAATCTCACGGGGTGAAAAATCTAATTATTATTATATCTATCAAAAGAAGAAAGCTGGCGTGGGAAGAGAGAAAGTTAGTTACGGCTGGTGGCATTTTTCATTTGAAAGCGCAGCTGCAGATAGAGGAAATGGAAAAGGGTGCCAAATCGGAAGCAGCGGCCTCACTGCGTCGCTGTGCAAAAGCTGCATTGCTTCTCCATAGCTTGAATTCCCCAATCTCCCAAAATCAGGTCCTTATTCTAAACCCTAAACCCTAATATATATCTCTCTGTGTGTTTATGTTTTCCTAATTAATTAATTAATTGATCGATTTGTTTTATAAGTGGAAGAGGGAAATCCATGACCTGAAAATTGAATTGCTGAAGGAGCGTTTCATGAGGAAGAAGATGAAGCTCTGCGCTATCACGGAGTTGTTCGTTCAGCTCCTCTTGTTGCTCTCCGTTTGTAACTTCGTCCTTCTCTAATTTCTTTGATATTTTCCTCTGCGTTACGACTTCAGAGAGTGCTCTTCTTCCATGCTCTGTTCTACTTCCGTTTACGCAGCTTTAAACTGCTTTAGCTCGTTGATGACCGTAAACGAATCATTAGTCGTAAAATCAAGCGTTTTCGTTTTTTCTCAAGAATCACGGCATTTGTACATGTCAATGGATCATGTCTTTGAATTGAATCGGGTTTTGAATGTGTTGCTCTGATTTTGAATGTGAGTAATGGGCGTTTGATTTTTCGTCGTCGTTAAGTGAATGGAATGACGGAAATTTTAGTTGTATTGATTATTATCACTGGAAGCCAGGTCGCTAGAAGTCTAGAACTTTGACGGTTTGACCTGATCATTATGATTTGTGATGTTTTTGTTGAATAACAGTGACCATGTATATAACTTAAACTCTTCGTACTAAATAGTAGCATAATATTTTTCCTTTCTTTTGATTTTAGAGTTTAACTTTCGTAAACTATAACTGTAGGTTTTTTTATATTGTTAATTAATCATAAATCATTCTAGATATGGTTTTTAAAATAAGTATTAGAAAACCCGACAATGTTATCAAATCTATTATTAAAAGACAATATAGAAAAGCCTATACACTATCATTATATTTTAATTAAATTATTGGTTTTGTAACTAAATCCGTTGAAGTTTAGATTAAAGCAAAACGATTTTAAATTCTGTCAAGCTTATTTAATTAGTTTCAATTTAAGGTTTATTAAATTGTAATTGTAACATTTTTCACTTTGACTCAAACTTTAAGAAGTTGACTGTTAAAAAGGTTTTAAAAGATAAATTAAAAAGGGTACGAAGTTATAGAAAAAAATATAGCATTTAATTACTAAAAAAGGTCGCTGTCATGATCAAGAATAGTGAGAGAAAATGGTTGAAAAAAAAAAGCAGTAGTTTGATATTTTGTTTCATAATGACCCTAAATGGGTCAAAACTCAAAATTATCCAACAAACTCCTTATTGCGAATGATAAATTGATAATGTCATTCTTTTTTCTATTTTCTAGAAAAATTAATATTTACAAACCAAGCCAGTGCAATTTACAGTTTATGTTCTTATATCATGAAAGTATTATGTCATGTTTGTCATTTACAATTACAAAACCATCTACAATACCGTTCAACAGAGACAGTTCAAACAGGAGTAATTCTTTGAATTAACAAATTACAAGGGGATTGCATCTATCTATTAGTCTGTCGTCATCAGTAGATCCAAACCTGCAGAAACAAAATGTCTTTCAGCTTGATGCTTTCAATCTTCAATCCATTTTCAAACCCATTAACATCGATTAAATATGGAAAGCAAAAGAAGACAACAAGAAGCCAATAATCAATTGGTCCATTGATAAAAATTGAAGAAACGAATTGCTGGGTCACACGTTAAATCCCTACTCTCAATTCTCAAACACTAATTGTTATCAAACACATGCACTCAGAGAAAGATGGCCGAGGGAGATATACATATGTTAAGTTAAAATAAAAATTTGGTCCGATAGTTGACACTAGTTGGTTTAGTCTGTATATGAAAATCTCTACATTTTTTATTCTTATATGGAAAATTTCTACAAATTAACTTCCACCATTTGTTGACAATATATTGGTATAGAAGTATTTTTTATATGGACTAAATAAAAATAATGTGTTAAGTGTAGGGATCAAAATGTAGAAATATTTCATGAAACGAAGTATAAATTTGTTTCAACAAGATACTAAAATGAAAAACTTCATCAATTATGACAGTGTAATGGCGGCAATGGGCAAGACCATTTGGTAAATATTTTTTCATATAGAAAACAAAATGCAGAGTTTTTTCATCTAAGGATTAAAAGGAAAAAAGATGTACTAACAATTATTAAAACAAGTGATAGAAAGTATTTAACAGGGAAGTCATGAGATCTGTCAAGTTTCAACAATACCAAGAAACTATGATAACACTGCTAAATTTCAACTCAGCTTGGCTATTTTTAAGGTTCAATAAAATTGCATCTTCATGTATCACTTTATGGAAAATTGGCATTCAAGAAAATAGCAGTCCATGGGCAACTGAAAATCATAAAGCAGTCATCAAGTAAAACAGGGACGGTCACTGAAGAAGACTGCATTTTTATGAACCAAAAGAAAGCCTTTAATTGACTGTTTATGCATTGGCTAATTTTCCACAACTCAATTTGAGGAAGCTGTGATTTGCATAATGTAACACAAACATGCAATTGCTCCTAGAAAACCAGTTTATTAAAAAATTTCTTGTTCATCAATCATCAATCCATCATGTGGTTGCTTGAGGACATAAGACATAAAGAATACATGTTTCTGCAGATATACTGTCATCAAAGATCCAATATCATTCTAGGTTTTGGGGAGATGGAATGTGTAAATGATAAGGAACAAAAGTGATTGAATCTAAGTAACAATGAGTTCAAGGTATTTATTTCCTGGCAGAGGCTGTGGCTGAGAGTCTGAGACAACAAATTATAGAATTCCAGGGAACGGTTATTAGTAAGTAATAGCATGGAGTCTATCTCAATTTTAACATTTGTAAAAACACTGCATCACCAAGACAGAGTTAGGAAGCTCTGGAATGGCTTTGGTACTTTTCTCTTGGCTTTTAGTAGGAGGAAGCATCACATTTCAAACGAAATAAAATTAGGATTACAGTAAGTCAGTATCAGATTGTAAATACCACTAATCAAATGCATAGGGATCGTCCGCATATGGATTAAGAGACCCTTCTGAAAACAAATCACCAATATTTGAAGGACGAGGATGGCCTCCTCCTTTGATGCTCTGCATCTGTGATATGTAATATAAAAAGTATTACTACAGCACACCAGGAAACAGCATAATAGCATATGCAAAAACTCTTATATGTTACCATAAACAAAAGTATGTACAAAGATTAATATCACATCAGCTTATCCTATGTTCTTTTAGAAACAAAAGGGGAAAAAGAAACTTTCAGCAATAAACCCTTCGTGTTTTTGCTTTTAATTATACCATATCAGAAGAGCATTAACAACTTGATAAATATTGTGCCAAGGCAATTGGACCTAGAGAAGCATGAGATTCTTATAGAACTAATTACAAATATTTCTATTTACTGAGAAAAGATAAATAGTTTCACCATTAGATAATCAACATGGAAAAGACTGAAATCTAAAAAATAGTAACTGGATTAAATATAATTTTTTTAAACTAATAAGATCATATTATCTCCTAGCATTATCATTTCTGGTATCATCAGAAAGAATAATGTAACAATGAAGATTAAGTGAATATGGATGTGTGTTTGTAAAAATTGATTTTGGATCAACCTACTTTTGTAAAATTGATTATGGTTAAAATTGATTTCAACATAACTTGATTTTTTATTTGGATAATGAAATGTATAGTAGAAAAATGATTTTTACAAACAAATTGTTTGGATGCTTTTAATCAAAATCGTTTTTGTATATGTAATTACCAAAATGAATTTTAATGTACGTGTATACTTCTTTTCTATTATAATTAACTATTTTGATATATACACTAATAAATTAAAAAAAATAGACTTGCAGTGCAGTATTTTTATACTTCATGTTAATTATTAAACAAAAAGTAAATATATGCATAATATTTTAAAACACTTCAAAGTTATCATTAAAAATTTCTTTTTAACCACACTAAGAAATGCATCTCTGTGAGCTACCGATAAAGAGTTTTTTTAAACACACCAATATAAAGCTAGGGAGCTATGCATGTCAAACAAACAAAAACAAAGTTTTATCTGAGTTGGTTACCTTAACAACACTTCCAGGGGTATTTACTTTTGGTGTATTTGTCTTCCCATTTCTAGGGTCCTGATAAAGACAAGATATTATTCAATATTCACAGGCATGTAAGATGTCTGCACTCGGAAGCCAAGAGATCTGGTGTGTTAATGTAGTTCATGCGTGCAACCATATTTATATATATGGTTAATAGCATTTAAAGAGAAACAGATACATGCCTCAAACATGACAGTACTTCTTGTTTTTCTTTTCTTTGTGATAGTTCTTCCATTAGAAGTCTCAACTTCATATTCATGGCAAGTTACCTGCTAATTCAGTTAAGGAAGCTAAGGTAGTTTCCAAATATCATAAGTTATTTACTTCTACTATCTTTCCAGACCACCAATTGAGATCCCTACAATACTTATCATTTGCTATGCAATTGTTGGAATTTAAGTTTCCTTCCTCTTGGTCATTATTCATAGTGAATCAAGTCACCTTTCTATGATGCTTGGGAATGCTCACTGCACTTCCTGTTTTAACGTTCTCCACTTTTTTCAACAACTTTGGTACTGGTCTTTGTGTCGCTTCAATGTGAGGAGAGTCCTATGAGGAGAGAGGAAGGACAGAAAAAAATTAGGTGACTTGGTGAGAACATAATAATATGTTATGAATGGAAGATAAAGTAAAATTTCCTTTTTTTGGAATACCATTCTTACTAGGTCATGCTGATTTCTTTTACCACCAAAAGAACTCCTTCTCTTAATGGATGAAATGGAGTAATCCTATCATATGAAAAGCATTATGCTAATTTGAAAATTCAATTGAAATTCATTAAAAAGGTTGGTTAAATTTGCACTCACTAAATATATTCTAACACTTATCTACTAGATTATCATCATATTCATATGCTCATCACATTTGCCACAAATAGAAATTGCTGAGATATCTTAATCACTCACAACACATCTTTTCAGGAAATTTCTTTTTAAGCATATATGATATCAGAATAAAAAAACAAATTGCAATTGGAATATCCTTACACTCATGAAACCACTAAATAGAAAGAGTCGTTACTTTCGATAGCGTTCATCTTTAAGATAGTAAGGAGCTTGAAACGAAGCATGATTACAGTAACAGATACCAAATCACAACCAAACCAATGTCTATCATCTAAAAACACACACACAAACACACATTATTTCAGCTCCTACAACATGAAGCCTTCAGAGCTCTATCTTAACCATTTCCTTTGTGATGTGCAAAATCATCAATAAAAATCTTTTTAACTTAAATTTTAGAACAGCTATGCTGTGAGAAATTGTACCAATCAAATCTATCTAATATCATGTCAGTAATAAGTCATTACAAAATATTTATGCTTTAAGTAACATTATTATGCCTGTTTCATAAGTGACAATATTACCATGAAGAAAATGCATAGACCAGTGGGTCTTTATTTGCATCACCCTTCTATGTATTTAAGTTCACAATTCACAGGCTAGTGTTGAAAGAATATTAAAGAAGCACATTTAGGTTACAATGCTATACAAGCAATATCTTCTCATTTCCCCAACTGTGCCTACCAAAGGATAAATGTTATATGTCAAACCAAAGGTTTCTCAACATGAAAATTAACAAATGTGGCATCCATTTGGAGACAGACACAAACAAATAGATTGAAACACAAGTCAACCTGTTTTGAATTCACTTCTTGGTCCTCTTTGGGCTTGTCACTCATCACTTTCCACTGCAACTGCAACAAAGCCCGTTGCCTGTCTTCCTGCAATATATTCCGAAAAATAAATATAATAAGAAAAATTATGAGAAGAAATAAATTTGTTGTATCAGGTATTCCATACTTTGGATTTTTGAAGATGCAACTCCTCTTCCAGCTTCTGGCACTCATCTTCAAGTTCACACCTCAATGCTTTAATCTGAGCTTCATGATCATTCCTCATATACATTGTTTTCTACATATAATTAAGATAGCAACAGGTGAATAAATTTGTATACAAATTTTGGCTTTGACAAACGTGAGTTTGTGTGGCACCTCTCTCAGTTCATTCTCAGCTTGCAGTTGGGTACGCTTTAGTTGTTCATTGTGTTCAGCTATGAGGCTTAGTTGCATCTTGTCATGCTCCTGCTTCATTTGAGTAACCTGTAAATTGAGCAGGAAAAATCAAGTGACCTAGTGCCTGTAAGTTTTTCAACTTAATGTTAATCAAATTTCATAAAAAAGGAAAGTCAAAGATAAACCTTAATGAGACCAATTTAAAGAAAGGTAAGAGGACTATAATAGTCAAAGATAAACCTTAATGAGACCAATTTAAATTTTCACATGAAAATTTTGATACATTTAAATAACAGATTTAATGTTACTAATTATTACTATCATGAACCAGTTATCCAAAGTTTAAGTTCTTAGGTGAAGAGACACATGAATGATTTTATTTTACATCTTTAACATGCCCCTCACGTAAGAGCCTTTTGGACTTTAAGTGTGGATAATGCACAAGTCTCCCTATGATCTACCTTGGGCTGAAATTCAACGTTTTATTAGAATAATAAGAGTAGAAAGCATTGAACTCTAGACCACAGTTATAGAGACTTTTCGTACCATGTAATTAACAAACTATACAGAAAGCTCAAGCTGTTAGGTAATGATACATGAATGACTTTATATTGCATCTCAAACAAATACTAATCACAAAGTAACTTTATTTAAAAAATGGTTTTTTTAATTAATTAGCACATAAAGTAATTAAAAATATAACCAAAGACAAATCAGAACATAATCCAATAATTTTATCAATTATGCAGATAAGAAAGACTCATATATTTATGGATATAGATCCCTATTTCAAGCAACAAAAGAAAAAACAGGTGATTTCTTCTAATTTACAACACATAAAAAAGAATTAATTGATATCATAGATAATCTCCTTATCAAGAATTATATATCAGAAGATGTTATTTTAGATATGGAAAAAAATCTGGATAGAAAGTATTTTTATTAGATGGTAATCATTAGAGAAATACTAAATTGTTCCATATTGAATCCAGAATTTTGGTTCTTTTCAAAATTTGTGATATTTTATAACAATCCCATGTAATAGAAAATGCAATGACAGGGATACTTCTAAGCAGCCAATAATTTTGAATTCAAGACTTTTTCTATGCTTACGAGCAACGCGTGTTCCTCCTGAATGCGCATCAACTGCTGCCTTGATTCTTCTTTCCATTCTGCAAGTTTTTGGCCACACTTTCCCTCAATTTCTGCAATGGCTTTGTTAACCTAAAGGTTCAAATTGGTTAAAAACATGCTAATGGAAATTACATTCTACAAATACCAGGAAATCATATCAAACCTTGTCTTTTTCCATGTTCACAATTTCCATCTTCTCCAACTCATACTTCCTCTTAATATCATTAATAGCCTGTTCAGATAATGAAGTTTTCGTGCAAAGTTAGGGCACTGTACCATCAGGCACCTATAGTAGGTAACCAGTTATATATAAGACCTGATCATTTCTCTGAGATATTTCTTTCAAATGCCTTGATAGTTCTAACTGTTTATTCTCTACCATTTGATCATATTGCTTTCTAGCCTCTGAAAGTTTGCTTTCAGCAGCAGTCAATAATGATAGATTCTGCAAAGTCATCCAAAAAACTTAAATAATACACAAAACACAAGTCAGGAACAGGCAATTTGCACTATATGTTTGCTCCAAAACCTCTGCAATCTGATCTTCCAGCTTCTTTTCCTGTTCCTTAGAATGTAAAATACACTTATCTTTTTCCTCCAAGGAATTCTGAAGCTGGATGACTTCTTTATCAAGAGAATCAGCATGCTGCTCTAGTTTCATTCTCTCGTTTTGCAAAGTATCTATTTCATCTGATTTCTTCGATATCTCTGCCTGCAGTCTTTCTGTATTTTCTTTGCTTTCAGTCTCTAAGGTTGAAACCTTCAGCAGTAAACCTTGCTGCAAAACATTAGATACCTCAATAAAGAACACTACAATGTATTTCAATAGGAAATTAGCTAAAGCAGATTAACTGTCATACCACTTGGTTCTCTGATGATCTAGAACTTTCTAGCAAAAAATCAGCTTTCTTTTCTAATTTGGAAATTAAAACCTCTGCATCTTTCTTTTTTGAGATTAAAGTTTCAGCTTCTGACTCCAAACTTTGAATTCTCTCAGCAGCTAATCGAGAGTCCTCTGTAAGCTTGGCTAGAGTAGATTCATGAACTTTCTGAAGTTCATCCACATTTTTGCTTAACTCATGAATTTTCATTTGAGCTGCATTATTTTCTAATTCCAAGACAAAAAATTTATTGTTAAGCTCACTATACTGGTATCGAGCATGCTTTGAGAAAGTTTCTCTCTCCTGCTGAACCAACTGGAAGCAAGAAGCATAGAGCAGATTCATTTCATCAAACTTGCTCAAAAGATTCAGGCTTTCTTTATCTAAATTTGACAAATGTGCAGCCAATGAATGAAGTGATTCTTCAAGGTTTTTGATTTCCTGAAGTGAGATGTCAAGCTTTTCTGCAAGACCTGCATTCCACAATTGAAGATCACTCTTTTCTTTCTCCAATTTCTCTTGACTGGTTAAGTGATGCATAATTTCATCTTCTTTAACTTTTAACTGTAGGTGAACCTCTTCCAACTTTGAGTTCAAATTCTCTGTAGCCAATCTACTAGATGTTAACATTTCTTCTAAATTCCTTATCATAGTGTCTGAAAACAAAGTAAAATTCCATACAACAATTCAAATCAGTAGCAAGTTGAGATACAGGATATCTAGTCTGTTGAAAATTATAAGGATTTAGGTAGGGAATGAAGGAAAAGAAAAAAACTGAGTTAATAACCTGAAATTGCATCAATTTGATGTGATACAAAAGACAAAGTACTAACCCAAGTATGATATGAGAAGAAAGCCAGTCGGTGTTATCTTAGTACATGGCATTCATTATATATCTAGACCTCAAATGAGACAATCTTCCATGATAAATCAAAATAATGTTATTTTAAACAATTTTATCAGTGTCTTCCTAGTCAAAGTGAAACAGCAGTTACTTTTACATCTCTTTTTGTAATTTGAGATTTGGAACAGAATGGCTCCATCTTGAGGGACTCTCATGTTATATAGGACAGAAGCTGTTGAGTAAACTTGTATGTATTAAGTAAATAGTTACTTGTGATCCAGAAAAAGTCCGAGGAGGGGTTGAAAGTAAATAAATTGTGATCTATAATTATGGATGCAACACATGATAGGGATATGATACCACATGGACACAAAGAAATGACAAAGTTTAAAAACCGTAGGACATGACAATAGACAATTCATATTTTAAAAAACAAGTAGGAGTTATTGTAGACATAATAAATACTAAAATTTAATTATTAATGCAATCCAATTTGTATTGATATAAGAGTTCAAACATATAAGTAAAAAAGTTACAAAAGTGTGGTTAAAAATATTCAAAGCATCCATGTAGTGTCCAACATAAATATATATCTAACACATACATAACATCACAAGACTACTATCCAGAAGTATGCTTACCTTTTTGACCTCTACATATATAATTATATTAATAATTACAAGAGTATAACTTTTTTTCAATAATATATATATATATATATATATATATATATATATATATATATATATATATATATATATATATATATATATATATATATATATTATTTAAAAAAAATTGAAGAGGGAGGAGCCTAGGCCCACTCTTACCACTCCCTACATCCACCCCTGCCTGTGGTTGACCCATAGTAAGGGCATGTATACTTTTAAATCATTGTTCCAATCTTTCAAACAGAGGTATGGATATTCTATTCTTTTTCTGTCTCAAATAAGTAATGATTTCCATTCTTCAACATCCATGAAATGAATTATAAATCATTATTCTAGTACTATTTGTTAAAAATCTTTGCAATAGAGAAAACTGAAATCCATGTTAATAATCTAAATAAATTGTTAAGTGCATGATAATAATATAAATAGATATAGCAAGCCACACAGAAATGGAAGTCTAGCCTTCATTTTAGTACAGAAATGGAAGTCTAGCCTTTGATTTAATTCATCACTCTTAAGCTTATTATCAGCTCCAATTGCAATCAACCATACCTTAAATAAGCATCTCCAAATGCTATTTTTATGACTCTAACAGGCCGACACATCTTCTGGGTTTGAAATGTAGTCAAGGGGAGGACTATTACAACTTTGTACCAACTCTTGTACTGATTACCAATGGAACCTTAGATTAGCTAGATAAGTAACAGTAACAATTCCAAGAAATCAATTCATTAAAGAAGGAAGAAAGCTTAGTACAAATACTGTATAAGATTATAAACCATAAAACATGCAAAACAGGAAGTCAACTTGTTGGTACATTGCATTATGCAACTTCCCAATTTCAAAATATGACCTGAACAAAAAAAAAAAAAGCACATAAACTGAACTCATGACCGTAGAGGACCAAAAGATGTTTAGTAATGACCAACCTCATCTGAAATTGTTTAAATATATTCATACAATCCTACATTCCAAGAGATAAAAACATTAAACATAACTGCAGCAAATTTGCAACTTAATCCTCACCCTTGTCTTGTATAACATTGGTAACTCTGCACTGTTCATCTCTGTGAAATTTCTCCCTTTCTTCTGTAGCATATTTGATCTTCTCTAGCTCATTATCACCTATAATAGTGATAACAGTATGTTATATATTGGAGCATTACAGATATTACATATTGGAACATCACAAATATGACAAATCAAACCAAGCTACATTTAAAATAATTTTTATTTTACCAAAGTTTTAAACTAATAAAAAAGAACTTACGTGTACTAATTGTTTCCTGTGCAGAATCTAGCTTCAAAGACAAACCATCCATCTGTTTATTCAAGCTATCAAGCGCTTCTGAACTAGCTGACAGTTTATTTTCCAATGTTTCCTTATCTTTTTCAGCTATATCAGCAAGATAAACCAAATGGCTAGTTAAAAGAAAAACTAAAACGATGAAAACTAAAAGATAAATAGAAAACAGAGGGAAATTGAATATTCATACCGTCCTGAACCAAACCAGCCAGCTGCTGCAAAGTCTCTGTAAGTTGATCACATAAAGTCTTAGTAGAAGAGAACTTAGACTCCAATCCCTTCCACATTTTCTTATCTTCCTTCTGCTTGACCTTGAGCTTCGCGTTTTCGTTTAACGCATTCTGCAATTTTTCTTCTAATGCATGTACATACTCCTGCGACTTCTTAAGCTTAGAATTCTGCACAACAGGAACAACAAGAAAGTAACATCATTTCAATAAAACAATGAAACGAAACCCTAAGCATCTTATATATACACTTTAATTAACGTGCGGAGATTCCTCTCTTCACAGCTCAAGCTCAATCACAAAGGAAGACATTATCATACCGCATTTTCAAGATCAGTCTTCACCGAAGCTTGCTCTTTCACCAGTTTCTCTACACATGAAAAAATCAACGATGCATGGCCATATTACGATCAAAATTTCCGACACAATCTTCGCTCAGGAGGAAAATCGGAAAATCGATATGAAATTCGGTTCAACACCTGCGGTGAGCTTCAGGTTTGCGAAACTCCCCGACGAAACGGAATCCGCAGAAGGACGCGAAGATAATGGCTTCGGTGTTGCCGAAATTGAACCGTACAGCGATTTGAATTGGTCGAGGCTTTTGGAGATTGGGAATCCTAGATTCTTCTGCATTGCAAAGATCGAAATGGAACCCTAGAAAATGAGAGTGAAGTGTTCGAGCGTTTTTCTTCTCTGTCGCGCTACGCTTCAAGAGACGAATCAGTTCAGAGTGTAATTGAAACTTAGTCACCCGCCATGGTGATGCAGTAGTATTTATACTATCGCGCGCGGGGTTCGTGTTAGTGTAGACCGTTAATGATGCTTTCAAAAGTCACAAAATGCTCCTTTTTTTCCCTCATTATATTTTATAACTTTTTATTTATATAATTTGTTTTAATTGGTTTAATTTTTAAATTTTAAGATTCAATTATGTCTAATATTTAAATATGTGTATTTTTATTTGGTGTCTAACTCAATTAGTTAAAGATGATGGGTGAGTTATTGTAAATTTATGACACTTTTCGATCCCCACACATAAAGGATAAATATTTATTTTTATTCTTGAGAGTGTAAATGCTAACAATTTAAATTTAATTCTTAAATATATAAAAAATATAATAAATTAGTTTGCTCGTTAACTCTTTTTCATTCCATTAAAGTTAATGTTTCTACCTACTTGAGAGTCCATGTATACAAATAGGATGTTACGCCATTGACAATTGTATTGGACTAATATGTTAATATGTTTATCATTGATTAAATTGTGAGTATTGAAAGTTTGTTTTTCTTTCTTTTACAACACCAAAGTGCTGACAAATTAATTTTTGAACATTACAACTTAGTGTTAATTTGGTCCTTCAAAGATACAATTTATTAACAAATTAATCAACAAAAGATAAAACACCTAATTAAATAATCTTAAACACAATACACTCACAAGCATGTAAATTGAAATTATGACTATCAAATAGGAAACTCAACTCTAACTGCCATCAACTTAGCCTATTTCAAAATCCTAATCATCTTCCTTTCATTCATGTTTGTTGATCATAGTCTTTTTTTCTATGTTCGTGTGCCTAAATATGAATTAAGCTTGGATGAACTCTTAACTTATCGGCCTACTTTTATGCAACCCATTTCAGAATAGCTTGCATGTTTTTGAAAATCTTACCACAACTATGCTCCTCCAGAAAGATTTTAATTTGAAATCTTTTTTGTAACTTTGGTTCAAGCACAATAACTAACTCTCCTAAGGGTGTTCATAGCGCTTATTATTTTTAATATATTATCATAATGTAAAATCTATTGACTAAACTTATATAATTATTATGCTATATTATTTTTCATTAAAATTTGTTTAACATATTTTTGTTGAAAATTATTAATTTTTTACTTTTATTTGGAATTATTAAAAAAAATAATATAATCAACCTTTTTTGTAACATAATAGTAAATTGTGCCTCACTTGATATTTAACATTATTTTTAAGAATATTGCTACATTCTTTTTTAACAAATGAAAGTATAATATGAATGTTGATTATAATTAAAGTAAAGGAATGTAATAAATTATCTAATACTTATTATTAATTATCACAACAAAAATCAAATATTAAAAACTTATTATAGAAAGAAATACATTATAAATTGCATACTTTAATCATTAAAAATTTAAAACAATGTTAACTACATAATGCAAAACATACATTAATAAAATCAATATAACTATAATATGTGGTTTTGTTCGATTTTATAACAATAACTGACAATCGGATCAAACGGCAAAAAAGTGTGATTTTAAGTTTTTGATTTTTGCAATTTTCATTTAATTGATTTTTTGGAATCGATTTGACTATTTATGAACAATTAGATTCAGTTTAATTTGAACACCTTAAAAATCTCTCATGGACATCTCTTCTGTTTGCAAATTGCTCTACCTCTAATGTGATCATTTTTCTTTTACTTAACATTAATAAACATTCTAACAACATCAAATTCCATGCCTACCTCCAAGTGCACATGTTTGAAATGGTTTTTTGCATTGTATTAAACTTCTTGTTTGATAGTTGTAATTTTAGTTTGCATTCATGCAAGTGTGCATGTGCTGTGTCTGAGATTATTTAATTAGGTGCTTTATTTTTCATGGATTAATTTGTCAATAAGTTATATCTTTGAAAGACTAAAATGAGAGTAAATTATTATGTTCAAAGACTAATTTGTTAACATTTTTTTAATGGAAGAGGGTGTTGTAATAAAAAAATGAAATGTTTAATACTGACAATTTAGTCTATAATAAACATACTTACATATTAATTCAGTATAGTCATTAATCACATGAGATCTTATCTGCACACTTGGACTACCATGTAGGGAGGTCACATGCCACGTATGTAGAAACATTAATGTTAACGGAGAAGAGTTAATGGCAGGATTAATTTATTGTACTTTTTACGCATTTAGGGATTAAATTCAAATTTCTTATCTTTAATTGACCAAACTGTCAATGCTAGACACTTTTAGGAACCAAAATGGATATTTATCCCAACAAAATGTGCATTTTATCTAAACGTCCAGTTAGACTTAATCTTCACCAATAGTTAATAATTAATGGAATCATAATTGATTAACTTTAAAAGTGTTATCCTAATTTAAATGTCAGGTTATGTAGGTTTATTTTGTTAAGTCTGAGTTAATCTTGGATAATGGACATGTTACATGAACAACATTTGTGATAAAGAACACATTGCCACTATATCAATAATCTATTAGTTCCACAACTTTCTAAGTTATATTTATAATATATTATTTTCCAACCTATTAAAATTTTGAACAATATGTATCAGAAAAACAACCCAAGTTACAAGATCAGCCCACATATAATCAACAGTCCCAAGACCAAATTCAAGCTTCTATAATAGTCTATAACTTTTTGTGTTGTGTGAGTTGTATTAGATAGTTACTGTACCTATCATAGAGTTGTCATCAATTGTTTATTTTTGTCTCCTACTTGTTATACGCTAAACAACCAAAGACTTTTAGATTTAGAAAATCAGGGGGTTATTTGTGTAGAAGTTCAAAAGGAGTTTTGTTCCAATTGATGGGAGATGGGACACGGTTTATTAAGTGAACAATATGCTTAACAAAACATGAACAAAAATGATTGGGAATATGTGATTGAAACATGAGTGCTCTTGACACATTAAGAATGTGTTGATGTCATCTCTCAATTCTCCCATTTTGTTGGGGTGTGGCAACACAACTAGTTGATGCAAAATGCCTTTAGAAGCATAAAAATCTTTAAGAAAAAACTCAGGTCCACTATTGGAGCGAATATATTTAACATTTGTTTTGCATTTGATTTTTGACTAAATGAACAAAATTTTGCAAGTGATTGGACTTCACCTTTTAATTTTAGTAGCACAATCCAAGTATAGCAACTATAATTATCAAGAATAGTTAGAAAATACTTGTAACCATGTACAAAAGTTTTGGAAAAATGACCCGATATATCAATGAGTTAATTCAAAAAATCTTGGAGGCTCTACTAATACTTGGTGAATGTAACAATTTTTTTTGTTTAGCCAAATGACAAAAATCACACATTTCATTGATAGACTTGAAAGGAAATTATTGGTATAACACATTCAAACGGTTTCTAGATAGATGTCCTAATCTAAAATGCCAAATATTGGAGTTGGTAATAGAGGTGGTGGCTGAATTAGTCTCATGTGAGGATCTAGGTGGAGTGGGTTTGCTATTCTTGTTGACAATGAGGTGATAAACACCCTCTTGCAATTTAGCCAAGCCAATCATCTTCGAGGAGCTTATTTCCTGAATTTGACAAAGGTTATTTACAAAAGTTAATATGAATGCAAAAGTGAAGATTAATTTGGAAATAGAAATAGGATTGAAACTAAACTTAGGGACATAAAGCACATCATGAACAACAAAAGTAGGTGAAAATTGGACTATAAGGGTGTCCAAGAAAGGGATTATTTTTCAATAGCGAATCCTTTGTCCAAATATGCCGATTCAGTGATGCTGATTAGGCAACCTGTGTTGATTTGCGAAAACCTATCACAGGGTATTGCTTCTTCCTTGGAAACTCCTTAATTTTATGGAAGCCGAAGAAACATGATACTGTTTCACGTTCATCATTAGAGGCTGAATACTGAGCTCTTGCTTCAACCACATGTGGGATACAATGACTTATCTTCTCAGTGATCTTCATATCACTTGCTCTAGTCTAACTATTTTATATTGTCATAATCAAAGTGCTCTTCACATAACTGCTAATCCCATGTTTCATGAGTGAACTATACACCTAGACATTGATTGCCATATAGTCCGAGAGAAGGCTCAAATAGGATTAATGCATCTGCTCCCAGTCTCATTCTCCAACCAGCTAGCAGGCATTTTCACCAAGGCTCTCCCACATAAATTATTGATCATCAACTTATCCAAGCTAATATCTTCCTACCTTTAGGTTGTGGGGGGAGGGGGGCAGGTATAAGAAAAACAACCAAAGTTACAAGATCAAGCTACACATGATTAACATACTCAAGACCAAATTCAAGTTTCCAGAATAGTACTCTAGAACTTTTATGCGTTGTGTGAGCTGTATTAGATCATTGATATAGCTATCATAGAGCTGTCATCAATTGTTTATTTTTGTCTCACAGATAGATTCCATCTTATCCTTTTGATGAGCTATAATAATTCTAGGCTATATATCTCTCATTCCACACCAAGGATTGATCAATGAAGAAAAGAGAACTTTTTCATTATTACTATCTTTGTCATTTTTTCCCTTTATCCCATACATATTCATTTTAATATGCTTTACAAGGATTGACAACGACTTGTTTAGTTACATAACTTTTTCATTTTAAGAAAATATAGCATGTGTCTCTAAGTATATATACTCTACAGGAAATTAAAGGTATTTTTTTCCATAAAAGATATTATCAGTGCATGCTCATTGTGATCTAAAATCCGACTATACAATTCGTAATAAAACATTTATATTAATTGATTTCTAAATTAATGACGGTAAAACCCTGATTTTAAATATATTTTTTATATGAGGTATTTTTTATATAAAAACAGAGGAATAGTTCCTTCGAAGTCAGAGGAATAAAAATCCAAATAGTTAAGAGACTCCAGTGTAAAACCAGTGTAACAGAGATCCAAGTATCTAAGAGGAGTGCTCCGATTGAACTCTGGAAGTTCACCTTGGAGATACCTATTGAAAGACAGATCAAGCTTTTGAAGATTGGGTAAACAGAGTATGTTATTTGCTAACTTCCCTTGCAATCCTGTTTGTTGAAGACTAAGAGAGACCAAAGAGGATGAGAAATTCACTAACAAAGATAGAGAGCTCGGTTTAATGGAAGACATATCTAGGCCATCAAGAGTGAGCTCCCTTATATCAGTTGCATTTACAATGACATTTTCCAGGGTTGCTGCTTCAATTCTCATTCCAAGAAATGAGAGATCAAGCGACACTAATTTTGAGAGGTGAGAGATTTTAGAAGGAATAACACCACTAAATGCAGAGGCAGATAGATTTAGATGAGTAAGAGCCACATGATCACCAAAGCCGTTAGGCATTGGAGAATTGGAAAAATAATTGAAGGCAAGGTTGAGTTTTTGAAGATGAATGAGTTTGAAGAGAGTGGTGTTGGGATGAAATTCACCTTGAAGGCAACTGCAGCTAAGGTCTATGCCAATTACGTGACCTGACTTGGTGTCACAACTCACCCCTTCCCACAGGCAGCAATTCGTACCATTTTCCCATGATTCTGTCTTTGGATGACAAGACTCACACCAAGGATTAGAGAGAGAAGAGCTATCGAGAGTAAATGAGCTCTTGAAGCTAAGCAAGACGGAGGCGTCATCGTAGTTGCAAAATGGCATGAATGAAGACGTTTGTGAAGGAAAATGAGAAAGCAAGAAACTCAGGACAAGAAAAGGAAACCACCCCATGCTTTTATGAATTGTTTTGCTCAACAGATTTAAAGATACTCTGCTTTTCAGGAGTTCTAACACGAAAAGTATAAAAAGTATGGAATGTAAGCAATGGATGACGTTAATGGCTTCAGAATCAGAAATATATGGGTCCCATATTATTGAAATTGATCATGCGCAACAAAATTTGCCGTGTGGAACGCGGGTCCATGTATGAATTATAAAGCTCTTGACGCTGATACTATATATATGACCATTTTGATAGAAATTATAAAACAAAATGAAGAGATAAAAACTAAAAACTGAAAGATCAATCACACATGCATGACTTGTAAGACCTGACAATAGTATAGTTGTTTTATATTCAGGCTTGTTGCTTGACCCACTCAGACGTAAGGAAAGGACTATATAAAACAGGTTTATTATGACAAAAAAATTTAAAAGAAAAATTCGAACGCAAGTCTTATAAATGAAAAAAAAAACAAAATTAATAGATATTTGATTATAATATATATATATATATATATATATATATATATATATATATATAATCATTTTTATTAATTTTAACAAATATTTTCAATTCAACAAGTTATTAAAGATTTTAGTTTTTCAGCTCCTAACTTATCATTTACATTTTTTTGTTCTATAAAAAAAAATCAAAATTTAATGTCTATTGATTTTTTGTTTTTTTTAAATACCGGTTCTTTTTCTCAACGAAAAAAAGAATGTTTTCATAAACAGATTCAAAGTTCGAAGCGCTTGATTTGATAATCTGCTTTGTAGGAGTTTAAACACGAAAAGTATAATGATTATTTAATGTAATTAAGCAATGGATGAACGTTAAATTAAATCCGACTACTTAAGAAAAATAAGATCCCACGTATAATGGAAAAATTAAGCTTGCACAAAAAATTTCCGTGTGGAATGGGGTCAATGTAGGACTTGCAAGCTCCTAACACTGACACATGACAATCAAGATCATTTTTGTCAGAAACTAGAAAGGATAAAGACAAAATAAAATAAAACAAATTAAGTAGCGTACCAATTAATTACATGTGTAACATTTCATTTTTTTCGTAAATAAATTTAAAATGTTTTTTAGTAAAAATAAATAAATAAATAAATATAGAACAAATAATAGACTGAGTATCCTAAGTATAAATAGCTATGTTAAGTCAGGTGCCACATTTTTGCCTCATTTTCGCTTTTCTCTTTTCTCCTCCCAAAACCCTTTCTTTTTCACCAAACTTGTCTCACAAAACGACGATCTCAGACTCATTCACCGTTGGATCGTCGTGAAATTTGATCACCATGTTCAAACCCAATTCCAAGCATTCTAACCGTTGATAATTGCAAAAACATGTCAGAGCTATGAGAAATACCCTTCGCACCGTAGCTTTCTCTTTTCCTGTAAAAACCCAAAATAGTCTCAGTAAAACTACGATTCTAGTTTCTTTAACCATTGGATTTTCATGAAATTTGGATATGTTATTCGAAATCCAATTGCGCACACTTTTACCGTTGGGATTTACGAGATAATACTCGTGTAGGGAGAAAAAGGAATCTCATAAAGATAGTACAAATGGAAGCTTCAATCCCTTCTCATTCTCTCTAACGTTTAGAAATCCTATCAGAGCAATCAGAGGAATCTTAGGAACTTGTTAGAAATGTCTTTATCGCTATCGGAAGACACGTGAGCCCGCTTATAGGTAAGGGATGAGTTATTCACAATTGGGGGTTAGTGAGAACATGTGTAGGGATCCTTAGAGGATTAAATTGGGGTTTTATTTTGGGATGTTTATTAAATTGAAAATTTTCCTTTATTATTATAAATAAAATATTGTTGTTCTGATGAGAATTGCTTGACAAATTGTGCTCTTGGTATTTGTATATTTTGACCTATGATTTTGATATAATTGTGTAATATTATATGAATGGTAAAGGGTGTCACATTTAGTGGTATCAGAGCAGGTCAAACCTTTCGGCCAGTGTGTTATGTGCTTATCATATTCTGGTGTGCACTCTGTGTGGTTACTTATGAGTACTTTTGTTAAGCATGCTTGAATTATTATTTGTATTTTCTCCTACATGATTAAATGAGACTTAATAATAATGCTTGTATATGCCTTGCATCCTTAATGTCTGCTATACTATGAATCCACTGTTGAGTCATGAGACTGGTCATCTCTATAATTTGCGAAGTGTGGTTGGACATTATGGCAAGCCATTGGGTGATGCAAGTAGTCTTGATATTGATTGATAATGTGTTAATGAACCTTTATCATCATGTGTGTATGTTGTTAGTTAGCTTATTTCTCCTTTGATCCGTGGATTAGTGTTGCAAGAACCTTTTGGACCATATATATATCTTGGATGAGTGTGTCTTTCTTGATGTGTAAACGCATGACTACTTAACTCCCTTTATTTTGTATGTAGTCATGAATGTAGTTATTGAAGCTTGTGATTCCTTAATACATCCTTATTAATTGTTTTAATTCTTACTTCTTAAATGTACGTTATATACTTGTTATAGGAACCTTATAATTCTAAGTATATAGTTGTAGTATGGTGTTCTACCTTAATTGTATAGATATTATGGTTGTTTGTGATTTCTTGTTCTTAGTGATGTTAATACTCTATAGTTGGATGATTCATATCAAGTTATATTTCATAAGGAATACTCTTTTGATCGTACCTTCTAATTCTAGTGCAACCTATTCTTTGTGTTGCGTGCTTAAGTCAAGTAATTTGATTACACTTGAAAGCTTGAGTATAATTCATTCTTTGTGTTATGAGCCTACATCAAACAATTGGGTTACTGTTGTTTCTATCACAATCAAGCGATTGTTAACATCCCCATATGTGTGTACATTGTGATCATGTTTTTGTTTCTAGAATTCATTTGAAACGTTTGTTTTTAATTCTGAATGAGTGGTCCTTCTTGATTTAAAAATTATCGTCTCCTAATCAATTCGGTGTTCATTTTGTTATTGGCTGCTCATCTTCCAATCATGTCTTGTCAAACTGCTTGATAATCTGTCATGTTGTTATTTCTGTTACGAATAGAGGGAGACTTCACTCTTGTTAATCATGTTAAGATGTTTCAAGAGGAAATACTTGAGTCGACATGATCATTGTTACCTGTAGACGAAAGTCAAACTTAGTAAGTCGTGTACCTGTGTTCCTTGAGGATGTGCTTAGTTACCACCTAAGTGCGAGATTGAGAATCTTGTAGGCATAATACCTATAGAAACTTGTAATCGTAGTTCTTGAGAAATATTTGGTATAGAGTTGTTTAAGAACATAGAGTAGTTGGAAAAGTTGTGAAAAATAATTAAGAGGTTTAGTGTGAAACCTTAAGAAAAGTGTAAGGTAGTTAGTAAGGCGTTAATTGCTAAGCATGGAAGGGTTCACGAATGAGTGTTCTAGCATAAGGTAGGTGACCTAAAGGATTATTGATATTAGTTATATGATTAGCGAGATAAATCTTAGTTCTCTTTACCTTAATATGGAAAATATCTGAGGATACTCTGATGATTACCTTAGTATCTCTTGTGACCTCTATGTGTACCTGGTCATGTCATAAAATTGTTATGCATTTTAGTTAGATAAGGATGACCCTTAGGGTATGTCACATTTAGGTGAAAGATAACTTTAAATCCTTCTTGGGCAAAAGTTTTTTTGAGATAAGAGGAGACCTAAGATTAAGATGAAATTCCCTTAACTAGTAGTCGAACCAAAAATTTATTTTAGGATTCCTTGAATTAACCTTAACTCTTGTTGGAGATGACTCAAGTAAGTTTAAGTTTCCGGGTGAGATCCTTGTAAGGAGTAAGCCATAAGTTCATAGAAAAGTCGGTCACTGTAAACCGTTGAGTAATATCTTAGCCGCGTAGGTCCTTATTGGAGTAGTAAAATAATTGAAATAATTTTTAAGTTTAGAGGAGTGCTTGTAGGAGGACAAATAGTGATCAATGTTTCTTGACAACTTAAGACTTATGAAAAGATTTATCCTATGCGTGATTTAGAGTAGGTAACCATGGTATTCACCATAATGTTTTGGAAGACATTACCATTAGTTTGGTACATTGTGAGGACCTTTGCAGTTGAATCCAAGATAAAAGAGATGGTTAAAATTCTCAAGAATCTTGTTGTGAGTTTAGTTTCAATCGTTAGAGCTAGCTTAGTAATTAGAGCTTGAGTAAGAAACTGTTAGTATGACCAGTGTCCTAGTTATAGATTTAGACATCGTAAACTACAGTTGAAACCTCAACTTCAAGTGTGAAGTTATAGAGTGGCATGAGTATAAATGTGTCAAGATTACCCTAAGTTGAACAAGTTTAAAGAAGTGAGAAGTGGTCTATTTTGCTTATTCAATTAGCACCCAATAAGTATCAGGTAGCAAACCTTAGAGTGGAACCGTTGCAATTTCTTGAACCTAAGTGAGAGTTATGAGCTAAGTATACCAAAGTGAGAAAGATCATGTTGAAGGAAAAGGCTTAGACCCGAGGGTAGGCAAATCATGTATTCTCGATAGCCATTTGTGAACTAGGATTGATAGAACGTGAGAGTCTCGAAACTCTTTTTTTTTCTTGAACCGTTCCATGTTCGAAAAAGAGTCGACCGTGTAGTTAGTCACATTTTCTTGTGTATGTTCGTTCGTTTCAAATTGTCATCAGTGTCTCCTATGATATTATCCTACTTCAAATAGTATGTCATTCATCATCGTTGAGATGTCACTCTTGTGATAAAACTTAACTTATGAAATACAATCATTGAGTAAACTAGGATCGCCAGATTTAGTTGCTAAGTGCAGAAGAGTCTTATGATGGAAGTCATGGAAAAAATTTTCAACTGGGCACACAACATGGTATTAAGAACTATATGTGTAATATCTTTTTCTCGATCTTTCGGCAAAGTTTCAGGGATGAAACTTCTTTTAAGGGGGATGGAATTGTAACATCCCATTTTTTTCGTAAATAAATTTAAAAAGTTTTTTAGTAAAAATAAATAAATAAATAAATAAAGAGAAAATAATAGGCTGAGTACCCTAGGTATAAATAGCTATGTTAAGTCAAGTGCCTCCTCTTCGCCTCATTTTCGTTTTTCTCTTTTCTCCTCCCAAAACCATTTCTTTTTCTCGTAGCCCACCAAACCTATCTCAGAAAAACAACGATCTCAGACTCATTTTCCGTTGGATCGTCGTGAAATTTGAGAAAAACGTTTGAAACCAAATTTCAAGCATTCTAACCGTTGATAATTACAAAAATATGTCAGAGCTAAGAGAAATACCCTTCACACCATAGCTTTCTCTTTTCCCGCAGAAACCCAAAATAGTCTCAGTAAAACTACGATCCCAGTTTTGTTAACCGTTGGATTTTCATGAAATTTGGATAGGTTATTCAAATTTCAATTGCGCACACTTTAGCCATTGGGATTTGCGAGATAATTCTCATGGAGGGAGGAAAAGGAATCTCATGAAGATAGTACAAATGAAGGCTTCAATCCCTTCTCATTCTCGCTAACGTTTGGAAACTCTATCAGAGCAATCAGAGGAATCTCTGGAACTTGTTAGAGATGTCTCTATCACTGTCGGAAGATATATGAGCCCGCTTAGAAGTAAGGGATGAGTTATTCACAATTGGGGGTTAGTGAGAACATGAGTAGGAATCCTTAGAGGATTAAATTGGTGTTTTATTTTGGGATGTCCATTAAATTGAAATTTTTCCTTTATTATTATAAATAAAATATTGTTGTTTTGATGAGAATTGTTGACTAAAATTTTGGTATAAGTATATTTTGACCTATGATTTTGATATAATTGTGTAATATTATTTGAGGGGTTTTAGTCCTCAGGTTGTGATAATCTTTTTTATAAATTGTTATATTGAGGATATGAAATGATGATTCAAATTTTGAGTATGTGGTGAATTGAACATGTGATTAATGATGGAATACACGTATATTGAGATGTATATTGTGTTGTGAGCTATGAATTGTGTAATCACACAACTGTAAGACCCTTTAAGGGCAACGAGTTTTGTGCGACAAGTATTGTGATGAGATTCATTGTGGGAACTCGACGAGTTTAATCATAAGTGCGACGAATTAAAATGATTTTAAAAGTAATTGAGTAGTTGTGTGTATTACATAGTTTATAGGTAAAGTGAATATGATTCATGAGGTGTGATAACATGCTATTTTCAGATTATATCATTGTAATTGAGATCGAGTGTATGTGATAAACTAAGTATGCACGTGATTGAGATGTTTTGTGCATTGAGATGTTGTATGCATTGAGTTGTAAACTATGGATTGTACAATCACACGACTATAAGTTCCTTTAAGAGCGACGAGTTAATGCTAAGACCCTTCAACGGCGATGAGTTAATGCTAAGACCATTTAAGGGCGACCAGTTAATGCTAAGTCCCTTTAAGGGCGACCAGTTAATGCTAAGACCCTTAAAGGGCGACGAGTTAAAATTATTTTGAGAACAATTGAAAAGTCATGTGTTTTGTACAGTTCATAGGTAAAGTCTGTGTGCTAAAATGTTTTTTGGGTTGGACCTGAATCAGGAGGGAGAGGCCCTGATGGACTCTTCGGAGTGTAGGCCTTGGGGTCACCCGATTTGAGTGCTCCTTTAAGCCTGTGTTGATCCCATATGGTTGGAGCATTCTTGCAAAAAACTGTGACCCTGACTGGTCTCCCTATGATATTACCTAGTGAGAGTGACTTGACTTGTTAGTGTGTGGTTTGTCTTGTCATGTACTCCTAGGCGTCCGACGAGGTTTTTCACTGACATGGTACCACTTGCATATAGGATTAAGTTTTAGTGTATATGTTGCATAACGCTTGTGTATTGATCGATATTGATTGACTTGATGATATTGTGTTTAGATCCTTGAGTACGTGAATGTTGTGAAAATAAATGAAATGTGTGGTGTTGCGAGGTAATGTTATGCGACAAAGTGGTGAAATAACGTGAGTGATGCTTAAATAAGTTGTATTTTCTTTATATGATATTTATACCTACATGTTATCTTGTTTCTCTTCATTAGTTAGGAATGAGATAACTCACTTCCTATGTGTTGTTTGTGTTTGAATCCTGTGATGATCTTGAACTTTGTGTTCGGGGGAGCAGATGAATAGGTGGATGACTATGAAGAACCTCATGCTAGAGGGCACGAGAACACAACGCTCTAATAGGATGTGACATTAAAATATAGATTCTATATTAATTTGATGAAGCTTAGACGGCCTTGTTTGAGTCGAGATGACTTTATTATTTTTTTGGACAAGTTTGAATATGATGTAGAAGGAAGGGAATGTGAGCCTTTTACCCCTTTGAAAGACTTGTATTTAAAAATGTTTTAAAAATACTTTTAATTAATATTTAAATTTTTATTCCTTTATTAGTATATATGTGAGGGGTAGAGGGTGTCACAACATGCATGACTTCAAGGAAAGCCAAACACACTTTTCTCTGATTGAGGATTTTCTATGTTTCCAACAATAATTTTAGTGGCACTTTGCTAATAATTTATGCTTATATTTCTGGTACTCAAAATTTAAGGTGTTACACTCTTCATCTTTATCATCTATTTTTTCAAATATAAGAGTTTGAATAAGTAATTAAATATGCTATATTATATTCATATTTTTGTTATATTTTTATTTTATTTATAAATTTCATATAGATAATGCATCATTATTATTAGGAAAAAATAAATCATAATAAATTTTGACAATCACTTAATATTTTTAAAACATTATATGCAATATTACAAGAACTCAAACTATGAAGACCCTTTACAATGACGATTTTAATAAAATTGATGTTGATCATCTTATTTTAACGATGATTTTAACAAAAAGAATCGTCTTTAAAATTCCAAAGACAATTTTGTAAAAATAATCTTAAAAAAATTAATTATTTTTAAAAATGTCACTGTATTTTTTACGATATCGATTATGTAGATATCGTTTTTGATTTGGTGTCATTGTAATGTTTTTGTAGTAGCGTTTTAATGTAGTTATATCTGATAACTGATATATTACTAAATTATTTTTTAAAAATAATTTTACTTACATACACACATTTAAAAAAAAACAAAGCAACAAATATTAAAAATATATAATATAAATAAGCCCTTGCATAACGCATGTTTAAAATCTAGTGAAATGTTAAATTTAGTATCTTTCATTGTAAATATTTAAGAATAAAGGTTTACTAAATTTTGCCTTAATTGTATTTTTTACTCTTAACTTTTTAATTTTTAGCGCATTTTACCATCAAGTAATTAATTTGACGCATTCTACACCCGACTTAAATTTAAAAAAATTTGCGAATTTTATCCTTCATCATTTTACTGTTACAAAATTGCACTTTTTTTTTTACAAACTTTGCACCCAAATTTTTAAATCTTTTTAGCATATTTTAATTTGTTGAGTTTAAAATTGGTTAAAAATTAAAAAAACTGGGGTATAAAATGCTATTAAGCCCTGGACTTTATATCTATTATCCAATCATATAGGCTTGAAAAATTAAGTAATGAACACGTTAATTGAACTTGATTTTAAGAGTTAGTCTTCCTCACTCCCACATTGTGGTCCTACAATGTGGAAATTGATCTCAATCAAACTGGGCATGTGGAATACTGCAAAACGTATGAGTGCATGACTTGCAAGATAAGAACAAAAGAGAGGAAAGCGTGCATGACTTGCAAAACCAAGCACTATAATATGTACAAGAGGATCAGACTTTCATTTCTTCTAGCCGTTCAGATGGGACCTCGGTCCATGAGGGGCCATGTGCTTGAAATTGTTGGACATTTTAGTGTAATTGATCTCTTTATTATGTTAAAATAAGAGTGCACGCTTGTTTTAATGTAATAACGAGATGTTCGGTTTAGGCAAAGGTTGGAAGTTACATGGAAGTTACTAAAACTTCCATCAACGGTTGGAAGTTACATGGAAGTTACTAAAACTTCCATCAACGACAATTTTTAAAAATAAATAACTTCCATCAACCGCCAAAAACCACCTGTTCTTTGATTATAAATAATCATCCTGGTTCAGAAAGCATAACATGTGAAAAACATACAAGACCAAAACAAAACTCTTGAATTATAATCTTCTGATTTTATCCAATTGAACAATTTTGGTTGAACCCCGAAATTTGATTCAATCTGAAAGTGTTTATACACGACTTCAGATTTATCCAGGATTATCTCGATTTTCAAAATTAACCAAAAAAAGATTGAATCAAATCTTTCGAGATGACGAATGATAGTTCGAAGATAATAAGCAAGTTTGCGAAGTTGGACAAGTTTGAAGGGCAGGATTTCAGAAGATGGCAGAAGAAGATGCACTTTCTCTTGACAACATTGAATGTGGTGTATGTGCTGAGTACACCGATGCCGGTGTATATGGAAGGCGAAACTCTGGATCAAACAAGGAAGCGTTCGAAATGGGAGAACGACGATTACATTTGTCGTGGACACATTCTGAACGGTATGTCTGACTCTCTCTTTGATATTTATCAAAATGTTGAGTCTGCTAAGGAATTATGGGACTCTCTTGAATCCAAGTATATGGCAGAAGATGCCTCAAGTAACAAATTCTTAGTTAGTAATTTCTTTAATTACAAAATGATTGATTCGAGGCCTGTTATGGAACAATATAATGAACTGCTGCGGATTTTGGGTCAGTTTACTCAACATGATTTGAAAATGGATGAATCCATTGCAGTTTCATCTATAATTGATAAACTTCCTTCTTCTTGGA
The DNA here is from genome assembly GCF_000004515.6 of Glycine max. NCBI lineage: Eukaryota > Viridiplantae > Streptophyta > Magnoliopsida > Fabales > Fabaceae > Glycine > Glycine max. The sequence goes on from NC_038250.2 coordinate 43,674,136, forward strand.
AAGACTTCAAGCATACCTTGAAACATAAGAAGGAAGAGTTGACTCTGGTTCAACTCGGTAGTCATTTCATGATTGAGGAGTCGCTGAGGGCTCAGGAAATTGACAAAGTCAATGATAAAACCGTAACAGGTTCCTCTTTTGTTAATATGGTAGAGGAAAGTGGAACAGTTAAGCAAAATTACAATGCTAAAGGTAACAAACGAAAATTTCAAGGAAATAAGAACAAAGGTCCAAACAAACAGACAAAATTGTCATGTTGGAAGTGTGGGAAACCTGGTCATTTAAAGAGGGATTGTCGGGTGTTCAAAGGAAAGAACAAGGCTGGTCCAAGTGGGTCTAATGATCCTGAAAAGCAACAAGGTCAGATTGTAGTGAATAATTTTAATTCGAATACAAATTCAAATTATGTATCACTAATATCTGATGCATTCTATGTGCTAGAATCTAATGATTATGTTGCTGTGAACTCGGTTATAGAGTCACGAGATGCTATCTTTGATGAACAAAGGTTTACATCTATACCTAGGCCAAAGGACATGAATTCCATGTCGAAAGTCTCAGTTAATATTGAGGATATACCTTCAACTAGTACTGAAACTAGAAAGAGTACGAGAGTAAGAAAGGCTAAGTCATTTGGTGATGACTTTCAACTCTATTTGGTTGAAGGGTCAAGGAATGATATTGAATTTCAATATCAATATTGCGTTAATGTTGAGGAAGACCCTAAGACTTTTAGTGAAGCAATGGCTTCAAGGGATGCTGTATTCTGGAAAGAAGCAATCCAAAGTGAGATGGATTCCATCATGCAAAATAATACCTGGAAATTGGTTGACTTACCTCCTGGATGTAAGCCATTAGGATGTAAGATGATCTTTAGGAGAAAGATGAAAGTGGATGGTACTGTTGACAAGTACAAAGCTAGATTGGTTATCCAAGGCTTTAGGCAAAAGGAGGGTATTGATTTTTTCGATACATATGCTCCTGTTGCTAGGATATCCACTATTAGACTGTTGTTAGCACTTGCTGCTATCCACAATCTGATGATTCACCAAATGGATGTGAAAACTGCATTCTTAAATGGTGAATTGGATGAAGAGATATACATGAAACAACCTGAAGGGTTTGTTATGCCAGGAAATGAAAATAAGGTGTGTAAACTGATGAAATCTCTTTATGGCATGAAACAAGCGCCTAAGCAATGGCATCAAAAATTTGATGAGGTTGTGTTGTCTAGTGGTTTTGTTATAAACCAAGCAGATAAATGTCTATACAGCAAGTTTGATACTCATGGCAAAGGAGTTATCATTTGTCTGTATGTAGACGACATGTTGATCTTTGGTACCGACCAAGATCAAGTTGATGAAACTAAGGCATTTTTGTCTTCTAAGTTTGATATGAAAGATATGGGGGAGGCGGATGTGATCTTAGGAATAAAGATCAAACGTGGAAACAATGGTATTTCCATCTCTCAATCACATTATAGTGAGAAGATATTGGAGAAATTTAATTTTAAAGATTGTTCTCCGGTAAGTACTCCCATTGATCCTAACCTGAAGCTATTACCTAATAAAGGTGTATCAGTGTCTCAACTTGAATACTCAAGGGCGATAGGATCACTCATGTATGCAATGATTAGTACTAGGCCTGATATAGCTTATGCTGTTGCTAAACTCAGTAGGTTTACAAGTAATCCTAGTTCTCATCATTGGCAAGCTATGAATAGAGTATTCAAATACTTAAAGGGAACCATTGATTATGGTTTGACATATACTGGATTTCCTTCGGTTATTGAAGGTTACTCTGATGCAAGTTGGATAACCAATATGGAGGATTATTCATCCACAAGTGGTTGGGTATTCCTCCTTGGAGGAGGTGCTATCTCTTGGGCATCCAAGAAACAGACCTGCATTACAAATTCAACAATGGAATCTGAATTTGTAGCTTTAGCAGCAGCTGGTAAAGAAGCTGAGTGGCTAAGAAATCTGATCTATGAGATTCCATTGTGGCCCAAACCTATACCTCCCATGTCTATCAGGTGTGATAGTCAGGCAACTTTGGCTAAGGCATATAGTCAAGTGTATAATGGGAAGTCTAGACACTTGGGTGTTAGACACAACATGGTTCGGGAGTTAATCATGCATGGTGTGATATCAGTGGAGTTTGTGAGAACTCAGCATAATTTGACCGATCATTTAACCAAAGGGTTAAGTAGAGATCTCGTGAAAAGGTCGGCTGTGGGATTAGGATTAAAGTCCATCTGAAATCTCTTATGTTAAGATACCCAATTCCCATCTAATATGACATTAGGTGCTGAATTCAATGTGGAAAGCTTAACATGTAGAGATTGGAACACATCATCGAAAGTATCCCAAAAGGAATGTGTTCGGTTCTGTAAGTTAAGGAGGTTGAAGTATAACTTCTCAATGGTTCTTTTGAAAAATTGCATTTACAGGTGCAAGAAAGAAAAGGACTACCTATATAAGCATGAAGTTTAGCCGCTTCAAGAAGCTGAGACTTGGCTTTGATATGCTTATGAAGGATAGGGACACAGGCTAGTAAAACTAGTGTCGAGCAAGAGTAATGTTATAAACTATTGTGCAGATTATCTTCATGTATTCATTATGAATAGAAAGGGTTCAATCCTTAGTGACACCCTGATATTCGAATATTTGAAACGTGTAATTTGCTAAGATGAAATTCAATCGTCACGATATTTCATCTATGCAGTAGTTTGTGATATGTTATGACTTTGGTGATTTGATCAGTAATTACACTAAAATGGGGGAGGTTTGTTGGACATTTTAGTGTAATTGATCTCTTTATATGTTAAAATAAGAGTGCACGCTTGTTTTAATGTAATAACGAGATGTTCGGTTTAGGCAAAGGTTGGAAGTTACATGGAAGTTACTAAAACTTCCATCAACGGTTGGAAGTTACATGGAAGTTACTAAAACTTCCATCAACGGCAATTTTTAAAAATAAATAACTTCCATCAACCGCCAAAAACCACCTGTTCTTTGATTATAAATAATCATCCTGGTTCAGAAAGCATAACATGTGAAAAACATACAAGACCAAAACAAAACTCTTGAATTATAATCTTCTGATTTTATCCGATTGAACAATTTTGGTTGAACCCCGAAATTTGATTCAATCTGAAAGTGTTTATACACGACTTCAGATTTATCCAGGATTATCTCGATTTTCAAAATTAACCAACAGAAATTAGTAGCAAGACATTTTCCTGAGCACCTTTTTTTTTCCTCCTAATATTCTTATGTTTGGTATTTTTCAGTTTCTCTGTTTAATAATTTATTTGATTTTCCCTCCTAATATTCTTATGTTTGGTATTTTTCAGTTTCTCTGTTTAATAATTTATTTGATTAAATAAATTTTTTATTTATTTCAAATACATTGTTCAACAACTAGAGTTTTTGTAATCAATCTATGTCTGATTCATGCAATCAATCTCATCAAATAACATAAAGCTTAGTTATTGTTTTTGTAAAACAAAACAAAACAAAAAACACTAAACTTAATGTTATTTGATAACATTGGTTATATGAATTAGACAATCATTATATGCTACATGAAAAAGCAAAATTTGAAGAGTTGTTTAGAAAAGTTTTTTTTCTTAATGATTTCGCTTAAAATTGTGTTATAAATGTTTACACTTTTTATTTTTTTTTATTAATTTTGCATCCAAATTTTTTTTGACAACAGAAATATATGGGTCCCATATTATTGAAATTGATCATGCGCAACAAAATTTGCCGTGTGGAACGCGAGTCCATGTATGAATTATAAGCTCTTGACGCTGATTCTATATATATGACAATTTTGATAGAAATTATCAAACAAAATGAAGAGATAAAAACTAAAAGATCAATCGCATGCATGCCTTGTAAGACCTGGCAATATGACTATTACATGATGTAAATAGTAACTCTAGTTAGTCTTAGTTAATCATAGTTGTAACTGAATTAGTTTAGCCAAGTTAAGAGTTTGTTAGTTAGCTAGTTTACTATATATATTAATTACTCTTATGCATTGTAAGATGTTCTATTAACAATGAATATATTCCATTTCATAATTTCTCTCCTTTGGTATTCCAAAGTTAACTTGACGTCAACAATACTTTCCTTCATGGTGATCTGCATGAGGAAGTATATATGGATCTGCCTCCTGGGTTCTTACCGCCTGGTTCTTCTTCTAATAAAGTCTGCAAATTACATAAGTCCATATATGGACTGAAACAGGCTAGCAGACAGTGGTTCTCCAAGTTATCCACTGCTCTTATCTCCCTTGGATACTCACCTTCATCTGCTGACCATTCTTTGTTCACAAAACTACATAATTCTCATTTCACTGCTCTTCTAGTCTATGTTGACGATATTGTCTTGACAGGTGATGATTTGCAGGAAATACAATCTGTCAAACAATTCCTTGACTCCACATTCAAAATCAAGGACCTTGGCAAGCTTAAATACTTTCTTGGATTGGAAATTGCAAGATCTACTCAAGGCATCTTTCTCAATCAAAGGAAGTATGCATTGGAATTGCTTGAGGACAGTGGTTTATTGGCTACTAAGCCTAGTACAACTCCCTTTGATTGCTCCTTGAAGCTTCATGACAGGGACTCACCCCCTTATGAAGATGAAACAGCCTATAGGAGACTTGTTGGCAGACTTTTATATTTAACTACAACCAGGCCTGACATTGCTTTCATTGTTCAGCAACTTAGTCAATTCATCTCTCAGCCATTACAAGTTCATCACTCAGCAGCAATTAGAGTCCTCAAATATCTCAAAAGTGCTCCTGCCAAGGGATTGTTCTATTCTTCCTCCTCCACACTCAAACTCTCTGGTTTTGCTGACTCAGATTGGGCAAGTTGCCCTGCTACTCACAGATCAGTGACTGGTTACTGTGTCTTTCTTGGCACATCTATGCTGTCTTGGAAATCCAAAAAGCAGTCCACAGTATCCAGGTCAAGTTCAAAAGCAGAATATAGAGCTTTGGCTAGCTTAACTTGTGAATTACAATGGCTGCAGTATTTGTTCAAGGATCTTCACATCTCTCTTGATCAACCTATCTCAGTCTACTGTGATAATAAGAGTGCTATCTATCTTGCTCACAACCCCATCTTCCATGAGAGGACAAAACATATTGAAATTGACTGTCATGTCATTCGTGAGAAAATACAAACTGGCCTCATTCATCTCCTGCCAGTTTCTTCTGTTGCACAATTGGCAGATGTACTTACCAAGCCATTACTTGCTCCCTCCTTCAATTCATTGATTTCCAAGCTTGGTCTATTAGACATTCATAGTCCAGCTTGTGGGGGCTATTACATGATGTAAATAGTAACTCTAGTTAGTCTTAGTTAATCATAGTTGTAACTGAATTAGTTTAGCCAAGTTAAGAGTTTGTTAGTTAGCTAGTTTACTATATATATTAATTACTCTTATGCATTGTAAGATGTTCTTTTAACAATGAATATATTCCATTTCATAATTTCTCTCCTTTGGTATTCCAAAGTTAACAATGACAGTTGTTTTATATTCCAGGGTTGTTGGTTGACCCATTCAGGCGTAAGGAAAGGATTATGCTGTTGGTTTGAGTAGATACAAAAATATTTTAAACAAAATTACAAATTAGAGCACGGTAAATGAAAAACTCGAAAACAAGTCTTATACATCATAATAAAAAAAAAACAAAACTAATAGATATTTGATTGTAATATATATATATATATATATATATATATATATATATATATATATATATATATATATATATATACCATCATTTTTGTTAATTTTTTCAAATACTTTCAATTCAAAAAATTAATAAAAATTTTAGTTTTTCACCTCCTAACTTATCATTTATATCTTTTTTGTTCTACAAAAAAAAAATCAAAATTTAATGTCTATTGAGTTTTTGTTTTTGTTTTTTAAAATACCGGTTCTTTTTCTCAACCCAAAAGAATGTTTTCATAAACAGATTTGAAGTTTGAAACCCTTGTTTTAATACTCTGCTTTGTAGGAGTTTAAACACGAAAAGTATAATGATTATGGAATGTAATTAAGCAATGGATGAACGTTAAATTAAATCCGACTACTTAAGAAAAATAAGATCCCACGTATAATGGAAACATTGAGTTTGCACAAAAAAATTCCGTGTGGAATGGGGGTCAATGTAAGACTTGCAAGCTCTTGACTATGATACATGATAATAAGATAATTTTAGACAGAAACTATAAAGGATAAAGATAAAATAAATTGAAAAAAATTAAGTAGAGTACCAATTAATTACATGCATGACTTAAAGGAAAGCCAAACACACCTTTCTCAGATTGAGGATTTTCTATGTTTCCAACAACAATTTTAGTAGCACTTTGCTAATAATTTCTGCTTATATTTCTTGTACTCAAAATTTAAGGTGTTACACTCTTCATCTTTATCATTTATTTCTTCAAATATAAGAGTTTGTAATTAATTATGTTATATTATATTCATATCTATTATATTTTTATTTTATTTATAAATTTCATACAGGTAATGCATCATTATTATTATTATTATGAAAAAATAACTCATAATAAATTTTGATAATCACTTAATATTCTTAAAACTTTATATGCACTATTACAAGAAGAATTCAAAATATGAAGGCCCTTTACAATGAGGATTTTAATAAAATTGATGTTGGGCATCTTATTTCAACAACGATTTCAACAAAAAAATCGTCTTTGAATAGACATTTCAAAGACGATTTTGTAAAAATCATCTTTGAAAAGTTACAATTATTTTCAAAGATGTCGCTGTATTTTTTATGATATCGGTGATGTAGATACTGTACACACACACACACACACACACACACACACACACACACACACACACACACACACACACACACACACACACACACACACACACACACACACACACACACACACACACACACACACACACACACACACACACACACACACACACACACACACACACACACACACACACACACACACACACACACACACACACACACACACACACACACACACACACACACACACACACACACACACACACACACACACACACACACACACACACACACACACACACACACACACACACACACACACACACACACACACACACACACACACACACACACACACACACACACACACACACACACACACACACACACACACACACACACACACACACACACACACACACACACACACACACACACACACACACATTGCATCAACCATGTTTAAAATCTAGTGAAATGTTAAATTTAGTATCCTTCATTGTAAATATTTAAGAATAAAGGTTTACTAAATTTTGGCTTAATTGCATTTTTTACTCCTAACTTTTTAATTTTTAGCATATTTTACCTTCAAGTAATTAATTTGGCGCATTCTACACCCAAATTAATTTGATGCATTCAACACCTAACTTTTACTCTAAAGAAAATTGCACTTTTTATTTTTTGACAAACTTTGCACCCAAATTTTTAAATCTTTTTAGCATATTTTAATTTGTTGAGTTTAAAATTAGTCAAAAATTAAAAAACGAGGGCATCAAATGTGATTAAGTTTTGAACTTTATATCCATTATCCAATCACATAACCTTGAGAAATTAAGTGATGAACACGTTAATCAGACTTGATTTTAAGAGTTAGTCTTCCTCACTCCCATACCGTGGTCCTACAATGTGGAAATTGATCTCAATCAAACTGGGCATGCAAAATACTGCAAAATGTATGAGTGCATGACTTGTATGATAAGAACAAAAGAGAGGAAAGTGTGCATGACTTGCAAAACCAAGCACTATAATATGTACAAGAGGATCAAACTTTCATTTCTTCTAGCCATTCTGATGCGACCATGGTCCATGAGTAGCGAAACATTTTCCTGAGCACCTTTTTTTTTTCTCCTACCATTCTTATGTTTGGTATCTTTCAGTTTCTCTGTTTAATAATTTATTTGATTAAATAAGACTTTTTTTTACTTCAAATAGATTGTTCGACCACTGCTAGAAATCACACTTTTAACAAATAGGGTTTTTGTAACCAATGTTTGTCTGGTTCATGCAATCAATCTCGTCAAATAACATAAAACTTAGTTGTTATTGCTTTTGTAAAAAAAAAAACACTAACCTTAATGTTATTTGATAACATTGGTTACATGAATCAAACAGACATTATAAGCTGCATGAAAAAGCTAAATTTGAAGAGTTGTTTAGATATGTTTTTTTTTCATCTTAATGATTTTACTTAAGATTTTGTGCTATAAATGTTTACCCTTTTTCCGTTTGGAATTATTTAGTGATAGCAATACAACATGCCATCAAATCTTATTTCATTTAGGTGATACCATAATTGTATGATTATCATGGTTGCCTTTTCAATTTCTTGAAATTATGATTATACTGAATATATGATATAAAAGCCAATATTTTCTGGAGGTGACAAGCACAAAATTAAGATTTGGAATCAGCCATCTATGTAAATTGTCTTAGAATGTCAGTTTTTATATTTGTTTTTATTGAAATGGCATGGTCTTAGAAACTTAGAGTTTTTTGTTTAAATATTGTTAAAAAAACTAAGACACTCTAGAAAATAGAGATTTAAAAATGGTTTTCTAGAAACCCATGCATGTCATTTATTTTTTTAAAAGTTTATTTTGTTTTACCTTTAAAATCTAACCTTTTTTCTTTCTAGTGCACAACCCTTTTGTCTTAAACACGTGAACAGGAAATTCAACATTACCAAATCCCAAAAACGTAAATGTGTACTTGACGGAAAATATAACTAATTAGAAGAAACAAACAAAATACAAATCTAATTATAATATATAAAAATTGAGTTTTTCACTATTACACTGTCACATCAGTAAAATTGATGATTTGGACAAAGGAGAACATTCTCCTTTTGTGTCTATCACTTCTATTTTCCTTCTTCCTTTTTCAATGTTACTCACAACATAACAAAATCTTATACCAAAAGAGTAAATAAATTAGCTTTACTTTATCATTATTTATAAATATTGTTTAAATAATAATTTTGTACAATTCATTAATATATATTTCTTTACACAATAAAATGTAATATAAAATTATATTTTCACATCTCCCTTTTTAATTGGTATTTTCATAAATAAAATTATTAAAGTCACTTTGTGGATAAACATAATCTCAGAATTTGAAAAAAAAATCAACATCCAAGAAGAAGGCTCAATTTTTCTAAATTTATTTTTTATATTAAGTTATATATATATATATATGTAATCTTTAAATAACATTTAAATACAAATTGATCCATAATTTTCTCTCTTTATTTTTATATTAGCATGTTTATTTAATTTGATATTTATTTGAGATGCTTCTTTACTATCTTAGTATTATTTTCAATTCAACTTATTTAATAAATAAATAATTTTAATTCGATTAAGTCTATATCATACTTTTGCTTAGAATAAATTTTTTTATTTTATTTACAATAAATTATCCCTGCTTTCTTCAGTTTGTCTTCTTTCCTTAATTAGCATTGTTATCCTCAACTAGCTTGCTTTTCTTAATTAACTCTATTTTTCTTAATTGTTCATGCTTTCTTGGGCTTTATTTTACTCACTAAGAACCATAAATTTATTACTTTTAATATTTTGTTCACAAAAACTTAAATGATGTTAATTTAATAATTATTTGTTGAAGTCAAAGGATAAAAGAAGGAGAAACAAGCAATGAGAGTCATTTCTTCCCTCCATTCCCTTTCTTATCTTTTCCCCATTAACTAAATATTCCCCTCTTGCAATTGTAAAGTCTCAATGATAATGAGAGGCTAAACTCCCTTTGTTGGGAACTTGGTAGTGAACTACTCTTTATATAATTTTTCTTGTTATCTATTTGTGAATATTACATTTGTATTATCTTTTCTTGTGTTTAATATTATTGTTTGTGGTTTGATCACCCATTTGTATGGTATGGTTTAGAGGTAGTGTTGAAAAATGTTATTTTCTAATAGAATTGAGAAAATGTATCTAAATATAATTATCACTAGGGATATGTTGATATTTGTTTAGCCTGTTGTACATCTACATTCTTTATGCAATTTACCATTTTAGCTTTGCAAAGAGATTTGAGAGAGAAAATAGATAAAGTAGACTCTTTCAAGCGGGGGATCAAAGTTAGAGTATACTAGTATATGAAGGTGTAAATTGGAATAATTATAAATAAAGAAAAATCATTAACATTACATCAAGGAGCAACTCTGGTAGGCTAATTTTCCAACATTCTCATCTTCTGAATTTCCTTCTACTATAATATTGGATTTTCTCATCTTTTCTGTCATTAATTAATTCCTGTTTAATTCTTTTTCTTGTTTGATTTAATTTTCAAGAATTTAATTTACTACTTTCTACTACCTTTTCCAAATCATTTTCTTAATTAAATATTCATCTACCTAGGTATAAACAAAGTCCATGTGGATTCGACACTCGAATTTCCGTTTTAACTCTACCACTTGGGATGAATTGGCACACTTGTCAATCCACCACCAACAAGCAATAATATTAAGCACATGAAAAAAATAATGCAAATGTAATATTCATAAATAGATAGGAGGAGAAATTACATCAAAAATAGTTGGATGTCAAGTTCCTAACAAATGGAGTTTAGCCTCTCATTATTATGGAGACATTACAATTGTAAGAGGGAAATATTTACTAAAGGGGGAAAAATAAGAAAGATAATGGAGGGAAGGAATGACTCTCAATGTTTATCTCTCCCTTTTCTTTTAGTCTTTATCTTTTATAAAGAATTGTATTCTCCTAAAATTTTTGTGTATTTTTTTCTTCTTATCTCTTCCTCTTTTACAGGTGCATATTAATTAGCAAGTTTCTTGCACTAAGCATGCCTTTAGTTTCCTTAATTAGTTATGTTTTTTTTAATTAGCCCTATTTTCCTTAATTAGTCCTGCTTTCCTTAGTTAGTTTTCTTTTTTAGTTAGTCATATTTTTCTCAATTAATATTATTTTCTTAATTAGTCATCCTTTTCTCACTTAGCTTGTTTTTCTCAAATAATGCAAATGTAATATTCATAAATAGATAGGAGGAGAAATTACATAAAAAATAGTTGGATGTCAAGTTCCTAACAAAGGGAGTTTAGCCTCTCATTATTATGGAGACATTACAATTGTAAGAGGGAAATATTTACTAAAGGGGAAAAAATAAGAAAGATAATGGAGGGAAGGAATGACTCTCAATGTTTATCTCTTCTTTTTCTTTTAGTCTTTGTCTTTTATAAAGAATTGTATTCTCCTAAAATTTTTGTGTATTTTTTTCTTGTTATCTCTTCCTCTTTTATAGGCATATTAATTAGCAAGTTTCTTGCACTAAGCATGCCTTTAGTTTCCTTAATTAGTTATGTTTTTTTTAATTAGCCCTATTTTCCTTAATTAATCCTGCTTTCCTTAGTTAGTTTTCTTTTTTAGTTATCCATATTTTTCTCAATTAATATTATTTTCTCAATTAGTCATCCTTTTCTCACTTAGCTTGTTTTTCTTAATTAGTTTTGCTTTCCTTAATTATTCTAGTTTTCCTAGACTTTATTTTATTCACTAAGCATCATAAATTTATCACTTTTAATATTGTTTACACAAAAAATTAAATAATATTAATTTAATAATTATTCACTCAAAAAGAAAGAATTAACCGAAAAAAATTACAAATGCCTATATAATTTAATCCCAAAATATACTTAGGATTCCCAATTATCAGTTGGCTTTTCAATCTCCTGAAATAATGATTATATTCAATATGCTGATATAAAAGCCAATATTTTTTGTTGGTAATTAAAAAGATAAATATGTGGAGGTGAAAAGCACAAAATTAAGAGTTGGAGACCTGCATCTCCAGTAATGTTTGTTCATCTATCTTACACGGATGAGGTTGAGTTTTCCCAAACTACAAGTTCAGGATTTAAGAGCTAATGGTATAAGAAGATAAATTCTTGGTCGTCTTGCTAACCAACATGTGTGGACTGATTTTCAGATCCTATGACGTGGTGGATTGTGTCCTCTTGTATTTGCATTAGTTCGGTTGCTCTTGTTTCTCACTCTATTATTAAGAATGCCTTCTACAAACCTTACTGACCATTGTGGTTTCAAAATGAAGAATATAACATACCCCGACAGTATTCCAAATACCAACCATATCCTATAGCCACGGATTACCAACCAAACACGAACTGTTCATCATGCTCAAAGGTTGCTGAATCTGTAGTCTGTTTTTCACCATTGTGGCATGGTTTTGACAAAGACAACCCACATAGCCCTTGATTGCCCTGATAGAATTCATTTTGAAATGTGACAAACTGTTTAGCTGTTGGTATCTTTCCCACCAGCTGGTTTTGTGAAAGGTTTTGGCTTAATTGGTATGTTGGATATACACAGTAATATACGCTTGTTATGCTATTTAATCTATGATAGGTTATAATATATAAACTAGTATGCTATTAATTCTTTTTATCTAGCTAAAAATTAAAGATTACACAAAAAAATATAAATAAAAAATAAAAAATAACTTAAAATACTAAACAGGACAAAAACTTTTATAAATAATTTCATTACCCTGACCTTCAATATTATTCAGAATCATGTAAATTATACAAAACTCAATTCATATTAATTTTTGAATTAATTAATATGATTGTTTTTTCTGATAGATTTATGAATTTTTATTCTTTATTTATTTTATGAAAATACACTAAATAATATAATTTTTCCGTTACAAGTTAGTAAACATTGAGACGAACAAACGTATAGTGATCACCTGTAAGTCGTTGCTGCTCAAGAATTTCATCACTGGGTGTTGTGTTGACACAACTGCTCCCAGTATTGCATTGTATGTGGACCCTGTGTCCATGGCAGGGAAGTTTAGCGGGATGCTCTTGGTTAGTGGGTGATGGCTGAATGTGACTAGGAGTTTTATATGTCCGAGAGGAGTGACGTGAAGCCCTGAGAACCCCTATGAGGTCTTCTTCATGTGGTCGTAAGTCTGCTTTTGGAATTCTTGACCTTTTTAACAATTGGTAAACCATAATTTCTGCTGAACTCGCATTATCTCTATTACCTTCTTGTTTGAATTCTACGTTAAAAACCTCATCCAAGACTCGATTACGAATTCTGTTTAGCGGTGTATATGTACTCTTCATCCTTTTGGCGTTGGAATCCTCACCTGCTTTGCTTATCACTCCTAGCGGAGTCTTTTCTTCTTGGATCCTCAGGCAAACAGGCTTCTTGCCTCTATCATATTTTCATACTTGATGTATTTCTTGCCTACCCTGAGAAATTCTTCAATGGTAGTCGGTGGAGATTTGGAAATTGAAATGTGTAATAGAAAGTATTCCCCTACTTCATCTTTTACTAATATCAGTCTTCCCCTACTTCGTAATCAACTTTTGTAATCATCTATTCAAGTTGCACGAGCTGGTTATCACTTATGAACCTGCTTCTAATTGTATGTTTTCCTATTGTATGGATAATGGGGCTATTGTTTGTTCATGATACTACGTATGCAGTGCTTACTACATGGGTATTGCTTTTCGAGTCTTGATCGAAATTTAAATGCCTTAGCAAATTATAGCAAAATAGTGAAGATGAATGCAGTCAAATTTTCTTGCAAGACTACGCAAGTTTGCAGTCAAATTAATTCCTCCCACATAAATATTAAGTCTTGCAATTTAGCTGGTACACTAAAGATATAAGAAGATAAATTCTTGCTATTCAACACACAATGATACAAGATCAAGCAAAAAGTACATAACTTATGCGCTTCTTACAACGCACAAATTGAAAGAGTACACTTATTGCTACAAATTTTTTCAACATGTTCAACATCACGTTCAGCAACACCAAACAGACAAAAATAGAATTGGGGTAAAAGAATGACATCAACTCAAATGGCGATCACTATATGGCACACCAACTTGACACCTAGTATGCTGTTCCATTTATATCAGGTCAGTGATTATCAGATTGAAGATTATGACACAATTTTTCATGGTAACACCTAACATGAAAAATTTAAAGCACATTAAAATTTCACTTACGTCAGCGTGGACTGACTCTCAGATCCTTCAATGGCCTTGATTGTATCGTCTTGTATTTGCATTACATCTGTTTCTCTTTTTTCTCACTCTTTGATTAAGAATGCCTCCAACATGCTCAATTATCGACCATTGTGGTTTCTGAATGAAGAATATAACATACCCCAAACACTATTCCTAATATCCCTCCGCTCTCATATCCAATAGCTACGGGTTTTCAACCAAACCCGAATTGTTCATCATGCTTAAAAGTTGCTGAATCTCTCGGCTCTTTTTTACCCTGGTGGCATGATTTTGACAAACGAAACCCACATAGCCCTGGATTGACTTCATAGGAATCATTTTGAAAGTTGTTGAAAGGTTTTGTGAAAGCTTATTGTTGATGTCAAAAATCCCCAACATGAAAAAACCATTCTTCAAGTTCTAACAATTTATGGTACCATTGAACCTATTAGAATGTAAAACTAGGAAATGTATCTTTCATAATATTTTCTCCAACGTCCATAACTCTTAGTTTTTTGCATTTGTCCATAGACCGAGGTAATTATCTCAAGATAATTTCTGGGTATCATTCCACTAAGGTTGTTCCTTCATAGATCCAAAACTGAAAGGGAAGGAAAGGTTCCAAGGCATTGTAGAAGCTTCCCTGTGAGGCTATTGTGAGACAAGTTGAGAACCTTGAGGGAGCTTGCATTGCAAATAGCTTAAGAAATGTCTCCATTAAATTTGTTATTTGAGACAGAAAAAAATTTGGTGCCAGATGAGGCAACTGGAATGTCTCCTTCCAATATGTTGAAGCTAAGGTCAATGTAATAAATATTTGCCCATGAGAGCGAGACGTTCCCCGGTGATGTTAGAAAGTTATGAGAAAGGTCCAGAAAAGACGAAGTATATTTCCCCGTATTACAAAACTATTTTGGAATTCTGCCATCAATCTTCTTGATAGATCTAAAACTTCAAGTTTTTTAGTCCACTAAGGAATTTTTCGTCCCCATTGTTAAAACTGAAGGACAGAAATTTATTGTCAGAGAAATCAAGATTTTGTAGAAATTGTATATTAAAAAATTTGTGAAAATCTACAAGGTCACACAAGTTGTTAGATGATAGTTTCAACTCAATGAGATTTTGTAGATAAAACATTAAGGTGGGGATATTACCTTGTAGCTTGTTATAAGAGAGATCACATGCAATAATGCAAGAAAAAAAAAAAGAGAATTCACCAATTGATCCTGTAAGTTGATTCCCACCGTGAGGATAAGTATGACAACCATGACAAAAAAACCATTAGGGAATTATTTCATTCAGGGAGTTACCGGACAAATCCATATAAATTAAATTAGAAAGTCCACTAATTTTGTCTGGCGTTTGGGCCAACTAATTGTATGAACAAATTAAATAACTAAGCTGAGTTAGCCCAGACAATGATGATGGCAATTGGCCTAGTAGGTTGTTTCTAGAAAGATCAAAACTTTCTAATTTGCTAAGCCTGTCAAACAAATCGGCGATCTCACCACCAAAATTATTATATGAAAGATCTAAGTAAGATGCTGAGGGTTGAAAAGAAATGATGGAATCTCATCACCTAAGTTATTCGAACCGAGCCCCTAACGATTTACTTGTGCGATGTTTCCAAAACATTTAGCAATGGCTCCAGTGAAGCTATTATGAGAATAAACAATGGAAGCGAGATGTTGAGGATTTGAAAGTGATGATGGAATCTCACCGCCGAAATTGTTCCAACAAAGGTCCAAGTGAGATAAGATAAAAACAAAGGAATAGGTCCTTTGAAGTCAGCTGAATGAAAATCCAAATAGTTAAGAGACTTCAAATGGTTAATGGAATTGGGAAGTTTTCCTGAAAAACCAGTGAAAGATAGATCCAGGTATCTATGAGGAGTCCTCCGATTGAACTCTGGAAGTTCACCTTCTAGATAATAATTAATAGACAGATCAAGCTTTTGAAGATTGGGTGAACAGAGTATGTTGTTTGCTAACTTCCCTTGCAATATTGTATCTCGAAGACTAAGAGAGACCAAAGAGGATGAGAAATTAAACTAACAAAGACAGAGTGCTCAGTTCAATGGAAGACGTATCTAGGAAATCAAGAGTGAGCTCCCTTATATCAGTTGCATTTACAACGACATTTTCCAGGGTTGCTTCTTCAATTCTCAATGAGATCAAGCTAGACTAATTTTGAGAGGTGAGAGATTTTGGAAGGAATGACACCAAAAAATTCCACGGCACATAGATTTAGATGAGGTAGAGACACAAGATCTTCAAACCCGGAAGGCATTGGAGAAAGGAAAAAGTCATTGAAGGCTAGGTTAAGTTTTTGAAGATGAATGAGTTTCAAGAGAGTAAGACAACACGAGAAGTTAGTTACACTTTATATTTTTTTCTATTTTTTATTTTATTTTATCATCTTAAATATTATTCTTCTATACTTCCAAATTAATAGTTTTTATTGTTGAAATATCAATATTTTTAAATATCAATATTCATAATACATTGTGTTATTTATATAATAAAAAAAATTGATAAATATATAATTATAGTATCATTCATAAAATAATATATTATTTTAAAATAAAATCCAAAATAATATATTACATTAATTGTTGAAATGCAATTATTTTAAAATATCAATATTCATAATACATTTTTTCTTCATATAATAAACAAAAAGACAATTGATAAATATATAATCGTAGTATCATTCATAAAAAATATATTATAATAAAATAAACTCCCAAACAATGTATTACATTAAGATAAAAATATACTATCTTGAAAATGTGATGTGCTTAGTGCTTAGTTTACATTTTCTATTTGCAGGTTGGATTGAGTTGAGTTACGTTTTGGTTTAACTTTTTTTGGTGGAATGATTTATGATTTTTGGACTCTATTATCTGTGCTTTATTTTTAAGTTATATTGTTTTTTTTTTTCGTTTCAAATACTTTATTATTTCCTTGTTGTATGAAATCTTAATAGAAGTTATTTTTAAATTCAAATAACTGTTTTAATTGGAGTGTGGCTTGGGAGACGAACTGAGTGTTGTGTTTCAAAAAAATTAAACATATTTCTTAACCACATGTTTTTTAGTTAAGGTAAATATCACAATTATCATTCATGAGAAAACAATTATCACGGGAAACAATCATGTTCAAAATTATTATATACCAAGGATTATAAGTATTATCTTATTCTTATCTAAATGTTGATATATATGGTTTAACTTTTTTAAGTGAAATGATTAGTGATTTTTGGATTCTATTATCTGTGTTTTATTTCTCAATTATTTTGTTTTATTTTCTTTTTCTTTTCAAATACTTTAATATTTCATTATTATATAAAATCTTATTAGAAGCTACTTCTAATTTCAAATAATTGTTTTGATTGACGTGGGTGTGGCTTGGGAGACGAACTGGGTGTTGTATTTTAAAAAAATTAAACATATTTCTTAACCACATGTTTTTAGTTAAGCTAAAGATCGCAATTATCATTCATTTGAAAATAATCATCATTCATGAGAAACAATAATGTTCAAGGCTATTATAGACGGAAGATTATAAGATGTTTTACTAATGGAGGCTTATTCATGAAAGTAAGTTCTTACCATAAATTTGTTTTGTTATACATTATCTTCATTTTCACGTGGATGTTAATGCTCAATAGTGTTTGCTAATATACTTTAAAACATTCTTTGGGCCATGGAAATTATATATTTGTCATTCCATATTTAGAGCTATTGACATTGGTGATCCAATAATATCAAGCAACCAATGGGTATTTTGATGGTTATTACGTGGATATTTACTGTATTTCTAAGTTATTTCTCATCTTTTGGTTATCAATTATTAGTAAGCTTTTGTAAACTGATAACTGCTAAATAATTGTATTTTGATAATAGAAAATAAGACAAAATTGTCTTTAAAAATAATTATTTAGTAGTTATTTGTGCTTAAATATTAAATAATTGATGTTTTGTTGAATTTTGGCTGGAGATATAAAAACTGGAGGTGTAACAAGCAAAAAGGCCAGAAAAATTGAAGAAACGAAGAAAATCTGAAGTAAGCCCAACTCAATACGTGCGCTTAGCGCGCGTCACGCGCTAAGCGGGCCAAGAAGCACAGGCGCTAAGCAAGGCGTTAAGCTCGAGAGTTGTCATGTGCGCTGAGCGCGCATAACTAAAATAGAACGCGCTAAGCCTGCAACACGCGCACTAAGCCTGCGATCCAACAGAAGCACGCGCTAAGCCTGCAACACGCGCGTTAAGCATGCAATCTACACGCGCTGAGCGAGGGGGTGTTGCGCTAAGCGCTCCTACAAGACCCAAAACTCACTTCAACAACTATAAATAGAGAGCCAGTCCAAGGGAAACAACACACCACGACAAAACCCCCTCTCCTAGGGGTTTCATTTACTCCCTTTCTTTCTTTCACCCCCTCCTCATTGTAAAGCCCTCAGTGGTCATGAGTGGCTAAACCCTTAGTTAGGGCCTGGCAGGCCTAAAAAGCCAACGCGATGTATGATGTACTCTTCACTATTTATCAATGCAATACCAGGTTTTTCTTTCCTATTTTCTTTTCTGTTTTTATCTTGCATACTCATCTTTATATTCTGTTAAGGGTTAGATTCTCAGAAGAGGGTAACTTCTAAATAAGATTCAAAGAAGATATGCATGCATTAGTTTTAGGGGTTAGACGCTCGGGAGATGATAACTTCTAATTGAACAAGAAGAAAAGATATCATAATAAAATCATTGTTAGGCATAGAGTGATTGCATTATGCCCATGCGTCAAAGCAAACATCTAGAATTAGAACTTCATGCATTTTATCTATTGAGTCTTTGCAAAGGCATTTGGGAGATAGATAGATAAAATAGGCTTGTCATCGTGAGGCATCAGGGGCAAGTAAATGAATAGATGTGGGTAGGATAGAATCCCCTGAATTGATAAAGAAAAAAATCATAAACTCATACATCCTAGGCAGACAAGGCAAGTCAGTTCCTAACACTATCTTATCTTGAATTTATCTTCTTTTTTTTTTTATCTAAATCTTTTATCTTTATTATCCTTCACTTTTCTAATCTTCTATGTTTTTCTTTATCTTTTAATTTTATCTTTAATTCTTTTATATTTTTCTTTATCTTCTATTTTATCTTTAAATATTTATCTTATCTGTTATCTTTCTTTATCTTTTATTTTAAATTTCTTATCTCTTGCTTGAAAAATTGAATTTGCATTAGTCCAAGTACAAACAAAGTCCCTATGGATTCGACACTCGGACTTCCAAGTACTTTACTACTTGTGACAATTTGGTGCACTTGCCAACAAGTCAACATAAACAAATACTATTTTATATCAATAATATAATATTAGTAATCTTCTACAATTTGAACTTTGTTCAAATTTTGTGAAATAGTGAATGTCATAGTAATACAACTCAAATGGGTACTATGCCCAATGAAATGCACAAGAAACCAATGCATCTCAGCCATTATGTAGAATCCCATCCAAAGGGATATTCTTTCCTTTGTATGCAAATAAGTTACAACAAACTTATTATATCTTTTATACAATTTTGCTATTGCTTTTTTGTCAATCTTTATCCTTGCGTAGGAATTATCATGAATACCATGAAAACATAGCAACAAAAATAGCACTAAGAATAATCACTAATTGGCAATTTAAAGGCCTTCACATCTAATAATATAGGTCTTATGTCACAAAATTGCAAAACAACCTATTTTCAGTTTTCAAACAATAACTTGCAAATATCCTCTATTTTCGGAAAGATCTCTAGTTATGACACCCTCTACCCCTTGCATATATGTACTAATAATAAAAGAAATAAGAAATCAAACTTAATTAAAAGTTTTTAAAACACATTTAAATACAAGCCTTTCAAAAGGATAAAAGGCTCACATTCACCTTTCTAACATCATAATAAAACTTATCCAAATAAATAATAAATTTACTTCGGCTCAAAATAAGGTCGTCTAAAACTTCATACAATTAATATAGAACCTATACCATAATGTCACATCCTATCAGAGCATTGTGTTCTCGTGTCCTCTACCATCAGGTTCTTCATAGTCATCCACCTTATTCATCTGCTCCCACGAACCCAAGATTCGAGATCATCACAGGATCCAAACACAAATAACACACAAGGAGTGAGTTATCACATTCCTAACTAATGAAGAGTAACGAGACAACATGTAGGTATAAATATCATAAAAACAAAATAAAACTTACTTAAACATAGCTCACATCATTTCACCACTTTGTCACCCAACATCACATCATAACACAACATGTCTCATTCATTTTTACAACATTCATGTACTCAAGGATCAACACACAATATCACCAAGTCAATCAATATCGATCAATACACAAGCATTATGCAACATATACACTAAGACTCAATCCTATATGCAATGTGGTACCATTTTAATGAAAAACCTCGTCGAGCGCCTAAGAGTGTATGACAAGACAAACCACACACTAGCAAGTCAGGTCACTCTCACTAGGTAAAATTATAGGGAGACCAGTCAGGGTCATGGTATTTTGAGAGAATGCTCCAACCATATGGGATCAACATAGGCTTAAAGGAGCACTCAAACCGAGTGACCCCCAAGGCCTACACTCCGAAGAGTCCGTTAGGGCCTCTCCCTTCTGATTCAGGTCCCACCCAGAAAATATTTTGGCACACAGACTCTATCTATGAACTGTACAAAACACACGACTCCTCAATTGTTCTTAAAATAGTTTTAACTCATCGTCCATTAAGGATTTTAGCATTAACTTGTCTCCCTTAAAGGGTCTTAGCATTAACTCGTTTCCCTTAAAGGGACTTAGCATTAACTTGTCGCTCTTAAAGGGTCTTATAGTCGTGTGATTGTATAATTCATAGTTCATAACTCAATGCACACATCTCAATGCAAACATCTCAATCACATACATACTCAATTTATCATACACTCGATCTCAATCACAATGGTATAATCTCAATTTAACACATTATCACATCTCATGAATCATATACATTTTACCTATGAACTATGCAATACACACAACTACTTAATTGTTTTCAAAATAATTTTAACTCGTCGGGTTCCCAAAGTGGATCCCATCACAATACTCATCGCCCTTAAAGGGTCTTACAATTGTGTGATTGCACAGTTCATAGCTCACAACTAAATACTGTTAGTTGGTGAAAACGACTAACTTTTGTGTATAAAACTTGTGTATAATGTATCAAACATCTACAATTTATAATTGTTTTATAATATTATAAGTACTTTCTGTTAAATATAGGTAATAGATAATTTATAATTTTGTTTTGTGTGTTTGATAATCAATTCTCTCAATTTCAGGTTAATTAGGAAAATTGGCAAAAGTGTTGTTTTCCCCTTCTCACTAAGCCAATCTTCTGGCTTAGCGCGCATTCGCTAAGTGCAACACTCAGTAGCTAAGCGCAAGGAAAAATCTAGAAGATGATGAGCTATCAGGTTCACTGAGCGCACCGCTCTAAGTCATCAAGCGCACCGCTTCAGCTCATCCGCTAAGCAAGAGAAGCGCGCTAAGCCAAAATCCACTTATGCGCGTTAAGTGATTCAGATTTGCGTTAAGCGTGAGAGCACGGACCAACGCACCTATTTAAGCTTGAAATCAGATTTTTTGAAGGGAGTTTGGCATTTCTTCTTGAGAAGCCTCTACATGCACAAGAGTCTGGCCTTGGCTTGAAGCTTTTGCATGTTTAGGAAGTTCTAGAAAGAGAAAGGTCCAAGTTCCAAAGAGTTCTGAGAGATTTTGCTGTGTGAAGATCTGCAGAGACGAGAGCTTGAAGCGGAAGCCGTTCTGAGAGCTTGAGATGAGTTTGTGAGTGATTGTGAGATCCTAGAGGTGAAGGAGACATCCTCACCACTTGTATTTTTGCAATCTTTCATCTTGTTCTTCTCTGTGTTGTAAAGGAGGTTTCCAGACTATGGAAAGCTAAATCCTTTGTTGGATCTTCCCTGTAGGTACCTGATGTAAATATATTTCTATCAATGTAATGATGTTTTGTGTGTTCTCTGTGCTATCTATTGTTCATTCCAGTATGTCTTTACCTTGATCACGTAGATGCATGCTTTGTTAGGGTGGGTCATTCAACAGTGGAAACTAGTATGATTCTAAAGTCCTTGATAGTACGGGGCTAAGTTGTTGTATTGTCACGAGGAATCGGGGTACAAGAACTTAGTTGTGTATATGTGTCTTAATGCGGTCCTGGTTGAGTTTAGTCTTACAAGAGGAATCTGCGGACGAGGCTTGATCAAGATTAGGCTAGGTTAACCTGAGGAATTGGGGTCTAGCAGTCCAGGAGACAACATAGGAATACATGGGCATTGTTAGATAGAGAACATCCGTTTTAGCATCAGGAACCTATTAGGAAGACCAACACGTTCTCTACTTGTTATTACACAACATTTCTCTTGCGTGATTTTCTTTCTTTTTGCATAGATAGTTTACATACTTGTTCATAACCACAATCATCTTTTCATACCATACACCTATTTACTGAAATAGCTTGCTAGATAACACAAGTTCCCCAAGAGTTCGATACTCGGTTCTTACTGTTTTATAATACTTGTGCGATCCGGTACACTTGCCGACTGTGAACAAGTTTTTGGCACCGTTGCCGAGGAAATTCTTTTTATTTGGGAAGTTAGCTCGTTCTTAGGTGTCTATTCTTTATTTGTTATTCTTTGATTGTTTCTGTGAATATTTGTTCTTTAATTTATATTTGTCTTCTCTTATTGAACTGGATAACCGTTTTCTGTTAGCATTCTATGTGTATAGACTCTCCTACAGGTGATTTAGCTACTCCTCACTAAGGCAACTCTTTCACTGTTATATCATGAAGATTATTATCTCAATCCCATTAATGAACTATGACTTAGCCATAGGAGAGCAGCACAAAGACAGTTGTTATTTTTATTCTATAAATAACTTTGACCGGAGATAGAAACCGGTCATGTATGAATACCATGAAGAGGAAAGAGCCCCTGATCTTGAGAGTATTTTGGCAGACTTCGTGACATACCAAGCTAGCTTTACAGGGTCCTGTTATGGAATGCAACAGCATGGAACTCAATTTCAAAGGAACCATTCTTCTGCAGGCTATCAATGGGAGTCATTCTGGCAACCAGATTATCATGATAAAGCAAAAGGAGTTCTTAATCTGGATGATATGCTAATGCAATTCAAAGATACAGTAGAGTCAATGCAACATGCCTTTAGAAGAACTGCAACTCATATTATTAAGTTGGTGGATGACATGGCTAACACTGCTGCCAGACAAGAGGAAAAGCGTGCAGAGATTGAAACGCATCAAGAAAGCATTTTTAAAGTTACCTCAATCCATCATCATATGACCACTGAAGAGAAAACATCTAAAGTCTCCAGTACTCCAGAATATTCCTGTCTAGCCACTGCTGGCTATGTTGGAGGAACAGAGAGAAGTAGATTGGAACTCAATGTGGAGGATCAAAAAGTCTCTTTTGACCTCTTTGAGGCCATGAAACACTCAGATATAGGTGATGCTTGTTCTGAGGAGGAAGAGGTGGAACAAGAAATAGTATTATCAGCTTCAACCATGATACAACAATTTCCT
The DNA here is from genome assembly GCF_000004515.6 of Glycine max. Lineage (NCBI taxonomy): Eukaryota > Viridiplantae > Streptophyta > Magnoliopsida > Fabales > Fabaceae > Glycine > Glycine max. Next base: position 43,697,927 of record NC_038250.2, read on the forward strand.
TTGGAAAAAGAATTAGGTGATGAGATAAACAACTTAGTCGATAATGAAGAGTGTGATGATCCAAAAGACAATTACGTTGATCATGTGGTTTTTGAAGAATCGGAGAAAATGAGACAACCAGAAAAGCCCAAAGCAGAATTAAAAACCCTTCAAGCACATCTAAAGTATGTATTCTTGGAAGATGATGAGACTAAATTGGTCATAATTAGTAACTCTTTGAAGAAGGAAGAAGAGGATCAACTGGTACAGATTCTAAAACATCGTAAAACGGCTATTGGTTGGCACATTTCAGATCTGAAGGGAATTAGCCCATCATATTGTATGAACAAAATCAATTTGGAAACCAATTATAAGTTGGTGCAACAACCTTAGAGAAGGTTGAATCCTATAATGAAAGAAGAGGTAAGAAAAAAGGTGCTCAAATTATTAGAGGCGGGCCTCATTTATCCAATTTCAGATAGCTCATGGTCAGTCTTGTTCAAGTTGTTCCAAAAAAGGAGGAATGACAGTAGTAAGGAATGATCGAAATGAACTAATTCCTACCAGAACAATCACAGGATGGCGAATGTGCATTGATTATAGAAAGCCTAATGAAGCCACAAGAAAAGATCACTACTCGCTTCCCTTCATGGATCAAATGCTCGAGAGACTTGCAGGGCAATCTTTCTACTATTTTTTGGATGGATACTCGGGTTATAATCAGATTGCAGTAGATCCCCAAGACCAAGAAAAGACAGATTTCACATGTCCCTTCAGTGTTTTTGCTTATCGCCGCATGCCATTCAGTTTATGTAATGCCCCTGCTACTTTACAAAGATGTATGATGGCTATCTTTGCTGACATGGTAGAGAAATGCATTGAAGTCTTTATGGATGATTTTTCAGTCTTTGGTGCATCTTTTGAGAATTGTTTAGCAAATCTAGAGAAGGTGTTACAGCAGTGTGAAGAATCCAATCTGGTACTTAACCGGGAGAAATGTCATTTTATGGTTCAAGAGGGCATCGTGCTGGGACACAAGATTTCGAAAAAAGGAATTGAGGTGGATAAAGAAAAATTAGATGTTATCGATAAACTTCCACCTCTAGTCAATGTGAAAGGCATCCGCAGTTTTTTGGGTCATGCAGGGTTTTATCGATGATTCATTAAAGACCTCTCCAAAATTGCTAAACCTCTCAGCAACCTGTTGAACAAGGAAGGTGTGTTTGTATTTAATGGCGAATGTCTAGAAGCCTTTAACACTCTCAAAGATAAATTGGTTTCTGCTCTTGTGATCACATCACCAGACTGGGGACAAGAATTTGAATTAATGTGTGATGCAAGTGACTAAGCAGTAGGTGTTGTGCTCGGGCAGAGGAAAGGCAGAATATTTCATACCATCTACTATGCTAGCAAAGTATTGAATGATGCGCAAATTAATTATTCTACCACTGAGAAGGAATTGCTGGAAATTGTGTTTGCACTTGAGAAATTTCAGTCTTATCTGGTAGAATCAAAGATAGTGATCTACATTGATCATGCTGCAATCAAATATTTGCTACGCAAAGTTGACTCTAAGCCACGATTGATCAGATGGATACTGCTGCTTCAAGAATTTGATTTGGTCATCAAGGACAAGAAATGATCTGAAAATGTGGTAGTTGATCACTTGTCCAGATTGGTGAATGAGGTTCTTCTATGATGCTCGACATTATGTTTGGGATGACCCCCACTTGTTCAAAATAGGTGCAGATAACCTCCTTTGGAGATGTGTGACGAGTGAGGAGGCCAAGGGCATATTGTGGCACTGTCACAATTCACCGTGTGGTGGGCATTATGGCGGAAGCAAAACAGCAGCCAAGGTCTTACAATCAGGATTTTTTTTGCCAACAATTTTCAAAGACGCCCATCATCATGTCTTAAAGTGTGACCAATGTCAAAGAATGGGGGGAATTTCTCGAAGAAATGAGATGCCACTGCAAAACATTATGGAAGTTGAAGTTTTTTATTGTTGGTGTATTGATTTCATAGGCCCTTTTCCTTCATCGGCAGGGAATGAGTATATTCTGGTGGTTGTTGATGATGTATCTAAATGGGTGGAAGCTATGGCCACTGCAAGGAATGATGCTAAAACTGTGGTGATTTTCTCGATTTGGGGTACCTCGAATCTTGATCAGTGATGGTGGTTCGCACTTTTGCAATACTCAACTTCAAAAGGTATTGGGACAATACCATGTGAATCATAGAGTGGCATGCCCCTACCATCCACAAAAAAATGGGCAAGTCGAAGTCTCTAACCGAGAATTAAAGAAAATACTAGAAAAATAGTGGCATAAACTAGAAAAGACTGGTCATCCAAATTGGAAGACGCACTGTGGGCCTATAGAACTGCATACAAAACTCCAATTGGGTTGTCTCCGTTTCAATTGATGTATGGAAAATCATGTCATTTACTAGTTGAGTTGGAACACAAGGCATATTGGGCTCTAAAATTTTTGAACTATGATGAGAAGGCATCCAGAGAGCAGAGAAAGATCCAATTGTTGGAACTACAAGAAATGTGATTAACAAATAATGAATCTTCGCGACTTTACAAAGAAAAGGTGAAGACGTATCATGATAAGAAGTTGTTGAAGAGAGAATTCAAACCGGGACAAGAAGTACTACTATTTAATTCAAGATTGAAGTTGTTTCCTGGTAAGTTGAAATCCAAATGGTCTGGACCCTTTGTTATCAAGAAAGTTTGATCTTATGGTGCAATAGATTTGTATGACCCATAATCTCAGAATCCGGAAAGGACATGGGTTGAAAATTGCCAAAGGTTAAAATTATATCATGGGAAGGAATTTATCAGGACACAGGACACTGTTCATTTGATCACCCAGTGAGGTAAAAGTGTCAAGCTAATGACGTTAAAGAAGCGTTCCCTGGGAGGCAACCCAGTTCCAATTTGTGTTTTTTGGTTTTTCATGCATTTGATCATTGGGAACTTGTTGTATAATCTGAACTTTGGAGCATATCAGCCTCTCTTTGAATGGTAAAATTAAGGGTTTCAATTTCTTGGGAAAGGACTAAGTTTAAAACTTAGAAAATCTTTTTGAAAATTAGTCCTTTCGCTAACTGCCTACTTCTCGCTAAGCGCATAATCGTTCATGCGCTAAGCCACGAGTTTCAAGCGCTTAGCGCACAACCTTGGCATCTGAGGCTGATTAATTCCACTAAGCTAGCCAAGGTGTAGCTAAGCCAAAATCAATTTGATTTGAATTCAGCTAAGCGACAAACTGATCGCTGAGCGATGGCTTCCCTTGGATAAGCAAGACCCAGTGTCGCCAAGCATAATTCATTGCAGCCGAAATTAAGGGTCATGGATCTTAGCGCTCAATCTCCTGGCTAAGCGGATATTCTTGCGGTTTAAACTGGATTTGATGCAACTTAGCGCCATTCATGGTCGCTGAGCTCGATTGCTTGCGGCAATATGTGCACTAAGCGATGCTTTTAACCGCTCAGCACTAGCTCTTCTGCACTTAAAATGCATAATTTCAGCTAAGCGGATTAGAGCTTGGCTTAGCGGAAGTTGCAGGTTTCCTGATCTGTAGATCCCGCTAAGCGACAACACCGTCGCGCTAAGCCAAACTCTGTGTTTTCAAAAAAAAAATTGAATTTTGAATTTGGCTAAGCGTGGGCCGCTAAGCGGGAAAAATTGAGAAACCAAACGTCTCGCCTTCTCACTCAGCGAACCTCGCCGCTAAGCGAAAAGAACAAAACGTTCTTAGTGGGTGCAACGTCAGTTACACCCACTTTCCAAAAATTTGCGCCCTTTCTGCTCCCTCTCTCCCTCAAACTGCTCTCTATGTGTTTTGTTTCTTTTTCCTTGCATCCTTTTGTTCTCATCAATCATCACAGCACAAGTAAGTTCCTTGATCTTTCTCTTTGTTATTTTTATCAAACCTTAGGATAGACAACTCTGGAGTAGGCTTAAACTTTTAGGGTTTTGTTGTTTTAAGAATAGTTTAAAATTGAAAACTTTAGGTTCATTTTGTGTCTGAAAACTGTATTGAGGGTTGTGCATGTTTAATCCACTAGGTAGAGGCCCAAAATATGGGACAAAACGCGCCACTGTTTCTGCGTTTTTTCTGGAAAATGAAATGAATTCGCTAAGCTCACTTACCGCGCTAAGCGAGTTCATCAATATTCGTTAAATATAGGCGTTTTCTTGAAGAACTTGCTGAGCACGCCTACCCGCACTAAGCGAGTTTATATCTTGAGGATGAACACTCATCCGCCTAGTACAGTACCTGTGGCTAAGCGAGGCTGATTCGCTAAGCCCAGGTAACTTAGTAAAATTTTTGATTGATTGGCCGCGCGCTAAGCCAGGATCTCTTGCGCCAAGCGATATTCCTTGTGGCATCTACTGAGCTGAGCGGCCCTGTTCGCTAAGCCTGCATAACTTAGTGAAATTTTTGCTCATTTTAGTGCCGCTAAGCGCAGCTTATTCTTGGCTAAGCGCAAATCCATGCGACTAACCTTAGGCTTAGCGGGCTCCTTGCCAGCTAAGCCAACTTTGCAGACACTGTAACCTAGCATTTTCCGCTAAGCGGCATTCCTGTGTTGCTAAACTCAATATCATTTTTTGTGAAGCCCGCTAAGCGAATTTTGTCTCGCTAAGCGGCCAGTGTCTTTTTCAGTTTTTAAAATTTGAATAACTGTGTCCTGATTAATTTTTTGGTTCCTCTTTCTACATATGGCTTCCAGGAAAAGAAAGAGTGTCGGTTCAAGGCCCACCACTCAATATGATATAAGAAGATTCCACTCTTTTGAGGCTTGGACCAAATACACTGATAATGTCCTGGGAAGACATATATTAGCTGAGAGGAAAGTGGAAATATATCATACAGAGATGGATGAATTAGAGAGGCGTAACTTCCATAAGCGCCTCACCAATTTAGCTGGCACTAGCATTGACCTAGCATTGGTGAAGGAGTTCTATGCCAACCTCTACAGTCCTGAGGGACTTTCACCAAAACAAGTCAGAATACAGGGCCACTTGATAAGAATTGAAGCAGACAGCCTCAATGTCTTTTTAGAAACACTTGTGGTGCTTGCTGAGGGTGAATCTTTACCCGCTTACTCAAGATACTGCAGGGTGACTACTGGCATAAGGGAAATTGAGGTTGCTCTGTGCATACCCGACCAAAGGTTTATTTTTAATGCTGAAGGTCGCCCTGGGAAGATCCTCAAAAAAGATCTAACCACTCTTGCTCAGGTCTGGAGTGTTCTCTCATACTCTAACCTAGCTCCGACTTCCCACACCTCGGATTTGACTATGGATAGAGCTAGGTTAATCTTTGGCCTAGTTACTCAGCTGGACATGAATGTCGGAGATCTCATCTCTGGACAGATCACTTCAATGGCCCAGTCTAACTCCTCTAGACTCGGGTTCCCTACTTTTATCACAGCTTTATGTAGGTCCAAAGGAGTCGTTTCCGATAGCTTAGCCTTTGAACGTTTGAGTCCGGTCATTAATTTGGCCTACATTAGGAAAAACTGTTAGAACCCGGATGATCCAACAATTATTATTAGGGGGGCCAGAAGACCATCGGCAAGGCCAGCTGAGGTTCTTGCTACATCAGCAGCTCCTCCTCCAGCACGTATGACAGCAACTCCTTCTACCCTACCTCCTGTAGATTTTCAACGTTTCGAGGCCATGCTTCAGAACATACATCAGGGGCAGATTATTTTACTGCAAAGCCTACAGCTGGTAGCGCCTCCAGACTCCATCCCGACGGTAGAGCAATTTAATGAATGGGTAGCCTGGCCAGGGACTCAACCTCCTCTTCACAGGGAAGACGAAGATCCTGCCGCTCAGGTATCCCATCAGCCGGAGGATGAGTCATCAGAGTCTTCCACTCCTGAGCCCTTGATCAGGAAAAGGAGGGTAGTTATAACCCATGAAGCTGCAGCCACCTCTAAAAAGTCTCTTGAAGCCACTCCAGAGCCTCTAGCACCAGTGGCAGATACCACTTCTCCACAGCAGGCAGCAGATCCTTCCACGCCTGAGGATCAAACCACCCTAGTCCTGTCTCTGAACACCTCTCATGTAGCTACTCATGTACTTCGTTTGTCAGAAGAGGAGAAGGTTCAGACACAGGACACCCAGGACCAACCACAGGACTTTTAAACTCTTGTTGATCTTTTGTGCTTTTTGATCTATTAGTATAATTATGGTTTTAGTACATTATTTACTTTTTATTAGTTTTGTGCATGAGTAGTGTAGTTGCTCATCCTGAAGCATCTGGAACAGTTTAACTTAACTTTTGTCGGTATGGCAGTGAAATAGTTACGTATTTTGGGAAATGGATGTATGCCTTGTTTGAAATTGAATGCATGCTTAAGATGAAATCTATGTTTCTTTTCATGAATTGGAACGAATATGCATGTTGAACAAAGAAAGAACAAGAGTGTGAACTCACAATAGAATTGTTAGTCAATAGACAGACTGATTATGAAAGAAAAAGCTTGAACCAAAAACCGGTGAGAGTGTGACCTTACTCTGTGAGTGAAAGACTAATTATGAGTAATGATCTTTGCATAAATCTCTGAATTCTAGAATGATATGTATAACTTAGAACATGATGAAGGCCATGATTGTACATACATAAGCTCTTTTGACCAAACAACTTACCTTAAATGCTAATTGCATCCTTTGCTCCCTTTTTGAGCTGAATGATTTTGTAAAAAATTTGAACCCTGAACTTAAATAAATATCTCCTGATACCTTGCTTAGATTCTAGGAGAGCATATGGTTCAAGACAATTTACTCTAAATTTGGGGGAGGGAAAAAAATTCGAATGAAAAGAAAAAGGTTAAGCATCAGCACACACAACAAATAAGTTGTATGTTAAAAAAAAGGGAAAAAGAAAAGAATAAGTGTGTTGTTTCAATAAGGTCAAAAGTGACGTAAGAGAAGAAAAATAGTGAGAAGATTACTTGTATAATACAAGAAAAGATCATTGGGATAAGTTTAGGACTTGTGCTCTCTTAAAATCTAAGCCTTTGAATCCTAGAAAAACCAATGAATTTTTGTAGCTAAACCTCACTACAAGCCTGAGAAAGTCCTTTTGATTCTATTTATACATTTCTGACTTGATGGCATGAAATGAAATGCAAAGATTGGACCTCCCATTAGTTGTTATCAATGAATAGCTTAAACACTTGTGCTTGAGTGAAATAGTAGCCGTGAGACTATGGTTTGAGTTATTTTCCTTGATATCTGTCTTATGATTAACTTCATCTAAGTGTATAGTTCACATTTTTTCTCTTATTTGTCTAGATGCATATTCTGTGAAAACAAGTGATAGATACACATTGCTTCGTCTTTCTCATCATGCAATCAATAAATTTTGATGCATACACCTTGGTACATAAACATTGCATGTTTTACCACTTGAGGACAAGTGAGCTGTTCTCTTTTGCTTGAGGACAAGCAAAACTGTAAATTTGGGGGAGTTGTTAGTCGGTGAAAACGACTAAATTTTGTGTATAAAACTTGTGTATATTGTATCAAACTTCTCCGATTCATAGTTGTTTTATAATATTATAAGTACTTTCTATTAAATATAGGTAATAGATGATTTATACTTTTGTTTTGTGTGTTTAATAATCAATTTCAGGTTAATTAAGCAAATTGACAAAAGTGTTGTTTTCCCCTTCTCGCTAAGACAATCTTTTGGCTTAGCGATCATTCGCTAAGCGTGATACTCAGTGGCTAAGCGCAAGGAAGAATCCAGAAGAAGATGAGCTATCAGGTTCGCTGAGCACACCGCTCCAGGTCATCAAGTGCACCGCTTCAGCTTATTCACTAAGAGAGAGAAGCGCACTAAGCCAAAATCCACTTATGCGCGCTAAGCAATTCAGATTTGCACTAAGCGTGAGAGCATGGACCAACCCACTTATTTAAGCTTTAAATCAGATTTTTTGAAGGGAGTTTGGCATTTCTTCTTGAGAAGCCTCTGCATGCACAAGAGTCTAGCCTTGGCTTGAAGCTTTTGCATGTTTAGGAAGTTCTAGAGAGAGAAAGGTCCAAGTTCCAAAGAGTTCTGAGAGATTTTGTTGTGTGAAGATCTGCTGAGATGAGAGCTCGAAGCGAAAGCCGTTCTGAGAGCTTGAGATGAGTTTATGAGTGATTGTGAGATCCTAGAGGTGAAGGAGACATCTTCACCACTTGTATTTTTGCAATCTTTCATCTTGTTCTTCTCTGTGTTGTAAAGGAGGTTTCCGGACTATGGAAAGCTAAATCCTTTGTTGGATCTTCCCTGTAGGTACTTGATGTAAATATATTTCTATCTATGTAATGATGTTTTGTGTGTTCTCTGTGCTATCTGTTGTTCATTCCAGTATGTCTTTACCTTGATCACGTAGATGCATGCTTTGTTAGGGTCATTCAACAGTGGAAACTGGTCTGATTCTAAAGTCCTTGATAGTACTAGGCTAAGTAGTTGTACTATCACGAGGAATCGGGGTACAAGAACTTAGTTGTGTATACGTGTCTTAATGCGGTCCTGGTTGAGTTTAGTCTTACAAGAGGAATCTGTGGACGAGGCTTGATCAGGATTAGGCTAAGCTATCATGAGGAATCGGGGTCTAGAAGACCAGGAGACAACATAGGAATACATGGGCATTGTTAGATAGAGAACATCCATTTTAGCATCAGGAACCTATTAGGAAGACCAATGCGTTCTCTACTTGTTTTTACACAACATTTCTCTTGCGTGATTTTCTTTCCTTTTGCATAGATAGTTTACATACCTGTTGATAACCACAATCATCTTTTCATACTAGACACCTATTCACCGAAATAACTTGCCAGATAACACAAGTTCCCCGAGAGTTCGATACTCAGCTCTTACCGTTTTATACTACTTGTGTGATCTGGTACACTTGCCGGCCGCGAACAACTGCACATGTATTTTATCTTTAATCACAGGTTCAATTTATCACATACTTACGATTTGAATCACAATTTCATAATCTCAATATAACAATTCATACAAAAGATTTATCAGAACATGGGAAGTAAAACCCCTCATATAATTTCACACAATTATATCAAAATCATGGGTCAAAACACAAAAATATCGAGAGCATTCAAGTTTATCAATTAATTCTTATCAGAACATCAATTGGTATGTAAAAGACAACAATATTGTATTTATAATTGTAAAGGAAAAATTATAATTTAATAAACATCCCAAAATAAATCCCAATTTAATCTTCTAAGAATCCCTACACATGTTCATTCTAACCCCAATTGTAATAAACTCATCCCTTACCTCTAAGCGGCTCACGTTCCAGCAGCAATAGCGGCATCTCTAGTAATTTCCTGAGATTCCTAAAGTTTTTTCTCTGGTTGCTCTGATAGGGTTCCCAAACGTTAGAGAGAATCAGAAGGGATTGAAGCCTCCATTTGTACTATCTTTGTGCGATTCCTTTTTCTCCCTCCATGAATATTATCTCACAAATCCAAATGGTGGAGATATGCACAATTAAATTATGAACCCCATATAAATATTTCACGACAATCCAATGGTTAACGAGTCCGGAATCGTAGTTTTACCAAGACAGCTCTGGGTTTCTACGGGAAAGGAAAAGGCTACTATGTGAAGTGTATTTCCCTCAGCTCCAACATGATTTTGAAATTTCCAATGGTGAATGAGAAGATCGTCATTTTCCTGAGACATGTTTGGTGATCTGCGGGAAAAATAGAGGGTATTTGGAGGAGGAGAAGAGAGAAAAATGAAAATGAGGGGAAGAGAAGGCATCGTCGGTCTGAAAACTGACCTAACGTGTCTCTACTTATATCTAGGGTACTTACAACATATTATTTACTTAATTTATTTATTTTTATTATTTTATAAAAATAAACTATATTTTATTCCCTATCAAATGAATAAATAAAATACTCTTTTTATTTTCTCTCAAACCATTATTTTAATTGATAAAATTATTTCTCCTTATTTATTTAATTATAAAAACCTTATTATTTTTCTAAAACTCTATTTATTTACATAAAATAATTCTTTTTTAAACTAGTTTATGAAAAATGGGAAGTTACACTAGTAATTTGGCTTTACTCAAGTCTGTAGTAATGCCAACAAGTAGATCCAACATTTAACAATTATTTTTACAATCCTACACACCTAATTAGACATTGCTCACATTACAAAACTCCAAAATTGACGTAAAGTATAAGACAAACTTAAAAATTATAACATTGTCAACAAAAAGTTTAATGATAACTATATTTGTAGCAATGCCAATCCTACATCTATTTAAATTAAATGAACACCAACTAAGTTCTATGAATTAATCTCAGATTCTAATTTTTCAAACATTCAAAAAAACATTTTACTTTTTAATCTAAGCACAATTTTAGTACTAAACACAAAGAATATTGGAGCAAAAAGGAACGACCCGTGTATATGCACGGATTGTAGGAAAAAAAGGTGTTAAAAACACACATTGCGGAATAAAATGATCTATTTTGTATTTAAATTATATTATAAAGAGATGACATATTAAAAAGTGTACCTGTTGATGAGCTCTTGAAGCATAAAAATTCTTCAATAGTGTGAAGACTCTACGTGTATCCACACCGAGACTGACCTCTATTCGTCAACAACTTTGACAAGTGAAAAAATAAGAATAGAGAAGTGATATTCGGATTTTTTTTCAATGTGCAACCTAAGGCTCTATTTGTAGCATGCTAAGGATACCAAATTTCTGATCAAATCAAAATCATTATTGATAGTATCCTTTTTTAAACTATATTATTTCTTGTTACCATTTATTGCTAACCATTTAGCAATTAAAATTAAAATAATAATTGACCAAGTCAAACTTGTATCTAGCCGTCTTTTCAACCCAAATTCCAAATACAAAATCATTCACGTTTGTTTCTCTTCTTTCACCAAATTTATATTTTCATAAGACAACAAAATAACATTCCTTATATTAGCATTACATCAAATTGATTAAAAGCATTCAAGTAGATAACAACATGAACACACTAAGACTCAAATTACATCATTACACTTAATATATATATATTCCTAGTACTTGTGAATACATACAAACACCACCATTGACAACAATTGGATTAAGAACATTCCATAGACAATTGTTCTAAACATCTTCATTTCAATCCCTATACAATCAAGCTTTGAGTTAACTTGAGCCTTCCACATTGTCTTATCTTCCTCTCTTCTAAATTGTCTTCTTTGTTCCATGGAAAATGTCCCAAGTGAATCATCAACTCCAAGTGCTTCAATCAATTGATCAACCCAAATAAAGTACCCACAATATCCAACTTCATCCTGAAAAGCCCCAAATAGAAACCCTAAATCAAAACCCCCAATGTGAAATCAAAACCCTGAATCAATAAATGTGAAATAGACATACCTTATTAATTGAACAAGTGAAAAACGCCCTTCCTCTGTTAATATTTGTTCCAGCAACACGCCTAACAGCCCTTCTACCACAACCACAAAAAAGAACAACTTGTGATGAAACTCTTGTTCGAGATGATGATGCATTGCTCCTCTGCGACATTGTTGATAGTAAGAGAGAACGAAATGGTGTGATTTATGAGGTCTATTGAGATGATTAGAAGTGCAAATACGGAGGAGGAGGAGAAGAGGGCATAGGTTCTATTTAAGGGTTATGTTAAAGAAGAAGAAGAAGAAGAGGAGGAGGATATATGAGGGTTTTTTACTTTCATTTTGGTCCCTCATTTCATTAAAATAAACGAAATTAGAAATAAAAAATCCACATAATCATGTCTGTGTGGCACTTAATGAGCCACATCAGCAATAACTGACGGCGTTAACTACTCCATTCACGGCAGGGACTAACGTGACTAACAAATTGCACTTTCAGGGACTATTTTGCAATTTATCTCGATTCAGGGACCAAATTGACAGCGAGTTACACTTTCAAGGACCAAAATGACTATTTACCCTACTTTCAATGCTAGCAAAAATATAATAATATTCCACCTTTTTAAAATCAATTAATCATTTGATCACATTAAATTCTCTAATTTAATTAATCATCAAATATTAAAATAATTTCTTTAAGAGAGATTAGAACACTCATTTGTGTGTGACCTCGTAGGCTCAATACTAAGCTGGTAATATATTAATCAAATTAATATACTAATCAAGGAAGGCGTTTAGTGACACTCCTTAACGTCCGGATAACATGAAGTAACATTATACTTTCAAGAACCATTAGAAGAGTAGTGTAATAATTTCTTCCATCTTTACAACTTTGGGTTAACTCTAGAGTATGGTATTACTCTCAAACCCTTTTGAGTTAACACATAATGACTTAAGAAACTCATTTCTTCTTTCATTTAATTTTTCTGGCCAGGATATAATTTTATTCATAGAGCTCAAACTCATTACCAAGAGTTGATGGATTCGTTCTTGTTTAATCATTAATTCTAGAGGTATTTAATCATATCCAATATCCATTCAACAAGTGCTCTAAAGCATTAGGTGTTCGGAATCAAAATAAAACAAATAACTTGTTAATTAGTATGACAATCTCAGGTCAAAGAAAACTATTATACCTCTTCTTGAAAATTTTCTATTGACAGTTTATGGTAAATTTTAACCATTAGAAAATTTCAATTGAGTCAGTTCAATGATCACATCAACATGTAATTCATCTATATATGCAAATTAATAAATGAGATCTATTAATATTTATCCAATAAATACTATCACATATTTATTAATCTATCTGGATTATTGATATCTTATTTACAATAATCCTATGATCAAGAACGGATTAGATTAAAATTAGAACAAACTTGTTTCTCATTATCATAATCTCTATTATAACAACAAGTCTTTAATTTTAATTAAGGACATTATCAAATGGACCATTTAATCAAATAGTGAAATATAACAATAAAAATAAAATAATACTTTATTATTCAAATTAGAATTGATCACATGATAACTTGAATCGTGGACATACAAATTTATTCCCAACACGGATAGCTGACTAGTTGATAGTAAGATACATGACTAGGAAGAGCAAGCAATACGACACTAACTAGAGAAGTCAATTACACCGCATATTGCAGACTCGTGGCTTGACCCATTTGGGATATTTTTATTTATAATGATTACATTGTAGACCATTTAGAAATGCTTTTTAAAGGTTTTTTAAATAAAAATAATAATATACTAAATATTTAATATAATGATTTGAGATTTGTATTTATTGATTTATTTAAAAGCTTAAAATCACTTACATTATGAATGAAAATATATCAAAACACCCAGAAGGAGTCTATTTAGGTCAAGATTTTTTGGAGAGGCTAAATTATTATTTTGGTCTTCTTATAAATTCAAATCCACAATTTTTATTTATTTTTAGTTCTAAACCAATACATTTAGTCTCACTATTTTTCAGAATAAGTAATTTTTGTTATACCATCAATATATCATTAGTTGATCATCTAAAGAAGTTAAATTCATCACCTTTTATTTAAAGTTAAGGTAATAAACAACTAAGACACTTACTTTATTTAGTTAACTTTATAAATATATACATTTTATATGTATCATTAGTTAAGAGTTAATAATTTTTTTCAAATTATAAAAAATTATAAATTAAAAATATTTTGTATAATAATCTTTTTAATTTTATTTTATAGCATTTATATATTTTTAGTTTGAATAGTTTACATATTTTAATTTTAATTTTACCAATATATAAATTATTTACTTAAAATTATTTTGAATAGACTGTAGCCGTGCATATGCACCGATTGTTCTACTACCTTGCGCTGTATTTTCTTTTTTCTTTAGTAGCAAAATTGTGATTTGATTAAGAAGTAAATTTATCTGTGAAACGTTAAAATTTAGAATTTGAAATAATATATAAAGTTTGAGAGTGTTGCAATAATAATTGATACAAAATTGTAAAACAGGCTATAATAACAGGCTATGTATTAAGTGAAAAAATGTTTGCTCCCAAACTATGCAGAAAACATATTAAAAATATATATCATGTCATGTAAAAAACAATTGGATTAAAGACTAAGCATAAATTAAGCACTCACCAGGTGCTTAACTGATGTGTTCCAGTAAAGATCCAGGGAAGATTGACTATGTTATCGCATATATAAAAAATAAATCAATTCCATAATCAAGGTTCTCAACAAATAATTGTTTTTTCTCAACCGCTCTTTTGTTTTGCTTCATATCCATCCTACAAAAGTTTTAAATCTTTTAATTAGGAGCTAATAAAATATTATTTCCACCTGAGTAAAGTATTATTGGTTTAGCATAATTATTGATCTGTCTAACGCTGCTTTTGAACGGTAATATTTCACTATGGACAGTTTGGTGAAGTATGTTGCATACAGGATGATACAAACTAACTCAAAGAATGTGGAGATTGTCAAGAATAGTACTGCAAAAATAAGAAAACACAGACATGTTTATAGACTAAATATATTTCAATATATAAATTAGGGTAAATAGTCACTTTTATCTCTCAATGTGTAATTCGCTGACAAATACGTTTCTGAAAGATGAAAATACAAAATTTAGTCCCTCAAATTGTAAAAAGTACGACAAATATGTCCTACCGTTTGCTTCCATCTATCATTGTTAATAAAATAGTATACATGACACAGATGGACAAATTTGTCACTAAAATGATTGTCAACGTGGATTGTCAGCATAGGAACATATTTGTCATGATATTTTTTTGCCTTTTTGTCTTCCCACTCAGCTAACAAATATTTCTTTGAAAGATGAAAATATAAAATTTAGTCAAAATATAAGAAGTGCGACAAATATATCCGGACGTTAATAATAAATTGTTTAAGAGAGAAGCTATGAAAAAATGGATAAAAAAACAGTAAAATACAACTTAAGATTTGAACTCTTATACTTTGATTATCTATCTATTTATCCATCTATCAAATTGTTAATTAGTTTTTTAATTAATCAATATAACTACTTATTTTCCAAAATAAAATAAAATTCTTTAGTTTTATGATATAAATAAATAGAGTTACCATTTAAAAAAATGAAAGCTTTTTATTTCTTGAAATTTTTTGTTTCTCCAACGAATTATTAATCTTTATTACGTACTCTATCATAGTATGTCAAATGGAATGCAAGGTTGCTACAATCTCTAAATCAGCGAAAGATACAACTCTACGTCTCAAAGGCAAAGAATAAATCTCTGTATTTTTTTTTTGTTTTTTTAAATTAAAGTTAACTTATGTATTAGTTTGAGCATTATTGTAATTTTTATTTAAATTTATTTGGGTTCTTTATATGCCCCTTCAGAATTTCAAAAAATTATGAATGATATTTTCAGTCCTTATTCAAAATTCGTCATTGTCTACATTGATGATGTTTTAAGCCAAAGATATGGTTTTCATAAACCACCTCCCATTTGCAAATTAAGAAAAAATCTGTCATTTCAATTGTGAATGATCATGTGGTAAGTTTGTTATCTTTTATAATAACTAGTTTAATTAAAAGTTATATATAATTAATAATCAATGTAAAAATCTAACAACATTTGGAAATTGTATGACATGGGACACTTCGAAGAGTCAGGGGTCCTCTGTTCTAAGACATAACACATGCAACTAATACACTACTATTTGACTTCTGAGATGCTGCAGTTAACAGAATTTCATGCTACTGCCAAGGTTCCCGCCAAACCTTCATGCAAGCACTAGTGCTGTAAAGGCCTTTTAGATCAGTTATTTAACTTATGCATTAATTGTTGTGGGAAAGGTTAAGCCGTTTGATTAAATTTAACTCTCGAGTGATTTATTGCTGGAATGACTCCTTCAAACCTGTTATTTGAGAAATCAATAGTTGAGAAAGTAGTTAAGATCCTCTCTAGCTCAATTTTGTTACCTTTTATGGTGACGTGGTACATAGAAGAATATTTTGTACTATTCATATATTGTGTTGGAGAATAAACCCTTTCACACTCACACACAGATATGAACATAGAATATATTTTAATGAACCTTGTGTATTTTCTTCTTATCAAGCACTTGCACATATGCACCTTTATATAGTGTTTTTATAAAAAAAAAAACTGTTACAACATAAAACAGAAAAAACTAACACTCTAACCAACTACTACTAACAATACCCTTACTTATATTTGGATCAAACTCAACACTCCCCTTTAATCCAAATCATTACAAGATATAACTCCCAACTCTATTATGAGTTTTACAAATCTGTCAGGCCTAATTGCCTTAGTTAGTATGTCAACTAGCTGAGTTTCTGTTGAACAATATGCCATTTCAAGCTTTCCATTATTCACCTGCTCCCTTAGGAAATAGAATCTGGTTTCAATGTGCTTGCTTCTCCCATGTGATACTGGATTTTTAGCTAAATTGATAGTTGACTTGTTATCAATTAGCAATTTAATAGATTTCTTTGCTTCAAACTTCAATTCATCTAGCAATGAATCTAGTCAAATAGCTTGGCAAGCAGAATATGAGCCTGCTATATATTCAGCTTCACAGGAAGACAAGGCCACCACAGGTTGCTACTTAGAGAACTAGGAAATTGGAGCACCTAGAAACTTGAACAAGTACCATGTAGTGCTTCTCCTATCTGTTTTGTCTCCACACCAATCTGAATCAGAATACCCCAGTAAACTCATTGTTCTCTGGTCTATCTTCCTAGGAAACAAAACACCATATTCCAATGTTCCGTTCACATACCTCAAAATTCTTTTGGTAACCGTCAGATGAGACTTCTTTAGATTATTCATGAACCTACTGATTAAACCAACAACAAAGGAGAGGTCAAGTCTACTGTTATACAGGTACCTCAAGGAGCCAACTAGTTGCTTATACATGGTTGGATCGACTGCTTCTTCTTCTGCTGCTATTTCCAATTTTGTATTAACCTATGCTGGAGTATTTGCAGGATTGCAATCTATCATATGAAATCTTTTCAATACATCAGTAGCATACTTCTGCTAGTGAAGCAGAATTCCCTTTGAGGTAGTTACAAATTCTAACCCAAGGAAATAAGCTAGAGTACCAAGGTCTGCCATCTCAAATTCCTGCATCATTTGTGCCTTAAAGAACTCAATACCTTTTAAATCATTGTCTGTTACCAATAGATCATCTACATACAAGAAAATCAGAATCAAACTTGTCTCCTTCTTCACATAAACACCATATTCAACTGAACATTTCTTGAATCCACTTTGAATCAAGAATGTGTCAATCCTTCTATTCCATGCCCTACGAGCTTGCTTTAGGCCATACAATGCCTTGTTAAGCCTGTACACTTTGTCTTCCATTCCTTTTTTTCACAAAGCCTAGTAGTTAAGTCACAAAAACAGGTTCCTCTAATGGACCATTCAGAAAAGCAGATTTTACATCCATGTGAAACAATGCCCAATTATGGTTGCTAGCCATTGCTACTACTAGTCTAACAGTCTCGATTCTTGCCACTGATGCATAAACCTCAGAATAGTCTATCCCAGGTTTTTGAAGGAAGCCTCTTGCCACAAGTCTTGCTTTATGCTGTGCAACAGTGCAGTTGGGATTCAGTTTCAACTTGAACACCCACTTCACACCAATTGTTCTCTTCTTATTTGGTAAGTCAACTAGCTCCCAAGTGTTATTCCTTTCAATAGCATTCAACTCTTCTAGCATTGTGTTCTTCCAAACCTTTTCTTGTAATGCTTCTTCATAACTATTTGGTTATGCATCTGCAAGTAATGAAAAGTGAGCCAATTCTCCTTCTTCTATTACCTCAATATCACTTCCCATTTCAAAATCAGAGTATCTAGTTGGCATCCTTCTCTCTCTTTGTGGCCTTTGATTTTGTGGTGATTCTGCCTCTGCATTTATTTCTACGTTTACAGTGCAAACCTCATTCTGATCTTCTTCAATTGTTGATATCATTGGTCTGATTTCACACCTTTGTCTACTTGAGTCCCATGCCTCTGCCTCATTGAAGTATACATCTCTACTGATCTCAACCTTCTGCTTGTGTGCATTATAGAGTTTATAGGCACCAGTAACATGATAGCCTATCAGTATCATTGGTTCACTTTTGTCTTCCAATTTCCTCCTTTTGGCATCAGGAATGTGTTTGTAGCATAGAGATCCAAAGATCCTGAGATGACTAACCAGTGGCTTTCTTCCAGACCAAACCTCTTCTGGGACATTCTCCTTCAATCTCTTAGTAGGACATCTATTCAACAAATAAGCTGTTGTAGTCACATCTTCTCCCCATAGTGAATGAGCTAGTTTCTTCTACTTCAGCATACTCCTTGCCATGTCAAGGATAATTCTATTTCTTCGTTCTGCCAAGCCATTGTGTTGTGGTGTATAAGGTGTCGTTACCTCATGAACTATTCCATGTTGCTCACAGTAGGTGTTTAATGCCTTGGAAGTGTATTCACCACCTCCATTTGTCCTCAAAACCTTCAAAGCTTGTTCACTTTGCTTCTCTGCCATCAACTTGAATTTCTGGAAAATTGAGAACACCTCATCTTTTGTCTTGATCAAGTATAACCACATCATTCTATTGTGCTCATCTACAAATGATGTGAAGTACTTGTTCCCACCCAGTGATGGTACCTCAAAAGGACCACACACATCAGAATGCACAACACCAAGTACACTAGAAGCTCTCATTGGCAAATGGGAATTGAAGGAATTTCTTGGTTGCTTGCCAATGAGACATACATCACACACCTTCTTTGGTACATTTAATTTTTGCAGACCTATAACCATATTATTAGTTACTAAAATATTCAAACTTTTGAAATTTAAGTGACCAAACTTGAGATGCCAAAGGCAGCTCAATTGGTTGATCTATGTAGCCATTAAACATTAAACTTTTGTTGCCTTAATGTTGGCTTGAAAGGTTCTATTTATTGAGAGTGAAGATCTCAAGACTAGCTTCAGACTAGGATCAAACAATTTTAGCATTCCACCCTTCATTGACACAGAGAATCCTTTTTCCACCAGTTGGCCTACACTCATCAGATTGCATCTCATCCCAGGAACATACAACCCATTTTTAATGAGTTTTATTTTCCCATCCTTTCTCTGAATAAGAATGTTCCCCATTCCTTCTGCACTTAGAGTTTTGCTATCCACCAATTTGATCTTGGATCTTCTATTTTCATCAAAATCACCAAGCCACTCCTTGTGACCTGTCATGTGGTTAGAACAACCAGTATCTAGATACCAAGCCTTAGAATGTGGGTTGCTATCACTAGTTGCCACTAACATCATAGGGTGTTCATCTTCTAAATCCTCATCTTGAGCTATGTTTGCCTTTTCTTTAGAATTCTTGTTTTGTTTTCCTTTTCCATGCCAACATTCAAAGGCATAATGCCCCCATTTCTCACAGTTATAACATTGAATCTTTCTTTTATCTTGGCCTTTCTTTCCTTTTTGATTACTGAAGTTCCCTCCTCCTTCTTTATTAGAGGATTTAGGTTTATCTCAAATCTTATCCTTTTCTTTGTTTGAGAACCAATTCCGTTGGCCACTGCCTTTTCTTTTCTTCCATTTCTTCTTGTTTCCATCATTATTGGTAAATTGGGCCTACATCACTTGATCCAAATCCCTTGAATTTGCCTTTTTCATTTAACCTCTGCTCATGGGCTTCAAGAGAATTTTGTAGTTCTTCAATCTTTAATCTTTCAAGATCCTTCAATTCTTCAACTGCTACCACAATGTGATCAAATCGAGGAGACAAAGGTCTCAAGATCTTTTCAACAATCATCTGATCTGACAATGATTCTCCACAAGTCTTCATTGAATTTACCAACAGCTACATTCTGTTGAAGTAATCAGCCACTGTTTCTTGATCACTCATTAAGAGGAGTTCATATTGTCTCCTTAAAGATTGCAACTTCACCTTCTTGGTCTTTCCTGTATTTCCAAATGCCTTCTGCAGAATTTCCCAAGCATCCTTGGTTGTACTAGCCTTTGCAATCTTCTCAAATACAACAAGATCAACACTTTGCCTTGAGTATCAAGACAAGCTTTCCTTGCATTGCAAATAGCTGAAGAAATGTCATCTCTAGACAATTTTTTATTTGAGACAAAAAAGAATCGAGTGTTGGATGAGGGAACCGGAACGTCTCCTTCCAACATGTTGAAGCTTAGGTCAATGATCTCCCACGAGAGTGAGGGATACCCAACTGATGTTAGAAGGTTATGAGAAAGGGCTAAAAAAGATGAAGTATCTTTCCCCGTGTTATTAATCCATTTGGGAATCCTTTGAGATGCCAATTTGTAGATAGATCAAGCTTTCAAAGATTGGGTAAAAAGAGTATGTTATTTGGTAACTTCCCTTGCAATATTGTATCTCAGAAGACTAAGAGTGACCATAGAGGATGAGAAATTAATTAACAAAGACAGAGAGCTCGGTTCAATGGAAGACATATCTAGGAAATCAAGAGTGAGCTCCCTTAAATAAGTTGCATTAGAATGAGGATTTCCAGTGTTGCTGCTTCAAATATCAGTTCATGTGTTGAAAAGAGTGACTGAGAGATCAAGCGCGACTAACTTTAACAGGTGAGAAATTTTGGAAGGATTGACACCAACAAATTTCGAGGCAAATAGATTTAGATGAGTTAGAGACACAATATCACCCCAGCCCGTAGAGAAAATCGACTAAATGGGTTGGACCGTTGGGTTGAACATTTTACCACTCCTAAACTTTTTCATATAATTTTATTCTTAAGAAAATGTAGGGATATGCTAGGTGCACCCAACATTATTGCTGGTGCACCCAGCAATTTATTGAAAGGTCAATTTTGCCCTTTATTTAAAAACATAAAAAACTTTTTCCCTCTTTCGGAAGCATTCTGTCTTCTCTCTTCCGCGAAAAAGCTTTTCTCCTCTCTTCTCTCTTCCGCGAAATTCCTTGGTGGTCTTCTTCTCCGCGAGGCTTCTCCGGCTTCATCTTCTCCGCGAGGCTCGTCTTCCATTTGCATTCGAGGTAGGTGGCCTTCTTCTTAGCTTTCCTTTTGTTTTGCACTGTATGTGTAGCATTTAGGGTAGGTTAGTTGAACCTTAGGGTAGATGAACCTTAGGGTAGAGGACGCCGGAAAAAATGGCGGAAGCTTGGTGACGGTGAGCCTTCCGGAAGACCCGTTAGGGGTTCTTCCGGAACTTCCGGAAGAAGATCTTCCGGAAGATTTCCGGAAGAAGGGTTCTTCCGGAGGTAATGAAACGACTTCCGGAAGAACAGGTCTTCCGGAAAGCTCTCGAAACACCTCTTCCGGAATGTCTCCGGAAGATGTACTTCTTCCGGAAACATTCCGAAAGATGGTTCTTCCAGATGACCTTTCAGTGGTTCCGGAAGCACTTTCCGAAAGACCCTTCTTCCGGAATGGTTCCGGAAGAAGTACTTCTTCCGGAAATATTTTTTTTTTTAAAAAAATATTATTTTTGTTAATTGTTTTTGTTAATTGTTTTAGTTTATTTTTTTATATCATTTTAGTTGACTAATTTACTAATTATTTAATTTAAAATTACTTATGTATTATTTTATAAATGAAGTAGTTTATTTGTATAAATAAAGTTGTGTATGTTTGGAAATATTTTTTTCCAATTATTGTTTTATTTGTATATATAATTTTAGTTGTGTATGTTTACTAATTATATATTTTGAAAGTAGTTGTTTTTTTTTTGTCTATAAATAAAGTTTTTTATTTTATTATAAATAAAGTTGTTTATTTGATTATAAATGAAGTATTTTTTTTTTATAAATGAAGTTGTTTAATTTTTTTTTAAAATTAAGTTGTGGATGTTTAGTAATGAATTATTTTTATATTAGTTGTGTTTTTTTTTATAAATGAAGTTGTTTATTTTTTTAAAAAAATTAACTTGTGGATGTTTACTAAGTAATTTAGTTGTGTTTTTTTTAGAAATGAAGTTTCTTATTTTATTTTTTAAATTAAGAGTTGGATGTTTACTAATTAATTTTTTTTACATTAGTTGTGTTTTTTTTTTATAAATGAAGTTTGTTTAATTTTTTTTTAAATTAAGTTGTGGATGTTTAGTAATGAATTATTTTTATATTAGTTGTGTTTTTTTATAAATAATTGAAGTTGTTTATTTTTTTTAAAAAAAATTAACTTGTGGATGTTTACTAAGTAATTTAGTTGTGTTTTTTTTTAGAAATGAAGTTTCTTATTTTTTTTTTAAATTAAGAGTTGGATGTTTACTAATTAATTTTTTTTTACATTAGTTGTGTTTTTTTTATAAATGAAGTTTGTTTAATTTTTTTTTAAAATTAAGTTGTGGATGTTTAGTAATGAATTATTTTTATATTAGTTGTGTTTTTTTTATAATAATTGAAGTTGTTTATTTTTTTAAAAAAAATTAACTTGTGGATGTTTACTAAATAATTTAGTTGTGTTTTTTTTAAAATGAAGTTTTTATTTTTTTAAATTAAGTTGGATGTTTACTAATTATTTTTTTAATTATTATGTTTTTTTTATAAATGAAGTAGTTAATTTTTATAAATAAAGTTGTGTATGTTTGGAATTTTTTTTATTTTTGTTTTATTGTTATATATAATTTAAGTTGTGTATGTTTACTAATTATATTTTTAAATTAGTTGTTTTTTTTTTTAAATAATTTTTATTTTTATAAATGAATTTTTTTTATTATTGTGTTTTTTTTATAAATGAAGTTGTTTATTTTTTTTTTTTTTAAAAATTAACTTGTGATGTTTACTAAGTAATTTAGTTGTGTTTTTTTAGAAATGAAGTTTTTTTTTTTTTAAATTAAGTTGGATGTTTACTAATTAATTTTTTTACATTAGTTGTGTTTTTTTATAAATGAAGTTGTTTATTTTTTTTAAATTAAGTTGTGGATGTTTAGTAATGAATTTTTTTATATTATTGTGTTTTTTTTATAAATGAAGTTGTTTATTTTTTTAAAAAATTAAGTGTGGATGTTTACTAATAATTTAGTTGTGTTTTTTTTAAAATGAAGTTTTTATTTTTTTTTAAATTAAGTTGGATGTTTACTAATTAATTTTTTTTACATTAGTTGTGTTTTTTTATAAATGAAGTTGTTTAATTTTTTAAAAATTAAGTTGTGGATGTTTAGTAATGAATTATTTTTATATTAGTTGTGTTTTTTTTATAAATGAAGTTGTTTATTTTTTTTAAAATTAAGTTGTGGATGTTTATAATAATTTTTTTACATTAGTTGTGTTTTTTTTATAAATGAAGTTGTTTAATTTTTTTTAAAATTAGTTGTGTATGTTTAAAATAATTTGATTTAAGTTAGTCTTATTTGTTTATAAATAAAGTTGTTTTTTTATAAAGAAAATTGTGTATATTTTGACCGAAAAAAATACGTGTTCGACATGATTTACAGATCATGGCCAGAACACGAGGTTTAGGTCGTGCCATAGGTAGAGTTGTAGGCAGAGATAGACCTGCTGACGAGGATGCTGGCGATGTTCCCGAGAGGCGTAGGCCTACTGCCTCAGCCCGTAGGCTACGCGTTCATCAGATGACTACGGAGGGACGTGATATGGCTGAGGACGTCGCTGACATGACTGATGATGTCCCTGAGCAGCCTACGGAGGCACCTGAGATGCGTGCGGACGCACAGGGTGCTGATAGTGGTGAGGGGTCAGATGGTGATGATGCTGCATGAGGGATTCCTGGTGGTCCACGTGACCCGTCAGTGCTCACATCATTTGCCGAGCATGTTGCACATGCTGTGTGGAGTGGACAGGTATTTTAATTTGTTAATTATTTGTCATTGTTGATTTATTTGTTTATGATTAATTTTTTTAATAATTGTATAATTTGTACTTCAAATCAGGAACGTCCTGATTTGAAGTTAGTGTCACATGGGAGGAAGGTGACACTGATTGGGAGGCCAGTGCCTGAGATTGAAGGCATGGTGGCTGCCACAGGATTAAGTCCACTGATAGATTGTTCAGTTATTACTGGCGATCCTGGACTTATATCCGCATTTGTGGAGAGGTGGCACAGTGAGACTAGCACCTTCCACCTTCCTGTAGGAGAGCTGACGATCACATTGGATGATGTGTCGTCCATCCTACATTTGCCCATCACTGGCGCCTTGCACAATTTCCACGCTCTTTCTACGGAGGAGACCAGATTCTTGCTTACGGAGTTGCTGGAAGTGTCTGCCGAGGAGGCCAGAGCCGAGACAGCACTCACACGTGGAGCATATGCCGAGAAGGTCTTCCGGAAGTTACTCAGACCCATTCCGGAAGAAGGTCTTCCGGAAGTGTTTTTTGGAAGCACTTCTTCCGGAATGGGCCTCAGTTGTGCCTAAAATTTCTTCCGGATACATTTTTTTTTACTGTTTTTCTTCTCTAAAAACTAGCCAGAAAAGAAAAAAAATACCCATAAAAGCGTACCTCCGACAAAATAGGAAGAACAGCCACTAACAAAACTTCAAATACGGAACACGGGACCACCAATGGAAACTGCAAAAGGGACCACCGAAACAACAACAAGCAACCAAAACGGAAGAAACAAAGCAGAGAAGAAACAAGCAGAGAAGAAAGCGCAGTAAAAAGAAGCGTGTACGCGTTAATTTAAAGAAAATTACACAAGGGCAAAATCGTCATTACATACGCATTAAATATTATTTTATTTTTACTTATTATTATAAAATGAAAATTCTTTTTTCTTCATTTCGTCATTACATACGTTCACTAATTATTTAATTATTTATGTATAATAATATTAATTATTTTATAATTTAGTTTATCCATTAAAAGTAAAATATTACAAAATAAATTTTTTTTTTTTAAAAAGGAAACTTCCGGAAGAAGGTTCTTCCGGAAACTTCCGGATGACGTTCTTCCGGAAGTAGTTTGTGGGTACTTCCGAAAGTCACAAATTCTTCTTCCGGAAGAAGTTTTTTTCCGGAAACTTTCCAGAAAACCTTTTTCCGAAAATTTTCCAGAAAAACTTCTTCCGAAAAAAGAATTATTGAAGGGCAATTTCGCCACTTCACTGTTTGCTGGGTGTCCCAGCAATAATGCTGGGTGCACGTAGCAACTCCCGAAAATGTAACATGTGTCTCTAAGTATATATACTCTTCAAGAAATTAAAAGTATTTTTTGTTCATAAAAGTATTATCAGCGTGTATGCCTATAGTGATCTCAAATCGGACTATACAATTTGTAATAATGCATATATATTGATTGATTTCTTAATTAATGATTGTAAAATCCTGATTTTAAATTTATTTTTTTATATGAGCAGTGAAAATAATATAATCTTTATATGAAGTATTTTTTATATAAAAATATTTTTGTCTTTTTATAAAAAAAATATATATATATCATTAAAATGTTTTAATTTGTAAAATAGAGTTTAATATTAGAAATTTTGAGAAAAGTACATGAGTCCAACTTGGGAGCCGGCCACCGTGGACAATTAAATTTGGTGGTCCATTTTAGATCATGTTTTATTCACCATCAAATTTATTAGTATAACATGCAACGTTGAAAATTGGTTACCAAAAACAGTTTTAATCAGTTTAAAATAATTTAAGTTATTAAATTATATTATTTTTACATCAATTTATTTTACTCTAGTACCCTTTAATTTTATTGAACATTTAAATACATTAGAGGTATTAGAGGTGCCTTATGGTGACGTGGGAAAGTGGTTGCCGGCGGAAACAAAACAAATCAGAAACTTTAGTCCCGTATGTATCCACAGCCACCGCAAGAAAGGGTAAGAGAATATGGAGACTCAAAGGCAAAGCGAGAAGATGGCTTCACGAGTATCAGTGTTTTGGATGTGAAAAGAGATTGTTTTTCTGCATAACCATGAACCTCGAGCTTTACTGGAAAAAGATATTGACACAAAACCATTCTACAATTCCAATCCTAATACGAAAAATGTAAGAAAAGAGAACAAATACGATACAATTCAAAAATGAAAAGTCCGATTTATCTGCTATAATCCAAAATGTATCATTTAAAAATACTAGTCCACCAAAGCAATTAATGTTCCCAACTTGACAATCGAGGACAAATACCGTACAATTAAAATAAAAAGTTTACATGACCGCAATTCTTTATCACTAGTATATGATTTTTGTCATAATTAGATCATTATTTATTTCCTTTACGATCTAATTAAACTAATTTGTTGTCGTGCATGCAAGCACATATATGATTCATGTTTGAAATTGTGAATTTTGAGAATTATATATATTTCTTGTAAATTAATAAAATACATAATAAATATGAAAAAACTAAAAACTTTTCTTCCATCAAACGTTTTCCTTAAGTAAAAAATAAATAAATAAAAATACACAGACAACTTACAGATATGCTATGTGTTGATGATATTAAGAGGTGTTAAATTCGTAATCAACTGTTTGAATTGCGAGAGCTAGTATGCAACATTCAACCTTCTCATTGTATGTGTTCTTATTGTATGGGGCTATTGTTGGTTCATAATACTACGTAGGCAGTACCTACAGCACGGGACTAATACTTTGTGAGTCATGATCGAAAATTAAGAGCTTCAGCAATTTATAGCAAAATTGGGTAAAAGGAGGCAGTCATGTTTTCTTTCAAGACTTAGATCACAAGTTTACAGTCAGAGATACTGAAGATCTAAGGAGATAAATTCCTGCTATTCAACACACAAATGATACACGATCATGTAAAAAAATACATAACTTATACGCTTATTACAACACACGAATTGAAAGAGTAAACTTGTCACACCAAATTTTTGAGCATGTTCAACATCACGTTCAGCAACACCAAAGGGACAAAAATAGAATGCAGTAGAAGAATGACCTCAACTGAAATGGCGTTCACTATATGGGACAGCAACTTGACACCTGTATGTTGTTCCACATAAATATCAGGTTAGGGATTATCAGATTGAAGATTATGATACAATTTTTCATAAAGTAACACCTGACTTCTAAAAATATATAATCATAATGTGATTCATAAAAAAAAAATATTATCTTAAAATAAACTCTAAAGCAATGTATTAGATTAAGATAAAATATACAATTTTGGAAATGCAATATGCTTAGTTTAAGTTTTTTATTTGCTTAGTGGAATGATTATAATTTTTAGACTCTATTATTTACTTTTTATTTCTCAGTTTTTTTTTCATTTCAAATACTATGTTATTTCTTTGTTATGTCAAATCTAAATATAAATTACATTTAGTTTAAATTATCTGCTTTAATTGGGGTGCAACTTGGGAGAAGAACTGAGTGTTGTGTTTCAAAAAAATTAAACATATTTTTAACCACATATTTTTTAGTTAAGGTAAAGATCACAATTATAATTCACGGAAAAATAATCATTTAAGAAAAATAATCATGTTCAAGATTATTATATACTAAGGATTATATGTATTTAAATTATTCATATAAATTATTTTACATAATTTATAAAAACTATACAAATTCATTTGTACATATAAGTAATACAAATTTTTTATTTTAATATAAGTAATACAAGCTTCTTTGGAGATGGAGGCATTGGACACCATCTCAAGCATGATTTCACCTAAACCTTGATAAAATTAAGAAGGTAAGCACTTGTTGATCCTTCTTCATCCTCAACAAAGTCTCTTTTTTGATTCATTTTGTGATAAAGAAACCTCATTTTCAGGTTGTGTAGAACCTTTCTCCACAACCGCCTAAGCATCTTGGAAACCAAGCAGAGCCTTCATGTGGCGACACCAATTATCATAATTTTCTTTTATAACACGAGGGAATTGAAACAAGTTCTTCTAGTCATTATTTGTCATCTCTCGCCTTACTAGTACTTCACTCTACTCATTAAGTGTTTCCCTCAATTCTCATGACCTAGGCTCTGATTTCACTTTGTAAAAAGGAGTATTTTTATACGAGCAGTTAAAAATATTTACGAAGTATTTTTTACATAATACTTTTGTCTATTTATATATTTTTTTTTACAATTAAACATCTAATACCATAACTTTTAATCAAGTTCACCTGGGTCCTGTAATTTATTTTTGTCTTTATTTAAGAAAAAAGTATTATTTTAATTATGGAACATATTTAAATTTTTGTTGATAATTAACTAATTTTTTAATAGAAAATTTAAAAACTAAAAGATGTAGTTTAATATTTTGCTAAAAAATTAAAAGCAATGACACCAAAAAAAATATAAAAAGTATATCCTAAAAGCATTTCATAAAAACAAAATGCTAATTCCGGAGTTATGTCATTACTATATATCATTAAAATGTTATAATTTATAGAATAGAATTTAATATTAGAAATTTTGAGAAAGCTAGATATATGCCCAACTTCGGAGCGGGCTACCGTGGTTCATAAAATTTGGTGGTCCATTTTGGATCATGTTTTATTCATCATGCATCGACTTTATTAGTAGGTTAAATTATTCATTTGTTGTCTATAATTTTGTTGTGATTTATATAGTTAAGTCTTTATAGTTTGAAAGTGATTTTTTAGTTTTTATAATTTATATTTCAATTTTTTTAATTCTTATGATTTAAAAACAATTTTTTTTTAATTTTTATAGTTTGTATTTTAATTCTCTTTTAATTATTATAGTTTGAAATTGATCTTTTTAGTCCCTATAATTGTATTTTAATTATCTTTCAGTTCTTATTACAACAAAAATTATAAAAATAATTAACTGCAAATTAGTTATAAATTATCAACTATTTTTTATTACAAATTATCTTGCGATAAATTAGTTATGAATTACTTGTTAATATTTTTGTAGTTAATTATAATTGATAATATTACTCATATTTTGATGGTAAGGACTAAAAGAAAATTAAAATATAAAGTATAAGGACTAAAAAAATATTTTCAAACTATAGAGAATAAAAGAGAATTAAAATACAAATGATAAGGACTAAAAAATCACTTTCAAACTACATGAACTAAAAGAAAATTAAAATATAAACTATAAAAACTAAAAATTTCACTTTAAAACTATAAGAAAAATGTACAGATGATAAAATTATAGGAACTAAATAAATAATTAAGCGTTGCTAAAATATGCAACGTTGTAAACTGGTTAAAAAAACAGCTTTAACAAGTTTAAAATAATTCAAGTAATTAAATTGTATTATTTTTACAACAATGTATTTTACTCGAGTACACTTTAATTTATTGACCATTTACATTAGAGGCATTATGTGGCTTATGGTGACGTCAGAGAGTGGTCGTCGGCAGAAACAAAACAAATAAAAAACTTTAGTGTAGTATGTATCCACAGTCACCGCAAGAAAGGGGAAAGAGAATATGGAGACTCAAAGGCAAAGTGAGAAAATGGCTTCACAAGTATTAGTGTTTTGGATGTGAAAAGAAACTGCTTTTCTGCATAAGCATGAACATTGAGCTTTACTGGAAAAGATATTCACACAAAACCATTCTACAATTTCAATCATAATACGAAAAATGTGAAAAAAGAGAACAAAAATATAGAAAACTTTGTATATCCACGTTTGGTCCAACAACCAACATCATTTCCAGATTCTATAAAATCAAAGAGAACAAAAACTATCATAGTCAATAAAGGATGTAGAAAAGCTATCAAAATTTAACTTCCCCACTTCAAAATAAAAAATAAAAAAGGGAACTAAAATTAAATCAATCGTCGGATTTTGGCTAAAGGTGGAAGCTGCTCGTCACGATTTCGTGTGGTGTCAACATCTCGTCATCGTCGACCACAATAAATACATTTGTGGCGTTTAGTAAAAATTCATGAATTCTTTTAATCATATTTACTGCGAATAAATAAAACTTCTTTAGATGGTATTATTGAGAATTTTTAGATGAGTTTTTTAAGAATCAAAGAATTACTTATATTTTTATTTGTTATTTTAATTATTTATCGCATTATATAATTTAATAAAAAATTACATGTTATTATTATAATAAAGAAAAAAGTAAACATAAAAATTTATTTCATATCAAATGTTATTTAGGATAAAATTTAAATAAAAAATATAAACGGACAAATTACAGACATGCCATGTGTTCATGATATTAAGAAGTGTTAAATTCATAATCAACTGTTCGAATTCCGAGACCACGTTAGCAACCTTCTAACTGACGTGTTCTTATTGTATGGGGTTATTATTGATTCATGATACTATTCGAATTCCGAGACCACGTTAGCAACCTTCTAACTGACGTGTTCTTATTGTACGGGACTAATATGTGAGTCATGATCGATAATTAAGTGTTTCAGCAATACTTAAGCATGGAGAAATTAAATACTAATTACTAATTAACTACCTTACTTTCTCTCTCTTTTGATTTTTTATGACATTTTTGCTATGGATTTTGAGGAAGCTGAAAAAAGGTTGAGATTTAATTAATAATCATGGATTTTTTTTTCTTTCTCATTGATCTCTTTGGCTTTTAAATTAATCATCACTTTTTAAAAAAGTGTCTTTTCTGTTGTTTTGAGAGCTTTTTCTTTCATGGGGTGGTCCTCTAATATACTACCTTTTGCTTTATTTTGTTTCAATAGTTAAGATTCTAATAATAGTTACTTTTTTCATTTTTTAAATTTTTTTCTTGGGGGTGTTTCAAGGGTATTAATAACTGTAGAAGTAAGCTTCATGATGATGAATCAAGTTTAAATCAAGTAGTTTTGATGATGACAAAAAGCTCAAAAGAATGATGTCAAGATTTAGTCAATAAATTCAAGATCAAGATTGATTTCAAGATTCAAGAAAAGAAATCAAGAAGATTCAAGATTCAATAGAAGTTGATTTCAAGATTCAAGAAAAGACATTAAGAAGAATCAAGATTCAAGAGAAGATGAATTCACAAGGGCAGTATTGAAAATGATTTTTCAAAAATCAAACATAGCAAAATTTTGTTTTACAAAAAGAGTTTTCTCAAATTTTTTAAGTTACTAGAGTATTTACTCTGAGGTAATCAATTACCAATTTCCTGTAATCGATTACCAATGATAGAATTTGATTTCAAAAAGATTTTAACTGAATTTGCAACGTTCCAATTGATTTTTAAATGGTGTAATCGATTACAATATATTGGTAATCGATTACCACTGTATCTGAACGTTGAAATTCAAAATCAATTGTGAAGAGTCATATCTTTTCATAAAATGCACTGTGTAATCGATTACATGGTTATGCTAATCGATTACCAGTGACAAGTTTTGAATAAAAGGTCAAGAGATGTAACTCTTCCAATGGTTTTTTCAAGATTTTCTCAAGGTTATAACTCTTCCAATGGTTTTCTTGACCAAACATGAAGAGTCTATAAAAACAAGACCTTGACTTGCATTCGAAGCACTTCTTGAACAACTTTTGAGAAATATTGAAACATTTGCTTTTCATCTTTCTTCTTCTTCCTTTTGTCAAAAAGCTTTCTAAGTTTTCTGTTTTCCAAACCTTGTTCTTCTGCAAGTGAAAATTATGCAGAAAACAAAAGTGTGCTATATCTTTTCATTCTCTTCTCTCTTTGCCAAAAAGAATTCAATAAGGACTAATTGCCTGAATTCTTTTTGTGTCTCTCTTCTTCCTTTTCCAAAAGAACAAGGGACTAACCGCCTAAATTCTTTTGTGTCTCCCTTCTCCCTTTCCAAGAGAATTCAAAGGACTCAGTCTGAGAATTCTTTTGATTTTTTCCTTTCCCTTAAACAAAAGATTTCAAAGGACTAACCGCCTGAGAATTCTTTGTCTTAACACATTGGAGGGTACATCCTTTGTGGTACAAGTAGAGGGTACATCTACTTGGGTTGTTGTAACTGAAAACAAGAGAGGGTACATCTCTTGTGGATCAGATCAAATGGAAGGTACATCCACTTTGTTGTTCAAAGAGAACAAGGGAGGTACATCTCTTGTGGATCTTTGCTTGTAAAGGATTTTACAAGGTTGAAAGAAATCTCAAGAACTGGTGGTTGCTTGGGGACTGGATGTAGGCACGGGTTGTTGCCAAACCAGTATAAAATTCTTGTGTTTGTCTTCTTCCCTACACCTTTTAATTTCCGCTCTGTACTTTACTTTTACGCTTTACTTTTGTTTAAGTTACATAACTTAGTAGTAAAGCCTAATTGAGTCTAGTAACATTAAGAAAGATAAGTTTTAATTAGTCAAGGTACATTAATAATTAATTCAACTCCCCCTTCTTAATTATTCCGAGGCCACTTGATCCAACAACAACACACCTTCATCTTCATCAGCTAAGGTCTCAGCCATTTCTTCAATTACAAACCTCAATTTCCATTTCTTCAATTTTCACTTGTATGGAGATACCAAACAGAAATAGTCAGGAACATTTAACAGAAAAAGAACTAAACAACTACTGGTAGTTTAATTCTTGGTTACTTTAGATAAATAAGAATGTAAAAAGTATAGGTAACTTTGATCTGGCAGTCACTGGTCACAATATCATGAATGAGATTTGAAAAGGAGAGGAAAGAAACAAGTAACAATACAAAAAAAATATCTTTGGAATTGAGCCATGCTCAAACTGAAAAATTAACTCTTGTATCTTAGTTTCATTTTCAGAAATAACCTTAGATTTTGGCTTTGGATTATAAATGGGGCATATAAATAAGATTTTTGTGCCATAATTAGAATATGAAAAACATACATTTATTAATGCCTAAATCAAGGTATTTTATTTTTCTATTTTGAGTAAACAATGATAAAGAACATGAAAATTAACCAACAAATGTCAAGCATGCAACAATATGCTATTAAATTAAATCCCAAAAGTAGCATAGTCATCATCTCTATCCGGTCTCAACACATGTGAATTTGAAGTTTAAAATAGGGAGAGAGAGAGAGAGAGAGAGTATTATGTGAAGTGGAAGCAAAATTGTTTCAACTTCATAGGATTAGACCAAATGGGTTTACCTGGTAGCATACCACAGTTTTCACCTAGATAGCTAGGTCCTGCATTCCATTAAATAAAGGATGCATGGCCTATAATATATTAATTATTCAATATCGTAGTTGGTTTATAAAATCTCTGTGAAGCCATGAATAATTAAATATTAGAACTCTATGTAGGATATGTAGTATATGAGTATATTGGGTATTATTTGCTTTCTTTCTTGTCTTCTTTAATCTTTTCCATTTCTGTAAAATCTCAGGTTGTCTCAGATTGCAGCACATCTCCCTGGCCGCACAGACAATGAGATTAACAATCCCTGGTCTCAGATTAACAATTTCATGCAACCAACCAGATAAGCATAATCATATATTCAACCAACGAAAATTGAAATCCAAGCAAGAGAAAAAAGAGCGATCTTGCCTTGTTAACCAGTTTTGTCAAACAAATGTTAATTAACTATATACTCTTTTCGTCAAATTTCAAAATTGATGAATTCAAAAATTGGATCCTGAAATTCTAGTAACAGCAAAGTTCTAGCTAGTTAATTCTAAGTAGCAGAGATTTCGGATTATAGTTATAGATATATAAATTAAACATGCATTGTGTCTAATATTTTTTCTTTTACAGGAGCAATACAAGATGAGTTGCAATCAATGCACCAAATCTGCCGTCAATGCACCATTCCATACAATGATGCAGCATGCAGAGTCATCAAATCTAAAAGTCGATCAGATAGTTTCTTTTATTTAAGGGGTGAGGATCGTTCATCCTAAGTGAAAAAAATGCAATTTATACGTGTAGTCTAGTCCCTTGATATATTAGTAATGGGAAGCATTGAAAATACAAGATGAAAATGTTCAAGAATGAATTATATACACCATCGAAATGAATGTTTTTCATGGATGTCAATGTTACAAAATTTCTTATTGGAAAATATCAATGGTGCAAAATTTCTTATCAATTCATAACAGTTTTGTCTCCAGTATCCTAAAATTTTTGTAAGTTTTATAGAAAGGAGTGATATGATATTCTTACCAGGAATTTGAGGAGAAGACGTTGTTCTGCTTGACCCTGGCCTTCTTCGGCTTTTTAACTCCTCCGGTACTAGGAATTTTTTGTGTGTTCATTGATAAAGGTCTTCTAGAGCATAACTAGGAAGCCATAGTCACAGGCTTAGTTTGCAAATACTCCTCTGGTACCCACTGCTGGGCACAGACCTCGAGGTGCAGCAAAGATAGTGAAGTTTGCCAAAATGCAAGTCTAGGAAGTTCGACGACGAGTCTCAAGAGGATGAAGAGTACGAAGAAGACGACGACGAAGAAAACGTGCCCTCTCCCTCCACCGCTCTCGTTGTCATCGTCGCCGTCCCTGGTTCCTCCATTTTCAACGGCGGCGGTGGCGCTCCAATTTCAAAGCCCACTGCCACCATTGTCCTCGCCGACTCATCCGATCCAAAGTGGTGTCGCCTGGAGCTAATCGAGGAGAAAAAGCCGCCGTCGCCGCCGCTAGATGACTCGCGGCGGCTGTTTCAGTGGTTGTGAACCGATGACGATGACATCGAGCTCTTGCAAGGGTTCCTCGACTACACATCGCAGTGAGGATCCTTGCACCACAACGACACCGCGTTGTTCTGCGACCAAATCAAGTAGAAGCTCCAACTCGATTTCAACAAGAATCAGCTCGTGAAGAAGATCCGAAGGCTGAAAAAGAAGTAGCGAAACGTCCTCAACAAGATTTGCTCTGGCAAGGAATTCTCCTTCAAGAGCGCTCACGATCAAGCCACCTTCGAAATCTCGCGCAACCCTAACCTTAATTTTAGCCCTGTAATTCTTAAGAATGAAACGATTTTCAGGAATTCCACGGAGAAGAAAACACCAAAACGCTCTCGGCCTCGATCGGCGGTGAAAATCGAGCCAAATGAATTGAGTGCAAAATGACTGACATAATGTGGGCTAGGGTAGAGGGCGAGTATGCGAGGGGAAAAGATGAAAATTTAGGCGAGATTCAAAGATGGTGTTTATAAAACCCGTCTTTGGATAATGCAGTTCAACAACGGTGTTCCAAAAACGATGTTGTAACGCATAGATGACGTCATTTTTTTGCAAAAACGTTAAAATAAATTTTTTATTTACTAAATTGCCACCGTCTCTAAAATAACATCGTTTTTAGAACCACCAATGTAGAATGCGCGACGTAGAATACTATTATTTTAGTAGTGTTTAAATCAGCTATGAAAATATAACGGATTTTGAAGGTTAAAAAAAAGTTTTTAAAATTGACTTTATACTATTTTTCTTTCTATTTTAAAGATATTTCATATCTAAAGAAAAAAATACAAGTAATTTTACTTAAGTTGGAGTTATCATTTTAATTCATAAAATTTTAGTGGAAAACAATTTTATACATGGATTCTATGTTTGATATTGCTTGGTCAAAATTATATATGCTAGATAGGAAATTTGACATAAAAAAGAATTGAGAAGTTGAGAACAAATATGCATGTTTTGATGGATACAGAGTATGAATCCAATTGTTCCCTTCATGCGGTAAAGCAAAAATAAAACAAAAATAATGTCCATTTTTATAATAGAGTAAATATTGGCACAACAAATATTCTATTATTGAAGCTATACATATTTTTGGATGCTAAACTGAATATAGAATCTGGAAATATGAAACCAGTTAATTTGAGTACCCTTACACTTACTTTTATTTCATCTCATTTTCGCTTTTTTATTACATCATCATCTGTTATTTATTTATACTAAAAAATCTTTTTAATTTATCTCAGTTCACTGGTTTAAGGTTGCGAAAACCCTAGCCAAACACACTATAATGGGAGCCTTGTGCGCTGGATAACCATCTAGGTGTATAAAATTCTTGCCTTTTATTTTGATAAAAGGATTGTAAATTAACAAGTGCTCCCCTGACCCCTATGATTAAGTGAAATTTCAGATATCCCTTCTACTTTTCAAAGACGAATATAAAATAATGTGATTTTTTTTATGCAGTGCTGTTGGGCCACATACCATAATTAATGGCAAAGAAGTCGTCAATTTTTCATGCAACGCTGCTGGGACAATTGGTAGGACTCAATCTTAAAGTTTGTTTATGAGGAAATGCTTGTATGCTTATGATAATTTTCCTTCTCCATGTCCACCTTGACTGTGAAGCGAGAATAGCAAATTTTTTAGCAACCCTTGAATTAATTATGTACTCTGGACTTTCCACCATGTTCAGTGTAATTCCTGCTTTCTCTTATTTTTAGCAACCTTTAGCTTAAAAAAAAGCAGTTGTTTGAATTGCATGCTGCAATATGTTTTTCCTCATCATCAGCATTTATGAAGTTGCATGGAGAAAAGCTATATATCATAGTCAATAAAGGATGTAGAAAAGCTATCAAAATATAACTTCCCCACCTCAAAATAAAAAAGGAACTAAAATTAAATCAATCGTCATCGGTTTTTGGCAAAACGTGGAAACTGCATGCTCGTCATGAATTCGTGTGGTGTCGACATCTCGTTTGTCGTCAACCACCACTACTAGGAATTTGTGTTTTTACGACAAGAATCTTACGACAGTTCTTCTAGAACCGCTTTAAAAAACAAGACGGTGGCATTTTTGTAATTACTTTAGCAAAATAGTCTTTTACATGCACGTTCTGAGACGGTTATTGAAAACCTCCTTAGAATCCTTAGAATGTGTGTTGGTCATAAAAAATTATAACGGGTTTTATTAAAAACCCATCGTTATCTCAGTTGAATTTAAAAGCCCAATGTATGTGTCCACGTGCAGCCAGCAAAAATCTCTCGAACCCTTGAGCTTCCACGCAGCAAGCTCGATCTCTCGAACTTCCGCTGCCACCCTCCGTCAACAAGTTTGCCTTCCCTTGGTGAAGAGCTCCGTCGAAGTGCATCATCTCTCTCTCACTTGCGGCATCGTGTGTCTCATTGGGCAGGAACCCTAGGCCCCAATCCGCTTAGTTCTGTTATGATGTAGAGGTGTGGTAACTCTCTCTCTCTCACTCACTTACTCACTGCTTTGATTTTGTGTTGATGATGTTGTAGAAGAAGAAGAATGGCGGCGATAACGGCAACAACAAGGAGAACGAAGACTCCACCATCACCTAAAGCATTTGAGCATGTTTCTTTTTGTGGAGTTGTCTGTGGTATCCATCCCCACATATTCTCATTTTAATTTGCATTTGCATTTGCGTTTCATTTGGCATTTTGTTTCTTTCAGGAAGCTTCGTTTGGGCATCAATGGCCTCGTTCGATGAAACTCCTCCCAGAAACTCCAAGAACGGCGAGAAGATCTTCAAAACCAAGTGCGCTCAGTGCCACACCATCGACAAAGGTGCCGACAACAAACAAGGTATCTATCGTCACTCATCACCTTCGGTTCCTTTTTTTTCTTTACCCTAATTAACAATCAGATCTACGATTCTGATGCTACTTTTACATCAGCTTTTACTTAAATCTTGATACTCCATGCTCTAAGGTTCAGGGTTTTAGTCGAATAGAAAAAAGGATTTGTAATTATTGTTTATTTTAATTAATGGCTATGTGATATACTATTGTGATTTTTTCGTTGTTTAGGTTCGAGAGTTACTCTGTATTGATGTTGAGGGAAACATTATGCTTGTTGAGGCAACATGGGTTACTGCCTCCCAAAACTATATGCAAAGTAACAGGAGTTTGAACTTTATTTTTAATTTGGACCACAAATAGACTTTAGTTTGGCTTCCTTATCTTAATGGGAGATACATGTGCAAAGATAAAAAAATCATATTTAGTTTATGGGCTTGAGATGATGAAAACTATGTTCTGATTTAGTTCATATTTCTCACTAGTCAAGTAAACAAAATTGTTGCTTATGAATAGTTCTGTAACTTCTTCCTCTACCACAAACGATTTTATAAAAAAAATTCACAAAATGAAATTGATGTCAATAGTGACATATACTGACAACTTGTGTTTGTGGTAATATCAATTTATTCTATTTTTTTGTCAATAAGAGGGAAGAGTAGATTGACAACTTGTGTTTGTGGTAATATCAGTTTATTCTATTTTTTATTTGAGAGAGCTAAGCACTGCTGAAATGAAAGTGGATAGTATATAATCAAACTGAAGAATCTACTGATTTTATTTATCAGTAATTACATGAATGAGTAAAATGTAAGTATAATTATTATAAATCTGTTGTTCTGCACTGCAGTTAACCTGAATTAGAATTTCATCTTGGTTTTGTTGTTTATTGAATTTATCATTGCCTCTCTCTGTCTCTCAACTCATCATTTTGTGTTTAGACATACCAAACTTTCTCAGCCTACACCATTGAAGAAAGTGGCAGAAAAATTGGAGTGAGTTGACTAGAAATATATTAATATATTGTATTTTTACTAAATATGTTTTGTTGTAAAAATAATTAAATAAACTCAAATTCTGTTTTTATGTGAATTCTGCTTGCAGCTGATGGCGCAAATTCTGCTCCATGGGACTCTTCACGCCACTGTCTATGAAGTCGATAAGCTCAAAATTGGTGGAGGCAACTTTTTAACCAAGGTAAGCTTTCTTAAACTTCTCTCTATTTTTATTTTTATTTGGTTGGTTGGTTGTACACGGTTAGATTTTCTTTTGTAGTTAGTTAAATTAACTCTTAATTAATTTAGCAGATTAGTTTATTGATAATCTTGCAATGGTATCAGCGCTGCCTCTGTTACTGCCTTCTCCAAACAGAGAATAAACCTAACTAACCTTTACACGTTAATTTCATGAATGACGAATTAACTTACCTGATCTATATGGTGCTTTTATATCACCAATATTTTTTGGTTTCTTGATCTATATGGTGTTTTTATATCAAAGTACTGCATTATTTATTCTTGATCCCACTGAATGTTATAAAGAACAAATTAAGATAATGAGTATAAATTGTGTAATAATATATCTTATTCATCGTTAAATTTTTTTGATTTGTCTTGTGTAACATTTCTTTATTTCTTTATTTCTTTCATCGTTAACTTACCTTCACACGTGGATTTTAAGCTCCTAGAATCTCCATTTTTAAGCTCCATATATAATTGATCTGGTTAGGAAAACAAAAAGGAGTGAGGCTATGGTTTGTTTAAAAGGAGTTCTAGAACCATCAACCTATCATAACTTACGTTTCAAGATGTAGTTTTTAATAAAGCATCATAACTAAATTAACTTATTATAATTTTATAAGAATTTCGATAGTGAAAATGCCAACTGGGAAGTTGCTTTGCAATCTGAATTTCAGGCCTTTTAGCATAACCATATATGGTTTCTAAAAATGAACATTAAAGAAAACGTGAATGGAAGTACATATCAATAAATATAAAGTTACCAAAATATGTTCCATTAAAAAAATAGTTTATTTACTCCCTCCAGATCTTTCTATAAAAATAAAATTAAAGATTTTATTTAGTCATTTTTATAATAAAAATCAATAAAAAAATGTCTCTTGTATTGTTTTTTTTTACAAAAATATCCTAAATTATGAGTTATTTCTTTGGGCTCAGTAAATAATAAGTAAAATGTTAGGAATAATTTTGAGAAGAAAAAAAATAATTTTAAGATATATTTAATATTATTTTCAAATTAAATAATATTATATAATTATTGCAGATGATAAAACTTTCACTATAAATATTTAACGCAATGGGATATTTAAGACTTAAAGTCAACACTGTTGATTAAGCTGCTGAACTAATTTAATGTCAATAAATCCACGAGCTTGATCGTAGTTTATTAAATGCCTCACTTACCTCACTTACCTTCACACGAAGTTTAATGTCTCACTTACCTTCACACGAAGAGTAGTGTATGCTCTTGGTAATTTAATGCCTCACTTACCTTCACACGAAGTTCCTTTTCCCGGTGCTAATAATTTTAGAGTGGCATATGATGATGCTAGACGATAAATAATGTATAGTTGCTTGTGAGTTTTTTCATAATTTATTGAGTATTATAATTTATTGAGTATTTTAAATAAGAATTCACTCCAATAATTCTCATTTTTGTTCTCTTTTATGAATAAATTATATTTTTGCAAACTACTATATAGCTTCAGTGGGAACACCTTTCTCACATAAAATATCTAATCTAGGACTAGGAAAAAATATAAGTGAGAAGTTTTCAAACTTAAAAAGAAGAATACCATGCTTCAAACAAAGGAAGAACTAAATCCATTTTAAGAGTTATTTAGAAATCATTGCTTGATCTCCTCTATGGACTAACCCTCTATTAGGCAAGTTCTTTGATTCTACCCAGCAAAATACATCACATTGGAGATTATGAAGCTTGTAGAAACCAAAGAGACATAGATATATAGAGAAAATCCAGCTTGTAGAAACCATAGAAAGAAATAATTTTTTTGAATTGATTTTTTTACTGCTTTGAGTTGCTTACTAATTATAACAAAATTTCACTTCTTTCACATTTGTGCATTTGCTGTCAAATGAAGGCTTGTCTGTTTGGCCTTATTGTGAAATATTATGGAGTACACTCGTTGACAGCAATTTTGTGTGTCTGCTACTCTGTTGTCATAAAAACACTAAAAAAGAATTTGGCAAAACACCATGAAGAGTTAAAAGATATGTCTAGCTTTCCACATCGGTTCAGGCCAAAACAGATGTAGAATTCCAGACATTCTACATCGGTTATTAGAATGACCGATGTTGAAATCTGACATTCTACATCAATTATTTGAACGACCGATGTTGAAATCTGACATTCTACATTGGTTTTCAAGACAACCGATGTAGAATGACAGATTTCAACATCGGTCCCTCAACTGTTGTTGTATTTCAACGACATCGGGTTACAATGACGCGTGATAACCGATGTAAAAAGACACTGATAACTGATGTAGAAAGCCTATTTTCTAGTAGTGCACAATCCTTTATCACTAGTGTATGATTTTTGTTATAATTAGTTCACTATTTATTCCATTTAGGACCCAACCAAACTAATTTGCTGGCTTGCATGCAAGCACATAAATATATTTGGAGCATTTAGTAAGGAATGATGAATTTTGTTAATTAAGTGAATAAAATTTGTTTAGACAGTCTGATTGATCGAGAATCTTTAGATCAATTTTTTATAAATCACAGAAACATATATTTTTATCAATTATTTTAATTATTTGTCATATTATATAATTTAATGAAAAATAACATTATATTTTTATGATAATAAAGAAAAAAAAAATAAATCCAAGGAAAGTAAACTTCCTACCTTCTTCTGTAGAAAATTTTTCGTGAAAATTTGATTAAAAAACATTCCCAAAAAATATTCTTTCAAAAATATTATTTTTTAAAATACATAACAAATATGAAAAACTTATAAGTTTTCCAACCTATTATTTCTTAAAAAACAAAAATTTCTCTCAATCAAACGTCACCTAGGATAAAAATTAACAAAAAAATATATATAGGGACAAATTACAGACATGCCATGATTTGATGATATTAAGAGGTGTTAAATTCGTAATCAACTGTTCGAATTGCAAGAGCTAGTATTTGTATGTGTTCTTATTGTATGGGGTTATTGTTGTTCACGATACTACGTACGCGGTATTTACTGTACGGGACTAATACTTTGTGAGTCATGATCGAAAATTATAGCAAAATTGGGTAAAAGGAGGCCGTCATGTTTTCTTGTAAGACTTAGATCACAAGTTTACAGTCAAAGATACTGAAGGAAACTACAAGTCTACAAGTTCTTGTATGCAATTTAACTGGTACACTAAAGATCTAAGGAGATAAATTCCTGATATTCAACACACAAGTGATACAAGATCAAGTAAAAAAATACATAACTTATACGCTTATTACAACACATGAATTGAAAGAGTAAACTTGTCACAGAAAATTTTTCAACATGTTCAACATCACGTTCAGCAACACCAAAGCGACAAAAATAGAATGGAGTAGAAGAATGACCTCAACTGAAATGGCGTTCACTATATGGGACATCAACTTGACACCTGTATGTTGTTCCATAAATATCAGGTTAGGGATTATCATATTAAAGATTATGATACAATTTTTCATTAAGTAACACCTAACTTGTAAAATTCAAAGCACATTAAAATTTCACTTACCTGCTATATATTCCGAGTGTGGACTGATTCACAGTTCCTTTAACGACCTTGATTGTATCGTCTTGTATTTGCATTAGACCTGTTGCTCTTCTTTGATTAAGAATGCATTCAACAAAACTGATTGACCATTCTGTTTTCCGAAAGAAGAAGACAATATAACCCAAGAGTATTCCA
This sequence comes from Glycine max, assembly GCF_000004515.6. Taxonomy (NCBI): domain Eukaryota; kingdom Viridiplantae; phylum Streptophyta; class Magnoliopsida; order Fabales; family Fabaceae; genus Glycine; species Glycine max. The sequence continues at coordinate 43,740,147 of NC_038250.2, forward strand.
AATACAACTCCACATGCATATCCTATAGCTACGGGTTTCCAACCAAACCTGAATTCTTCATCATGCTGAAATGTTGCTGAATCTTTTGGCAATTTTTCATCGTTGTGGCAAGATTTTGACAGAGGCAACCCACATAACCCTTGATTGCCTTCATAGGAATCATTCTGGAATGTGTCGAACTGCTTACCTGTTGGTATCATCCCCAACAGCTGGTTCTGTGAAAGGTTTAAGACCGAGAGGAAGTGAAGATTGGTCAATGCCTTTGGAATCTCACCTGTGAGCATGTTTGAAGAGAGGTCTAACCATTCAAGATTTTCCAAACCACCAAAGTTTTGTGGAATAACACCATTGATTCTGTTGTGGGAAAGGTTAAGCCCTTTGAGTGACTTTAACTCTCCAATGATTGCTGGAATCACTCCTCCAAATCTGTTATTTGACAAATCCATAGTTGTGAAAGTAGTTAAGATCCTCTCCAGCTCATACGTGTTTCCTTTTATTGTGATTACCACAGAATCATAATAGTTTTTGCCGCTCATATATTCCAGACCATTATGGACATTCACCATCATTTCCTTGAAGTCTTCTATGCAAGCTGTTGGCAAATTGCCACTAAAATTATTGTTGGAGATGTCAAAAACCCGCAACATGGGAAAAACATTCTTCAATTTCAAACAATTGATGGTACCATTGAACCTATTAGCACGTAAAACAAGGACTTGCAGCTGTTGAAGTGACTCTAGAAAAGTTGGAAATGTATCTTGTATGTTATTTTCTCCAAGGTCCAAAACTTTTAGCTGTTTACACTTGACAACAGACCGAGGTAATTGTCCCTCCAATTGATTGCCATTAAAATTCATAGTCACCAATGCTTCTATCTCAAGATATGTTTTGGGTATCATTCCACTAAGCATGTTCCTTCGCAGATCCAAAACTGAAAGGTAAGGAAAGGTTCCAAGGCATTGAGGAAGCTTGCCTGTCAAGTTATTGTGAGACAAGTTGAGAATCTGAAGGGAGCTTGCATTGCAAATAGTTGAAGAAATGCGGCCAGTCAATTTGTTATTTGAGACTGAAAAATATTCAATTCCAGATGGGGGAACTGGAATATCTCCTTGTAACATGTTGAAGCTAAGGTCAATGTATTGCATGGTCGCCCATGAGAGCGAAAGATACCCAACCGATGTTAGAAGGTTATGAGAAAGGTCCAAAAACGACAAAGTATCTTTCCCTGTGCTATTAAACCATTTTGGAATCTGAAGGGAGCTTGCATTGCAAATAGTTGAAGAAATGCGGCCAGTCAATTTGTTATTTGAGACTGAAAAATATTCAATTCCAGATGGGGGAACTGGAATATCTCCTTGTAACATGTTGAAGCTAAGGTCAATGTATTGCATGGTCGCCCATGAGAGCGAAAGATACCCAACCGATGTTAGAAGGTTATGAGAAAGGTCCAAAAACGACAAAGTATCTTTCCCTGTGCTATTAAACCATTTTGGAATCTTGCCATGAATTTGGTTCCTTGATAGATCTAAAGAGTTAAGATATTTTAGCCCACTAAGGAGTTTTGGGAAACTATTGATATTACATGAAGATAAATATAAATATTGAAGGTTGAGAAAGTTGTAGTCACCCTCAGTATTGTTGAAACTGAGGTAAAGAAAATTATTGTCAGAGAGATCAAGAATTTCTAGAAATTGCATATTTGAAAATTTGTGAAAATCTACATGGCCAGTCAAGTTGTTTGATGATAGACTCAACCAAGTGAGATTTTGTAGATGAAACATTGAGTTGGGGATATTACCTTGTAGCTTGTTATAAGAGAGATCACAATAATACAAGGAAAAAGAAGAGAATTCACCAATTGACCCTGTAAGCTGATTCCCATGAAGAGATAATTGTATCAACGATGACAAAGAAAAGCACCAATGGGGAATTGTTCCATTCATGGAGTTAGTTGACAAATCCAGAGAACATAAATTAGAAAGTCCACTAATTTTGTCTGGCATTGGGCCAACTAATTTATTGTATGAACAATCTAAATCACTAAGCTGAGTTAGCCCAAACAATGATGATGGCAATTGGCCCACTAGGTTGTTTCCAGAAATGCATAAATATTCTATTTTGCTAAGCTTGTCAAACATATCGGGGATCTCACCACCAAAATTATTAACTGAAAGATCTAAGAAAGTGAGATGTTTTAGATTTGAAAGGGATGACGGAATCTCACCGCTGAAATTGTTCCCACCAAGGTCCAAGTGTTTTAGTTGCATCAGATTAGATAAAAACACAGGAATAGGTCCTCCAAAGTCACAAGATTCAAAACTCAAATAGTTAAGAGACTCCAAATGGTTAATGGTATTGGGAAGTTTTCCTGAAAAGCCAGTGTAAGAGAGATCCAAGTATCTAAGAGGAGTGCTCCGATTGAACTCTGGAAGTTCACCTTGGAGATCCAAATTGACAGACAGATCAAGCTTTTGAAGATTGGGTAAACAGAGTATGTTATTTGCTAACTTCCCTTGCAATCCTGTATCTCGAAGACTAAGAGAGACCAAAGAGGATGAGAAATTCACTAACAAAGATAGAGAGCTCGGTTCAATGGTAGACATGTTTAGGAAATCAAGAGTGAGCTCCCTTATATCAGTTGCATTTACAATGACATTTTCCAGGGTTGCTGCTTCAATTCTCATTCCAAGAAATGAGAGATCAAGAGAGACTAATTTTGAGAGCAGAGAGATTTTAGGAGGAATAACACCACTAAATGCAGAGTGAGATAGATTTAGATGAGTAAGAGCCACATGATCACCAAAGCCGTTAGGCATTGGAGAATTGGAAAAATCATTGAAGGCAAGGTTGAGTTTTTTGAGATGAATGAGTTTGAAGAGAGTGGTGTTGGGATGAAATTCACCTTGAAGGCAACTGCAGCTAAGGTCTATGCCAATTACGTGACCTGACTTGGTGTCACAACTCACCCCTTCCCACAAGCAGCAATTCGTACCATTTTCCCATGATTCTGTCTTTGGATAAGGAGACTCACACCAACGAGAAGAGTCAGAAGAGCTATTGAGAGTAAATGAGCTCTTGAAACTAAGCAAGGCGGAGGCGTCATCATGGTTGCAAAATGGAATCAATGAAGACGTTTGTGAAGGAAAATGACAAAGCAAGAAACTCAGGACAAGAAACAGAAACCCCCCCATACTTTTATGAATTGTTTTGCTCAACAGATTCAAAGTTCCCAACCCTTGTTTAGATACTAACCCAGAAAGTGTAATCATTATATAATCTAAGCAATGCATGAACGTCATTTTATAGCCAAAACTGCATGTGAAACACAAGTGAAGTCCCGTAATGTGAAAATTGACTTGCACAATTAAGTTTTTGCGGCTTGTTATTTTGGCCCCTGTTTGAATTATAATTGATAAAACACAATTTTCATAGAAACTACAGAGGATAAAAGCAAAGTGAAGCGAGAAATAAATTAATTAAAAAATCCAATAATGTTTCACAATTTGTTGGACATAGCTACGTGATAGGTTTAAATAAGAGGGAAAACACATCGGATCGTTTGTTGACACTTGTGACCTTACCTGCATCAGACTTGTGTCAGTGCGACAGTGCCTAGTTATAAAATTAATCGGTTAAAGACTGTTTTTAAAAGTTAATTTAATTAAAAAATTGTGTTTTAGACCATTTAAGAAACAATAATTTCTTACTAATAAATTTTTTGATTCTAACCATAACCACATATACAAGTGGTTACTACAACCATAATCATAACCAGTTATAGTTGGCGTAGCCGGTTATCATTTTTGAAACCCTGGTTATATATTCATAACTAGTTATATTTAAAATCAGCTCTGAAAATATAACTGATTTTGAAGATTAAAAAAACGTTTTTAAAATTGACTTTATACTATTTTTCTTTCTATTTTAAGATATTTCATATCGAAAGAAAAAAATACAAGTAATTTTACTTAAGTTGGAGTTATCATTTTAATTCATAAAATTTTTGTGAAAAATAATTTTATACATGGATTCTACGTTTGATATTGCTTGGTCAAAATTATATATGGTAGATAGGCAATTTGACATCAAATAGAATTGAGAAGTTGAGAACAAATATGCATGTTTTGATGGATACAGAGTATGAATCCAATTGTTCCCTTCATGCGGTAAAGCAAAAATAAAACAAAACAAATGTCTATTTTTATAATAGAGTAAATATTGGCACAACAAATATTCTATTATTGAAGCTATACATTTTTTTGGATGCTAAACTGAATATAGAATCTGTAAATATGAAACCAGTTAATTTGAGCACCCTTACACTTACTTTTATTTCATCTCATTTTCGCTTTTTTATTACATCATCTGTTATATTTCCTAGTTTTCTTTTCTATCTTCCTCTTTTTTTCTACTCATATAGTTCTTTTTCACAAAAAAAATAAATAGATTTCTCAATCTTGTATAATTGGACTCGGACTATAACGTATAATTGGTATTGATAGCAGAAAATAGTGTTTATAACAACAAGGAATGATGTTCACAACAAAATAAAAAATAGCTACAGTGTTTCAGCAAAAGGAATGAGGGAAAATCAACAACACAGAGTCAGCGTTCTGCAACTAAACCATCATCGGTTCAGAATAGCACCTGAGATTAAGGAGAGTAGAAAGGTTCAGAGAAGGTGTAGAGAAGAAGGAATTAACAGAGGGATCTGAGAAGCATACAGGAAGAGTGTTCACCTTCAACACATAACCTAGAATGAGTATTCACACAACCTTATATTCTCCCTCCTAACACGTGTGCTTTTTCTGACCCCCACATGCAGATCATCAGCCACGTGTCCTTCCTTTATAACTGACTCACGCACCAATTTTCCTTCCTGCTTCCCGCATGTTACATTACCCTCCCCTTTATAAACAACCTTGTCCTCAAGGTTGAAGTGAGGATAACTTGCCTTAACCCAAGTTGCATCCTCCCATTTAGCTTCCTCAAGACCAGCAATTTCCTATTTAATCAACACTTGGTCCACTTGGGAAGAGTCTCTCAATAACACCCTTGAATCCAATACTGCTATGGGTTGGACCATTGGACCACTTTCACCCACTGTTAAGGGTAATGGTAAATAAGGCTGATTTGAGCTACCAACGAACTTCTTCAATGCAGAAATGTGAAAAACAGGATGTATACGAGCTGTTTCAGGCAATTTCAACTTATATGCCACTCTGCCAATTCGATCCACCACTTCAAATGGACCAAAATACTTCATTCCCAATTTCTGATTTTTTCTTAATGCCACCGAGTGTTGTCTATAGGGTTGTAATTTAACCAAAGCCATATCTCCAATTTCTAATTGACAATCCCTTCTTTTTTTTTATCTGCATTCTGCTTCATATAATTATGGGCTCTTAAAAGATTAGATTTCAATTGTTGTAACAAAGCATCTCGAGAAATCAAAGAATCTTGCACAGAAACTGGATCTTTTGAATTACATTCATGAGGAATAACAGATGGTGGATCCCTACCAAACACAACCTTAAAGGGAGACATACCAATGTTGTGATGAAAGGAAGTGTTGTACCAAAATTGAGCCCAAGGAAGCATCTCAAACCAGGCTTTAGGATGATCAAACATAAAACATCTCAAGTACATCTCTAGTGTCTTCTTCAACACCTCCGTTTGGCCATCCGACTGAGGATGATAAGCAGAACTCATAGCCAATGTGGTGACTTGAGCTTTGAATAACTGTTGCCAGAAGGCACTGATAAAAACACGATCTCGATCTGAAACAATGGTCTTAGGAAAGCCATGCATCTTTACTATATTAACAATAAAGACATCATGTGATGATGGCAAATGTGTAATGAAGTCCATAGCAATGTCCTCCCAAATTCTTTGAGGAATTGGAAGTGGTTGTAATAAGCCAGCTGGCAGCGCTTGTTCTACCTTGGCTTGTTGGCAAATACTACACTTTTCACAAAATCCCTTATATCTTGCTGCATTTTGGGCCAATAAAATTGTTTACAAATTCTGGAAACTGATTTGGTGACTCCTTCATGACCTCCAATCTTAGAAGCATGAAACTCATGCATAATTTTCTGCTTCAATGCCTCATTCGAAGGAATCATCATCCTGCATGCCTTTCCAAAACACTGTTATATTCAGTTCCGAACATAGTTCCCTCTATACATTGTTTATAAAGTGCAGCCAGAATAGCATCCTCCTTCATTAATGTTGCTACTTGAGTCATCCACACTCCTACTGCTTCAGACCACGCCATAGAAAAACTTCTGGACAATGCATCCGCAGGAATATTCTCCCTATCCGACTTGTACTGAATAACAAAATCATTTCCCAAAAATTTGGGTAGCCACTGTTGTTGCTCAGGAGTTTGCAACCTTTTCTCTAATAATTCCTTCAAGCTTTTCTGATCAGTACGGATAATGAATTTATGGCCCAATAGGTAGTGTTTGAACTTAGCCAAAGCTTCCGTAATGGCATGAAACTCTCTAATGTAAGCATATTGTTTTTGCATTCTGGATGATAGCTTTTTGGAAAAATAAGCTATTGGATGTTCATTCTGACTTAATACAGCCCCAATTCCAGTACCTGAAGCATCAGTCTCTAGTACAAAAGGTTCCTTGAAGTTAGGAATGGATAAGACTGGAGCTGAAGTCATGACTTCCTTCAACTTATTAAGGGAAGTAGTGGCACTTGCAGACCACTTAAACGAGTCCTTCTTTAAAAGATCAGTTAATGGTGCTGCTATTGTAGCATAACCTTTCACAAATTTTCTATAATATCCTGTCAAGCCCAGAAATCCTCTTAATTGCTTGAGAGAATTTGGTAATGGCCAATCCAAAACAACTTGTAATTTTGTTGTCTCCATTGCTACACCAGCTCTATATAATGTGTGTCCCAAATAATCAATCTCTCTAACTCCAAAAGCACATTTAGAGAATCTAGCAAACAACTGATGTTGCTTCAAAATGCTCAACACAATTTCCAAATGAGACAAATGATCCTTCCATGAAGGACTGAATATAAGAATATCATCAAAGAATACCAAAACAAATCTTCTTAAAGCACCTTTGAAAATGTCATTCATCAAACTCTAAAAAGTGGTTGGGGCATTGGTCAAACCAAATGGCATAACTAGCCATTCATAGTGTCCATGATGTGTTCTAAAAGCTGTTTTGTGTCTATCTTCAGAATTAAGAAGAATCTGGTGATAACCGGATCTTAAATCCAACTTAGAAAAGAATACTACCCTATAAAGTTCATCAATTAATTCATCAATAGTTGGAATTGGAAAGGGGTCCTTGATAGTTATGGCATTAAGTGCTCTATAATCTGTGCATACTCTCCAAGATCCATCTTTTTTTTTTTTTACCAAAATAATTGGAGATGAAAAAGGACTTTTACTTGGCTGAATAATTCCTTCTTCAAGCATACCATTCACCAATTTCTCTATTTCTTCCTTCTGGCTGTGAGGATACCTATAAGGTTTGACTTTAACAGGTGGATAACCATCCACTAAAGGAATGGAATGATCATGAGCTCATGTAGGAGGTAATGATGTAGGAGTTTCAAACACAACACTATAAGAATGCAGAAGTAAAGCCAATTTAGGTTCCATATCAGTGGGCAACTCCAATAAGGGAAACTGTACAGAATTGGGCTCAATTAATTGCATGGTAAAAGTCTCAGCAATAGCATCTGTCTTCAACATCCTTCTGATATGATGTAAATGAGCCTGTCCTGGAATTATATCATTCTCTCCTTGTAAGGTTGTAAATTTTCCATCATACATAAATTTCAATTGTAACTTGTCATAATCAGCTATGTGAGGACCAATAGTTTTCAGCCAACTAGCTCCTAAGATAAGATCAGCACCTGATACTGGTAATAAAAACACAGGCAATTGAAACCTGACATTTTGAGCTTTGATAGTTAACTTTCTAATTATTCCTTCAGCTTCCATATAATTCCCATTTCCCACCATAACCTTAAAAAAAGGTGCTGGTTCCACAGGTAATTTGAGAAATTTAGCCACTCTTGGCTGTAAGAAATTGTCTGAACTGCCCCCATCCACCAAAACCTTAACTGGGAGCTTGTCAACATTAGCCACAAATCGAATTGTGCCTACACCCATACCACCTTTTAAAGCATTCAATGACAAGCGATGATCCTCAAGAATCACCTCCGCATTATTAGTCACACTATCAAATCTGTCTTCACTGTCATGAAATTCAAGCTCAGCATCATCATTCTCAAATTGTAACAACAAAAATTGTCTATTAGGACACTTATGGTTGAATGAAAACTTCTCATCATAGAAATAACATAGGCCTTTCTCTCTTCTCAATTGCATCTCAGTAGGAGTTATTCTTTTGACTGAAGTATTTCAAATAGGAGGTACATTTGGAGTAGGCAGCAATGGGGGTAAACTATTTTTCACTGGATTTTTTTGGACATTATTATGAGTATTAGAAGAAGACAAGTTTGAGTATCTAGGTGAAAATGGAATAGGACGAGTAATAGGCACTATAACATACTTTTCCTCATACAATTTAGCCAAAGCAACAACACGTAACAAATCATTAGGAGCTTGAGCAACCACATCTCTACGCATGTCCTTGTTCAATCCACTAATGAAACAATTAAGTAAGGCCTCATGAGTCAAACCATCATATCTATGAGCTAATGACATAAATTTCAAATAATAATCAGCAACTGTACCCTGTTGTTGAAGTTTGAATAACTCTACCATAGGACAATCAAAAAGTGAAGGACCAAACTAAGATTCCAACGCACGTCGAAGCTCAGTCCAAGTATTCACCGTCTCCATTCTCTGCAGCATCTGAAACCATGGAATTACATCTTTCTCAAAATGAATTGAAGCTATATCAACACGATCTTGATCTGGAGTATTATGATAGTTGAAGAATTTCTCTGCCTTGAAAATCCATTCCATGACTGGAGTTTGTCCATCAAAATGCGGAAAACCAAATGTAATCTCCTTAACACCATAATTTATTGAAATTTGCGAGGGTGACGAGACTAGAGTGCTGGAATTACGACCTTTTGAGTTCGAGCCACCATTGGCCGTTGTTTAGTTTTGAATCAACAGATCAATTGCTCTCTGCATCAAATCCATACGAGCTTGATTGTCAGCTTGAAATTGATTAAAACGATCCTGTAAACTCTGATCACAAGAACGTTGTTCTTCCATCCAAGATGTGAGGGCGAAAACTTGGGACTGAAGTTGTTGAAGCCTGGTACGTTCATTATGTTCGGCCATGATCTCAATGAAAGCACCAATGTAACATATAATTGATATTGATAGCAAAAAATAGTGTTTATAACAACAAGGAATGATGTTCACAACAAAATCATAAATAGCTACAGTGTTTCAGCAAAAGGAATGAGGGAAAATCAACAACACAGAGTCAGCGTTTTGCAACTAAACCATCACCGGTTCAGAATAACACCTGAGATTAAGGATAGTAGAAAGGTTCAGAGAAGGTGTAGAGAAGAAGGAATTAACAGAGGGATCAGAGAAGCATACAGGAAGAGTGTTCACCTTCAACACATAACCTAGAATGAGTATTCACACAACCTTATATTCTCCCTCCTAACACGTGTGCTTTTTCTGACCCCCACATGCAGATCATCAACCACGTGTCCTTCCTTTGTAACTGACTCGTGCCAATTTTCCTTCCTGCTTCCCGCATGTTACACGGACTAACTAGGTTTATACAATAATATAGAACACTCAATGTTTGTACAAAATTGTGTATCTTTTGAAGCCATAAATTGCGGTAGGATATGCATGTGTGGAGGTATTTAATGCAAACTAGGTTGGGCAATTGGTTTTGTTGAAGGCGTTTTTAATCAGGAGAAAACAGAGCTACAGATCTAATGCAAATAGTAAAATACGACAGAATCAGGGTTGTTGAACTGTTGAAACTTAAAACAATTAATTTGTTGTAATAACCTATTCTTTCAATTCCTAGTAATAAGTTATGTATTTCTTTCACTTCATCTCATTATATGTCATGCCTATTGAATACATTTGTTACAATTTCTTTCAAATATAATAACTTCTTTTAGCATTTGGGACGCCTGTTTCAACTTTTTAAAAGAATAAAAATTGAAAAGAATTTAAAATCTAATTAAAATAAAAAAAAACTGCTTTGAATAGCTTAATACAAAATCAACTACTTCTTTAGAAAAAAATAATTTTTAAGATTTAAATAAACATAAATCAGATTACCTTTTAATTTGGAAAAGACTTGCTAGCTCTTTACCTAATTAATTTAAGGGACATGATCTATTTTGTCCCTATATTTTATACTCAGTGTTAATTTATATTACTAGACAAAAATATTTTTTATGTCGGTTCAAGATTTTTCATCACAGTTTTCAAGAAAATCGTCTTACAATGATAATATTTTAAGACGGTTTTTAAAAGAATCGTCTTAGAATGTATTTTTTAAAAATAATTGAGGATTCTAAGATAATTTTTTTAAAAATAGTTATTTTAAGATGATTTTTCAAAGAACCGTCTTAAAATATTTTTTTTAAAAAAATTAAAAATAATTAAGGATTCTAAGACAATTTTTACAAAATTCATCTTAGAATTTTAAAAAATATATAAAAATTGAGGATTCTAAGACAGTTTTTCACATAACCGTCTTAGAATTTCCTACTTTTTAAAAAAATTAAAAAATTTGAAAAAAATTAAAATAATAAATTTCACATGAAAATACAATGAGTCAAGCACCAAAAAATAAAAATCTTTTTCTTCTTCATAAAAATCAACATTAAAAATAATAATGAAAATAATTAGTTAATGCGTGATAATAAAATTATTGTATCATATGTGATCATTTATTATATTTATGGATCAAAGGCAGGGTGTGGACCTCAAATAATTTACAAATTTACAGGAAGATCCAAATTAGGATGTTGCGTTTAAACAATTTTTATTTACAATAATACACAACATGAAGCCAACAAGATGGTGCGTTTAAAAAAAATTTCTAATAAAAAAACTATGTAAATAAATGGTATAATTGAAAACTGATGTTAACATAATTTACAATCATAGCAGATTAAAACATATTTTTCATAGTTACAGTTCAAATTTGTTTTTAGATTAAAGGACACATATATACAATTTCATCAAGTGAAGTGTTTTAATCAGTAAAGTATTCAACAAAAAGAGTTTCATACCAAATAACCCCTAAAAGCAGCTTGTGTTTTAATCTAGTCATTACTACAAAAATAGCATTTTACGACTCCTAATCTACGACGGTTGTAACGGGAACCGGCTTAGAAAGTGGTGCGGTGACATTTTTGTAATTATTGTAAGAACAAGAGCATTTTACGACACACATTCTAAGACGGTTAATAAAAACTGCCTTAGAATGTTATACATAACTAAATTTATGACGGGTTTTATAAAAAAAACCGTCTTAATTCAGGAAAACAAAAGCTAAACGTAGCAGACCCTCGCTCGTCCCAACTTCTCTCCTTTCGCACTGAACCTTCCTTTTTCTAACCCTAGTCTCGCGCACGCAAGACCTCTTGCTTCTTCTTGAACCCTAGTCGCACGCACACAGGACCTCTTACTTCTTCTTGAACCCTAGTTGTGCACACGCAACACCCCTTCTTAAATCTCTTCCATATTGAAGCAGACTCTTCGTCGAGTTCGTTCGAACGAGTTGGACCTTCCCAGCTAGCTGGAACTTCTGAATCAAGGACTGCCAGCGGGGCTTTCGCATTTACGTCGACAACAAAGAGATTGGTCTGACTTCGAAGAAACCAGGTAAGTGAGTTACTTACTTAGTTAGGTTAAGCTTGTTTTACGTGATTTGGTGTATTGTTGAACATAGGTCGCGGGTTCAATATAATGTTCTTTTAGTGCTGATGTTTAACAATGCTTGTTGCAGGGAAGACGCGGGTCATCAATCAGTTGTTGGTGAACAACAACTGCTACCTTGTTTGACTTGGCTGCAAACGGGTCAGTGGGTATTTTTTAATTTTGTGTGGCTCATGTCTTCATGTTAGTTTGCTTTTTTATTTGACAATGATATGTAGTTTAGCAAACTTTATACGTTATAATTGTTCATTTTTATTTTCTATTTGATTGCTGAATAAATGCATTGAACACCTCTATTTCCTCTTGTCTTTTGTTTGAGATTGCCAATTTCCTTTCATGAAGGCCTATTATTGAGTCAAAATCCCTTGCTTTGCTATACGTGTACACCACGACATCCCTCTATGGGATTTCATCATGATTATGATCTCATTCCAGTGATCCTTCTTCCCCCTTAAATGACATGGCACATATGCCTTCATCAAACCAACCTCTAGCTGCAATGACTCAACTGTCAACTATCAACTGTGACAGCAAAATGTGAGGGGGGAAGGGGTAATTTTGTGGCTTCACATTTTTTTTGGAAAAATCTAGCATAAAGATAGGTGAGATCTTTGTTGCTTTGCTTTCAAGGCCTAAATTGTGTTGATGAGGTCGAAAATTGTGTATCCAATGTTTCAAATTCTCGGTTTACCTTGTCGCACCAATTGGTGACTCAATTAGGTTTACCTTGTCGCGACACCACTCCCTTGCAAGTGATGGTGGGTAACGGTCAGTACTTGGAGTGTACCTCGATTTGTGACGCCATTGCCATTCATATTCAAAACAACATCTTCATCGTTGCCCTTCACGTGCTTCCCATCTCTGGTGCTAATATTGTCTTAGGGGTGCAGTGGCTCAAATCCTTAGGGCCTGTTCTCACTGACTACACTACCCTGACTATGCAATTCTTTTATAAGGGTACCCTGGTCACGTTGCAAGGTGATCCCGAGGCTCACCTGAGCTCATTGACTTCCTCTTAGTTTCATCGTTTGTGCAGAACACAGAATTTCGGGCTCTACTTTCACATCACCATTCTCTCAGAGGACACCTCTGCCTCTCAAGAGACCTTGGCCCCTTCCATTAAAGCATTACTCACCAAATATAGTGTCCTCTTTCAACAACCTCAGACCTTGCCGCCGGCACGCACCACGGATCACCACATCCACTTACTGCCTCAGTCCACGCCGGTGAATGTTCGCCCATATCGTTATCCACATTTCCAAAAGTAGGAAATTGAGTTGCAAGTTGACTCTATGCTTCAAAAGGGCCTGATACAACCCAGTACCAGTCCCTTCTCATCACCGGTGCTCTTGGTCAAGAAGCACGATGGAACTTGGCATTTTTGTGTGGACTACAGAGCTCTAAATTCACTTACGATCAAGGACCGCTTCCCAATTCCAACAATTGATGAATTGCTTGATGAATTGGGAGGAGCACAATGCTTTTCTAAACTTGACCTTTTGCAGGGATACCATCAAATACGAATGCATTCTGCAGATATCCCTAAGACTGCTTTTCGAACTCACCACGGACACTATGAGTTCAGAGTCATGCCCTTTGGGCTCTGCAATGCTCCATCCTCGTTTCAAGCGATGATGAATTTGATTTTCTAGCCATTTCTCCGCCGCTTCGTCATTGTTTTCTTCGATGACATACTCATTTACAGTGGCACCTTTGAAGATCATTTGCATCACCTGGACATGACATTCCAGGTACTCCTTGACAATCAATTTGTTCTTAAGATGTCTAAATATTTTTTTACGCAAACGCAGGTCGAGTATCTGGGACATTTAGTTTCAAGAAGAAGGGTGGAACCCATGGCTGATAAAGTTGCTGCCATTGTCAATTGGCCCCAACCTCTATCAACGAAAGTCGTGCGCAGTTTCTTAGGATTGGTCGGCTTCTACCGCTAATTTATCAAAGGCTATGCCATGATTGTTGATCCCTTGGTCCGAGTCACCACCATTGAACCTTTTCATTGGACCCCTTAGGCTCAACAAGCTTTTGAGAACCTCAAAGCTGCTCTGTCCATAGCTCCAATTCTAACTTTACCTGACTTTCAGGTACCCTTCATCGTGGAGACTGATGCTTCTGGTAATGGTATGGGAGCAGTCCTATCTTAGAAAGGATACCCCATTGCTTACTTCAGCAAACCATTTACTAAGAAGCTTCTGACAACATCCACTTATGTTCGAGAACAGTTTGCCATCACCTCTGTAGTGAAGAAGTGGCGCCAGTACCTCTTGGGCCACCCATTCACGATTATTACAGACCATAGAAGCTTGAAGGAGTTATTGACTCAAGTAATTCAGACCCCTGAACAGCATACGCATTTGGCATGCTTAATGAGATTTGATTATCAAATTCAATATCGATCAAGGACTCATAATCAAGTTGCAGATGCTTTGTCACGGTCACCGGAATATTCTGCATCCACTTTTTTGCTTCTCTAAGTTCCCTGGTTGACCTTCCTTGAATAATTATGGCATCAATTGGCCAACCACCAGCAGTACTGCCGGCAACGACAGGACATTTTGGATTCTCCGGCGACATATCCAGACTTCACCGTCAGTCAGAATCTCATCATCCAGAAGGGTAGAATATGGCTACCCCGTGATCTACCACTCATTCACTCTCTCCTGATCTAATACCACTCCACTCCCATGGGGGGACATACAGGAGTCACAAAAACAATAGCAAGGTTGTCGGAGAATTTCACGTGGCCAGGTCTCAAAGCTGATGTCGCGAAATTTGTAGCTAATTGTGCTGAATGCCAATTCACTAAATATGAAACTAAGCGTATCACGGGCTTGTTGTGCCCTCTTCCAATTCCATTCAGACCATTGTAGGACCTCTCCCTTGATTTCATCACTGGTCTCCCTTCCTTTCAAGGCAAAAATGTATTCCTTGTGGTTGTTGACCGTTTTTCAAAGGGGATTCACTTGGGCATTTTACCTTAGGCTCACACAGCTCACATGGTAGCCTTGTTGTTCATCGACATTGTTGTCAAACTCCACGGCATTCCCAGGAGCTTAGTTTCAGATCGTGATATGAACCCTCATGGCACAAGGGCTGACTTAGGATCGTCTAGGATTAAACCTTGATGGAAAATGCGGAAATTGATTAAGGAAAGGATGGAAAATAAGGTGGTTAATTTCGTGGGTCTTAATAAGGTGGTTCTTGGCATAAAATGGATGAATGGGATGGTAAAACGTAGGTTAAGTGGTGGCTGGACAGAAATATAGAAATGGCAATAACTGAAGCTACAGGGCTCCAAATGAGGTGATTCCAAAATGAGGTGAAATGTCTCGTTTTGAAATTCAATTTAGGCTCAAGAATCACTTAATTTGAGTGCGTAAAATGGGAGTTATGGCCACGAGATAATTCTGGGCAGAGGTAGATTTTCTGGAATTGTGGTTTGAAAGAACAAGAGTGAAGATGAAAGGAAGGAAAGAATCACTCTTTCCAGCGAGGGCAACACACAAAGGTTGTGAAAGTCCTTTGATACAGCCAGGGTATTCTTGAATCACTCAAGAATTTAGGAGAATCACTCTCACTAAGATAAAAGAGATAAACTTTAATTTTCTGAATAAAACTCAACTTGTGTTTATTGATAAAAAGGTTCAGCTTATATAGAAGCTTTACAACAAATTTTAGTAATGACCCACTAACCTAGAATTAAAATAACTTAATGCCATTAACCTAGGGAATTAAAAAAAACTTAATGGTTGAGTGTAACTGAAATTGTGGCAACCAAAAGTCACCCCCAACAGCCAAAGTCAACCACTATTTGGTCTCCCAAAAGGCTGATGCCTAGGTTGCCAATTGGGCCCTTATTACAACTTGAACTAAACCTAACTAAAGCCCTTTTAGTTGATTAACCCAAAACATATTTTTGGTCAGCCAACTTTACAAGGATTGGGCCATTATTTAGATAAACTAAACACTCTAAAATTGAGACAAAGTGGTGTCATTTAGTCCTCCTCCATTTGGTCCATGATACAACTCACAACCTTGGACTTTCTCCTTGAAACTTGGGCTTGTATTCAAATAGTATGGACAACACTTGTTGAAGAGCTTCCTTGGCTTTCCTTGCTCTAGCCCTTGTCATAGGTCCTCCAAGTCCTTCAAGTGGATCCTTGCCCTTGCTCTTGGTCATGTCCTCATCAGATCGCGATCCCTTACTCATCAGTGGCTTCTAGCAAGAACTCTTTAGACTAAGTGGGACTCATCTTCGAATGAGTTCCTCCTACCATCCTTAGAGTGATGGTCAGGCAGAGGTAATGAACAGGGTGATAGAACAATACTTGCATGCCTTTGTACATCGTCGGGCGGCAACATGGGGCAAGTTCTTGCCATGGATTGAGTTATCTCATAATACTTCATGGAACAGTGGCACGGGCTCCACACCTTACGAGATAACATTTGTACGCAAGCCCTTCTCATTTCCAGATTATCTAGCGGGCTCCTCCAGGATTGACTCTGTAGATGACCTTCTAACAACTCGCGATGAAGTGTTTGCTAGCATTCGCTGGAAGTTGATCAAAGCTCAAGCTTACATGAAGAAAACCGCAGATGCTAAATGTCGAGAAGTTACTTATGATCTTGGTAGTTGGGTCCTATTGAAGCTCCGACCTTACCGCCAACGATCTGCAAAGGAAGCATAGGCTGGGTCTGGAAAGCTTGCTAAACGTTTCTATGGACCTTTTTAAGTCATTGATCATGTTGGCAAAGTTGCAAATCGTTTGAAGCTACCTGATACAGCCCGTATTCATCCAGTGTTCCATTGTTCTCTCTTAAAGCCTTTCCATGGTGACCCAACTTCAAGCACAGCTGCTCCACTTCCGGAACACTTTCTCAATGATCAGCCACTCATTTCCCCGTTAGCAATATTGGATTATCGTCGCCACTCGGAGAAGGCTCATAGGAAGTGCTAGTGCAATGGAAGGGATTATCTCCTGATGAGACTTCCTGGGAAGATTGGGCACAACTCCAACAAGATCATCACCTTGAGGACAAGGTGATTCTCCAAGGGCCGAAGGAAGTTGATAGCAGGGTAGCAACAACATCAGCATCAAAAGGGCAAAGAGGGGAAATAGACAATGGAGGAGTAAAATAGCAAAAGCAAAGAGGAGAGTTACCAGGCCTGCATACCTTAGGGATTATGCCTGAAATGCAATGCAAATGATGAGGAGCTGAGCTGGCAATGCAAGATTTGCTAAATTCTAGTTGTCTCCTGCTAGGATGCATCCATAACCAATTTTGTAATGAAAATA
The DNA here is from genome assembly GCF_000004515.6 of Glycine max. Taxonomy (NCBI): domain Eukaryota; kingdom Viridiplantae; phylum Streptophyta; class Magnoliopsida; order Fabales; family Fabaceae; genus Glycine; species Glycine max. The sequence continues at coordinate 43,757,349 of NC_038250.2, forward strand.
TTCCTAGAAGATATGGACAATTCCTTTAGCAGCAGGCATTATATATACATATGTAAATAACTAGCAAAATCAATAAGAACAATTACACTCCTCTCATTTCTTCTATCAGCTTTCCTTACCTTTTCTTCCTCATTGAAGGTCCTGGCCCTCGAAGCCCAGGTTGTTAGCACTAGCACCCTTATCAGGTTGCCGGAGGAAACAAAACAAATCAGAAACTTTAGTCCCGTATGTATCCACAGCCACCGCAAGAAAGGGTAAGAGAATATGGAGCTCAAAGGCAAAGCGAGAAGATGGCTTCACGAGTATCAATGTTTTTGGATGTGAAAAGAAATTGTTTTTCTGCATAACCATGAACATCAAGCTTTACTGGAAAAGATATTGACACAAAACCATTCTACAATTCCAATCTTAATACGAAAAATGTAAGAAAAGAGAACAAAAAGATAGAGAACAAATACGATACAATTCAAAAATGAAAAGTCCGATTTATCTGCTATAATCCAAAATGTATCATTTAAAAATACTAGTCCACCAAAGCAATTAATGTTCCCAACTTGACAATCGAGGACAAATACCATACAATTAAAATAAAAAGTTTACTTATCATTGTCATATGACAATGTATATATGCGTGAAATTAAAACTTTATGTCACATGACCGCAATTCTTTATCACTAGTATATGATTTTGTCATAATTAGATCCTTATTTATTTCCTTTACGATCTAATTAAACAAATTTGTTGTCGTGCATGCAAGCACATAAATATATTTGAAGCATTTGGTAAGAGAAAAAATTTTCATGTTTAAAATTATGAATTTTGAGAATTATATATATTTCTTGTAAATGAATAAAATAAATAATAAATATGAAAAAACTAAAAACTTTTCTTCCATCAAACGTTTTCCTTAAGTAAAAAATAAATAAATAAAAAATACACAGACAACTTACAGATATGCTATGTGTTGATGATATTAAGAGGTGTTAAATTCGTAATCAACTGTTTCAATTGCGAGTGCTAGTATGCAACATTCAACCTTCTCATTGTATGTGTTCTTATTGTATGGGGCTATTGTTGGTTCATAATACTACGTAGGCAGTACCTACAGTACGGGACTAATACTTTGTGAGTCATGATCGAAAATTAAGTGCTTCAGCAATTTAATTATAGCAAAATTGGGTAAAAGGAGGCAGTCATGTTTTCTTTCAAGACTTTGATCACAAGTTTACAGTCAGAGATACTGAAGATCTAAGGAGATAAATTCCTGCTATTCAACACACAAATGATACACGATCAAGTAAAAAAATACATAACTTATACGCTTATTACAACACACGAATTGAAAGAGTAAACTTGTCACACCAAATTTTTGAGCATGTTCAACATCAGGTTCAGCAACACCAAAGGGACAAAAATAGAATGCAGTAGAAGAATGACCTCAACTGAAATGGCGTTCACTATATGGGACAGCAACTTGACACCTGTATGTTGTTCCACATAAATATTAGGTTAGGGATTATCAGATTGAAGATTATGATACAATTTTTCATAAAGTAGCACCTAACTTCTAAAAATATATAATCATAATGTGATTCAAAAAAAAATATTATCTTAAAATAATCTCTAAAGCAATGTATTAGATTAAGATAAAAATATACAATTTTGGAAATGTAATATGCTTAGTTTAAGTTTTTTATTTGCTTAGTGGAATGATTATAATTTTTAAACTCTATTATTTACGTTTTATTTCTCAGTTTTTTTTTTCATTTCAAATACTATGTTATTTCTTTGTTATGTCAAATCTAAATATAAATTACATTTAGTTTAAATTATCTGTTTTAATTTGGAGAAAAACTGAGTGCTGTGTTTCAAAAAAATTAAACATATTTTTTAACCACATATTTTTTAGTTAAGGTAAAGATCACAATTATCATTCACAGAAAAATAATTATTATTTACGAAAAACAATCATATTCAAGATTATTATATACAAAGGATTATATGTATTAAAATTATTCATATAAATTATTTTACATAATTTATAAAAACTATACAAATTCATTTGTACATATAAGTAATACAAATTTTTTATTGTAATATAAGTAATACAAGCTTCTTTGGAGATGGAGGCATTGGACACCATCTCAAGCATGATTTCATCTAAACCTTGATAAAATTAAGAAGGTAAGTACTTGTTGATCCTTCTTCTTCATCCTCAACAAAGTCTCTTTTTCGATTCATTTTATGGTAAAGAAACCTCATTTTCAGGTTGCATAGAACCTTTCTCCACAACCGCCTAAGCATCTTGGGTACCAAGCAGAGCCTTCATGTGGCAACACCAATTATCATAATTTTCTTTTATAACACGAGGGAATTGAAACAAGTTCAAAGTCATTATTTGTCATCTCTCGCCTTACTAGTGCTTCACTCTTCTTATTAAGTGTTTCACTCAATTCTCATGACCTAGGCTCTGATTTCACTTTGTAAAAAAAAGAGTATTTTTATAGGAGCAGTTAAAAAAAAAATTACGAAGTATTTTTTACATAATACTTTTGTCTATTTATATTTTTTTTTTACAATTAAACATCTAATACCATAACTTTTAATCAAGTTCACCTGGGTCATGTAATTTATTTTTGTCTTTATTTAAGAAAAAAGTATTATTTCAATTATGGAACATGTAAAATTTTTATTGATAATTAACTAATTTTTTAATAGAAAATTTAAAAACTAAAAGATGTAGTTTAATATTTTGCTAAAAAATTAAAAGCAATGACACTAAAAAAAATATAAAGAAGTATATCCTAAAAGCATTTCGTAAAAACAAAATGCTAATTCCGGAGTTATGTCATTACTATATATCATTAAAATGTTATAATTTATAGAATAGAATTTAATATTAGAAATTTTGAGAAAGCTAGATATATGCCCAACTTGGGAGCGGGCTATCGTGGTTCATTAAATTTGGTGGTCCATTTTGGATCATGTTTTATTCACCATGCATCGACTTTATTAGTAGGTTAAATTATTTATTTATTGTCTACAATATTATGATTTGTATAGTTTAATCTTTGAAAGTGGTTTTTTAGTGTTTATAGTTTACATTTTTTTTAATTCTTATGATTTAAAAATAATTTTTTTAATTCTTATAGTTTGTATTTTAATTCTGTTTTAATTAGTATAGTTTGAAAGTGATCTTTTTAGTATCTATAATTATATTTTAATTACCTTTCAATTCTTATTACAACAAAAATTATAAAAATAATTAACTGCAAATTAATTATAAATTATCAACTATTTTTTAGTACAAATTATCTTGTGATAAATTAGTTATGAATTACTTGTTAATATTTTTATAGTTAATTATAATTGATAATATTGCTCATATTTTGATGGTAAAGACTAAAAGGAAATTAAAATATAAAATATAAGGACTAAAAAAACATTTTCAAACTATAGGGAATAAAAGAGAATTAAAATACAAATGATAAGGACTAAAAAATCACTTTCAAACTACATGGATTAAAAGAGAATTAAAATATAAATTATAGAAACTAAAAATTTTACTTTAAAATTATAAGAAAAATATACAAATGATAAAATTATAAGAATTAAATAAATAATTAAGCGTTGCTAGAATATGCAACGTTGTAAACTGGTTAAAAAAAACAGTTTTAACAAGTTTAAAATAATTCAAGTAATTAAATTGTATTATTTTTACAACAATGTATTTTACTCGAGTACACTTTAATTTATTGACCATTCACATTAGAGGCATTATGTGGCTTATGGTGACGTCAGAGAGTGGTCGTCGGCAGAAACAAAACAAATAAAAAACTTTAGTGTAGTATGTATCCACAGTCACCGCAAGAAAGGGGAAAGAGAATATGGAGACTCAAAGGCAAAGTGAGAAAATGGCTTCACAAGTATTAGTGTTTTGGATGTGAAAAGAAACTGCTTTTCTGCATAAGCATGAACATTGAGCTTTACTGGAAAAGATATTCACACAAAACCATTCTACAATTTCAATCATAATACGAAAAATGTGAAAAAAGAGAACAAAAATATAGAAAACTTTGTATATCCACGTTTGGTCCAACAACCAACATCATTTCCAGATTCTATAAAATCAAAGAGAACAAAAACTATCATAGTCAATAAAGGATGTAGAAAAGCTATCAAAATTTAACTTCCCCACTTCAAAATAAAAAATAAAAAAGGGAACTAAAATTAAATCAATCGTCGGATTTTGGCTAAAGGTGGAAGCTGCTCGTCACGATTTCGTGTGGTGTCAACATCTCGTCATCGTCGACCACAATAAATACATTTGTGGCGTTTAGTAAAAATTCATGAATTCTTTTAATTATATGAGTAAATAAAACTTCTTTAGATGGTATTATTGAGAATTTTTAGATGAGTTTTTTAAAAATCAAAGAATTGCTTATATTTTTATCTGTTATTTTAATTATTTATCGCATCATATAATTTAATAAAAAATTACATGTTGTTATTATAGTAAAGAAAAAAGTAAACATAAGAAAGTAAATTTTTTTAAAAAGTAAACATGATGTTATTATAATAAAGAAAAAAGTAAACACGTGAAAAAGTTTTCGTGAATATTATTTTTTAAAATACATAACAAATATGGAAAACTAATAAGTTTTCCAACCTATTATTTCTGAAAAATAAAAAATTTATTTCATATAAAATGTTATTTAGGATAAAATTTAAATTAAAAAAAAATAAACGGACAAATGACAGACATGCCATGTGTTCATGATATTAAGAGGAGTTAAATTCGTAATCAACTGTTCGAATTCCGAGACCACGTTAGCAACCTTCTAACTGTATGTGTTCTTATTGTATGGGGTTATTATTGGTTCATGATACTACCTACGCAGTACTTACTGTACGGGACTAATACTGTGAGTCATGATCGAAAATTAAGTGCTTCAGCAATTTTTAGCAAAATTGGGTAAAAGGAGACAGTCATGTTTTCTTTCTAGACTTTGATCACAAGTTTACAGTCAAAGACATACTAAAGGAAACTACAAGTCTACAAGTTCTTACATGCAATTTAGCTGGTACACTAAAGTTATAAGTATATACATTCCTGCTATATATTCAACATACAAATGATACAAGATAAGTAAAAAAATACATAACTTATACGCATATTACAAAACACGAATTGAAAGAGTAAACTTGTCACATCAAATTTTTCAACATGTTCAACATCACGTTCAGCAACACCAAAGGGACAAAAATAGAATGGAGTAGAAGAATGACCTCAACTGAAATGGCGTTCATTATATGGACATCAACTTGACACCTGTATGTTGTTCCACAAATATCAGGTTTGGGATTATCAGATTGAAGATTATGATAAATTTTTCATAAGGTAACACCTAACTTGTAAAATTCAAAGCACTTTAAAAATTCACTTACCTGCTATATATTCCCAGTGTGGACTGATTCTCAGTTCCTTTAACGATGCAGATTGTATCGTCTTGTATTTGCATTAGATCTGTTGCTCTTCTTTCTCACTCTTTGATTAAGAATGCATTCAACAAAACTGATTGACCATTCTGGTTTCCGAAAGAAGAAGACAATATATCCCAATAGTATTCCAAATACCCCTCCACATGCATATCCCATAACTACGGGTTTCCAACCAAACCTGAGTTCTTCATCATGCTGAAATGTTGCTGAATCTGTTGACAGTTTTTCATCATTGAGGCAAGATTTTGAAAAAGGCAACCCACATAGCCCTTGATTGCCTTCATAGGAATCATTCTGGAATGTGTCGAACTGTTTACCTATTGATATCCCCACCAGATGGTTTTTTCAAAGGTTTAAGACCGAGAGGAATTGAAGACTGGTCAATGCCTTTGGAATCTCACCCATGAGCATGTTTGAAGAGAGGTCTAACCATCCTAGATGTTATGGAAGTGATGAAGAACAAACAAGAACCGCAACAACAAATGCAGCAGAAAACTATATCATACACACAGAGTTTTGCAGCAAGGTGAAAGAAAGAGAGAAAGATGAGGAACAACACACATAATTTTACGTGGTTCACCCTTGAGTAAGGCTACATCCACGGGAGGAAAAACAGAAAGTTTTTCTTACTGATGCAATACACAAGTGGAAGCTTGTTAAAAATACAAGGCATCCTTGCCTTATATAAGTAGAGGACAAAACAAAAAAATAACAAAATAAACTTTCATATGGATTTTGGTCACAGCCCAACAATTCAATACCTTGAATTAACATCCATATAAAACACAAACTGCACCCTCCAAGCATACATGAACTCAACCCCAACAATCAACATTGAGCAAGCTTAAGCAGTGATCAAACTTGCTCTTTGGAACTGGCTTTGTGAACATATCAGCAAAATTGTGCAGAGTGTTGATCTTATGAACCTTGATTCTTCTTTCTGACTGAATGAAGTGATATCTAACATCTATATGCTTGGTTCTATCATGATAAACCTGATCCTTGGCCAAGCATATAACACTAAGGCTATCACAATAGATGTTAGCATATTCTTGATTAATTCCGAGATCATTTATCAGACCTCTCAGCCAAATTCCTTCCTTTGCAGCTTCAGTAAGAGCCATATATTCAGTCTCAGTAGTTGAGAGGGAAACAAAAGGTTGAAGTGTTGCCTTCCAACTCACCAAGCAGCCACCAAGGGTGTAAGCATACCCTGTTAGGGACCTTCTTTTGACAAGATTAGCAGCAAAATCAACATCAGAATAGCCAGTGAGACAGCAATCTAAGTTAGATCCATAGATCAACCCTACATCTGCAGTCCTTTTAAGATATCTGAAAATTCTCTTCACAGCCTTCCAATGTTCCTTCTGAGGTTGGTTTAAGAACCTACTAACCATGCTAACAACACAAGCAAGGTCAGGTCTAGTGCAGACCATGGCATACATGAGATTGCCAACAACACTTGAGTATGGAACCTTTGACATATAGTCCTGATCAGCCTGAGCTTGAACCTTTATCACAACAGACAACTTCTCTTTTTCTGAAAGGGGAGTACTGATAGGTTTATAATCAGTCATTCCAAACCTCACAAGTATCTTCTGAATGTAGTCCTTTTGAGACAAAAATAGCTTTTTCTGAGTTCTGTCCCTATAGATCTCCATTCCTAAGATTTTCTTTGCAGACCCTAGAGGATCTTCATATTTTGTATATCACACATGTTTTTTGCTGCAATAAGCATGTCATCTACATAGAGTAGAAGATAGATCATTGATCCATCCTCCACCTTGTTGTGATAAACACAACAGTCATAGAGACTTCTCTTGAATCCTTGGCTGGTCATAAAGCTATCAAACCTTATGTACCATTGCCTTGGAGATTGTTTCAATCCATACAAGGACCTCTGCAGTTGACAAACATACCTTTCTTTTCCTTGAACTTCAAACCCTTCAGGCTGTTTCATTCGAATATTTTCTTCCAATCTTCCATGGAGAAAAGTAGTTTTGACATCAAGTTGTTCAAGTTCCAAATCTTGGTTTGCCACTATAGCAAGCAAAACCCTGATGGATGTATGTCTGATCACAGGTGAAAAGATTTCGTTGAAATCTATTCCTTCTTTCTGGCTGAATCCCTTAGCAACTAACCTAGCCTTGTATCTTATCTCTTCCTTTTCTGAAAGACTAGGTTTCCTCTTGAATATCCACTTGCAGCCTACCACATGTCTTCCTTTAGGTGGTTCAACAAGTTTTCAGGTTTGATTCTTATATAGAGATTCCATTTCCTCTTTCATAGCTAAAACCAATTTTCAGCTTCAGGATGATTGATAGCTTTTTTGTAGGTGGCCGGTTCATTTGAATCTATTTCTTCAGCTGCATGTAATGCATAGGCAGCCATGTCTTCAAAGCCATATCTCTCAAGAGGCTTACTGACCCTCTTAGGTCTTTGACTAATTCCAGGATTGAGCTGTGCAGGCTCGGGTTCAGCATTCTGATGAGCCTCATTTGCATTGGAATCTTCTGATTGCTCACCTTCTTGAGGAACAGGAGATGTATCTATATGAACCCCTTTTTCGGAGTCTTTGGTTGTAGATTCTACATCTTTTTCTAGAGGAGAGTGGCAGCTCTGTGTTCCAACAATTGGAACCTCAATTTTTGGATGGAGCAGATGTGATTCATCAAAAATTACATCTCTGCTGAGAAGAACTTTCCTTTCAGAGGGTGACCAGATCCTGTAACCTTTCACCCCATCACCATAACCCATGAACATACCCTTTTCTTGATTTAGGTGCCAGCTTTCCTTCATTGACATGATAATAGGTATTGCAGCCAAATACTCTTAGATTTGAGTAGTTTACTGTTTTGCCATTCCAGATTTCAATAGGAGTTTTCAGTCCTATAGCAGTAGAGGGTGTTCTATTGATTAGAAAACAAGTTGTATTGATAGCTTTTCCCCAAAAGCTTCTGTTGAGACCAGCATTAGACAATAGGCATCTTGTTCTTTCCAGAAGTGTTCTGTTCATTTGTTTAGCAACTCCATTTTGTTGAGGAGTGTTCCTAACAGTAAGTTGTCTAGCAATCCCTTCATTTCTACAGAATTTGTTAAATTCTGTTGAGCAAAACTCCAAGCCATTATCAGTTCTGAGTCTTTTAACTTTCCTTTCAGTTTGTTTTTCAATCAGTGCCTTCCATTCTTTGAAGCATTTGAAAGCTTGACTCTTCTGACTCATGATGTAGATCCATGTCATCCTTGAGTAGTCATTAATTATGGACAAAAAATACCTTCCACCACCTAGTGAAGGTACTTTTGCAGGCCCCCAACAATCAGCATGAATCTAATCAAGAGTTCCTTTGGTGGTGTGAATTGCTTTAGGAAATTTAATCCTATGTTGCTTGCCGAAAACACAGTGCTCACAAAATTTAAGTTAATCCAGTTTCTGATTTCCCAACAGCTGTTGTTTTTGAAGTATCATCATACCTTTTTCACTCATATGACCTAGCCTCATGTGCCACAATTGAGTTAAGTCAGGTATGCTCTTATTGGATTTGATGCAACAACTACTAGACCATCCTCAATACATGTTGTACCTTGAAGTATATAGAGATTACCCCTCTTTATACTCTTCATCACCATTGTAGAGCCTTTCTGAATTTTCATGACCCCATTTTCAGTGCTGCATTTGAACCCCTTTCCATCCATAATACCTATGGAGATTAGATTCTTTTTCAGCTCTAGAACATGCCTAACTTTAGTGAGCCCAAACATGTTGTTCCTTCAACAAAGAACGCATCTTGATGTGCCACAGATTGAAGTTGTTCTTTCCATTGAATTTCTCAATCTTGATTGTGTTTGACATGATTTCTTGAGTGTTCTTGATCACAGTGAAGCAGCGAAAGAACCAGAAACAAGACTCCCGCAGCTTGATCTTTGTATTCAAATGAGAATCTTGAATTCCCTTGATCGCAACTTGAGCTCTTGATACCAATTTGTTATGGAAGTGATGAAGAACAAACAAGAACTGCAATAATAGATGTAGCAGAAAACTATGTAACACACATAGAGTTTTGCAGCAAGGTGAAAGAAAGAGAGAAAGAAAAGGAAAAACACACAGAATTTTACGTGGTTCACTCTTGAGTAAGGCTATATCCACGGGAGGGAAAACAGAAAGCTTTTCTTACTGATGCAATACACAAGTGGAAACTTGTTAAAAATACAGGGCATCCTTGCCTTATATAAGCAGAGGACAAAACAAAAAATAACAGAATAAACTTACATATGGATTTTGGTCATAGCCCAACACTAGATTTTCCAAACCACCAAAGTTTTGTGGAATAACACTAGTGATTCTGTTGTGGGAAAGGTTAAGCCCTTTGAGTGACTTTAATTCTCCAATGATTGCTGGAATCACTCCTCCAAATCTATTATTTGACAAATCAATAGTTGTGAAAGTAGTTAAGATCCTCTCCAGTTCATAAGTGTTTCCTTTTATGGTGATTACCACTGAATCATAGTAACTAGAAGAATAGTGTTTGCCCCTCATATATTGCAGACCATTATCGACATTCACCATCATTCCCTTGAAGTCTTTTATGCAAGCTGTTGGAAAATTGCCACTGAAATTATTGTTGGAGATGTAGAAAACCTGCAACATGGGAAAAACATTCTTCAATTTCAAACAATTGATGGTACCATTGAACCTATTAGCACGTAAAACAAGGACTTGCAGCTGCTAAAGCGACTCCAGAAAAGTTGGAAATGTATCTTGTATATTATTTTCTCCAAGGTCCAAAACTCTTAGCTGTTTGCACATGACAACAGACCGAGGTAATGGTCCCTCCAATTGATTGCCATTAAAATTCATAGTCTCCAATGCTTCTATCTCAAGAGAGTTTTTCGGTATCATTCCACTAAGGTTGTTCGTTCGTAGATCCAAAACTGAAAGGTAAGGAAAGGTTCCAAGGCATTGAGGAAGCTTTCCTGCCAAGTTATTATGAGACAAGTCGAGCATTTGAAGGGAGCTTGCGTTGCAAATAGTTGAAGAAATGTGTCCAGTCAATTTGTTATGTGAGACTGAAAAGAATTTGGTGCCTGATGGGGGAATTGGAATATCTCCTTGCAACATGTTGAAGCTAAGGTCAATGTAATGTATCGACGCCCATGAGAGCGAGAGATACCCAACTGATGTTAGAAGGTTATGAGAAAGGTCAAAAACAGACAAAGTATCTTTCCCTGTGCTATTAAACCATTTTGGAATCCTGCCATGAATTTGGTTCTTTGATAGATCTAAATATTGAAGATTGGGAAAGGTGTAGTCACCCCTGGTACTGTTGAAACTGAGGTAGAGAAAATTATTGTCAGAGAGATCAAGAATTTCTAGAAATTGCATATTCAAAACTTTGTGAAAATCTACAAGGCCACTCAAGTGGTTTGATGATAGTCTCAACACAGTGAGATTGTGTAGATGAAACATTGAGTTGGGATATTACCTTGTAGCTTGTTATAAGAGAGATCACAATAATACAAGGAAAAAGAAGAGAATTCACCAATTGGTCCTGTAAGCTGATTTCCGTAAAGAGATAAGCGTAACAACGATGACAAAGAAAAGCACCATTGGGGAATTGTTTCGTGCAGGGAGTTCCCAGACAAATCCAGATAAATGGGGATTGTTTCGTGCAGGGAGTTACCAGACAAATCCAGATAAATTAAATTAGAAATTAAAGTCCACTAATTTTGTCTGGCATTGGGCCAACTAATTTATTGTCGGAACAATCTAAATCACTAAGCTTAGTTAGCCCAAACAATGATGATGGCAACTGGCCCACTAGGTTGTTTCCAGAAAGGTATAAATATTCTAATTTGCTAAGCTTGTCAAACAAATCGGGGATCTCACCACCAAAATTATTATTTGAAAGATCTAAGTAAGTAAGATGTTGAAGATTTGAAAGTGATGATGGAATCTCACCGCTGAAATTGTTGAGACCAAGGTTTAAGTGTTTTAGTTGCGTGAGATTAGATAAAAACAGAGGAATAGGTCCTTCGAAGTAAGTTGAATGAAAATCCAAATAGTTAAGAGACTCCAAATGGCTAATGGAATTGGGGAGTTTTCCTGAAAAACCTGTGAAAGAGAGATCCAAGTATCTAAGAGGAGTGCCCCGATTGAACTCCGGAAGTTCACCTTGGAGATTCCAATTGTCAGACAAGTCAAACTTTTGAAGATTGGCTAAACAGAGTATGTTATTTGCTAACTTCCCTTGCAATCATGTATATGGAAGACTAAAAGAGACTAATTTTGAGAGGTGGGAGATTTTAGAAGGAATAACACCACTAAATGCAGAGAAATATAGGTTTAGATGAGTAAGAGCCACAAGATCACCAAAGCCGTTAGGCATTGGAGAATTGGAAAAATGATTGAAGGCAAGGTTGAGTTTTTGAAGATGAATGAGGTTGAAGAGAGTGGTTTTGGGATGAAATTCACCTTGAAGGCAACTGCAGCTAAGGTCTATGCCAATTACGTGACCTGACTTGGTGTCACAACTCATCCCATCCCACAAGCAGCAATTCGTACCAATGGGTGGCGTTAATTTAAAGCCAATGGCTTCAGAAACAGAAATATATGGTCCCATATTCTGGAAATTGACCACACACGATAACATGACTAAATTTGCCGTGTGGAGCCTGCTGTATATATAGCAAACACTTGTTACATGTCACAAACTCACAACTTGTTGCATGTGGGCTATACTTTTTAATTGTTTCATTCTTTATTAAGGTTGTGATGGTATTAAAAATAATAAAAATAAAAATGTATTGTCTGTTTAAATGAATATAAATTTAAAAAACAGAGCTTAGATTTATTATTTATGTTATAAATAATTTTTATTTAGGATATTAAAGCAAAAATAAAATTAAGCAATAAACATTTTCCTCTCATTTGATGTCTATCTAGGAAAACATTGTATTAAACATTATTTTTTCATCTTAAATATTATTCTTCTATACTTTCAAATTAATAGTTTTTATTGTTGAAATATAGTTTATTCTCTCTATGTCCAAGTCACTTTTATTTTTCTTGGGGGTATAAGTGGTTCGATTGGTAGAGTTTTTTCTATTTTTCAACCTAATCTAATTAAACTTAATTGGGTTAAATTGAATTAAGTGTACCTTTTTTTTATTTTGTCATCTTAAATATTATTCTTCTATACTTCTAAATTAATAGTTTTCATTGTTGAAATATCAATATTTTTATATATCAATATTCATATATAATACATTGTGTTATTCATATAATAAACAAAAAAAATTGATAAATATATAGTCATAATATCATTCAAAAAAAATATTATCTTAAAACAACTTCAAAACAATGTATTACATTAATTGTTGAAATATCAATATTTTTAAATATTTATATTCATAATACATTGTGTTATTCATATAATAAACAGAAAAATTTTGATAAATATAGAATCATAAAAAATATATTATCCTAAAATAAACTCCCAAACAATGTATTACATTAAGATAAAAATATACTATCTGGAAAATGTGATATGCTTAGTTTAAGCTTTCTATTTGTAGGTTGGATTGAATTGACTTACATTTTGGTTTAACCTTTTTTAGTGGAATGATCTACGATTTTTGGACTCTATTATCTGTAATTTATTTTTCATTTATTTTGTTTTTTTTTTGTCGTTTCAAATACTTTATTATTTCTTTGTTATATGAAATCTTAATTAAAGCTACTTTTAATTTTAAATAACTGCTTTGATTGGGGTGCAGCTTGGAAGATGAATTGGGTGTTGTGTTTCAAAAAATTTAAACATATTTCTTAACCACGTGTTTTTTAGTTAAGGTAAAAATTAATATTATCATTCATGGGAAAACATTTATGGTTCATGGGAAACAATCATGTTCAAGATTATTATATACAAAGGATTATAAGAATTACCTTATTCTTATCCAAATGTTGATACATATGGTTTAACCTTTTTAAATGAAATGATCTATGATTTTTGGACTATGTTATCTGTGTTTTATTTCTTAGTTATTTTTTTTTGTTTTTCTTTTCTTTTCAAATACTTTAATATTTCATTATTATATGAAATCTTAATAGAAGCTACTTTTAATTTCAAATAATTGCTTTGATTGGGGTGTGTCTTGGGAGACGAATTGGGTGTTGTATTTTAAAAAAATTAAACATATTTATCAACCACATGTTTTTAGTTAAGATAAAGATCACAATGATCATTCATTGGAAAATAATTATCATTCATGAGAAACAATCATGTTCAAGACTATTATACACGAAAGATTATAAGATGTTTTACTCATCGAGACTTATTCATGAAAGTAAGTTCTTACCATAAATTTGTTTTGTTATACATTTTCTTCTTTTACATGTGCATGTTAATGCTTAATAGTGTTTGCTAATATACTTTAAAACATATTTAGGCCATGGAAATTATATATTTGTCATTCCATATTTAGAGCTACTGACATTGATTATCCAATAATATCAAGCAACCAATGGATATTTTGATTGTTATAATGTGATATTTAGAGTAGTTCTAAGTTATTTCTCATCTTTTGGTTATCAATTATTAGTAAGTTTTTGTAAACAAATACTATTTTATATCAAAATATAATATTATCAATCTTCTACTATTTTTACTTTGTTCATATTTTGTGACATAATGAATGTCATAGCATCACAACCCAAATGGGTACCATGCCCAATAGAATGCACAAGAAACCAATGCATCTAAGCCATTATGTAGAATCCCATCCAAAGGGATATTCTTTCCTTTGTCAGCGAATAAATTACAACAAATTTATAATATCTTTCATACAATTTTGTTATTGTTTTTTTGTTAATCTTTATCCTTATGTAGGAATTATCATGAACACCATGAAAACATAGCAACAAAAATAGCACTAAGAATAATCACTAATTGGCAATTTAAAGGCCTCCACAACTAATAATACGCGTCTTATGTCACAAAATTGCAAAACATCCTATTTCCAACTACAACCTATTTTCAAATTTTCAAACAATAGCTTGCAAACATCGATCCCCTGATCGTGGAAAGACGTCTAGTAATTTGGCTTCACTCATGCATGTAGTAATGCCAACAAGTTGATCCAGCAAGTAGCAATTATTTTCACAATCCTACACACCTGATCAAACATTGCCCACATTACAAAACTCCAAAATTGATGTAAAGTTTAAGACCAACTTAAATATTATAACATTGTCGACAAAAAGTTTAATGATAACTATATTTATAACATTGTCAATCCTACATCTATTTAAATTAGATGAACACCAACTAAGGTCTATGAATTAATCTCAGATTCTAATTTTTCAAACAATCAAAAAAATATTTTATTTTTTAATCTAAACACAATTTCAATACCAAAACAAAAAAATAACAGAGCGAAACAGAACGACTGGTGAATATACATGGGTAACTGACTAGTTGATAATAAGATACATGACTAGGAAGATGCGTCAATATGATACTAACTAGAGAAGTCAATTACACTGCATATTGCAGACTCGTGGCTTGACCCATTTAGGAGATTTTTATTTATAATGATTGCATTACAGACCATTTTGAAATTCTTTTTAAAGGTTTATTTTAAATAAAAAATAATAATATAATAAATATTTAATATAATGATTTGAGATTTGTGTTTATTGATTTATTTAAAAGCTTAAAATCACTTACATTAGGGATGGGAATATATCAAAACACCAGAAGGAGTCTATTTAGGTCAAGCTCTTTTGGAAAGGCTAAAGTATTATTTTCATCTTCTTATAAATTCAAATCCACAATTTTGGTTTTCTTAGTTCTAAATCAATACGTTTAGTCTCACTGTTTTTTAGAATAAGTAATTTTTGTTATTCTATCAATTGATCATCAAAAGGAGTTGAACTCATGATCTTTTATTTAAAGTAAAGGTAATAAACAAATAAGACACTTGCTTTATTTAGTTAACTTTATAAATATATATTTTATATGTATCATTAGTTAAGAGTTAATATTTTTTTTTCAAATTATAAAAAAATATAAATTAAAAATATTTAGTATAATAATCTTTTTAATTTTTTTATAACATTGTATATATTTTTATTTTGAATAGTTTACATATTTTAATTTTAATTTTACCAATATATAAATTATTTATTTAAATTATTTTGAATTACACACGGGTTGTTCTACTACGCTGTGTTATATTTACTTTTTTCTTTAGTGAAAAAATTGTGATTTGATTAAGAAGTAAATTTATTTGTGAAACGTTAGAATTTGGAATAATATATAAACTTTGAGTGTGTTGCAATAATAATCGATACATTAAGCACCTTAGAGTGGGGAATTACATTCTAATCATTTTAAGTGGAAAATGTTTGCTTCAAAACTGTGCAGAAAACAGATTAAAAATATATATCATATCATGTCAAAAGACAATTGGATTAAAGACTAAGCATAAATTAAGCACTCACCATGTGCCTAACTGATGTGTTCCAGTATTTTCATACAAAAATCCAGGGAAAATTGATAGTGATACAACATATATATATATATATATATATAAAATCATCTGCATAATCAAGGTTCTCAACAATTAACTGCTCTTTTTTTTTTCTTCATATCCATCCTACAAAAGTTCCAAATCTTTTAGGAGACAATAAAAGATTATTTTCACCTGAGTAAAGTATTATTGTTTAAGCATAATTATATTAATTGATCCCTACGCTGCTTTTGGACGGTAATATTTCACTATGGACAATTTGGTAAAGTAGATTGCATACAGGATGATACAAACTAACTCAAAGGATGTGAAGATTGTCAAGGATAGTACTGCAAAAATAACAAAATACAGACAGGTTTATAGAGTAAATTATTTTCAATATATAAATTAATACAATAAGAATACCAACAACATTACATTGAATAGATCCTACAAAATTAATTTCAATATATAAACAAGAAAACATGTAAACCTACTAATAATTAGACTCAGCTAACTGAGCTGAGCTACAACAACATTACTTTTTCCAGACAGGACTCCATTTCAACTATACAGCTAAAATAAAAATAGCGTGATCTATTAAGAAAAAAATCAAGATATTTCAATTCTGAGCATAAAGTTCAAATGTTCATATTTTGATTGCATAATAATAATAATAATAATAATAATAATAATAATAATAATAATAATAATAATAATAATAATAATAATAATAATAATAATAATAATAATAATAATAATAATAATAATAATAATAATAATAATAATAATAATAATAATAATAATAATAATAATAATAATAATAATAATAATAATAATAATAATAATAATAATAATAATAATAATAATAATAATAATAATAATAATAATAATAATAATAATAATAATAATAATAATAATAATAATAATAATAATAATAATAATAATAATAATAATAATAATAATAATAATAATAATAATAATAATAATAATAATAACGCATTAATCTGAAACTTCTCCCTATAGACTTTTACCGCTGCAGCATGAGCAAGTATGAGTTGGTGTGTAATCGGCTCACAAGTAGAATCACCAGTGGTACAGTTAGCAAAACACGGATGATAGGAAGAATGAGTCGATCATATATAGATGCAATAGGAAGAGAGAAACCTTGTGCCATGTCAACGTGGTAATTCTATCCCAACAACAGAGCAAGAAAAGTAGATAAAGAGTCGGGGGTACTCTGTTCTAAGACATAACACATGCAACTAATACACTACTATATGACTTCTCAGATGCTGCAGTTGGCAGAATTTCATGCTTCTGCTAAGGTTCCTGCAAAACCTTCTTGCAAGCACTAGTGCTGCAAATTCCTTTTAAATCAGTTATTTAACTCATGCATTAATTGTTTTTTTTTTACTGTGGGAATAGGACATGATCCTCTGCCAATGTGGCAACCTGTTCTTGGAGTCCCATGGCCACCATACTGCATTTTCTCATTAGATGAAATTGAAGATGCTACAAACAACTTTCACCCATGAAATCTTGTAGCAGAAGGATCACAGGTACAGATAAAAGAATTTTCATATTTGTTCATTTCGTAGTTCATAATGATATTCTCTACAAGAGCAAGTGGTAAATACCTTAAGATTTTAAGTTGATGTTGATTTAGGATTCAACTACACTGAGGATTCTCACTAAACTGAAGCTTCCTGTAAAATTTGATGCTTTATATGTAGGTTCTCTATGTTGGGGATCACATTTATGGAGATACACTAAGTAGGAAAAAGGTTCTTGGTATATCATTAATCCTTTTAACTATTCTGATAAATGGATTTTGCATTTGTATTCAATCTACTCGTAAATTTTGGTGATAAAATGTGGTTATGATTGTAGGAGGGGAAATAATAACTGGAAATGTAATTGAGAAAATAGACATTGATGTAATCTTTAACGAGTTAATAGAATACTTGTTTGTGTAGGAACCAATTGTTAACTACTCCTTTTGAAATTCCCGTATATTTCTATATGTTGCTTTAAGTAACTTAAATTTGATGTGATGCTATGCGCTCAATGGACAAGTTGGAGAACAATGCTTGTAATCCCTGAGCTTGAGAAGGAGGTTAAACTCCTCTAGGAATCTAGGGATACCCACAAGGTGCTTATTACTTATTATTAATGTCTATGATTAGTTTTTATTTTTATTTTTATAATAAGGCTTTACTTCATTAAAAATAAAAATAGAGAAAATTACTGGTTTTAGTCTTGTATAAAAGATTTTTATCTGGACTTCTCACATTTTAAATGAGGTTTGCTGCAGAATACTTCTGGCATGATAATTTGCATCTAGGGAGATTTTTACATGAATAGCCTTGAACCGGAACTTCCATTCTTGAGGAGTGAGCATGACCTCATTGAGGATGAAATACATAACTTGAAATACATAACTTTACACTTCCCATATAAGTCCTGCATTTTTGTCTTTGATTTAGTAGTGCACTATTTTTCAGATTCAAGAATCAGATGTTGATTCCAAGCAGAAGTTTTCTTCTTAACTTGATAAATTGGAGGTTTGTGTTGGTTAATTTGAAAATCGAGATAATACTGGATAAATCTGAAGTCATGTATAACACTTTCAGATTGAATCAAATTTCGGGGTTCAACCAAAATTGTTCAATCGGATAAAATCAGAAGATTATAATTCAAGAGTTTTGTTTTGATCTTGTATGTTTTGTCACCCGTAATGCTTTCTGAACCAAAATGATTATTTATGATCAAAGAACAGGTGGTTTTTGGCGGTTGATGAACAGGTGGTTTTTGGCGGTTGATGGAAGTTTTATCTTTTTTTAAAAACTGCCTTTTCCTGAAAGTCACTTCCATGTAATTTCCAAAATTTGTCTAAACCGAACATCTCGTTATTACATTAAAACAAGCGTGCACTCTTATTTTAACATAATAAAGAGATCAATTACACTAAAATGTCCAACAAACCTCCCCCATTTTAGTGTAATTACCGATCAAATCACCAAAGTCATAACATACCACAAATTACTGCATAGATGAAATATCGTGACGATTGAATTTCATCTTAGCAAATTACACGTTTCAAATATTCGAATATCAGGGTGTCACTAAGGATTGAACCCTTTCTATTCATAATGAATACATGAAGATAATCTGCACAATAGTTTATAACATTACTCTTGCTCGACACTAGTTTACTAGCCTGTGTCCCTATCCTTCATAAGCATATCAAAGCCAAGTCCCAGCTTCTTGAAGCGGCTAAACTTCATGCTTATATAGGTAGTCCTTTTCTTTCTTGCACCTGCAAATGCAATTTTTCAAAAGAATCATTGAGGAGTTATACTTCAACCTCCTTAACTTACAGAACCGAACACATACCTTTTGGGATACTTTCGATGATGTGTTCCAATCTCTACATGTTAAGCTTTCCACATTGAATTCAGCACCTAATGTCATATTAGATGGGAATTGGGTATCTTAACATAAGAGATTTCAGATGGACTTTAATCCTAATCCCACAGCCGACCTTTTCACGAGATCTCTACTTAACCCTTTGGTTAAATGATCGGCCAAATTATGCTGAGTTCTCACAAACTCCACTGATATCACACCATGCATGATTAACTCCCGAATCATGTTGTGTCTAACACCCAAGTGTCTAGACTTCCCATTATACACTTGACTATATGCCTTATCCAAAGTAGCCTGACTATCGCACTTGATAGACATGGGAGGTATAGGTTTGGGCCACAATGGAATCTCATAGATCAAATTTCTTAGCCACTCAGCTTCTTTACCAGCTGCTGCTAAAGCTACAAATTCAGATTCCATTGTTGAATTTGTAATGCAGGTCTGTTTCTTGGATGCCCAAGAGATAGCACCTCCTCCAAGGAGGAATACCCAACCACTTGTGGATGAATAATCTTCCATATTGGTTATCCAACTTGCATCAGAGTAACCTTCAATAACGGAAGGAAATCCAATATATGTCAAACCATAGTCAATGGTTCCCTTTAAGTACTTGAATACTTTATTCATAGCTTGCCAATGATGAGAACTGGGATTACTTGTAAACCTACTAAGTTTAGCAACAGCATAAGCTATATCAGGCCTAGTACTAATCATTGCATACATGAGTGATCCTTTCGCCCTTGAGTATTCAAGTTGAGACACTGCTACACCTTTATTAGGTAATAGCTTCAGGTTAGGATCAATGGGAGTACTTACCGGAGAACAATCTTTAAAATTAAATTTCTCCAATATCTTCTCAATATAATGTGATTGAGAGATGGAAATGCCATTGTTTCCACGTTTGATCTTTATTCCTAAGATCACATCCGCCTCCCCCATATCTTTCATATCAAACTTAGATGACAAAAATGCCTTAGTTTCATCAACTTGATCTTGGTCGGTACCAAAGATCAACATGTCGTCTACATACAGACAAATGATAACTCCTTTGCCATGAGTATCAAACTTGCTGTATAGACATTTATCTGCTTGGTTTAGAACAAAACCACTAGACAACACAACCTCATCAAATTTTTTATGCCATTTTTTAGGCGCTTGTTTCAAGCCATAAAGAGATTTCATCAGTTTACACACCTTATTTTCATTTCCTGGCATAACAAACCCTTCAGGTTGTTTCATGTATATCTCTTCATCCAATTCACCATTTAAGAATGCAGTTTTCACATCCATTTGGTGAATCACCAAATTGTGGATAGCAGCAAGTGCTAACAACAGTCTAATAGTGGATATCCTAGCAACAGGAGCATATGTATCGAAAAAATCAATACCCTCCTTTTGCCTAAAGCCTTGGATAACCAATCTGGCTTTGTACTTGTCAACAGTACCATCCACTTTCATCTTTCTCCTAAAGATCATCTTACATCCTAATGGCTTACATCCAGGAGGTAAGTCAACCAATTTCCAGGTATTATTTTGCATGATGGAATCCATCTCACTTTGGATTGCTTCTTTCCAGAATACAACATCCCTTGAAGCCATTGCTTCACTAAAAGTCTTTGGGTCTTCCTCAACATTAAGGCAATATTGATATTGAAATTCAATATCATTCCTTGACCCTTCAACCAAATAGAGTTGAAAGTCATCACCAAATGACTTAGCCTTTCTTACTCTCGTACCCTTTCTAGTTTCAGTACTAGTTGAAGGTATATCCTCAATATTAACTGAGACTTTCGACATGGAATTCATGTCCTCTGGCCTAGGTATAGATGTAAACCTTTGTTCATCAAAGATAGCATCCCGTGACTCTATAACCGAGTTCACAGCAACAAAATCATTAGATTCTAGCACATAGAATCTACATGCTTTAGAATGTTCAGCATATCCAATAAATATGCAATCTATACCTCTTTCACCTATGGTTTTCCTTTTAGGTTCTGTAAGCCTGACTACAGCCCTACATTGATTATTTTGTTGTATACCTCAACGTTAATATGCATACACTTATTTTGTTGTAGTTCTTCGTATATAACATCGATTATTTATAAATAACCGATGTTGTTTACTATATTAACATCGGTTTTTGTTAATAACCGATGTTGTTTTGAAGTTTTTTTTTATATAAACTTTCTAACCGATGTTAAGGTTCTTGTTGACATCGATTTTTGTAAATAACTGATGTTGTTTACTATATTAACATCGGTTTTTGTTAATAACCGATGTTGTTTTGAAGTTTTTTTTTATATAAACTTTCTATTTTTACAATAAACCAAAAATTGTACCTGTAAAATGCAATTTCAGACCCAATTCACAGCAAATAAACATTTTATTCTGCTTTGAAGTAATTTTAATCATAATAAACATTGAATAATTGATTTATCATAAACAACAATGAACAAATGAATTCAATGTTCAAATTACATAGGAAATGTCAAAAATGTTAAACCAAAGTAAACTAAGCTAAACTTAATGTCCCTAAATCCTAGGTCTGATCTCTAACTCGAAAATAATACTGTGTCCACTGGATCCGCAACACCTTTAATCTCTCTGGCTCCAATGGTTTAAGATCATTAAAATACTGCATGATGAAATAAATGATAATAAGTTAATAATGTAATACAAATTATAAAAAAATTGAATTTGTTTGAAATAAATGTACCGCTTCCCAGTTATTCCTAAAATTTCCTAAAATGATGGTGGACATCCAGTGCATCACATAGTAGCCGCACTCAGTACTTCCTTTTAGTCAATTACACTAAATACATAATGGAATTTGGCTATTAATTAAACAATTAGTGTACAGACACATAAGAAATATATATATATAAGTGGAAGTTTTATGTAAATGACATACCTTGACGACAATCCACCTTGCAGGAGCCTTTGATTTAGGCTATGGAGCATCATTAGGACCTTTTAAAGCATTGTTCCAGATGAGTAACAATTAAAAACTGGTGTTGTTGAGGTATTTCAATGCAAATGTATTGAAAAGAACACTAACCTATTAATAATCCCCTTAAAGTAGTTGTCTGGCCTGTTATGCAATGAAAAGAATCAGACAACTAGGTGTTCCTTGGGCAGGATGACCACCATCTACCAGTGTCCGCTGCAGTAGAGACGAATATGAGTTAGTATATTAGTAAACATTAATTAAATTCAGTTATTTTGTGTGACTTACCCATTTAGGTAGGCTCCAAGATAGACATCGCATTTTGAACTATGCATCCAAGTCTTTATGTAACTTTCAGACTCAAACTGCGATTGCCCAGACCTCTGAATGGACTGTGGCTCAAGGAATCCATAAATATCAGAATTCCTCGCTCGCATACTTGTTTCAGTGAGATGCCTGTTTATGTTAAGTCAAAGTTAAATATTTATGAATTGAAAGCAATAACTTAGGTAATTAAAAGTAATCTAAAATGACTTACAGAATCCACAACTGTAACACTGATATGTTGAGACATTGACCACTGTGTGCGATTTCGGAGAGGTCTTCGTGCTTTATGTAGAGCGGGAAATCTGGATTAAAGACCCCGAACATGGTGGCATCCCATGTAACCTGATAAGGCCTTAAGAAAAGCTCTAGGATGGTCAATGTCATCAGATAAAGCGGATCATCAACCTCCGGATCGGGCTTTGGAGGTGGTTTTGCCGGAGACACAGCTGCCTGTTCATGAAACAAAGTTAAATGGCTTAATTCGAGGCACATTGAATGAATTAATTCAAAAAGAAGAAACATATAGTAAGAGTAAAGTACCTGCTGTGATAAAGACTTGACCAGATGTGTCGGCCAAGCAAGGAAGGTGTGAATTGTTTGCCCACTAAGGAAACCTTGTCAGTGGGTACAGGAACTGGAGCATATGCATCTGTAACCTCCTCCACACCCACCTTTACTTGGCCAGGCAACAAAGGAGCATTATGAACAATAGTGGATCCCTCATAAACTCTCCCCAGGGCAACCAGGCAGGCAGGATCTGCTTCGATGTACAAGCCGCACCTATCTGAGTCACCCATCTCAGGATCGTTTCCTGAGGGATCAACACAACTCCCCTTTGTGCTTATTCGAGGACCTGAGGGACCAACCATAGGCTCGGGAGGCAGTGTAAGTCCCTGAGATTGCATCAGGGACTGAATCTGGGACTGCATCTGGCTGAACAATGCCATGAGCTTCCGCGTCACTTTTTCTGTGATGGACTCCTCTAGCTGGTCCTTGATTTACTGGGTCAGCTGCTGCAATTCTTCAGGAGACAGGGAGGAAGAGCTGCGGGACGTCCGTGGAGCCGATCCAAAGTATTGCTTGATGGTGACACCGGCTCCAGCAGCACGGACACATCCAGGGTGCTCTGGACGTCTAATAGCAGCGGTGAGAACATCCTGACGTCCATGGGGGACGAAGGATCCCTATGTCGCCTGCTCCTCAAAGGAATCCTGCACAGAAAACACACAGTTGTACATGGCATTCACAAAATATTGAAATATAATTCTAATGGTTAGTTGAAAATGACTTACGATCTTTTCAGCGATTTCCTTTGCGGCCTCAGTCATCATCTCCCCTGTTTTCTTTGTGTGGGCCATCTTCCACTTCACGTGGCGTCTGACCGGGGATGGAGGGTCGATAACGCCATCAACGTTTCCTGACTGTGCGGCTTCTTCCAGCTTTTTCTTCGTCTTCTAAGCCAAGAGCTTCTGCTCCAAATATTCATAACCCCCACGAGACAAAACGTGGGGGGCAGTGTTCTGTTTCTGGATGGCCTGTGCCTTTTTGCGCACATCTTGCAAAAATAAAACAATAATCTTTCAAATTGCTAGAATGAAGTATAACAAGTTAATGTTTTTTGGAAAACAACTTAAATGGCAAGGAACATACCTCCCAAGAAGGGTCTCTGCGAGTCTGGCAAAACTGGGCCCATTTTTCCTTGCTTAGGTTGTATTTCTCACAGACAGTGTCGTCCACACCGTCCTGATCGGTTGCAAGGACCCATTTTTTCGTGAAGTCTGATTTAAACTGCCTCTATCTCTCGCCCACAGTCTGAAGTAACTTCCTTTTCGTCCTACTGTCAAAAGCCTCTTGGATTTCAAATTGCCTGACAACATCAAATAAGGTTTATTTGTTACAATAATGTATTTTTTGGCTATTAATTAAACAACATCAAATAAGAGAAGAAAAATACCTGAATATCCTCCCAAATCAAGTCCTTCTGAGTAGTAAGGACCTCCTTCCTGTTCTCGTAGGTGACGTCCACCTTATCATGTGCCACAATCCCCAAATATGTTCTTAATTTCTTCTTGTGGGGACCGTCGGCCTTGCTGGTAGCAGGATCAACATGGACCACTAGTCTCTCAGCACCAGGTGGTCTAGTAGACAACGATCGTAGACGTGAGGCTTTGCGTGTCCGCTTCACGACAGACGGCGAAGTTGATGCGTCGGAAGGAGGAGGAGGAGGAGGAGAAGGAGGAGGAGGAGGAGGCGAGGCAGGTGGAGAAGCCATGATCTTGTATACATCATGAAAATGTAAATTTCGATTACAGACAAATATCAACATCAACAGTTCTTTAAATAAAATGTGATCAATGTTCACTATGTTGCAACAACAATCAAATGTAGGTCCAAGTGCCACATAATTATATTGTTTGACTCAATTCACATAATGATATCCACACAATTTTGTGTGGATATTAAATTAACTTTAGTCACAAGTCTTCTGTTAAGATAAATGTTGTTGTAAAATTAGTTCCTAATGCTTTAAACTTAATTTTGAATGCTAACTAAGTGTGTTTGGATCACCGGTAAAACTATCTGAAGATCATTTTGATCACCGCGTTACTCCACCGTGTCTGAGTGGGCCAAATAAAGCAATAATAATACAAACATCACAAGTAGACACACAAAGTCATAATTTCACCACCTACTCTATTTTTTTTCTCCCTCTTGTTTTTTTGACCCATGGAAAAGCATGATGCAAATGCTGTAAAAGGCTGCAACAATGCAGATAAAAAAAAATATTTGTAATCTAACACGTGCTATTACGTGCATAACAATTACAAAGAGTAAAACATGAGTGATGATGTGATGCCCTTTTTTGTGGGGGCCTGCTTCCTTTAAATATCTACCATTTCTTCCTTTCACATAATTCATCCCATTCCTAATTCTAATTTTTTTCTACTCTATTCAATTTCAATTTCTCTCTGTGTTTCCCCTCTCATCACCATGCTTCCAAAGTTCATCATTAGCCCTTTCAAGGTGGAATCCCAAGAAGGGAAGCATGTGAACAAGAGAAGAAAGCATGTGAGATCATTTGAGAGTACCAACATGGATGTTGGTTTGAGACTTCTCCCTCAAATTACAAGCTTAAATACCACATCAAATGTCCTCTTGAAATCTGCAGTGAGAAAGGCAAACCAACGATTCATACCTCAAGACTTATGCTTCCTTAAAACTTGCAATCTATGCAATAAGAAACTAAGTCCATACAAAGATATTTACATGTACAGGTATAACCAAACTCCCAATACTCTCTACCTACGCATCATTTCTTAATTAAACATTAATATCATTATCTTATGCTAAAATTTAACATATCTTGGATCACTTATGGTCTAATTAAAGAAAACGAGCATCTGGGGTCATTTCTGATTTTCTTGATTAGCTTTATTTTAACAATAAAATTAACATCTTGGATTGTACGTTTTGGTTTTAATTTACACATAAAAGTTGAATCTTGATGCAATTTGATTCCTGATAGAACTTGGATTTGATGCTTCTGCAGCAGAGATCAAGGTTTCTACAACAGAGATCAAGATTCCTGATAGAACTTGGATTAGCAATTCTAACTCTTAATTTACACATAAAAGTTTGAATCTTGATGCAATTCAGTACCAGTCATATACAGACTACACATTAGACAGGGGACTAATTAAAAAGGCTGATTATGACAGCATCAACAAGTTGATCCCACCATGCAAGCAGGCCATAGAAGCTTGCGGTATGAATAACTTCCTCAATTCTTTTCCCTTTTCACCAGGACAAAAATTTACCAATTTATTGCACTAGACAGATATTAATTGTGTTCATTGACACTCTTAATTTGCATTCCATGAGGAAGGAATCAAGGTATAGTGCTATGATGCAATAGCATAGTGTATAGTGCTATGATGCAAGACTGGATGAGAAATCTGGAAGTTGGTATTCCCACACTCCTTGAGGAAGGAATCAAGGTGCTTATGTATGCTGGAGAAGAAGATCTCATATGCAACTGGCTCGGTAAACCAGCAACTACTCAATTAATTTGGAATTGGAACCAAAATGACATGTCAAAGAAGAGAAATTATTACATAGTTCTAGATCATCAAGTAGTCATGATCTCAGTCAATTTTCACATCACATAAGACTTGAATATATGTTACATGAAGATTGACTGAGACATGATAGTTTAAGACCATGTAATAATTTTTCATCAAAGATTGAGAGTGAAAGGTCATTTAGCATTCTTAATGTTTGTGATTGGTCAGGGAATTCAAGGTGGGTTAATGCAATGGAGTGGTCTGGTCAAAAACAATTTGGGGCGTCTAGTACAGTCCCATTTTTAGTTGATGGTGCAGAAGCAGGAACGCTGAAAAGCCATGGACCTCTCGCTTTCCTCAAGGTGTGTGTTCAAGGGCGTCTATTTACACTTGTAACCTGATTTCAATCAAAGCAAAATTCAATTCTTGAACAAGTATATGCAACACTATTGGCAAAAAAAAAAAACAATGACCTTAGAAAATGAGGTTCCATTACAAATTACAATAATGAAAAAAGGAAACAATTCTGGATATGCAGCACCTGAGTATGTTGAGAATGGAAAAGTATCAAATAAGACAGATGTGTACTCCTTTGGAGTGGTTCTTTTAGAGCTGATATATTATTATGCAAATGAATGTAGGATGAGCCTTAGTGCAATGATAGGGTTGCTACCAGTTGACCAGAAAGTTATGGCTTCAAATTCTGGAAACAACAAATATTCTTGACCATAGGCTACTAATTGCCTATACAAAAACCAAAACCTCGAACTAAATATTCTTGAGCAAATAAAACTAATTGCCTATACAACTCATTATTTGGTTTGGGAATTTTGGTGTTCACATTCTAATTTGATTTCTTATGTGCATCATACCAAATTCTTTGTATTTGTTTTCCCTTCTAGGCAAGGCCTCTACTGGGATCTGAAAATCAGAAAGAATCCTATGGAAAGAATAACAATGAATATGGTAAGTCTAAGTGATGTAGAATACGATCAGAAAGTGCATTAAACAGAAAAGAAAGCATGTTAGTTCATACAGTATAGCATTAAGTCAATGGAGATCATGATAGTTACTTGATAAATAAAAAACTGTATAATAAAATTATATATGTCAAATAACTGTAGGAGATAAAAGTTTAAACTGTAAAGCAAATCCATAAGGACATAAAAGCTTAAATTGTAAAGCAAATCTCAAAATGGATGATAGGCGCAAGATAAATATTCTATCACCACTCTTATCATTCTACCTAAACTAAGAGAGAAGATAAAATCAATTTAGATATTTTCTTTGATGATAATAACCAAATGAGGGATACATTTATGTTGAGTAAGATTTGTGTTGAGTAACCTGAGTGCAAAAGCAGTGTGGACAGCAAGGTCAATGTCTGGAGCTAACAAGAAGATGATTGAGGCACTAGCTGCTAGGAAGAAGGAATAGTATCTGAAGAAGGAAGAGTACTTGCAACAATTTAAGATGAACTGCCATAAGTTCCATTTTCAAAGCTTTCATCCAATATATGCATGTTTTCAATAATGCAAATAGTAAACCAATGACACAAACCAATGTAGTATTGATTTATTCTAAATAGAAATGTAGTATTGATTTGCTCCATTTTATGGACTCATATTAAATGTCCATAAATTATTAATGAATTAGAATTATGTGTATGAGTTATGTAAATGAATCTTGCAAAATAAAATATATAAATAGAAAATTACATTAGACGATGTTAATTAATTCTCCTTCATCATGATCATTACGATTAGCATGAATGTCGTCAACTTCTTCTTCTCTGACAATGTTAGGGGTGATTTGTGCGGTCAAAGGACTAACATAGGTGTCCATGTATGAATCATCATCTTCTACATTCACACCAATTGTTTTGCCCTGGAGAACCACGCACCACCTTTCATCACAGGGGTCTTGCACGTAAAATACTTGCCTAGCTTGTTCTGCCATGATGAAAGGGTCATTGTGGTAACCAAGTTTCTTTAGGTCTACCAACATAAATCCTATATCATCAGTGCGCACACCGGTGTTGTTGTCAACCCATTTACATTTGAAAACACATACAGTAAATTTCACATAGTTGAGCTCCCAAATTTCATCAATGAACCCAAAGTAAGGGATAGAAGCTACACAGGGATTGGCGTCATTCACACTTACGAAGTGTTGAGATTCAGCCCTTAGGGTGACCCCGCTGTTCTACATTGTACTTTTGTCATCTTGTGCTTTAGTGTAAAATGAATACTTGTTTATCTCGTATCCTTGCCAAGTTATAACATTCCTTTTAGGCCCATCTGCTAGCTTTCTTAATGTTTCTGAAGCATTCTCATCTGCGAAGATTGTATCTTTAAACCAATCACAGAAAGTCTTGTTATGCTTTTTCAACACCCAATTCTTTGACATTTTTGGATTATTCTGTTCGACTAAAGCTTCATGGTTAAGTATGTATGGCAAAACTTCATTACTATTGTTCAAGACATACAAGTGAGCTTGTAACAAATCTTCTACACTTGGAGTGATCACATGCAGTCCTCTTGAACCCTTACCACCCACTCTGTCATCATGCCGAGACTCAGGAAGGCCAATAGGTTTAGCCTTCTCAATGTATTCTGAACAAAACTCGATGGCTTCTTCTGCAATGTACCTCTCAACAATATATGCTTCTGGACGATATAGATTCTTTGTATACCCTTTTAAGATCTTCATGTATCACTCAACCGGGTGCATCCACCGTAGATAAACAGGACCACAACATTTGATTTCTCTGACCAGATGCACAATCAAGTGAATCATGATGTCAAAGAAAGCAGGGGGAAAATACGTCTCCAACTAGCACAGTATAATTGCGGCCTCATTTTCCAACTCATCAAACTTGATAGGATCAATGACTTTGCTACATATAGCATGGAAGAAAAAGCATAGGTGAGTTATGGCTAACCTGACTTTGTTTGGCAAGATGTCTCGTATAGCCACGGCTAACAATTGTTGCATGAGCACGTGACAATCGTGAGACTTTAACCCTACAAGCTTAAGCTCCTTCAACTGCACAAGGATCTTAATATTTGAAGAGTATCCTTGTGGAACCTTCACCCGAGAATAGTATCTATGTACAACTCAGTTTCTATGTTCTGTGTTCGGCTTATGCAGTTTGAAGATGAAGCTACTAGGTTTGTATATTATATACACACATTACTAGTATTTATTCTTTTATGTTTCAGCTTAAGCCCGTTGAACAAACAATGTAGGACAAACCAAGAGTGTGCTTCTTGGCTAGGTACTCCCTTGATAAACAAAGCAGGAGTACTTCTCTTGGGCAAGGTATTCCCTTGACTAACAAACCAAGAATAGTCCTCTAGTGCAGAGTGCTCCTCTAACTCAAGTTTAAGATATTTTCTAAAGAAATGTAATTCTGTTATTATTATGCCAAAAGTCTTCCAAGCATATAGTACATAAAGCCTAAAGGGTATGGATAATAAAAATCCTAGATAAATCCTAATAGAATATGGCATTATAATCAAAATGTGATTTTCCTAAGCTATGAAATCCTGATCAAATAAAATATCTTAACATGATAATATTTACCCAAGAATATGTTTTTCTAAATTTGATAAGAATAAGAATAATTCCTAAATAACACAAGAATTCTTAATATTGCTTTTCAAAGTAGTTTTCGAATCAAACATATAAATACCTGAGTTCGAGGCTTCAGCACAATTAACTTTCCAACAATGACCGCAAGACCACTTTTAATTTCGAAACAGCAATGACCACAGGATCAACAATGGATGACTGTCTTTGATACAACAAATGCTTCAATCTTTTTCCAGTCACTGTCAAATCTGATATAGAATGAAGAAACAAAAAAAAAACAATATGAGATAATGCAAAAGGATGGTACTAAGGCAATAAAAGGGATAAACAAACAAATAACTTACATATCCTAAAATATAAATTAGATATCCTAAAGCTTCTTAGATATGGGCAAACATGGAATAAGCTTTACTTCTTGGATATGTTTTATGTTATTGTGAGATGTTCAAGCAGCTTAAATACAGCACATCCACAAAGTTGTTAATCTTGTGACCTGTTAAAGAGCATGTACTTTGAGGATCAGTATAGTTGTAGTTTATTTAGTTTATTTACTAAATCATAAAACTATAATTTATAAAGCTATGTAAAATTGTGCTTAGATTTTGAAAAGATGTTTAAATAAAAAAAAAGTTGCATAAAAATTGAGCAAATCAAAGGTTAAAAATGTTTATAGTATGAATTAGTTGAATGGAGAAGAGGGACAAGTAATTGCATTTGGATGAATAGTAAAATTTAGTTAGACACAGAGAAACAGAAGAGGCGCAAATAAGTAACTTTACTAGGATGAATACTATTTCTTTAAGATTGGAAATGTTTATTCTTCATAAGCAGCAGGGAACTTGCATTTACACTATAGGTGGCTTCTTATAATTGTTTAGAGTATTCAATCAATATTGGGTGTTGATTTAATTACTTTGAAATAGATTTTGATTATTAAAGAAAAAGGTTTGGGGAAAAAATGAGGCAATATTTTTAGGGCAATGTGTGGTTTATGCAGTCTTTTAGCATTTGGTTAGAATAGAATGCTTCTGTGTTTAACGGAGTCTCTCTACTTAAAAATTTACATACTGCTGGTAGTAAACCCAAGCCATACAAAGTGAGCATGTCATAATTCACTGGATTCAGTTAAACGTCAGTCGTTAGATTAATTGCAAAATGTAATATACACAGTTTCTGTATCCACCCAAGGAAGATAGGAACTGCTCCTCTTTGTCCCTCAACTTGCTATGGTACAAGAATTTTAGCCTACAATTTGTAGGATACAGTTCTTGTAGCATAGCAAGTTACCATTTCAGATAGAGATTTGGTAGCTTCTGCTGTTAAAATTATGTTCTAATGTGTTACCTTTATGTTCTAGAGTATATTTTGTCCTCCTAATTAAGAACTTCCTCTCCTTTCTTTCTAATGAATTTAGAGTCAGGTGTGGAGGAAGTAATGCATGGCAACTTTTATTTGTGGCATCTCAAATTGGTGACTCTGATGATGTCATTTCCAAAATGTAAAACAATATTAAATAGTGAACATAAGTTACCTTCATTGGCAGCCACTTCAGGCAGGTATGTAGCACTACACCTTGTGTTATAGACAGGATCAGAAAATTCAATAATTATACCATGCTTTTCTATCTGCAAGAAAGAAACTGATAGAATCTAAAAGTGCAAAATTACAAATACAATAGTGTCCTAGAACTAATACTTTATATCACTTTACATTTTACAATATCTTGCAAGTCAGTATTATCCGATTATTTGAAAGACTAAACATCAACAATTAAAAAAATCAAGAAAACAACTGATTTACTTCCACATTATATTGATAGAACTTAACATTATATTATCACCAATAAAATCCCGTAAAATATATACAATGCATTCTAAGTATTAACAGAATTAGTATAATACTTTTCTTCAACAGAACTGTAAAAAAAATCTCTACCATGTTAAAGTTCAGAATGAGTTTACATTAGGGTAGTGTTGCCAGACTACTTACGTATTGAGGTCAAGCACCTTCCCAATGGTGCAGTGTTGCTTAAGTCTCACCTACTCTACAAATCAAACATGGAAGATGATAAAGGCATATCTGCTTTGATCAGTCCATTGTAGGTTCCTTGGGATATGCCACTCTCACAAGACCTGAGATTATTTCCAGCCTTCAGGGATGAACAAGGTCTATCAATTCTTTCACAGACCCTGAGGAGAACTGGAAAGTGGTACATTGTATTCATAAAGATACCTTAAAGGTACCATCATTCATACCTTAAAGGTACACACAGAACTACACTTGTTTTATGTCCAAGAGATGGTCATCAACATGAATCCCACTGTCTCACATAACAGCTCAAATAAGCTAACTGGTGTTGAGTTGCATGACAAACTTAGGGTATCCAACCCATTTTCATTAATCCATTCTCCTTGAGTGTCACAGGAATATTAGAGTAACCACTCATGTGGTAATTAAAGAAGTCAATTCCTAACTCCAAATATGTGTGTTTGGATATGACATTTCAAACGGGTAAACTAATTATCGGGGTATTTAAATTACTGTTTAATGAAATGCTCCATTTGGATACTCAAAGAATTTAGCAAGAGCATAAAATAAAATTGGAGATTATATTAGTACTTAGAATAACTAAAAGGATAATAAATTGTGTCTTAATTAGTTTAATAAAATAGGTGTTGTTACTAGTAAAAGTGGCCTGTCATACATAAGTGGCTAAGATTAAATATAGAATTGAACCCAAGTGACTCTAGTTTAATTAGTTGGGGGTTTCTAGTCTCACCCCCAAATCTCATCCCCCAGCATTGGTAAAATTACCTACCTACCATCTTCCCTCACAATCTTCTCTTACGGCACTCCCACCATCTCTTCTCTCCTTTTTTTACATCACATTGTAGGGGTAGGAGGTTAACATCAACATTGGTATAGAGAATGGAGAGTATAGTATAATAGGGTTTGGTTATTTATATATACAAATGAAATGAGAATGAAGAGTGATGGTTGGTGGGGGCGAGGGAGTAAGTACAGTCTGTAAAGGACAAGCCCTTCGTCCTCTCCTCTCCCCAATTTCATTCACTACTCTGTCATTTGGGTGTTCCTACTACTACTGCTACAACCTTGATGATGGATACATAGACTTCTCTCTCTCTCTCTCTCTCTCTCTCTCTCTCTCTCTCTCTCTCTCTCTCTCTAATTGATTATGCTAGAGTGGACAACGAGTAAGAAAATAAGAGCATGTCTGGTAGAGGGAAAGGAGTGGGAGGGTGCAAATAGAATGATGCACCCACTATTCCTAATTTCCATTCTCACATGGGATGGGGTTTCTATCTTCTACCATTGATTTGAATGATCAATCATCTCATTCTCCCTCAACAGATCCTTCCTCTGCATTGCTACCACTTACTTAATAAAGAAAATGACAGATATATATTTGGGTACAATAGTTTATTAAACAATAATTAGTTATCAACATTTGTGGTTCAAAATAATAAGGAGTTAAACAGGTTTAAATTCAAGATAAATAACACAAATATTGAGAAAATTTTAGGTCCATTATTTATTCAAGTTTTAGGTTAGTTAGAAGAAGTTGAGCAAAATAAAAATAATAAGGAGTTCAACATAGCCTTATATTATTAGGTTAGTTAGAAGAAGTTGAGCAAAATAAAAATTAGGTAAATAACAATATTAGCTGGGTTAGTTTAATGACTAAATAATTACTTATTAATTTATTATCTTTTCCTAGTATGTAAGTCACTTATATACCTACCTTCTCTAGTCTTTGGCTTGTTTGCCAAATTTTATAAAGTTACACTTTTAATTAGTTTTTATAAAATGTAAATTTTATTAGTTTAGTTATTAAAATAAATCAAGGTTTTTACCTGTTGTGGACCAAGGCTTGTTATGGACCAATTCTTAAGGCCTGACCTAGCCTATTTCAAAGCCCAGGCTGGTCTGATAAGCCAGAAATTAACTCTGTCACCTCATTCTCAGTCTCGCCAACGAACGAATAACAATCCCAAATTTTCCATCAATCTAATTCTATTTTAATTTTTTTTTTATTTCTAGCCATGATTGTTTCTATTTTTTTGGATTCAGCTGTAGTCTTTTGTGTTGGAAACAGTTTCTTATTCCGATTCAGCTCTAGTTTTGTGATTGACAGTAAATTAAAAAAAGAAAAGAAATCACAAAGTGCATACAATGGGGGAACACATGAATGCATGATATAAAAAGTCATCAATGACATAAGAAGAAAAAAGGCTTCAGGCTTCATATAACTCTTGTGCTAATCAATGTTATTTGGGTGCTTTTAATTCAGAGGAGTTGTTGTTAAGGATCCATATGCTCCCCATGGAGTTTGACTTTTGATCGAGGACTATCCTTATGCTTCTGATGGGCTAGAGATATGGGATGCTATCAAGTCTAGGGTGGAAGAATATGTCTCATTCTACTACAAGTCAGATAAGGAACTTCAAAAAGACCCCGAGCTCCAAGCTTGGTGGAAAGAACTTGTAGAGGTGGGTCATGGGGATTTGAAGGATAAGCCATGGTGGCAAAAGATGCAAACTCGTGAAGAGTTGGTTGAAGCTTCCGCTACCCTCATATGGATTGCTTCAGCTCTTCATGCTGCTGTTAACTTTGGGCAGTATCCATATCGAGGTTTAATCCTGAATAGGCCAACTATTAGCAGGAGATTCATGCCTGAGAAAAGGGTCTCCTGAATATGATGCGTTGGCTAAGAACCCTGAGAAGGAGTTTTTGAAGACTATTACAAGCAAGAAAGAGACCCTCATTGACCTTACAGTTATAGAAATTTTATCAAGGCACACATCTGATGAGTTCTACCTTGGGCAGAGAGATGGTGGTGACTACTGGACTTCTGATGCCGGGCCATTAGAGGCCTTTAAGAGGTTTGGAAACAATCTTGAAGAGATTGAAAAGAAGCTTATAGAGAAGAACAATGATGAGACATTGAGAAACCGCTATGGGCCGGCTAAAATGCCTTACACTTTGCTTTATCCTTCTAGTGAGGAGGGATTGACTTTCAGAGGAATTCCCAAAAGTATCTCTATCTAAGGGCTCTATGGTTGCTGAAGTACTGTCCCTGGCTTTAAATTAATGTGAAATAGAAGGAATTTGATTCCTTCATCAGTTGTGTATGTTTAAGTTATGTATTTGGAGTGGCTGAATGTACTTGTATTGCCATATATCTTATTTTGGGATAATTGAAGGACCCTAATTAGTAAAACCAACTATATTCAGTGACTGATAAAACAACAACAACCAACCTTTTTCCCACTAGGTGGAGTTCACTACATGAATCAGACAATGCCATAATGTTCCATTGTATCTGTAAATCTTTTTTAATTCTTTTGCTTATAGTTTTTCTTACTCTCCCTCTGCCTCTAGTGACTAGGCTATCCTCCATCTGATCTACTCTCCATACTTAGGCTTATAAGATTATCCGCACACATGCTCAACCCTCTAAGGCAAGAATGTACCATCTTTTTTACAACGGGTGCTACCCTAACTTTTTACCCAATGCATTCATTTGTGTGTGTGTGTGTGTCTCTGTGTATCAGCTATCGAGTTTACACCATATAGAGGGCAGCAGTGTGTCAAATAGTGGTGAGGACAAAAGATGCCAGAGAGAGACAGAAAGACAGAGAGAGAGCTGCAGTGTGTCACACGACATTTTAGTCGTCTTTCTAAAAGCTATACTTCACGCGAACATGCTTCTATTTTTTTTTAAGAATTGAATTCTATTTGAATGTAAATGTTTGCACTTAAAATACGTATCTCTGCATGCAACAGATAGTTGGACTTCTAAAGGATATTGAACCTACAAACTAGTTAGTCAGCATGATGAGAAAGAGTCAAGCATTTTCTCTGCATTTCTTTAGTATTCATCAATTGACTACAACTCTAATATACACAATTGACCAAAAGACTCAAGCAATTGACCATAGGAAAAAAAGCAGCAAAGTAGGTAGCCTTACAGGAGTTATTGCTATCCTAGCAATTACATCAAAACATTCAAACATTGCAGCAACACTAGCAATCAATGCATTGCAGTACACACACATAAACTAGTATCAAAGATTCAAAAATTGAAGAAATGGGATACCTGAAAATTGCCCAAGAAACTAGAAAAAGCAACGCAAACAATATATGGACCAACTTTCTGCTCAAACCCTGCCCAATCAATTTTCACTAACCCAATCAATCACATCATACCTAACCACTATTTACAACATTGAACAAAAAAGTACAGGACAAATTAGTAAACTATATTATTTTTACACACAGTGACAATGGCAATGACAATGAAAAAGAGTGAACACCCACTGAAACAGAGACAATGGCAGTGACAATGGCAATGAAAAAGAGTAAATTATACTACAAATGAAAAAGAGACCAAGCTTACCTCGAACCCAAACAGTAACAATGGCAATGAGATCTAACAAAATGGCACGAAACTTGAAGCTTTCCTTGTACCTCAATCAGCAATACTGCAACTGAAGACGTATTATTATTATTATCATCAATAAAACATGAACACCCACTCAAACTTAGCATACACGAAGTTGACCTACGTACCTCGCGGAGAAAGCTTTGAGCACCCACGACTGTTTCAGCAACCTAGTACCTAGTAGAGGAGTGTATGTAGGGTTTTCTTCGAGCCACAGTTCCAAGAGCAGTGTAAGGGGTTATGTGGGTTCGAGCGAGGGGTTTCCGAGAATATTGAAAACAATGTGGGACAATGTGGGTGTCGAGGGAGCAGTTTCCGGCAGATTTCAGGCGGGAGGAGAAAGAGAAGAGTGATTTCAGGCATGAGGAGAAAGAGAAGACTGAGTGCAAGGTTTTCGAGCGTGTGGGTTGTGAAATGTCAACGTTTTAACTTATAAACATAACAACATCGGTTTTTTAAGGATAACCGATGTTAACTTAATATAGTTAACATCGGTTTTCAAAAAATCGATGTTAACATCAAATAGGTTACATCAGTTTTTTAAAAAACCGATATTAAGATCAACTCCTTAACATCGGCTTTCTCAAAACCGATGTTAAGTCTATG
The DNA here is from genome assembly GCF_000004515.6 of Glycine max. Lineage (NCBI taxonomy): Eukaryota > Viridiplantae > Streptophyta > Magnoliopsida > Fabales > Fabaceae > Glycine > Glycine max. The sequence goes on from NC_038250.2 coordinate 43,794,799, forward strand.
AAGTTAACATCGGTTTTGCCAAAACCGATGTTACCATATTCATCTTAACATCATGTTAACATCGATTTTTTGAATAACCGATGTTAACATGAAGTAGTTAACATCGGTTTTGCTAAAACCGATGCTAAGTAACTCCATTTAATTACAAAAATGCCACTGCGCTTTCGTTAACATCAGTTTTTGCAATAACCGATGTTAATGGAGCGATGTAGAAAGCCTTTTTTTTAGTAGTGAAACAAAGAACTGAAGTTGATTGGCTTCACGGATGCAGATTGGGTTGGTGACGCAAATGATAGGAGATTAACCTCAGGCCATTGTTTATTGTTTGGTTGAACAACAATTACATGGTGTAGCAGAAAACAAGGTACTGTAGCTCTTTCAAGCACGGAAGCAGAATACATGGCAGCCACTCTTGCAGCACAAGAAAGCATTTGGATAAAGAGCTTAGTTGGAGATATGTTACACAAAGTAGACTACACAATGGAGCTCTTTTGTGATAATGAAAATGCCATTAAATTATCATCAAATCCAGTTTTTCATAGGCGCACCAAACATATAGAAGTGCATTACCATTTTGTTAGAGAAAAGGTGTTGAATAAGGAGATTGACTTGAAGAAGATTCATACAAAGGAACAACTGGCTGATATTTTTACAAAGGCTCTGGAGAAACCCTTGTTTGAGAAGTTCAGAGGACAACTTGGAATCATGAAAAAGGAGCATGCATTAAAGGAGGGGTGTGACAAATAATGCATGACACAGAAGAGAAAATTAAGCAGTTGATGTGTTTATGACCAATCTTTAATTTTGTTAGTATCCCTTGATATATGCAATTAAAATAAGTTGCTGATTGCAACATATTAGGAGAATCATTGTCATTTTAAATTTAGCCAAAGTCTAGGAGTTTGTTTCCCTAATTTTAGCATCACTAGTCATGTATAAAACCAGCACACTATCTATGTATTCCTCAGTTTAGTATACAATAAAAACACAGATTGGGTTCTGGTAGCCTTTTTCAAATATTCATTTATTTGTTTTATATACACCAACACTAGTCCAAATGCCCCTCCACATGCATATCCTATTGCTACAGGTTTCCAATCAAACCTGAATTCTTCATTGTGTTGTAAGGTAGCTGAAACTCTCAACTGTTTTTCGTCCTTGTGGCATGATTTTGACAAAGGCATCCACATAGCCCTAGATTGCCCTCATTGGAATCATTTTGAAATGTGTTGAACTGTTTACCTGTTGGTATCATCCCCACCAGCTGGTTTTGTGAAAGATCTAAGACCGAGAGAAAGTTTAAGCCCTTTGAACTGTTTACCTGTTGGAATCATTTTGAAATATGTTGAACTGTTTACCTTTTTGTGAAAGATCTAAGCATGTTTGAGGAGAGATCTAACCACTCAAGATTTTCCAAACCAACTAAGGTTTCCGGAATAAATCCAGTGATTCTGTTGTGGGAAAGGTTAAGCCCTTTGAGTAACTTTAACTTTTCAGTGATTCTGGAATGACTCCTTCAAACCTATTAGTTGAGAAATCAATAATTGAGATAGTAGTTAAGATCCTATCCAGCTCAATTTTGTTACCTTTTATGGTGACCACCGTAGAAACATAGTACACGGAAGAATATCTTGTACTATTCATGTATTGCAAACCATGATTGATATTCAGCATCATTCCCTTAAAGTCACTAATGCATGCTATTGGAAAGTTGCCACTGAAATTATTGTTGATGTCAAAAACCCACAACTTCGGAAATGTTTTCCTGGATTTCAGACAATTTATGGTACCATTGAACGTATTAGAACGTAAAACAAGGACTACTTGCAGCTATTGAAATGACTCAAGCTAACTAGGAAATGTATTTTGGATATTATTTTCCTTTGCAGATCCAAAACTGAAAGGAAAGAAAAGGTTCCAAGGCATGGTGGAAGCTTTCCTTTCAATTTATTGTGAGACAAGTTGAGTATCTCAAGGGAGCTTGCATTGCAAATAGCTGAAGAAATGTCATCTCAAGACAATTTGTTATTTGAGACAGAAAAGAATCAAGTGTTAGATGAGGGAACTGGAACGTCTCCTTCCAACATGTTGAAGCTTAGGTCAATGATCTCCCACGAGAGTGAGGGGTACTCAACTGGTGTAAGAAGGTTATGAGAATTGTCCAAAAAAATGAAGCTTTTGAAGATCGGTTAAACAGAGTATGTTATTTGGTAACTTCCCTTGCAATATTGTATCTCGAAGACTAAGAGTGACCAAAGAGAATGAGAAATTAATTAACAAAGACAAAGAGCTCGGTCCAATGGAAGACATATATCTAGGAAATCAAGAGTGAGCTCCCTTAAATCAGTTACATTTACAATGAGATTTTCCAGGGTTGCTGCTTCAAATATTAGTTCATGTGTTGAAAAGAGCAAGACTGAGAGATCTAGCGAGACTAATTTAAAAACTAAAAAGATTTAGTTTAATATTTTGCTAAAAAATTAAAAGCAATGACACCGAAAAAATATAAAGAAGTATATCCTAAAAGCATTTCATAAAAATAAAATGCTAATTCCGACTTATGTTATTACTATATATATCATTAAAATGTTTTCATTTATAAAGTAGAATTTCATATTAGATATTTTGAGAAAAGTACATATGAGTCCAACTTGGGAGCAGACCACCGTGGATCATTAAATTTGATGGTCCATTTTAGATCATGTTTTATTCAACATCAAATTTATTAGCTAGTATAATATGCAAAGTTGGAAATCGGTAACCAAAAACAGTTTTAATCAGTTTAAAACAATTTAATTTATTGAATTATATTATTTTTACATCAATTAATTTTACTCAAGTTCCCTTTTGTTTTATTGACCATTTAAATACATTAGATGTATTAGGTGCCTTATGGTGACGTTGGAAAGTAGTTGCCGGCGGAAACAAAACAAATCAGAAACTTTAGTCCCGTATGTATCCATAGCTGCCGCAAGAAAGGGAAAGAGAATATGGAGACTCAAAGGCAAAGCTAGAAGATGGCTTCATGGGTATCAGTGTTTTGGATGTGAAAAGAAATTGTTTTTTTTTTTGCACAACCACTAAAATTGAGTTTTGCGGGAAAAGATATTGACACAATATCTCATTCTCTCTCTTTCTATCTCAAAGTTCAGATCTCTTTTGAAGTATAAAATTTAGTGTTCCTTTCACCTCTCTCTCTCTTTCTCTCATTCTTTTCATACATTGAAACTTACTCTCTAAACTTCTTATGCAAAACACTCTCTTGGTATTGAAGTTTCTTCTTCCATAGCTTATTTTCTAATGGATGACGTCTCCTTTCACCTCTTCTCCTTCTCCATTCCGCTGTTATTAAACTTCAAGAAACAAAGGACTTTATTGATGGAGAATATTCAAAGCCTACAAGCTCCACATGGAGCTATGTCATGTGGTATCATGATGCAATCTTCTCTATGAAGGGATTCAGTCACCAAAGCCATGAACAAGAGGTTCTAAGAGGATTGGGCTAGAGTTGTTGTTGATGGCCATAGGGTTCTCAAAATCCCCCGGGTAGATATCTGAGTTCATGGGTCAAGGTTAGATCCACTTATCTTTGTACATATTAAATTAAAATTTCATTCTTTTTTGACATTGTATTTAGGGCTTCATAATGCAGGTAGGATACCCTAGATCAAAATGTAGGATTTTTCAGCCCTTGTATTTTAGGACACCTAGACTAGTTTTGGTATTAGGGGTACTTTTGTAATTTCATGTGCATTAAGTGAATATTTAATGTGTGTGTTGGAAAATAAATTTAATTAAATTGAGTGAAGTCCAATCCAATTAAATTTTAGAGGGAAATGTGAGCATTTGCTTGGTACACCACATTGTCACATCATAGTCACACTTTGTGCATGTTCTTTATGTTTTACATGCATCATGACACCTAAGCACACTTAGTGGAGAATCTTTGACTTATCTTGGATTAGTGGGTTGAACCATAGCTAAAATTCACTAATAATAATTAGTGAAATTTTGGCTCCAAAATTTAGCTCCACGAATTCAAGTGAAATTTGAACAGAAATTCTCAAATTTTCCTCCAATTTTGTGTGACACTTATGTTATAAATAAATGTCATATGTGTGTATTTTTTTTAACTTTGATCATTTGAAAATTACACTTCAAAGTTTAGATCACATTGAAGGCACATCATTTCTAAGCTTCTTATCCAATGCACTCTCTTGGTGGTGAAACTTCTCCTTTCATGATTTATTCCCTAGTAGATGGCGCCTCCTCTCACCTCTTCTCCTTCTCTATTTGTCATTTAACTTCAAGAAGTAAAAGACTCCATTAATAAAGAAGATCCAAGGCCTACAAGCTTCTTTAAGCTTCTATGGGTGGCGAATCACATTTTGATACTTACACATAAAACTAACATAAGTCCCACAGGATACATGTAATGCTTTTAGCTTAGGTTGATATCATGACTAAGTGCTATGTATTGGCAATCTTCGAGATTACCAATGAAATTAGAACTAAATATTAAGCATTGATGAGTTACTCACAAATATTCTAGATACATAAACCAGCAAATAAAACAACAATAAGCATAAGTATTATTCCATTAACTACAAACATATCTTTAGATATGCAAAGTTATTTTCATGAAATTCAAAGCAAATATACCTTAAATGATTGCAAACACTAAGTGAAACAAAAACACCTGAATCCCCAAATTCATCATCCAAAAATAGATGAAACCGAAACATGTATTTGTTTTTTAAAAAATATAACCACGAGCGTTAAAAAAATTAGATGGAAGATAGAAAAAATAGGTATTTCTTTCACAGATTTCAATCGTAACAACATTCAGTCAAGTCAGATTTTTGCACATTCGAAATAAGAGATTAGAGGGTTCTGAAAAGATAACGTTTTGATAGAAAATTTTAAATTTTAAGTTGAATAAAAGAAAGATGAATAGAAGAAGTTGAAAAAAAAAAACTCAAAATTTTAAAACGTGTCAACCAAAAGAGGATAAAAGTGATTTTTCCACCTCCTAAAAAATGTATAGATAAAAAGTAGATATGCAAACGCTGGAAATTGGTTACCAGTTTTAACAAGTTTAAAATAATTTAAGTAATTGAATTATATTAATTTTACATCAATGTATTTTACCCAAGTATCCTTTTATTTTATGCACTATTTAAATACCTTAGAAGCATTATGTGCCTTATGGTGACGTCAAAAAGTGGTCGGCGGCGGAAACAAAAAGTGTTTTGGATGTGAAAAGAAACAAATAAACAATTTTTCTGCATAACCATGAACATTGAGTTCGACATAGGCCTTGGGGTTCGGCTTAGTTGAGTTCATCAGCGGTGGAGGGGAAGGGGCCCAAGAGGATCGACAGTGGAAGCATGAATATGGACAACTTTTGCCGTAGAGGAGAGGTGTACGGAGATGCAGCATCAGAGGAGATTAATCTCTCACGGACAAACATCCTTTCCATAAAAAATTGTTTTGTTTTTGTTAAGGGTCAAAAGGTCATTCTCGCACTAATTAATTAAAATTTATTAATAAAATTTCTAAATTGAAATAATCCTGGCACAACCTACTATATTCGATTTATCTGCATGGTCAAAATGTATCATTTAAAATACTATTAGTTCACCAAAGCAATGTCCACAACTTGACAATCGAGATACAATTCAAAAATGAAAAGTTTACTTATCATTGTCATATATGATAATGTATATATATGTGCAGGAAACTACAAGTTCATGTCACATGACCACAATGCTTTATCAATAGTGTATGATTTTTGTCATAATTAGTTCACTATTTATTTCATTTAGGACTCAACCAAATTAATTTGCTGTCTTGCAAGCACATAAATATATTTGGGGCATTTAGTAAGGAATGATTAATTTTGTGAATTAGGTGAATAAAATTTGTTAAGAGAATAGCATTGAAAATCTTTAGATATATTTTTTTATAAATAAAAAAAATTACATATATTTTTATCGATTATTTTAATAATTTATCATATTATATAATTTAATGAAAAATAATATAATATTTTTATGGTAATAAAGAAAAAAAAAATCCAAGGAAAGTAAAATTCTTACCTTCTTCTATACAAAAGTTTTCGGAGAATTTGTTTAAAAAATATACCCAAAAAATATCCTTTTCAAAAATATTATTTTTTAAAATATTATGAGAAAGAAATAAGTTTTCCAACCTATTATTTCTGAAAAACAAAAATTTCTCTCTAATCAACTGTTCTAGTTAGCAACCTTCTAATTGCATGTGTTCTTATTGTATGGGGCTATTGTAGTTCACGATCCTACGTACGCCGTACTTACTGTACGGAACTAATACTTTGTGAGTCATGATAAAAAATTAAGGGCTTCAGCATTTTGTAACAAAATTGGGTAAAAGGAGTCAGTCATGTTTTCTTTCAAGACTTTCATCACAAGTTTAGAGTCAGAGATACTGAAGGAAATTCCAAGTCTACAAGTTCTTGCATGCAATTTAACTGGTACACTAATAAAGATCTAAGGAGATAAAATCCTTCTATTCAACACACAAATGATACAAGATCAAGTAAAAAAATACACAACTTATACGCTTATTACAACACACGAATTGAAAGAGTAAACTTGTCAGAGCAAAATTTTCAACATGTTCAACATCACGTGCAACACCAAAGGGACGAAAATAGAATGGAGTAAAAGAATGACCTCAACCGAAATGGCGTTCACTATGTGTGACATCAACTTGACACCTGTATGTTGTTCCATAAATATCAGGTTAGGGATTATCAGATTAAAAATTACGATACAATTTTTCATTAAGTAACACCTGACTTGTAAAATTCAAAGCACATGAAAATTTCACTTACCTGCTATATATTCCGACTGTGGACCGATTCTCTGTTCCTTTAACGACGTTGATTGTATCGTCTTGTATTTGCATTAGATCTGTTGCTCTTCTTTCTCACTCTTTGATTAAGAATGCATTCAACAAAACTGATTGACCATTCTGGTTTCCGATAGAAGAAGACAATATAACCCAATAATATTCCAAATACCCCTCCACATGCATATCCTATAGCTACGGGTTTCCAACCAAACCTGAATTCTTCATCATGCTGAAATGTTGCTGATTCTGTTGGCAGTTTTTCATCATTGTGACAAGATTTTGACAAAGGCAACCCACATAGCCCTTGATTGCCTTCATAGGAATCATTCTGGAAAGTATCAAACTGTTTACCTGTTGGTATCATCCCCACCAGCTGGTTTTGTGAAAGATTTAAGACCGAGAGGAAGTGAAGATTGGTCAATGTTTTTGGAATCTCACCCATGAGCATGTTTGAAGAGAGGTCTAACCATTCTAGATTGTCCAAACCACCAAAGTTTTTTGGAATAACACCTGTGATTCTGTTGTGGGAAAGGTTAAGCCCTTTGAGTGACTTTAAGTCTCCAATGATTGCGGGAATCACTCCTCCAAATCTGTTATTTGACAAATCAATAGTTGTGAAAGTAGTTAGGATTCTCTGCAGCTCATAAATGTTTCCTTTCATGGTGACTACCACAGAATCATAGTAACGGGAAGAATAGTTTTCTCCCGTCATATATTGCATACTATTATCAACATTCACCATCATTCCCTTGAAGTCTTCTAAGCAAGCTGTTGGCAAATTGCCACTGAAATTATTGTTGGAGATGTCAAAAACCCGCAACATGGGAAAATCTTTTGTCAATTTCATACAATTGATGGTACCGTTGAACCTATTAGCACGTAAAACAAGGACTTGCAGCTGCTGAAGTGACTCCAGAAAAGTTGGAAATTTATCGTGTATGTTATTTTCTCCAAGGTCCAAAACTCTTAGCTGTTTGCACTTGACAACAGACCGAGGTAATGGTCCCTCCAATTGATTGCCATTAAAATTCATAGTCTCCAATGCTTCTATCTCAAGATATGTTTTGGGTATCATTCCACTAAGGTTGTTTCTTCGAAGATCCAAAACTGAAAGGTAAGGAAAGGTTCCAAGGCATTTAGGAAGCTTACCTGTCAAGTTATTGTGAGACAAGTCAAGCATCTGAAGGGAGCTTGCATTGCAAATAGTTGAAGAAATGTGACCAGTCAATTTGTTATTTGAGACAGAAAAGTATTGAATGCCAGATGGGGGAACTGGAATATCTCCTTGCAACATGTTGAAGCTGAGGTCAATGGATTGTATGGTCGCCCATGAGAGTGAGAGACACTCAATCGATGTTAGAAGGTTATGAGAAAGGTCCAAAAAAGACAAAGTCTCTTTCCCTGTTCTATTAAACCATTTTGGAATCCTACCATGAATTTGATTCCTTGATAGATCTAAAGTTTCTAATTTGCTAAGCTTGTCAAACAAATCGGGAATCTCACCACCAAAATTATTATATTAAAGATCTAAGTAAGTAAGATGCTGAAGGTTGAAAATAAATGATGGTATGATCTCGTCCCTAAAGTTATTCCCAGAGAGGTCCAGATGATTTACTTGTGTGATGTTCCCAAAACATTTTGCAATGGTTCCAGTGAAACTATTATCAGAAAGATTAATGAAAGTGAGATGTTGAAGATTTGAAAGTGATGATGGAATCTCACCGCTGAAATTGTTCCAACCAAGGTTCAGATGATATACTTGTGTGATATTCCCAAAATATTGCACAATGTGTCCTGTGAAACTATTATAAAAAAGATTAATGAAAGTTAGATGTCGAAGGTTTGAAAGGGATGACGGAATCTCACCGCTGAAATTGTTCCCACCAAGGTCCAAGAATTTTAGCTGCGTGAGGTTAAATAAAAACACAGGAATAGGTCCTTCGAAGTCACATGATTCTAAACCCAAAAAGTTAAGAGACTCCAAATGGTTAATGGTATTGGGAAGTTTTCCTGAAAAGCCAGTGTAAGAGAGATCCAAGTATCTAAGAGGAGTGCTCCGATTGAACTCTGGAAGTTCACCTTCGAGATCCAAATTGACAGACAGATCAAGCTTTTGAAGATTGGGTAAACAGAGTATGTTATTTGCTAACTTCCCTTGCAATCCTGTATCTCCAAGACTAAGAGAGACCAAAGAGGATGAGAAATTCACTAACAAAGATAGAGAGCTCGGTTCAATGGTAGACATGTTTAGGAAATCAAGAGTGACCTCCCTTATATCAGTTGCATTTACAATGACATTTTCCAGGGTTGCTGCTTCAATTCTCATTCCAAGAAATGAGAGATCAAGAGAGACTAATTTTGAGAGCAGAGAGATTTTAGAAGGAATAACACCACTAAATGCAGAGTGAGATAGATTTAGATGAGTAAGAGCCACATGATCACCAAAGCCGTTAGGCATTGGAGAATTGGAAAAATCATTGAAGGCAAGGTTGAGTTTTTTGAGATGAATGAGTTTGAAGAGAGTGGTGTTGGGATGAAATTCACCTTGAAGGCAACTGCAGCTAAGGTCTATGCCAATTACGTGACCTGACTTGGTGTCACAACTCACCCCTTCCCACAAGCAGCAATTCGTACCATTTTCCCATGATTCTGTCTTTGGATAAGGAGACTCACACCAACCAGAAGAGTCAGAAGAGCTATTGAGAGTAAATGAGCTCTTGAAGCTAAGCAAGGCGGAGGCGTCATCATGGTTGCAAAATGGCATCAATGAAGACGTTTGTGAAGGAAAATGAGAAAGCAAGAAACTCAGGACAAGAAACAGAAACCACCCCATACTTTTATGAATTGTTTTGCTCAACAGATTCACAGTTCACAACCCTTGTTTAGATACTAACCCAAAAAGTGTAATGATTATGGAATCTAAGCCATGCATGAACGTCATTTTATAGCCAAAACTGCGTGAGAAACACAAGTGAAGTAATGTGTATATTGACTTGCACAATTAAGTTTTTGCGGCTTGTAATCGGGGCCACTGTTTGAATTATAATTGATAAAACACAATTTTCATTGAAACTACAGAGGATAAAAACAAAGTTAAGCGAGAAATAAATTAATTAAAAAACCCAATAATGTTTCAGAATTTGTTGGACATAGCCACGTGATCTGCATAAGACTTGTGTCAGTGCGACAGTGCCTAGTTATAAAATTAATCAGTTAAAGACTTTTTTTAAAAGTTAATTTAATTAAAAGGATCGTGTTTTAGACCATTTAAGAAACAATAATTTCTTTCTAATATTTTTTTTATTCTAATCTCATTCCCTCTTTCTGTATTTGTGGAGGTGGCATCACCATCATAGGAATCTAATATAACGTACGCTTCCTCTTCCTCTTACGTAAGAGTCACAGCAACCCTACATCTCCGAATTTCTTTCCCTTCACACTCGATTGCTTCCACAAGAAACCTGAGCTCCAACTTTGATTTTATATATATGTTCAGATACGCGTTTTGTTTTTGTATGCAATAAATATAACAAGTATGCACGTGAGTGTTTCAGCATATGAACAGGAAGCTATTTATATCAGGCTATCAGCATTCAAGGACAAAACAATTACTATCATACGCTTGACTTACTTAACCATAACCACATATATACAAGTGGTTACTACAACCATAATCATAACCAGTTATAGTTGGCGTAGCCGGTTATCATTTTTAAAAAACCTGGTTATATATTTATATAACTAGTTATATATCCAGTTATATTTAAAATCAGTTATGAAAATATTGATTTTGAAGATTAAAAAAGTAGTTTTTAAAATTGATTTTATGCTATTTTTCTTTCTATTTTAAAGATATTTCATATCGAAAGAAAAAATACAAATAATTTTACTTAAGTTGGAGTTATCATTTTAAGTCATAAATTTTAGTGGAAAACAATTTTATCCATGGATTCTACGTACGTTTGATTTGGCTTGGTGAAAATTATATATGGTAGATAGGCAATTTGACATCAAAAAGAATTGAGAAGTTGAGAACCAAATATATATGCATGTTTTCATGGATATAGAGTATGAATCCAACTCTTCCCTTCAAGCGGTAAAGCAAAAACAAAACAAAAACAAATGTCCACTTTTGTAATAGAGTAAATATTGGCACAACAGATATTCTATTCTTGAAGCTATACATTTTTTTGGATGCTAAACTGAATATAGAATCTGGAAATATGAAACCAGTTAATTTGAGCACCCTTATTCTTACTTTTCTTTCATCTCATTTTTCGCTTTTTTATTACTATCATCTGTTATATTTATTAGTTTTTTTTTCTATCTTCCTCTTTTTTCCTACTCATATAGTTCCTTTTTCACAAATAAAAAATTTTAGATTTCTCAATCTTGTATCATTGGACTGGGATTGACCAGATTTATATATACTATAATATATATAGAACACTCAATTAATGTTTGTACAAAATTGTGTATCTTTTGAAGCCATAAATTGCTGTAGGATACGTATGTGAGGACGTATTTAATGCTGGGGTCTATTGTACACTTCGTTCGGAAACCAGGTTGGTCAATTGGTTTTGTTGAAGGAATTTTTAATCATGAGAACGCAGAGCTACAGATCTAATGCTACGACAGAATCAGGGTTGTTGAACTGTTGAAACTTGAAACAATTAATTGGGACTTTTAATTTACTAAAAGGCATAAAAATTTGGGGTCAATTTTAAATTATTATAAAGATTAAGTTATGACATGTGTTACTACCTTACAATAAAAAAAATCATATAACATCGGTTACAATTTATTAATTACTTTTCTCTTAATTGAAGTTATAAATTTTATGATTTTAGTTTAATTTTTTTTATTTTATTTCGTCGTATTAGTTTTTTTTTTTTTAACTTACGATCCTAAAATTTTAAGTTTTTTTTTTTTTACTTTAAAGTCATATTTTTTTTTTATTTATTGTTTTATGATTATTGTTTTGTTTTCAATTTTCTAAAAAGAAATCATAAATAATTTTATTTAGTTATTTATTAATTATATATTTTTAAATTTACTTGTTATTAGTTTTATTTAATATGATGTATAAATTCTTTATATGATTTCATTTAGTACATTATATATTTTTAATATTTTTTTATTTAATATATTTTATATATTTAAATTTTATATAATTTCTTAATAATGTTATTGAATTTGATTTTTTTGTCAATAAAATAAAAAACTAACATAATGATATTTAATATTTTTAATATTTGTTTTATTTTGAATACTTATATTTTAAAAAATTAAAATTTTAAAACAAATATTAAAATATTTTGTTAGTAAATTAACTTATGATTTATGAAATAATATTATTTAATTTGTATAAAGGAATTTACTTTAACAACTCAACTAAAAAATGTTATGTTTTATCAAGTGGTGTTTTATAATCTAAACTAATATCTTAAAAAAAATATTCTTTTAAAACAAGTTATAATAAATTCAGAAAATAAAATTATTGTATTTCTTGTTTGATTAGAATATAAAAGAACACATCACAAGATCTTAACAAATTCCCTTTCCCCCAATGTCATAACACCAAACAAGATCTTGAAGTCACACGATATATGGAGTATAAAATCTCTATGAAGGATACATCAACATGTTCAAACAGCAAGGTAAAGACCACAAAAAGTAGTGTGGCCATATACGAAAAAAATTAGAATATTAAATTTTTAATTTTTATGCTAATGTTGTGTTTGATATTTAATTTTAGCAGTGTAATAAGTATTTGTTGTGTCATAAATTCAGAATTTTATATTGTAAAACTAGTTGTTTTGCGTTATAAGATTGGCCGTTGCAAAACTAGTTATTATGAAAGTAGCCATTGAAAACTAGCCGTTGTAAATAAAGTTATATAAATGTCCAATGTTTCATCATCTAACATATTCTCATACAACATACACAATATTTCTCTCTTATTTCTAACACTTTGGTTACCATATAATGGATCCAAACATCGATTTAGATTATGTTTTAGATTAAATGATAGATGGGGAATTGGAAGACAACACCAATGAAAAAATCATTAGGTTGATACTTGAGAGTCAATGACAACTGCATGGCAACACCACCGGATGTAGCCAAATTAAGAAGAGTGGTGCATCGTAATCGTGAAGAAGGTCATGATCGATTGTTCAATGACTATTTTTTAGAAAATCATGTGTACACAGACATTCAGTTCCGAAGAAGGTTTCGTATGTGAAGACATTTATTTCTCCGAATTGTAGACACGCTCAACAACCATGATGAATACTTTCAAATGAGGGTCGATGCACTACGTTCAAAAGGCTTATCTCCATTGCAGAAGTGCACAACTGCTATTCGTATATTGGCTTATGGACCACCTATTGACAATATGGATGAATACGTTCGAATTGGTGAAACAACTACAGTGGAATGCTTGGAGCGATTTGTATCAGGCATGTGAATCATATTTGGGAATAAATACTTGAGGAGACCAAATAACGAAGACACCAAAAAACTACTACAAATGGGAGTAGCACGTGGATTTCCAAATATGTTAGGTTCCATTGATTGTATGCATTGGGAATGGAAAAATTGTCTAGTTGCTTGGAAAGATCAATTTTGTTGAGGTGATTATCGCAACTCAACAATCATTCTTGAAGCCGTGACATCACAAGACTTATGGATTTGATATGCATTTTTTTGGAACCGTCGATTCAAATAATGATATTACCATGTTAAATGGATCTAACGTATTTGATAAAGTTTTGTTAGAACGTGCGCTTGCAGTGCAATTCATAGTGAATAGAACCCAATATAATATGGGATACTATTTAGCGAATGTTATTTATCCAAACTTTGCCACATTTGTGAAGACAATCTCAATGCCACAAGGAGAAAAACGAAAATTATTTGCACAACGACAAGAATCGGCAAGAAATGATGTAGAATGAGCGTTTGGAGTGCTCCAATCTTGATTCACAATTATACATGGTCTGACACATTTTTGGGATGCTGGTAAAATGAAGAATACATTATTGTATAACATGATTGTTGAGGACAAACATGACATGTATCAAAATAATATTGATTATGATAGTGTAGGTAATAGCACTTCAACATTCGAAGTATCTTTAGGTGTTCACCCTACTATCAGATCAACATACCTCCAAAGGAGAGCACAACTTCATGACAAACAACAACACCGTCAACTTCATGCAAATTTAGTTGAGCATATTTGGGAATGTTTCGGAAATGAAAATAACAATTAATTTTATGTAATATTTTTTTATTTTTCATCATTATGCTTTTTAATGTCATTGTATTTATTTATCTATTATTATGTAAAAATGTTTTTTATTGTTACACATTTCCTTTCAATGTTATGTAATTTTTTTATTTTTAATTTATATTTAATATTTTCTTCATTTATTCATATTTATTATTTGTAGATGTTGGTTCTTTGTAAAAGTTCTGCAACTCTTAAACCTGCACAAGATCAAAAAGAAAAAAAAATAGAAAACACAGCAAACAAATACAGCAGAGCAAGAACCCAAAGATTTACGTGGTTCGACAATGTGCCTACATCCACGGGAAAGTGCAACTCCTCATCATCACATTGATCATGAAATTACAAGTTCAATACAAGCTGTAGCTAGCTTTGATCTCTCTTCGTTTCTCTTTTGACAAAATCTCTCTCAATCACCTAGCTCTCTTTCTCTATTGAACTCTCTATTTTTCGGCATTTTTGATTTTTCAGCTTCTCTGTTTTTCAGCCACTCTCAAAACCCACCACTGCATTACATGATCAAGAATATATATGTACACTCTAGCTATGCTTTGGTGCCAAAACCAATTCAATTATATTAACTGAAAACAGTTATGACAGCACTACTTTAAAGTCTTCTCACTTGTGTCATTTGTGATTTTGAGTCACACACCACAATAGACATAAAAACTGAAAAAAGAAATTAATTATTCTTATAATAAATAATTTAAATGTTTGGATTTCTTACAGTTTCTTGTATTGGAGTAAGATTTTGTATAAGTTTCTTATGAGTGGTAAGACATTGTAGGGACGGGACCACAAAGAGTGTTGTGAGGACCACAAAAAATTATTAAAAAAACTATATAAGAAACTTGCACTGGAGATGTCCCAAGTAACTGTTGGTGGGTGTTACGGCCAAGTCTTCTGCAAGTTAGATACAACACAATGTAATAAGACCTTAAGTATCTATTCTAGACGGCGAAGAGTAGGTAGTTGGTGGATATCAGTTAGTTTGCTAGAAGAAATAAAAACAAAAAAGATATTGAGTTGTAATTGGGAAGTTAGACATTTGTTGAGTGGAACCGTGGCCCAAGATACTTAAACCAAATGACTTGTGGTAAGGTATGGTTTCTATTTTTCACCTTTTCGACAACTAGAAAATATGACATACTTAAATATTTGTGAGTGAACTGCTTTAATGGTTGATATTTTATTTTTATTTAATTTTTTACTGCTTTTAGGGATTAAGTGATGATTTTTTTATTTAATTAGGGACAAATTTAGAGAAGTGGAAGAACACGAGTAAGGTTATGAAACTATATTCCCTAAAATAGATTAGAAAAAAAAAGATTCCATATGCAAAAGACATGAGATAACACGAGTGTAATTAGGAATTCAGAAGTGCAGGCTCTTAAAGCTTGGACAAACCAGTGCCTAGGTGGACTAGTTAGAATCAAAGTAAGAGATGTTGGGTGTAAAAATTTATGACATTCAGAAATGTACTTTAGAAAGTAGAGTGACTAAAACAGAAAATCAAGGAAGTGAATTCTTATTTACTCTATTTATTATCGACATGCTTGTATTCATGGTTAATTTTAATACATTAGTTAGGAAGTTGGTTACCCTGATTAGCTTTATAAGCTCGATTGTATCCTTGTAAAATGATCTTTCTCATTTTAATACAATTTTATTTTTAAGTTCTGTAATTTTTCTCTAATTATTTCATCTCTCTTGAGCTCAATCATGTTTACTAATTACTAACAATATAAAACGGACAGAGCAGTGTTGATCAATCTGATTATATGACACATCATAACATGTAGAAAATTAGAAACAAAAGTATTTGGTTGATGTGTTTTTCATGAAACCCACATATTTGTTCCACTATTTTTATAGAGCTACATCTTTTCATTTAATTCATTGCTTGTTTTAGACTTTTTCAATTGCAAGGGCCATATATATATGATCTTAAAATAACATAAAATTTATACAAGAAAATTTGACAAATCAGCAACAACATAGTATATCATTGAAAAAAGAGAGAATTAGCACTTACAAAATTTGCAAAGGTAATAGGTTTACAAGATACTAAGGAAATGTGTCATTGATATTGCAACTCCTTAATATCCTATTATGTCATGACCCACCCTTGAACCATGATCGGCGCACACACTATAATTTCCTTAGTCTAGCTAACCTAAGAATCCTCACTAAAAATCACAACTAAAACATCATCCAAAAGAGGTTACAAAAAATTCAACAAAATTTCCTCTAAAAATAGGTCAAACCCCATATTGAATAACATGTAAAAAAACATATCATACATCTAAACAAATCTATACAAATATATCTTCCGATCCAATAATTAGATATCAAAACCACAAATCACAACATAGACTCTTGACATATTGTCCAAAATATCAACTAATAGTGATGTTGGTCATAATTACTAATCATCAAAGTGTCTCAAATCAGCATAATTACATCATTACCATATCGATAAGAGAAGATCATTTAAATTTCAAAATAAAGAAATTATCTTTATATATATTACTACTCTTATCCCTATAGTTACATTATACTAGAGTCACAAAAAAATACTCTCCATTAAACGAACTGGATGCCTACTAAAAGATAATCAAATTCCTGGATAAGTTGACAAATCCTAGGAAGTCAGTTACTCCCTTATTTGTGAATATGAGAAAATAAAATAAAATAAGGGCATGAGTCACCAAGACTTGATGAAAGCATAAAATACATAGTGAATAGGAAGAAAAACACAACATAGCACGAGTTTTTACATTAAAAAAAAATTAAATGACATTAAATAAAATAAGGGAATTTGGAGAGGGGGAGGAGGAGGGTCACATGTTTTATAAAACTAAGTGGTGGAGGGTTTTTTTATTATTTCATATACATTAAAAGATTAAAAAAAGGTATGTTTCATGTTATAAAATCAAATATGTGAATTCTCATCAATATCTCATCATTTAGATTTTGTACTCCTCAAATCACTACCTATAGTGAGGCACTGATTCCCAATGAGAAAAACTAGAATAAAAATACCAAGAATTAAAGCAATTCACTCACAAATATTTTAGGTATTTCATATTCTGTAAGCATGGAAAAGTTGAATGAGGTTTATTTATTTATTCACTCAAGCATTTCAGGTATGTCACAATTAAAGCAATTTATATGATTAGTATTTAAAAGTTAGAACATACAAGTTTTTCAAAATAGAATAGTCAGGAAATCGACATATTTAATTATATAAAACAATGTGTATTTAAAAAAAGAATAAAAAATGAATTCTAAGTCTCTTGCTCTATTATTCCTACAATAAAAATGTGTATTTTATTTGTGTAAATGTTAGCATGTGTGTTATCTATTTACACCGTATCTAATCTAATTGATAAGTATAGTATAAAATTCAAATTCCATAATCCTCATAAATTTCCTTCTGCTGTTGTACAATTTCTCACATAACCATACAAAGACCACAACATCATTTGACAATAATCATTTATGAGAGAAAATATCAGCAGCATGTGAATGACTAATTAAGATAAATAGTGTAAAAACGATAATGTTCAATTATAAAAGGCATATGATTAGGACCCCAAATATCATAATGTAGAATAAGAAAGGAAGAAAACTCTATTTATTGATACTAGCAAGAAAACATATCTTAACAAAACAGAGATAAGAGACTATGCAATAGAACACGATGAAACAAAATATAGTTTCCGGAACACTACCAGATCTGCAAGAGAGAGAGAGTTGGGAGAACACTTCCAGATCCGCAAGAAAAAAATATTGCATCAACGATTCCAGATCTTCAAGAAAGAGAATATGAGCGTTTTGGGTAGAAAACTATGTTAGAGTTTGTAAATCACATTGAGAATAGAAAAGGACACTAAGAAAAATCCTAAACCAAAAATGAGAGCTGGAGTTTGGGAATCCACCATGTTTTGGCACTATGATGAACTTCAAACCCTAAATGAGAGCTGGATTTTGGGCGCTGGTGTTTTTCCGTAGATAGGTCTACACTATTGAACACTTCCAGATCGCAAGAATAAATGTTGCATCAATGATTCCAGATCTTCAAGAAAGAAAATATGAGCGTTTTGGGCACAAAACTATATTAGAGTTTGTAAATCACATTGAGAATAGAAAAGAACACTGAGAAGAACCCTAAACAAAAAATGAGAGCTAGAGTTCGGGAATCCACCATGTTTTGGCACCATGATGAACTTCGAACCCTAAATGAGAGCTGGATTTTGGGCGTTGGTGTTTTTCCGTAGATAGGTCTACATATTGAGTTGCAATTTTTTTAAAAAATAATAATATATTGTAAAGCCTGTTGAAATAGAATTAAAAAATTATACTGGTGAATGTTAAAGTTATTACTTTATTACTATTAAGTGATACGTGTAATATAAGTTGGTGGTCATTAGCTTTTTTGTAAAAAAGAATTATAATATTTCTGGCAGTTTATTAAGACTGCCACAAAAAAAATGTTTTTTTTGTGGTGAATGTCCCGGTTTTTATTCATGACAAAAGCTTCTATCTCAGCTTTTATTGCATCTATCCTGGTAACTAGTAGGCTCAACCTCATATGACAAGGACATAAGGTAATGGTGACAGAAAGATGAGATGCGAGAATATATGAGAACATTGTGTAAAGGATATAAGCACCTTGGGGATGATTGTGCAATGAAATTGCAATGATAGTTAGCAAGGTTAATGGGTGGTTTATGTGGTTTGGTTGATTGATAAAGAGGTTGAGGTTGGACAAGAGACAATAGTGTTGAGTTGTTTGGTGGAGATGGAGAAGGTGGGATATTGAGGTCTGGTTGATCAACATTGTATTAGGAAGGAAAGGAAGAATATGGCTCATTTTTGGTTCAATTTGAGATGTGTTATGTGGAGTGGGTTGAGTGGACAATGAGCCAAGGTTAGGGAGACAAATCGTGGTAGGGAAAGGTGTTGGGCTAATAAGAAATTGGTTGTCATGACAGGAAGTAGTCTTGATAAAAGGAAAAATCATTTCATGAAATATGATATTTCTAGAAATAAATATTTGGTTCAATTGGTTGTCATGAGAGGAAGTAGTCTTGATAAAAAAAAGAAAATCGTTTCATGAAATATGACATTTCTTGAAAAAAATATTTCCTTTGTGCCTAAGTCTAAAATAAAAAAACCTTTAGTCCCATTTTGAAATCCCATAATTGTTCCAAATTGTGAATGAGGATCAAATTTGTGAGGATGGGTCGTGTGATTTTATGCATAGGCTAAACAACCAAAGACCTTTAGATTTAGAAGATCAGGGGTTGTTTGTGTAGAAGTTCAAAAGGAGTTTTGTTCCATTTGATGGGAGATGGGACATAGTTTATTATGTGAACAATATGCTTAACAACACAGGGCCAAAAATGATTCAGAATGTGACTGAAATATGAGTGCTCTTGCCACATTAATAATGTGTTGCTGTTTTCTCTTCATTCTCCCATTTTGTTGGCGCGAGGCAACACAACTAGTTCATGCAAAATGCCTTTAGAAGCATAAAAATCATTTAAGAAAAACTCAGGTCCGTTACAAACTCAACACTTAAACAAAAAAATTGCACAAAACACAATCTAAAATTGTTTTTTCAACTGTTTATTTTATTTTATTTTTCAGTAAAATAAAATCACAACAATAGTGAATTATAATTTTTTTTACCAAAAAGAATCATAGAACTATGAAACAAACCTTCAGAGCTTCACTAAGAGGAACCAAACCTCCATTTGCAAGCTCAATGCAACAACTTGGAAAAAACAGTCCAAAAAATAAAATTCAAAAACCACAAAGTCAGAACTCCAATCTCATTTCAAAAATAGAGAAAGCAACCAGAAAAAATAGAGCAGAAAAAAAAAATCAAAATCGAAGAAAAAAAAATCATAAACAAGGTTCTAACATTTATTAGCTTCTCGGCATTCCTCGTCGCCATTTTCAGCTTCAATAGAGGCTAAAGGTCATCTGGATGTTTCAGAAGAGGATAGGCTCTTTCTGGTAGCTTCTAGAAGTTGGTGGAGGTGCTCCATGCCCGCCATCCTCTCGTTTGAGTCCTTCTCACGTGATAGTTCCATTGCTTCCTCCATTTCTTTCTTCGATCAAATCTAAAGAAGAGTGACCCACCTTCTTCAGATCGTTGGCTCGTTGCAAATAACAAAATCTAAAAGAAACAAGAACAAGAACAAGGACAAGAACAAAAACAAGGACACAAACAAGAACACAAATAACAGAACAAGAAAAAAATACGAATCTGAGACAAATTACAAAGAAAAAAGAATTGGATAGGATAAAACCTGTATCAAGAGCCGAAGTTGTGATACTAGATGATGTGATCCTGACTAGAAGCGGATCGCTTGATATAGGCTACAAAGTTTTGGATAACACCACTTTCGGAGAGGGAAGATAAGTCAGGATAGACGCCACAAGGATTACCTTGATAAGTCCGAAATTGGTTCAGCGAGGAACCCAGAGAGAAGTTCTCACAAAATTTTTATCAAATGCCTAAAGTGCTTCTATTGAAAATGAAATCCATACATATAGTGTATCTGAATGAAAAGATAGAAATAGACATGGGCCTACAAAACTGTTTTGGCCAAAATTGCAACAAGAAAAATTATAAATAAAAAAGACCATATTTGGCATGGGCCTTCAGCAACAATTAATATTCTTGGTAGTGCCTCTGTCTTTAAGCCTTCATCTTTCTCCACTTAGGCCTTGTTGAGTATGTCTGCTACCATTTGTTGGGAGGTATCCCCTGACTGTTTGGTCATACTCCTGGTCATATGTCCTTGTATTTGGGCAGTTTTAGGATTCTCATCATTTCCTTCTTCTTGGAAAGCATTTTTCCTTAAATGTTCAAAATCATCACTTGCCACAAATGGAGTCAAGTTAATAACATTAAATGAAGAAATTACTCCATACTCACCTGGAATATTGATCTTGTAAGTATTGTCATTGATCCTCTCTAGTACATAGAAAGGTCCGTCTCTTCTAGGTTGAAGTTTGGACTTCCTTTGTTTAAGGAACCTCTCTTTCCTCATGTGTACCCAAACCCAATCACCTGGTTCAAGTACCACTTCCTTCCTATTCTTGTTAGCTTGCTTGGCATATCTTTCATTCTTCTTTGCAATTTGAGCCTTCACCTACTCATGCAATCTTGTCACATACTCAACTTTAGCCAGTGCATCCTTATGCTTAAAATCAGAAGTGTTAGGCAATGGTAGCAAATCAAAAGTAGTGAAGGAGTTAAAACCATACACTACTTCGAATGGAGAGTGTTTTGTAGTGCTATGTACAACCCTATTGTATGCAAATTCAACATGAGACAGACATTCTTCCCAACTCTTTATATTCTTTTTAATTACAGCTCTAAGAAGAGAAGACAAAGTTTGGTTTACTACCTCAGTTTGGACATTAGTTTGAGGATGACATGTGGTGGAAAAGAAAAGCTTCGTTCCAACCTTACCTCATAGTGTTCTCCAAAGTGACTAAGGAACTTGGTGTCTCGGTCTAAAATGATGCTTCTTGGTAGTCCGTGGAGACACACCACTTTCTTGAAAACTAAATCAAGAACATCAATCTCTTGGGAATTGCTTTTGTAAGTTGGCCTGTTAGGCAATAAAGCTCCTCGAAGGAGGTCAATTTGATGTTCTAAGCCTCTTGAAGGTGGCAGTCCATGAGGAATCTCCTTGGGAAAGATATCTTTAAATTCCTGCAATAGGGGTTCAACACTAGGAGAAACATAAATAGTTAACTCATTAGAATTATCAATAGAAATTTTACTGTCTTTGCTTTGCAGTAGATAGAGTGGCTAACGAGCATGTAACACAATCCTCACTTCACTTGCCTTTGCTAAACAATTAAATTTTATCTCATGTGTATCACTCTTCTTTTTCCTATTCCTCTTTGGTGCCTCACTCTTTTCTTTCTCTTGTTCTCTCTTTTTTCCCATTCTGATTTGGTCATCACACATTTCTCTAGGGGACAAAGGTTTAAGAATAATTTTCTGGTCATGGTGCTGGAAAGAAATCTTGTTGGTGAAGCCATCATGCACTGCTTTGGTGTCATATTGCCATAGTCTTCCCAGCAGTATATGAGTTGCCTCCATTGGAATCACATCACACAACACTCTATCATTGTATCTTCCAAGGTGAAACACCTCAATCTGCTGAGTCACTTTTACCTCTTCACCTTCACTAAGCCACTGAAGTCTGTATCGCCTAGGATGGGGCTTAGTATCCAAATTCAATTTGGACACTAACCTAGAACTTGCAACATTGGTACAACTTCCTCTATCAACAATTAAAGAGCAAAGCTTACCATTAATTATACATCTGGTGTGGAAAATATTTTCTCTTTAGGTGTCATCCAATGGCTGCATCTGACTTCCCAATAACGTTCTCACTATTAGCATATCACCCTGCATGACTTCCTCCTCAAGCTCTTCTTCCACTTCTGATTCACTAGTGATTTTTCCATCTGCCTTTATGATCATGGTCCTCCTTCTTGGACAGATAGAAGCAATATGTCTTATGCCTAAGTATTTGAAGCATTTTGTGTTTCTGGTACTGGTGTTGGATAATGAGGTAGAATTATGCTTGGTTTCAACACTGGAAACTGTTGACTTTCCATGGGGACTAGATGAGTTGCCAACCTCTTTCTTGGATCTGTTGGTCCGGTTCTAGTTGAAATTGTTAGGTGAGTTCCTTCTGGGTGATGATAATCACCACCACCATCACTAGCTCCTGCCATAATAAACAAAGAAGAAAATCTTCTGCAGTAATTTAAAAAAAAAAAGGTTTCAAGACCTCACCACACTCTACTCATGTGTTTCTTTCTTTGATGGTAGTACACTCATGTTTGATGCTCTTAATATAGGCTTTTGTGTGATGTTTTTCACTCTTGCCTTTTATCACTCACTCCCTCTAAAGTTCCTCGATAAATCAAATTAGATGCACAAGGTAATATAACAGGAAAAATAGTTTAATTATCACATAGTCAGTAATAGATTTGGATAACAGATTGGAAAACAGATTTGGATAATAGATTGGATAACATATTTGGATAATTGATTGGATAACAAATTGGATAACAGATTAGATAACAGATTGGATAACAAATTAGATAACAGATATGTTAACAGATTTGATAACAAATATAATAATAGATTTGATATGATAACAGATTTGGATAATATATTGGATAACAGATATGTTAGCAGATTTGATAACAAATTTGATATGATAACAAATTTGATAACATATTTTGATAACAAATAGAAGAAACAAAGAAACTACTTAATTACATAGAAGAAGAGAACTAAATGAACGAAGATGACATGTAAACTTTAAATGATCATAACTTTTGCGATGGTTTTTGTTTGAGGCCCACTATATGTCAAAATGCTCAGAATTCAGAGGAGAATGACATTTGGTATGCTATTTTGGCAAAAAAAATGCCTCTAATAGCCTCAAATCCGTGTTCAAAGATCAAACACCTACTTTTTTTCTCTTTTTTTAACTTTCTGCAACCTTTTTTTTATAATTCTTTCTTTTCAAATTCATCTAGGATGATTTAGAAAATTCATTCAATAGGTAAATAGGAAAATAGAATCAAGAGCTACTAAACCCCTAAATTCCTCCAATAAGCCAAACTGGCCCCAAAACAAATTTGTAACAGAATTCAAACAATTTTTTTTGACACAGAATCTAAAAGAAACAAGAATAGGAATAAGAACAAGGACAAGAATGCAACAAGAACACAAACAAGAACACAACAAGACGCAAACAAGAATGCAAATAACAAAATAAGAACAAAACACGAACCTGAGACAAATTACAAAGAAAAAAGAATTGGATAGGATAAAACCTATATCAAGAGTCGAAGCTCTGATTCCAGATGATGTGATCCTGACTAGAAGTGGATCGCTTAATACAGGCTATAGATTTTTGGATGACGCCACTTCTAGAGAAGAAAGATAAGTCAGGGTAGACGCCACAAGGATTACCTTGATAAGTTCGAGATTGGTTCAACAAGTAACCTAGAGAGAACTTCTCAAAAAAAATTTATCAAATGCCAAAAGTAATTCTATTGAAAACAAAATCCATACATATAGTGTATCTAAACGAAAAGATAGAAATAGACATGGGCCTTCAAACACAGTTTGGGCCAAAATTACAACGAGAAAAATTATAAAAAAAACAATATTTGGCATGGGCCTTCAAATTAGTCTGGGTCTTCAGCAACAATTAATATTCTTGGTAGTGCCTTTACCTCTGGGCCTTCATCCTTCTTCACTTGGGCCTTGTTAAGTATGTCTAATATCATTTATTGGAGGGTATCCCCTGACTGTTTGGTCTTACTCCTGGTCATAGGTCCATGTAATTGGCCAGTTTTAAGATTCTCATCGTTTTCCCCTCATAGAATGCAACATTTTTAGTAGTGTTAGATTTGTTGCTCTTCTTTCTCACTCTTTGATTATGCCTTCAACAAAACTAATTGACCATTCTGGTTTTTGAAAGAAGAAGACAATATAACCCAATAGTATTCCAAATAGCCCTCCACATGCATATCATGTAGCTACAGGTTTCCAATCAAACCTGAATTCTTCATCGTGCTGAAATGTTGCTGAATCTGTTGGCAATTTTTCATCATTGTGGCAAGATTTTGACAAAGGCAACCCACATAGCCCTTGATTGCCTTCATAGGAATCATTCTAGAATGTGTCGATATCTTTACCTATTGGTATCATCCCCACCAGCTGGTTTTGTGAAAGGTTTAATGAAGAGAGGAAATGAAGATTGGTGGATGCCTTCGAAATCTCACCCATGAGCATGTTTGAAGAGAGGTCTAACCATTCTAGATTTTCCAAACCACTAAAGTTTTATGGAATAACACCAATGATTCTATTGTGGGAAAGGTTAAGCCCTTTGAGTGACTTTAACTCTCCAATGATTGCTGGAATCACTCCTCAAAATCTATTATTTGACAAATCAATATTTGTGAAAGTAATTAAGATCCTCTCCAGTTTATAAGTCTTTCCTTTTATCGTGATTACTACAGAATCATTGTAATTGGAAGAATCTTTCCCCCACATTAATAAACTATTTTGGAATCCTGCCATGAATTTGGTTCCTTGATAGATCTAAAAATTCAAGTTTTTAGCCCACTAAGGAATTTTTCTTCCCCATTGTTAAAAGTGAAGGAAAGAAATTTATTGTTAGAGAAATCAAGATTTTTTATAAATTGTATATTAAAAAATTTGTGAAAATCTACAAGGCCACACAAGTTGTTTCATGATAGTCTCAACTCAATGAGATTTTGTAGATGAAACATTGGGTTAGGGATATTACCTTGTAGCTTGTTATAAGAGAGATCACATGCAATAATGCAAGGAAATAGAAGAAAATTCACCAATTGGCCCTGTAAGCCGATTCCCACCAAGAGATAAGTATGACAAAAATGAAAAAAAAAACATTAGGGAATTGTTCCGTTTAGGGAGTTACCAGAAAAATACAGATATATTAAATTAGAAAGTCCACTAATTTTGTCTGGCATTGGGCCAACTAATTGTATGAACAAATTAAGTAACTAAGCTGAGTTAGCCCAGACAATGATGATGGCAATTGGCCCACTAGGTTGTTTCTTGAAAGATCAAAACTTTCTAATTTGCTAAGCTTGTCAAACAAATCGGTGATCTCACCACCAAAATTATTATATGAAAGATCTAAGTTAGATGCTGAAGGTTGAAAAGAAATGATGGAATCTCATAACCTAAGTTATTCAAATCGAGGCCCTAATGATTTACTTGGGTGATGTTCGCAAAATATTGAGCAATGGCTCCAGTGAAGCTATTATGAGAAAAAACAATGAAAGTGAGATGTTGAGGATTTGAAAGTGATGATGGAATCTCATTGCTGAAATTGTTCCAACAAAGGTCCAAGTGTTATACTTGTGTGAGATTAGATAAAAACAGAGGAATAGGTCCTTTGAAGTCAGATGAATGAAAATCCAAATAGTTAGGAGACTTCAAATGGTTAATGGAATTGAGAAGTTTTCCTAAAAAACCAGTGAAAGATAGATCCATGTATCTACAAGATTTCCTCCAATTGAACTCTAGAAGTTCACCTTCAAGATAATAATTATGAGACAGATCAAGCTTTTGAAGATTGGGTGAACAAAGTATGTTACTTGCTAACTTCCCTTGCAATATTGTATCTCGAAGACTAAGAGAGACCAAAGAGGATGAGAAATTAAACTAACAAAGAAAGAGAGCTCAGTTCAATGGAAGACATATCTAGGAAATCAAGAGTGAGCTCCCTTATATCAGTTGCATTTAAAATGACATTTTCCAGGGTTGCTGCTTCAATTCTCATTCAATCTGACGATAAGATCAAGCTAGACTAATTTTGAGAGGTGAGATATTTTGGAAGGAATGAGACCAAAAAATTCCATGGCACATAGATTTAGATGAGGTAGAGACACAAGATCATCAAACCCGGAAGGCATTGGAGAAAGGAAAAAGTCATTGAAGGTAAGGTTGAGTTTTTGAAGATGAATGAGTTTGAAGAGAGTAGACCTGGCAATATGATAGTTGTAACAAAATTTTTGTAAATAACTGTAACTTTTCAAAGATGATTTTCTCAAAATCATCTTTGAAAATACCTTACTACATCGGTTCGTCAAGAACCATCTTTGAAAATGCATCTCACTTGCGGCTGCTCACATTCTTCAAGAATCGTCTCTCCAACTGGCCAAAACCCTAAGCCCCAATCTCACGAAGGATCAAAAGCAGAGGCTCTGCATTCAGTGCCTGGCTAGCCCTTCTTCTTGCGCTCCAATAATGATCAACTCGAACCAATTCAATCCCCACTCTCTTTCTCTCTCTCTGTTGCAAATGACCCTTCTTCAGGGCAATGCCAAGAAGGGCGAAAAAACTTGATGAAGTCGACGGAGAACTCGTCCTCTCTATTGAAAAGTTGCAGGAGATCCAAGATGAGCTTGAAAAGGTGCACCAATTTTTTTCAATTCCCCTCCCACTCTTCTTTTTCCTTTTGTTCAGCTTTCATTTTGTGTAATTTGAATCATCCTTCGGGTTTTTCCAAGGTTTTTATATGCGATGTTCAAAATGTGGCTTTTGCTTTTGGAGTCTCAGAGTTGCACTCGTGCTCAATGTGTTTGGTAATCTATTTCTAGTTTTGAAACGTGTTTTAATGAACCTATTTTTGTTTTTTTTTGTTTTTGGTTTGTTTGGGTTATATTTTAGATCAATGAGAAAACCAATGACAAAGTGCTCGAAATAGGGCAGAAGTACAATGAGATACGGAAGCCCGTCTATGATAAGAGGAATGATATTATCAAGGCTATCTCCGAATTTTGGTTAACTGCTGTGAGTTTGAGTTTTTATACATATTATGAAATTGTTGTTTGTTATGATATTGGGAATGCATTGTTTACTATTGTTATTGTCCTTGGGTAGTTTTTGAGCCATCCTGCTCTTGGTGATCTTTTGAACGAGGAAGATTAGAAGGTCTGACCATTTTTTCATATACTTGTTTGATTTTGTTTGATTTTGTCTACCATAATTTGCATCCATGAAGTGATTTGGTTTTGTATGGATGGTTTTAGATGGTAGTGTGTGTGGGTTTGGAATTGAATGATTATTTTCCCAGTCTTCGCCAAGTAAAATTGACCCACGACGTGACCAACTTGAATTTCATTTCATATGCTTTTACAATTATACTTATTTTATTTTCTGTTATCACTCTATATATGGTGATGATGAAGATAAATTTCAGTTTTAGCCAGGCATTTCTTTTACAATTGCAAAACTTTGGAAAATGCCAATGTCAATTTTTAATTACTTTAGTGCTTTTGCCTTTTCCTTTTTTAACCTTTTAAGAAATACTAATGAAGTCAAGCTCTAGTCATTGAATGGCCTTAATTTGCTCCACATAATATGTAACCTCAATGAGACAATATTTGAGATATAGATACGTAATAAAATTTATTTTTCAAGTGAAGGATTTTAATATTGCAGAAGGGGAGGAAGATATCAGTATCTATGCTCGTTATGTAGGTAAAATTATTTTCATTATTTTTATCCTTTCGTTTGTTATATACTTCTATCATCATAAATTACTTTATTATGATCTTCATGTGACTGAAAAATGTTGTAGGTCTGCATTCATGCTTGGCAGATGTTTGGCATCTATGTTATCGCTATGGTAGAAAACCTGTTGTGATTATAAGTTTTATTTCATCAAATGTAAGCAGACTTCACCTTCAATTTGCATGTGATATTATTATGAGTTTATTGTCCAACTGAATAGTGGTTTCTATTTGGATTTTTGAATTTATTCTAACACTTTAATGTAAATTACAGTGTTGGATTGGACATTCAATTATTGTTGTTCTTAGTTATTCTAGGGGCCTCACATGGGGTATCTCTTATTTTTCTTCATAAGGCATTAGTAGAAAGAATGAATATAACATCGTTACGTTAACATCAATTTTTTAGAGAATCGATGTTAATAAAAACGTGGTGACATATTCATAAATAAAGAGAGTTGGTTAACATTGATTTTGAAAAAATTGATGCTAACGCAAGTTGATTAACATCAATTTAAGAAGAAACCGACGTTATAACATGAGTTCGTTAGACCTGTTGCTTTTCTTTCTCACTCTTTGATTAAATGCATTCAACAAAACTGATTAACCATTCTGGTTTCCCAAAGAAGAAGACAATACAACCCAATAGTATTCCAAATACCCCTCCACATGCATACCATATAGCTAGGGGTTTCAACCCAAACCAGAATTCTTCATCATTCTTAAATGTTGCTGAATCTGTAGGCAGTTTTTCATCATTGTGGCAAGATTTTGACAAAGGCAAGCCACATAACCCTTAATTTCCTTCATAGAAATCATTATGGAATGTGTCAAACATTTTACCTGTTGGTATCATCCCCACCATCTTGTTTTGTGAAAGGTTTAAGACCGATAGGAATTGAAGATTGGTCAATGCCTTTGGAATCTCACCCATGACCGTGTTTGAAGAGAGGTCTAACCATTCAAGATTTTCCAAACCACCAAAGTTTTATGGAATAACACCAGTGATTCTGTTGTGGGAAAGGTTAAGCCCTTTGAGTGACTTTAACTCTCCAATGATTGTTGGAATCACTACTTCAAATCTGTTATTTGATAAATCAATAGTTGTGAAAGTAGTTAAGATCCTTTCTAGCTCATAAATGTTTCCTTTTATGGTGATTACCATAGAATCATAGTAACGGGAAGAATAGTTTTTGCCTTCCATATATTCCAGACCATTATCGACATTCACCATCATTCCCTTAAAGTCTTCTATGCAAGCTGTTGGTAAATTGCCACTGAAATTATTGTTGGAGATGTCAAAAACCCACAACATGGGAAAACCATTCTTCGATTTCAAACAATTCTTGGTACCATTGAACCTATTAGCATGTAAAACAAGGACTTGCAACTGTTGAAGTGACTCTAGAAAAGTTGGAAATGTATCTTGTATGTTATTTTCTCCAAGGTCCAAAACTCTTAGCTGTTTGCACTTGACAATAGACCGAGGTAATGGTCCATCCAATTGATTTTCATTAAAATTCATAGTCTCCAATGCTTCTATCTCAAGATAGGTTTTCGGTATCATTCCACTAAGGTTGTTCCTTCGCAGATCCAAAACTAAAAGGTAAGGAAAGGTTCGAAGGCATTGAGGAAGCTTGCCTGTCAAGTTATTGTGAGACAAGTCGAGCATCTGAAGGAAGCTTGCATTGCAAAATAGTTGAAGAGATGTGTCCAGTCAATTTCTTATTTGAGACTGAAAAGTATTCAATGCCAGATGGGGGAACTGGAATATCTCCTTGCAACATGTTGAAGCTAAGGTCAATGTATTGCATGGTCTCCCATTAGAGCGAGGGATACCCAACCGATGTTAGAAGGTTATGAGAAAGGTCCAAAAAAGACAAAGTATCTTTCCATGTGCTATTAAACCATTTTGGAGTCCTGTCATGAATTTGGTTCCTTGATATATCTAAAAATTCAAGATATTTTAGCCCACTAAGGAGTTTTGGGAAACTATTGATATTGCATGAAGATAAATATAAAGAATGAAGGTTGCAAAATGTGTAGTCACCCTCAGTGCTGTTGAAATTGAGGTAGAGAAAATTATTGTGGGAGAGATCAAGACTTCCTAGAGATTGCATATTCAAAAATTTGTGAAAATCTACAAGGCCACTCAAGTTGTTTGATGATAGTCCCAACACAATGAGATTTTGTAGATGAAACATTGAGTTGGGGATATTACCTTGTAGCTTGTTATAAGAGAGATCACATGATTCTAAGGAAAAAGAAGAGAATTCACCAATTGGCCTTGTAAGTTTATTTTGGATCGAGTGGCCTCAGAATAATTAAGAAGGGGGGTTGAATTAATTATTCCTAAACCTTTACTAATTAAAAATTTACTCTTCTAAGGCTTTTACTTATGTTGTTAAGAGAATAAGGAATAGAAGAGAAACTTAACAGAAAGTAAAAGCGGAAATTAAATGCACAGCGGAAATTAAAAGAGTCGGGAAGAAGGAGACAAACACACAAGAGTTTTTATACTGGTTCGACAACAACCTGTGCCTACATCCAGTCCCCAAGCGACCTGCGGTCCTTGAGATTTCTTTCAACCTTGTAAAAATCCTTTTACAAGCAAAGATCCACAAGGGATGTACCCTCCCTTGTTCTCTTTGAAACCCTAGTAGATGTACCCTCCACTAGAACTGATCCACAAGAGATGTACCCTCTCTTGTTCTCAGTCAAACCTAAGTAGATGTACCCTCTACTTGTACCACAAAGGATGTACCCTCCAATGTGTTAAGACAAAGATCTCAGGCGGTTAAACCTTTGATACTTTGTGAATGGGGATACAAAAGAATTCTCAGGTGGTTAGTCCTTTGAACACTTTTTTATTAGGGAAAGGGAAGAATCTAAAGAATTCTCAGACTGTGTCGTTTTGAATTCTTTGACAAGGGAGAAGGGAGACACAAAAGAATTCAGGCAGTTAGTCCTTTGTTCTTTTGGAAAAGGGAGAAGAGAGACACAAAAAGAATTCAGGTGATTAGTCCTTAGCGAATTCTTTTTGGCAAAGGGAGAAGAGAATGAAAAGATGAATAGCATAAGTTTTCAAGGTTTAGAAAACCAGAAAACTTTGGAAAGCTTTTGGTACAAAGAAGAAGAAGAAGTTCAAAGAGTTTTAGGGCTTGTAAAAGATTGATTGAATAAGTGTTCAAGATACTTGAAATGCATAACAAAGCCTTGCTTTTATAGACTATTCATGTCTGGTCAAGACAACCATTAGAAGAGTTATGACTTTTAGAAAAACTTAAAAACCAATTTGAAAAAGTCAAAAACTATTTGATGAGTTACATCTTTTGATTTATTCAGAAACAGTCACTGGTAATCGATTACCAAAACAGTGTAATCGATTACACAAAGCTTTTATGTGAAAGGATGTGACTCTTCACATTTGAATTTGAATTTCAACGTTCAAAGGCACTGGTAATCGATTACCAAAAAATTGTAATCGATTACAGCCTTTTGAAATCAATTAGAACGTTGTATTCAGTTTGAAAACTTTTTCAAATCCATTTTGCTACTGGTAATCGATTACAACAATCTGGTAATCGATTACCAGAGAGTAAAAACTCTTTGGTAAACATGTTTTGAGAAAAATCCATGTGCTACTCAGTTTTTGAAAAAACCTTTTCATACTTATCTTGATTAAGCCTTTTCTTGATTCTTGAATCTTGATTCTTGATTCTTGAAATCAACTTTCCTCTTGAATCTTGAAGTGTTATTGATTCTATCTTGAATATCTTGAAATCATTCTTTGATTGACCTTTGAGCTTTTTGTCATCACCTTTGTCATCATCTTTTGTTATCATCTTTGTTATCATCAAAACATTTTTGAATCACTCTTGATTCATCATGAAGCTTTGCTTCTACAGTTTATTCCCATCAAGAGATAAGTATAACAATGATGACAAAGAAAAGCACCATTGGGCAATTGTTCCATTCAGGTAGTTACCAAAAAAATCCATATTAATTAAATTAGAAATTCCTCTAATTTTGCCTGGCATTGGGCCAACTAATTTATTCACAGAACATCTTAAATAACTAAGTTGTGTTAGCCCAAACAATGATAATGGCAATTGGCCCACTAGGTTGTTTTCAGAAACATATAATGCTTCTAATTTGCTAAGCTTGTCAAACAAATCGGAGATCTCACCACCAAAATTATTATATGAAATATCTAAGTAAGTGAGATGTTGAAGATTTGATAGTGATGATGGAATCTCACCACTAAATTTAGTCCCACCAAGGTCCAAGGGTTATAGTTGCATGAGATTAGATAAACATAGAGAAATAGGTCCTTCGAAGTCAGATGATTCAAAATCCAAATAGTTAAGGGGGTATTTGGTTTGGTTGTTTTCTGTTTTTATTTTCACCGGAAATAGAAAATGGTGATGGAAATGTGTTTGGTTGGATTTCTATTTTCATTTTCAGTGAAAATATATTCCCAAATGAACCAAAAACTGGAAACAATAAAATCTTGTTTTTAGTTGATGTCAGGAACCTCATTTTGGGTAAAATGAAAATGCGGTGGCAAGGATGTAATTTTAAGCAAATCTAAAAATACATTTCCTTTTGAAAACGCATTTTCAGTGTTTTTATTTCTTGAAAGCAAAAAACAAGAAGTCAAACCAAACATGTTTTCAGAATTCTAATCTTTTAAAAATGAAAATAGTTTTCAAAAAATAAAAACAGAAAATGGAAACAGAAAATAAAAATGCAAACAAAACACACCCTAAGAGACTCCAAATGGTTAATGGTATTGGGAAGTTTTTCTGAAAAAACCAGTGAAAGAGAGATCCAAGTATCTAAGAGGAGTGTTCCGATTGAACTCTGGAAGTTCACCTTTGAAATCCCAATTGTCAGACAGATCAAGCTTTTGAAGATTGGGTAAACAAAGTATGTTATTTGCTAACTTCCCTGCATGTGGAAGACTAACAGAGACCAAATAGGATGAAAAATTGACTAACAAAGATAGAGAGCTTGGTTTAATGGAAGACATATTTAGGAAATCAAGAGTGATCCCCTTTATATCAGTTACATTTACAATGACATTTTCCAAGGTTGCTGCCTCATTTCTCATTCCATATATTGAGAGATCAAGCGAGACTAATTTTGAGAGGTGAGAGATTTTAGAAGGAATAACACCACTAAATGCAGAGACATATAGATTTAGATGAGTGAGAGCCACAAGATCACCAAACCCAGAAGGCATTGGAGAATTGTAAAAATTATTGAAGGCAAGGTTGAGTTTTTGAAGATGAATTTGTTTGAAGAGAGTGGTGTTGGGATGAAATTCACCTTGATGGCAATTGCAACTAAGGTCTAAGCCAATTATGTGACCTGACTTGGTGTCACAACTCACCCCTTCCCACAAGCAGAAATTCTTACCATTTTCCCATGATTCTGTCTTCGGATAACAAGACTCACACTAATAAGAGTAAGAAGAGCAATTGAGAGTAAATGAGGTCTTGAAGCTAAGCAAGGCGGAGGCGTCATTATGGTTGCACCAAAACTTTTCTGTCCTCTTTCCACCTTATTGTATAAGTCATTGAAACTAACTAAGATAAAGTAAATTAATTCTACAGAGTTTAAGGAAATAGAACAAGCACCAAAACGAAGATTTCAAAATATATAACAAAAAAATCAATTTGAAGAATGAAACTATAAAACATAATCTTAGAAGAACACAATTTGAAGTAAAAAAGCATCTTACCAATCATGGCCAATCACAATTAACCTCCTAATTCTAGAAATAACAGTACACATTGGGCCAAAATATCAGAGTATGGCTGAGTACAGCCATAAAAGGAATTTAAGAACATATATTGCCTCAAAAGCATAGTCACTTGTCATAGAAACTACAGCTATTGTGAGGTTAGCTTGGGTTGTGGCATTACCACAGACATAGATACCACGTGGAGAAACAGCTGTTGCTGCTTGTAGCAACTAGCTCTTACCTAGATTACGATCACCTAGAAAATTGAAATTCCAATACTAATAGCTTATATTAAAAAAGGCTTTCCAAATATACCTGTGTATTCCGATGCAAGATATCTGAATGTTCCAGCCAAGCGTGTCTCAACAGAATACTTCTCATCTCATCGTTGATTAGAGTTCAGAATTGGAGGATGCCTGATTGGAGATCGTTAAAGTAGAAGTGATCGGGTTGGCGGAGGTACTGGAGTTGCCAGCGGTGTTGCGTGCTGAGGATGGAGGCCGGGCAACACCTGAAGTCGCCGTTGTTGATGTGCGCGACGGCAACATCGTGGTGGCCGAATTCAGAATCGATTTTTGATGGAGTTATGATGGTGGAAGAGAGTTTGGGATTTTTGGGTATGTGGGAGTTGTTGTGGTGGTTGTTTTCGTGGATGGTGGTGGGAGACATTGAGATTGGGGATTGAGAAATGAGGAATAGAGGCATATGCAAGACACTGGAAATGGAGTTTCAAGTGAGACAAGAGAGAGAAAGAAGGGTGGAAACGGTGAAGACGGAGGGAGGGAGAAAGAGGGTTTCAGAGTTTGTTTAGGGCTAGGGTTTTGTCTTTGGAGAGTGAGAATATGTATTCCCACTGGAGAGTGCGAGATAGTAGCTAGAGGGACACATTCAAATATTAAAAAAAGTGAAAAATCTTCAAAGACGTTTATATAGCCTTCTAAGACAATTTTCGAAAAACATCTTAGTACATCTCCAGTTACTTACAAAAATGTCACTGCCTGACATTCTAAGACGGTTTTTTGAAAACCGTCTTAGAAGGTGCGTCATAAAAAATAATTTTTTTAGTAGTGCAACTTACAAAGCTAGCCCCAGCCAAATGACACACAGATTGATGCTAACGATCATTTTCAGTCAAATTCACTCGATGATATGATGCATGTATAATATTGTTGCTTAAGGATGCATATGCATAATACTTAGTGTAAGTATATAGCTAGGTTGATTATTTTTTATTTCATAGTTATGATGGAATGAAATCTTGATGAACAATGTTTTCCCTTAAAAAGTTCTAATATATGATAATTACAGACCTCATGGCCAATAATAACTCCCAATATTGCAGCATAATCTGCATCAGTAGCAGTTTCTGGAGAGGCCAATACAAGCTTTGAATTGAAAATCTGCAAACAAGAAAAATAAATTATAGATATTGGTTGGTCCCATCGGGGACAACTAGGAAATAACAGTGATTTACATATGTTAAGAGGATGATACTTGATTTTAGTGTTTATATATGGATCCACTTGTTGCAAACTTACACGGATCATGTTTCCTTTCAACAGTTACTTTTGCTACTCTTGGTGAGAAAACCACAGTGATGTCGCCTGAAGTATTTATTAGTGCAGGTGTTCCATGCTGCAGGTACTAATATTTTTAAATGTCATACTATATATTGTTGTGATGTTCTTTTTTGGTATATCCTCTGATTAGCATCAAAACGGTGTGTCGTTTAGCTATGAGAATGAGGAGAGCAGGGAATGATGGAGAGTTGAGCAGCACAGAGATGGAATGCATAAGGAGACACCATAGGCAGGAAGCAGCAGATGACAATCAGTGTGCCTCTTCTCTCGTTAAGCATATAAGGGCCTCACTGCCTCTCGTCGTAAGTACTAATTCCTTCCCATTTCTCTCTTTTCTATTCTTTTCATTTCATCATTAATTTATCATTTTTAGGTGTGGTCATTAGTGAAGAGATTTGATGAGCCGCACAAGTATAAGCGGGTAGGTGGTGAGGGGAAACCTTGAGATTGGAAGTTTGAGAGAGGTTGATGTTAAGTCCAGCCTCCCTGCAACTACTAGTACCGAGAGATTGGAGATTCTTGATGACAATCATCATATACTTAGTGTCAAGATTATTGGTAGTGATCAAAGATTTAGGGTACATAACTTATAACATCTCTACTTTCATGTCTAGCAATTTACAAATTGTGACTTGTCAGGTCAGTATTAGTTCAGATTTCTTCAATTCTACTGTCAGATCAGTTTTTGGAATAGTTGGTTTGTGACAAGCAATTCCAGTTATACATTCACACTTTTACAAAAACTTAAGCCAAAGATATGGTTTTCATAAACCACCTCCCATTTGCAAATTAAGAAAAAATCTGTCATTTTAATTGTGAATGGTCATGTGGTAAGTTTGTTATCTTTTATAATAACTACTTTAATTAAAATTTATATATAATTAATAAACAATGTAAAAATCTAACAACATATGGAAATTGTATGACATGGGACACTTGGAAGAAGAGTCAGGGGTATTCTGTTCTAAGACATAACACATGCAATTGGCAGAATTTTATGCTACTGCTAAGGTTCCCGCCAAACCTTCTTACAAGCACTAGTGCTGTAAAGGCCTTTTAGATCAGTTATTTAACCCATGCATTAATTGTTTTTTTCTTCCTGTGAAAATAGGACTTGATCTCTGCCAATGTGGCAACCTGTTCTTGGAGTCCTACCATACTGCATTTTCTCATTAGAAGAAATTGAAGATGCTACAAACAACTTTGACCCATGAAATCTTGTAGCAGAAAGATCAGAGACAGATAAAAGAGTTTTCATATTTGTTCATTTCATAGTTCATAATGATATTCTCTACAAGACCAAGTGGTAAATGCCTTAATATTTTAAGTTGATTACTTTTAAGAAGTTGTTGATTTAGGATTCAAGTACACTGAGGATTGTCACTAAACTGAAGCTTCCTGTAAAAATTTGAATGTTTTATATGTAGGTTCTCTATGTTGGGGATCACATTTATGGAGATATACTAAGCAGGAAAAAGGTTCTTCGTATGTCATTCATCCTTTTAACTATTCTGATAAATGGATTTTTAATTTGTATTCAATCTACCCGTAAATTTTGGTAATAAAATGTGGTTATGATTGTAGGAGGGGAAATAATAACTGGAAATGTAATTGAGAAAATAGACATTGATGAAATCTTTAATGAATTAATAAAATACTTGTTTGTCTAGAAACCAATTGTTAACTACTCCTTTTGAAATTCACTCATATTTGTAGATGTTGCTTTAAGTAATTAACTTAAATTTGATACGATGCGATGCTCTCAATGGACAAGATGGAGAACAATGCTTGTAATCCCTGAGCTTGAGAAAGAGGTTAAACTCCTGGGAATCTAGGGAAACCCGCAAGATGCTTATTATTTACCATTATTGACTATGATTATGGAATGTAAGCAATGGATGACGTTAATTTAAAGCCAATGGCTTCAGAAATAGAAATATATGGTCCCATATTATGGAAATTGATCATGCACAACAAAATTGCCTTGTGGAACGGGAGTCCATCTATGAATTACAAGCTCTTGACGCTGATACTATATATATGACAATTTTGATAGAAATTATAAAACAAAATGAAGAGATAAAAACTAAAAACTAAAAGATCAATCACACGTGAATGACGTTAAGACCTGGCAATATGATAGTTGTTTTATATTCCAGGCTCGTTGCTTGACCCACTCAGGCGTAAGGAAAGGACTATATAAAACAGGTTTATTATGACAAAATTTTTTAAAAGAGATAAATTTATTTAGAAAGATTACTTGAGTCATTGAAAAAGTTTTCTAACCCACTAACATGCTGTAGGTTTAAGTAGAACTGAACTAAAATATTTTTAAAAAAATTACAAATTGCAGCCTTGTAGATGAAATACAACAAATATCATCAAATAAGTGAGATGAACTCATTATAAGTCAATTAGCCCAAAGCTACAAGCATCTTACAAGTCAAAAATGGCATTTTCATCATCTAATGAAGAGGTTTATCAAATCTCACAAAATCCATTAAGAAAGAAGGCGAATAAAAAAACTGTCACAAGTCAAAGTCCAAAACTACAACTATCTAAGAAGTCAAAAGATGCATCTTTATCATCAAGAAGAAGAAAGTCCATGAAAAAAATGTGAAAAAACAATTTGTGATAAGTAAAAGCTCAAAGTTACAAGCATCCAAGAAATCAAAAGATGCATCTTCATCATGAAGTTTATTCAATTAATCTCATAAAGTTCATTAAGAGTCAATCTTACTTTAAAATTTAAAAAGGAGCACACTAAAAAAAACAAAATTCAGCCACATAGGTAACCAACAAAAGGAACTAAATACAAAACGAAAATTTAAATGAATAATTTCCAGTGTTTTATTCACATCATTCTTATGTGTTTTACCATTATGATTGACTATTTTTTTCGTTAAATATATTTGTTTGACTGTTTTATTATGTTAATTTCACTTTATTCTTATATTGTTCTTATAAAATTTATATATATAATGTTTACTTTTATCTTCATAAGCAGTTTTATTTGAGTGGTCAATTTCTAATTTTGAAATATTTCTTTATAAATATATTGATAAATAAAAATATCTTAATTTATATATAATTTTTTTATCTCCTTTAACAGAAAATGATATAAAATATCATTAAAAATTATATTTTTAAATTTAATTTATCAAACAAAAAAATTTATTTAATTATTTATAAACCCACGCAACACGTGAATATTTATCTAATATGAAATAATGGTGGAAGATTTTAATATAACCGATAACATGTTAACATTTTACATACATTTCTTAAAAAGTAATTTGATATAAATACAAAATTATACAAATTTTATTTGGTTATAGTCCTAAAAATTCGTAAATGTCATTTAAGCCTTGAATTCTAGAGGTACAAAAGCAGGAAAATCAATGTTTAATATCAATTTTTTTTATTGTCACCATAGAATAACATTTACTCACGAATATAATAAAAAGAATGAATAAGTAACACCCAAGATTAGTGGAGCACTACTTACATCTATCCAACCTAAAGGAAAAAGTGATAAGCTGTCTCAACTTCAAATATTTCTACTTCGTTCAGTATTTGACACTAGATATTAAAATTCAATTAGATGCAATGTTGCTACATTAAAAAATAACATCAAACGGTAGGAGAAAAAAATCAATGGACCGTGGGAAATTACAATCCTTTGAACTCC
This sequence comes from Glycine max, assembly GCF_000004515.6. NCBI lineage: Eukaryota > Viridiplantae > Streptophyta > Magnoliopsida > Fabales > Fabaceae > Glycine > Glycine max. The sequence continues at coordinate 43,834,158 of NC_038250.2, forward strand.
TAAATCCAAATGAGTACTTCATAATGTGCTAGTTCTATTAATATATGACTAAACTTGTACATTAGTTCTCAATATTGTATAGATTGGGCATTTTAGTCTTAGTTTTTCTTTAAAAAAAAACAAACCTTCGTTGGTCCTTAAGTTTACAAAAAAAATCATTCAAATTAATCTTTTTCAACATTATTTTCCATTGTCGTTTTGCACCAAAGAAGACTAAAGTGAATGACATTTCACAAAGTCCAACTAATGAAGGATTATTAAAATCTCAAGGACTAATTTGTAAATTTACTCATTTATATACAATATGCAAATATTCTTTACACCTTTTCCTTTTTAATTTGGTGAATATAAGCAGTATATAATTTTACAATCAGATAGAAATCCAGGTATTTGATTTAAAAAATGGACAATTGGACATAAACCCCAATTACAGACAACAGAACCACTGCTGGAAAACATTCACTCAAAATATAAAATATGTGATGGAGAATCCTGAAGGCCCAATTCGTCACTCAAATTCAGCCTAACTTCAACTCTTCCTTCTCTTCGCATTTATCCCAACTCAACCCAACCATATACCCTTCTCATCCTTTTCCACTTGCATGTAGGCAGTTTGCTATACTTCGGGTCATTAGCTTTAATATTTCCCATCTCATTCTGTAATTTGTGGGCTCACTACTTAAAAAAAGTGATTTTTATGATGTGCATTTAAAATCAGTTGTCGAAATTATAGTTTGAGGGGCGGTGATAATTTTGTAAATATTATTAAAAAATGACTTTGGTTTTAATGAAAATTGTCTTTGTTTCATTGCATTCAAATACTGTTCATGAAAACCGACTTTAAATCAATGATAAAAAATACTTCAAAATACAAACTGAGCTTCACACTCAGTCCCAACCCTACTCCCACACACATTGCAAATGAGAACCAAAGAAAAAGAAAACTTCTTCCATTCTCTGAAATCAAAGTATTAGGGTTAGGATTTTTTCGATCTGATAAATTTCTCATAAGAACACCAAGATTTGGTATTGATGGCCGAGGAACCGGAGAGCACCAGTGCCACTAACAAATCATTGCTTGATAAGATCACCGAGAAGCTTCACGATCACAATTCTTCGTCCTCTTCATTCTTCGCCACTTCGGAAGAGAAACACCCGTTCACTCCGTCCTCGGCACCAGAAAACGTAAAACCTTTTTTTTGTTCATTTTTTCTAGCTCAATTATTTTTGTTTGTTTTATTGCATTTTGGGTTTTGTGAACAAATTCAATGTGGGAATGTTGTGGTAATTACACAGTATACGATTGTGTCAACACCTCATTGTTTCCCGGCACTCTCACTTCTATTCTATGCATATTTTGTTCTTGATTATTTGCATGTCCTCCTTTACTCCTCTATCAGTTTTCACACAAATTTGTATCTATGGTGTAAAATCATAAATGATTTAAATTTAATATTCAGAATGATGATAAACTCATTTTGATTATGCACTCACTACTAAAGTGGTAATCTACTGTCCAATTATTTGAATTTTATCCCCTAAAATAATTTAGGATGCTTTTACCATTTTGCAGATGACAGCAATGGAGTAGATGGCTTGCCAATTGAAGGTGTAGAAATTGCATCTTTCGATCAGGTATTTTTTTTTTTTTTGCCTTCAATTACACAAATTTGTTTGATTGAGAATGAACTAAACCAGTAGAAAGAGCTCTCCTCCTACAGTTTCCTTTTTTCAAAGGGTTTCCCCTTTCACTACTCATTTGCTAAGCTCTCAAAAAACAATTTCTAAAGTGTAAAGAAACGAGCTTTCCATATGGAAGGAGAAACCTTTCCCTAGGGAAGGAGAAACATACATCTAAAGTGTAAAGAAAGCTCTCCCATAGACAAGCTTGTACCTCCAAGGCTCCAACTATGCCATGAAAATATTATGATGATGCAAAAAGCTTCTTTTGTATATCATCTCTATTCTCAATGCAACATTCAGCTGCATTGTTCAAGGGCGAAGGTTGATGGAAACTTCTCTTTAGGTATTCTGATAGAGTAATTCTTCCTTTGTTAGAGGTGTGCTTACACTACACCCTTCCACTTTTCAAGAGATAATTCTTGTAATTTATAAAAAAAAATTAGGATGTAATTAATAGCTAATAAATTATATTATGGACTGAATATAACATAACATATATCAGTGGAATACTGTTAAAAAACAAAATAATTTAGACACTTGTATAATGTATAAAATGATGGAGAGAATACTGTTAAAAAAATTTCTATCATTCAACTTTTTTGTATATGTATCTTTCACTACTAAAAAAAGGACTTTTAACGACGGTTAATAAGTGTATTTAATGACGGTTTACAACTGTCGTTGTTTAAAACATCGTTAAAACGAAATTAATTTTTACGACGGTTTTTATAATAATTGTCTTTGAATGTATGAATCTTTCAAAGACGGTTATTAGTTAATAATCGTTTTTATATGATGTGTCAGCATTTACATTTAAAGACGGTTATTTCTTAATAACCGTCTTTGAATGTCAAAGTGAAAACCTTTCAAAGACGGTTATTATGAAATAACCGCCTTTAAATATATGTTATTATGAAAACCTTTCAAACTTATATTGTACATGGCTGGCGATTTGAAATTAAGTGATACTGTGACAGTATAACAATTATGTACACTATCAGTGTTTATTATATTCTTAAAACAAAATCCTACTTGAACACACACACATATACATACCTAAGAAAGAGAACTGGATCTCCAAAAACAAGATTCTTTTGGCTAACTAAAATACAAGCATAAAGAGTTCTTATGAAATGATATTTAAAATGAATACCAACTAGAGTAGGAACTAACACTGATCCTCTCTTAATTCTCTCGGCTGTACAAATGTCCTACTAGTATACACTTACCTTTTTTTTGTTAATCTGTAGCATCTTAGAATAAATATCTAAAAGTCTTGAAGCAAATTCATCCGCATTCTTAGTTCTGCATTGAGACGAAGAGAGAAATATTATATCTAATTAAAGGCATAAACTAAACTGAGTTGAATAAGAAAAAAATCTAGGAGATTATAAGTAATTACAAAATTATATGACAGAACAAAAGATTCCAACCAAGAGTTGATTAACGTCTCCTTGATAATTATTTTATAATGTAGGAAAACTTTAAATGATAATTGAGCAAATATGATTTTAATGGCAATTGAAACTATTAAAAAAAAAGACAATGAAGGAAATTTGGATTGAGATTGAGAAGAAAAAGTAAGATGACATATATTATATAGATTGATATAGATTATCCCAGTATTAATTGGTACTCAACTCATGCTGAACCAAATTCTATTTTTATTTTATTTTTGTTGTACATTTATATATCATGTCTTTTGTATCTTTAAATATATGTTTAAGGGGTTAATATATGAAGACATTTTTTTTTACTATTAATGAGTTATAATAGTTAACAATTACAAATTTTTAGAAGCACTTTGAAATGTATTTTTAAACATATTAATTAGTAACATATTTAAAAAAAGGTTTTATCACTTGTGCAGAACCTGGACATAGACCTACGGTGCAAGGAAAGGCCAAGCATCATCTTTGGGCTTTGGACTTGGGAGTTAAAATTAAGCAGAAAAAAAAAAGGTAATTATTATGTGCTTATCAATGATGTTCTGGGTCCAAAAGCATTAAAGAGAATTGGGGAGAAGGGGAAAATTCAAGAGCAAGAAATGATATCATTAGTAGTACCTCTTCTTTTGAGTTTCCATTGCCTCAAGAGCATCCTTCTTCAGCTCCTCCAGTTGTGCTTTGGCTACTTTAAGTTCTAGCTCCTCTTCATACTTCGGTAGATCTTCCTTTCGAATTCCAAGTCTAAGGTACACCACCAAAGGAAGAAAAGGATGAGGGGGGGGGGGGGGGGGGGAAGACAAAAAAAAGAGAGAAAGTAATTACAACTGAGTAATTTTTTGGGCCCCACTGAAGAGCAAAAAAACCCTTTCAAAACCCCCCCCCCAAATTTGGAATTTTAACAAGCAAATGGGAAACCCCATGGCTAAAAATAAACATTGGGGGGGAATTTTTCCCTCTACCCAAAAAAATTTCCCCCCCTATATTTTAAAACAAAAATTCTTACCCTCTAAACCATCTAATGAAATGAGCATTTTCCCATATAATGAGGGCATAAATGCCACTCAACCATATAAAAATATTTATAAAATCAGCAACAATTAGAAGTAATTGCATGCTTACATTCCATGACAATGATGATGAAATAAAATCATCACAAAGACAGATTCAAAAGTTAGAATTTAGATGTCACATAATATTAGCTGAAGCCAACATATAAAAAATATATCAAGGGATATGAACTTACTTCTTATTAATCTTATCAAACTCTGCCAAGAGAAGGTCCATTCCTTTCTTATCATTTCTCAGTAAAGGTTTTTTTAAATCCTTTTCAACTTTGTCCAATGCATCTATCATCAGAGCCTCTGCACCAAGATCATCTGTAAGACCTCTCCTGTAAAAAAATGAACATATAAATATTATAATATATGTGCCCATGTAACAAGAACCCAACACATCCAGAAGCAAGGGATGCCATATGTTGCCTTTTATCTCAATTGTAACATATATATACACAAGTATAAAAAGACAACTATTAGGTAAATCCCAATAATAATTTAGGCTAGTCACAATTTGCAGAAAGAACAAAGCCATATGCAATTTTTAGAACTGGAGGTTTAAAACAAAAGCAAAGTCAAAATGGTGCATGGAATTGAAAAAATCATTTTACATATCACAAAATAATGAAGCTGGTATAACTGAAAAAGTAAAAGGGCACACTTTACATATCAATCATCACATCTAGTTACAAAATGAAGAGTAGAGAGAATAGATCATCATCACACACTTGACTCTTATTTCCTTCAAAGTCAGAAGATAGGTCCGAGCATCTGGAATATCCTGTGTCTCAATTTCAATGGTGGATAGTATGTCTTGGGACTCCGGCAATAAGCTTGCCCTGTAGAATGCACAAAAGATTGTAGGCATAACATAATTAAAACAACAAAATGTTGAGAAGAAATATTCAGATAAAAAGAACAAGTTAAAGCAGAATCTCACTTCTCTCTAATTGTTTTCATGACCTTTGCATAATGAGAAACAACAGCTGGATCTTCTGGGTCAATGGTGATTTTCTCCTTCTTTAATATTCCTATGGCGGTCTCAAATTTGTTCTTCACCTCCACAAAAATGTTCTTCAGCATCTCTTTCCCATTCAATCAAAGAATACGTTGTTAGGACGCAACATAAAAATAACAAAATTTCCATTGAAGATCAAAATGCATCTTTTAAAACTCTACAACTGTATAAGAGAACTCACCGTCTCCCTTAAGGGCAGGAGGGGCAGACTCTTTAGCAAAGTGACGAACTGGAATAGCATGCTCCTTTTGTAGAAGTATTTGACTGCCATAGATCTGTAAGAAAAATGAAGAAAAATGAGCACATGACAAAAAAAAAGTGGATAAACCACTAACATCATCACTTGCTAATTAATAAACAAAACTTATGCATATTAACGATCATGGAAACGTGAGTTTCATATCATTCATTTTCACACACCATTCCGCAACTCAACATGAGATAAATCACAAGCATCGTCACTTTTAAATTAATAAACCAGATTTATGCATATTAACCATCATTAAAACACGAGTTTCATATCACTCATTTCAACAAAATATGACAGATAAGTAACAAGCACCAAGACATTTTTTTTAATCGGGTGGCCATATCACAAATCCAAACAATAGAATACGTAATTTCTCCAAACAATAGAATAAGCAAAGAAAGAAAAACCTAATTGACCAAAAGAAATGGATAAACGAAATGTTAAGCCTCGAAATCTAACGTAAGTTCTGGTGAACGGGCTTCGCGTTATATCTCAGCCGTTTGATATTCCTTCCACGTGATGCTCCCGTCTTCGCCGCCCGCGAAGAAGCAGAAGAAGCGGGTCGAGGCCCAAGTCCAGCCCATTGGAGTCCAGATTCAGCGACAGTGTAGTCACTGCCAGGTGCAGAACACGCCACAGTGGAGGACTGGCGACGACAACCGAGCTTGCGGCACAGTATGACCCTCACGGCAGAGTGAAGGAGGTCAAGATGAAGCTTGCAACTGCGTTGGGAGTGAAAGAGGGTTTACTCTGTCAAGAGAATTCAGACAGACGCATGTATATACCAGTGAGCTTATAAAGTAAAAAAATTCATTTAAAATATTTGCAATTCAAAGACGGTGCCAATGAAAACCGTCGTGGTCCACTTAAAGAACAAAGGCGGTTTTATACTAACCATCGTTAACTTGTTAAAAAGTTCCTATAAATTTCAAAAATGCCACCGTGATATTTACTACATCGGTTTTTTAATAACCGATGTAGATTTGCCGATGTTAATTCATGTTTTTGTAGTAGTGTTTCTTATAGAAATTATTTAATAATAATTCTAATATAAAGAAGAAACAATCATGAAAAACACTTTTATAATTTGCCTGACATGAGTGTCATTCTGACCACATCTTTATCAACTATCCTTGGTACTATCACATAAGCACATTGGATGTTTGAAGAAGCAAGTATGAAAGTTGCATACGGCAAGCGAGAAACTCTAATTCTGTTGATGTATATTAGGATTAGCTGAGAGGATCAAACAACAACTTGAGGCTGGTCAATTTGTTAACGCAACCAATTCATGGAGTGATTTTGAATATGTAATTAGCATTAACAGCAACTATGTAGTACTATACTATACTTTCATTCAATATGTTTTATGTCATATCTTTTTATATATAATCTCTTAAGTGCTTAAGTTTCGTACCATGGCTCATGGAATCTTATGTTTGGATATTTAAGAATTTCTATAGTTTTACACTAGATTCTAGAACTGATTCAGGAACCGTATCCATAATGAAGCTGAATTTATTCAAAGAAATATCAATGAGGCGATACTCCAAGCATCTCACTTCAACTCGATATTCATGTTTTTGTCGTCTAACAGGAGGTCAATCTCTATATTTACCTCAGTTATTATACTGCAGGACATACTAATTCATAAGAAGGAATTAGGAAAAAGCAGAAACATATAAATGTTTCTGTTATAAATGAACTGCAAGACACACACTTCTTAAATGTCCAGGTTTATAGTTTTTCCTAACTAGTATATATCACTTGTGTGTTGTATGGTAGAATTAAATAAAAAATTATTTATTTTCTTTAGAATGAATATTTTATCACTACTAAATAAAAAGTAGGCTGAAAAGCTAGATTAGTTAAGTAGTAACCCAAAGGTGTGCTTTTATAGTAGTGTGTGTTTATAAGAGAATTCAAATCCTCCGGTACTTGTAAGTTTTACAGTAGGCGAATAATTATTCTTCTTGGTAAGGTTATTTAATATGGTTTTTTGTTTAAATTCATGGAGACATATGATATATTTATCATGAAAAATAGTAACTTGGGTTCTTGTTGGTTTTAAAATATATTATGGGTCTTGTAAGTGCTTATAGGTGGAGCCTCTTTTAGCCAACGAGGTAAGTTTCTTTAGGACCATGTTTCCCCAATTTGTCGTGCGGAAGCAAACAGGAAGACAAAGTCCCTGGCATGTACAAATGCATGGAAACAAAATTTTTGGGCTTTGACAGATTGAGTTTGGCCACCTGATGCGTGTTTCACTACTAGAAAATGTAGATTTAACATTGCCATATTAACTTCAGTTTTTAACAAAACCGATGTTAAGTTAAATGCGGTGGCATAATTGTAAATAATGTGTATTCCTTAACATCAGTTTTTCAAAAAATCAATGTTAATTTACTGACATTAACATCAGTTGTTGAAAAACCAATGTTAACATTCATTCTTAACATCGGTTTTTGAAGAACCGATGTTAACGTCTTTTAATTAACATCGGTTTTTTTATAAAACCGATGTTAACGTATGATATGTTAACATCGGTTTCTCTCAGAAAACCGATGTTAACGTTAACATCATTGGATTAACATTGGTTTTTTTTATTGAAAATTGATGTTGGACTTATATTAAAAAAAAAACCAATGTTAATGTATCATATGTTCACATCGGTTTCTCTCAAAAAATCGATGTTAACGTTAACATCATTGGGTTAACATTGGTTTTTTTATTGAAAATTGATGTTGGACTTATATTTTAAAATATCAGAACGCGAGCCCTACTTTGCTCGCGCTCTGATCTTATCCATCTAATTAAGCTTCTTCTTATTCTTTGTAACTGCAAGGATCTTAGTCTTCTTCTTCTTTGCGACCGTGACACCTCAGCACCTTACCTAGGTACAGGTTTCACGACTCTTTGTTGCCTTTAACATGTTGTATTGTTTATTTGTTTGGGGAACTCATGCTCACTGCAAGATGTTTGTTTGTCTGTGTTGCAACGAGTTGGTTTATGGAAGTCGTGCTCATTGCAAGGATTTGGTTTGTGGAACTCGTGGTCATTGCTAGGGCTGTTTGGGGTGCTGACTTTGCAGTCTGTTCAGGGTGCTCACTCGTGCTCGCAAGGTGTCATTTTGAGTGAGGTAATTCAGATTGTTTTGTGTCCTTTGAATGCTTAATGGCTAGGTAGCTAGGTGTGTGTTGTAATGCGTATAGCACCATGGCAAATGTAACAATGTTCTGCTTTTGTTTTTATTGTTGTGTTCTGAGCTTTGAGGAGTCAGTGTCTCACACCATTTTTTAAAACAAGTTAATAGAAATTAGAATAGTACCCACATTGTTATTTAAAACAAGTCAGTCTCACATGGGGTCTTTTTACCTAGGGTTTTATTTTGTTATTTTGTTAATTTGTGATTTGTTTTTTATTTTGTTGTTTGATTTCATTGGTTTTGTTTTTGACTTGATTGGGTTTCCTTGATTTGTTGGTCATTGTGCTTTGTTGTTGTTTGATTTTTCACTCCTCAAAGACCTAGAAGGTAAAAGCTTGATTTAATTTGTGCTTTTGTTCGTGTCCTGCTTTGAATGGTTTCCTTAACTTTTACATTTTAGATATGTGCTTCGTTTATGTATAGGTAACAGTTCTGTTAAGAAAGCATTGTATTGAAAGTTTGTGTCAAGTATGCTTATGCTTACCTTGTCAAGTGTGATGGTGCACTACAATAATCACAACACAGGGATCCTTAAAATCATCGTACAGTTAATACTACAAAATACCTATTTAAGTGCTTCACATAAACCAAAATAGGTAATACAATCTTCGTTATCAACCTTTGGAAAGGAAAATGCATGACTCTCAATCAATGAAGCTCTCTGTAGTAGATATTGCAAATGGTGAAATTCATTGTCCAGAAGCAATTTTGTTCCACACAAAAAAAAAAATATATGGAGAAAGATAACTACAAAATCAGAATCCTTGTGTAAAATATTGAATGTTTTGGCTCACTAGGTGTCCAACTCTACTATGTTAAATCTTCACAATTCTATGCTGGTTTTGTTGTTGATTTCATTTTCAGGCTTTCAGCTTGGTGAAGTTGTGCCTATTCTCTCAAGTCTTTACCTTTGTACTTTTTATGCCAAATGGGTTTAGATTCTAGGTGCCATGTTTTAATTTGTTATTTAGGCTCACCTTGATGCCAACCATTTCCCTAGTTTAGTTTGTGGAACTTTGATTTTATTAGGTCAACAAAATAATTATACCATTAACTAAATATTATGGAATGATCAACGATCATTTGCTTACCTGGAGTATCAACTCAAAAATGCTGTCACGATTTTTCTTTTCCACGTCATTGAGCTTCAGCCTAACATCCTTATAGTTCACTAAAAGTGATGTGTACTCCTCCAATAGACCTATGGTTAGCTAATACAATATACAAAATAAGTAGTAGAGAACCAAATATGTGGCTATTAGCTTTCCAAGATTACTCTGCATGGTTGACAGGTATGAAGGCGGAATATCATGCCTAAGTATTTTGAACTAAGAGTCCAAGCATAGATGCAGAATAAGTATTTTCTACTTAAATTGACTTAGAGTCCAAGCATAGATGGTAAATTAAATTTGTACCATACCCACTCCATTATCAAACAGTTTAAATTTTTAATAGTTTTTGAAACACCTATTATCATGGAGATAAATATATGATACGTAGCTACGATAGTAGGGTTTACTGTGTCCAGCGTAGTTGATTGCAGTGCAATTTTTGAAAATGCTTGATACCAAATCCTTTGTGTGGAAAAAAAAAATAACATAAACTAAACTATAATTGAAATCTCAATGATTCAGGGAGGAACAATGAGACATTTAAAATTGCCAAAACTTGCTTTACTTTATTTGATAAGGAACAAGAAAAGAAAGTTGGCTTCGAGGGCTAATGCCTCTAGATAAGGTGAGAAAGAAGATAAGCTTGTATATTCTATATCATTGTTCATTAGAATTGCCTTATTTATACTAATTCCTCACTAACAGAATTTGTCATTTTGTGCAACGAATATTTGCTACAAATATTGTCTAACGGATTCTGGTTATGCTTGTACCCCTAAGGTGAAGCAGGCCCTAATTTGGCAATCTTCTATTCCAGGTGAGCCTCTTCTTTCTTTATTGCTGTTCTAATACACAATAATTGAGATAAGAGGGCTTTGTGATGGCCCTCTAGGATCTTCCTTCCGTCTGCACCCCTGTATTGTATGGTTGGACCTCTGTTTCTGTCTGCACCCCTGTATTGTATGCCTGCACCTCTGTTTCTTGTTTTTTGTTTACTGCTCGTTGTTCCTCATCCTTTGTATCATGATTTCTTATTAGTCATCAGTATACCTAGCTTGAATAATAACACAACTGACAACCAAGACCATATGCATTCTTCATATGAAAATCACACAAGATATGAGCAAAGCTATTTATGTTACAAAGACTTAAAATTGGAATATCGTAGTATTAAGGTACTAGTATGCAGAGATGACCATGGACAAAGATATCTCTGAAATTTAAATTTAAGCTTTGCTGTCAATAGTCATTGGCACAGGCTCCCCTGTTTTTGAGCCATTACTGCCTTCCCACATAACTTCCTTCTCTATCTCTTCGACTATAGTATTGGGTTATCTTAAAAAGGGTCTTTGCAACCCAAATTCTGACACACTCCTTCCTTTATTGGCCAAGAAAGGACTTCTGCTTCACCAATATCCACATAATACATTATGAGGTAACTATCCTTAGTTAAAAGTTCACAACTTTAGGACCCTCCTTCTTCTTTGGTTTTACATGGTCTTCTGTTGACTTTGCTGGCTTTTTTCTTGTCTCCACTATGTATGTCATCTGTCATGAAGTCATCCTCAATATCATCCCCGCTGACAAATTTGGTAACCTGACCCATAGGCCTTTCTTCATTTCTCATCCCTAAAAGAGAATATTTATCAACCATATTTGATTTAAGCACCCTTCTTTCACGTGACTAAGATTTCTTAGCAATCCAATCATCAGAAGAAATCAAAGTTGAATGTCATTAAATTGGAGACATACAGAAAGTGCTCAGGCTGACCAGACAACTCACTCCAAAAATTTGAGTTCATTTTCAATTTCTTTGATGGACAAATTGTTTTTATAAATAAACTTCAACCCACTGCCAGACATCTAATAGAAACAAATATTACTACCCCTTTGTTACAACAATGTCTCTTCATGGGTGAAATCTCAAACAAGGATTACAACTAAGACACTGATTACTTTTAATAAGAAATTTGCACAGTTAATTAGATCAAATAAATGAAGATCAATATCCAATAAAATGAAGGAGGCCAGACTGTCCATGTCCTCATGACAATCAAGTTTGAAGCCTATCACAACTGACAATCATTTCCCCTAATATTCTATATAAAAGAATAGATTTGAACATTTGTGAGGACTGATGTGCAAGCAAGCATAGTCATACAGTTTACCACCAATAAACTTTTGTAATCTAAAACTCAGATATGAAGAGAACAATTATCGAGTTTCTTTAAAATTATCCATGCATGTGCCATGTTATTTTTGCCCTCTCACACGCAGTTCTCAACCTCCTTAGGGTTCTCACTAATGTCCACTTTGTTCTTCTTTTTAAATTCCTGTACAAAATAGCTCCCCATTTTGTTTTCAAAGTCCTCTCCACCTTAAGTGAGTGTTTCCAGCAGTAGCCTTATCTTGGAATAGCTTATCCTTGATCGTGAGAAGTACCACCACCAAGGTCAAAGATGAAAATGTTTTTCTCTCCAATGCAATTAGTCCTCTTGTCAAGGCCATATGCAATAGCAGCAACAATAGCTTTTCCCTGAGAATCATTGAAATAAGTAGACACTATTAGAAAGGTGCTTCTGGAATCTCCCACATCTATGTGAAGACCATAGATGATACTTCCTCAGCACAAAGGTGCTTTTCCTGCCCTTTGTACTTGACAACAATCATTGGTTTGTCATTAATACCGACAACAACTTTGAATGGCCACAACATTTTGTCTTTTTGAATAATAGGATCACTATACTTTCAATGCCCTTTCCTTTGTCTCAATTATAGGTTGTCCACAAAATTGATTAGGATTGGTCTTTTTTTTTTCTTCAGAAACTGATTTTTTTCACTCCCTTAATTTTAACCATGCAAATTGGTTTACCAATTGAACCGAGAGCAACACACTCCATCTACTATTCCATATATTATTTAGAAAATACTCCAATTATATTTGGAGACAAAATTCAATGATTGAGAACTCATGGAATGCCATTAATTAATTAGCAGATATTAAAACGAATTTTGTATCTTAACTTGACATATTTCTAATAAACTTGGTAAACCAATGTTATGCAATAATAACCAGGAATGATCTATTTAGCTGAGAGTTTAATGCAGGATATCCACCTTATATGCCATGTAATCTTGTATTATCTTGTTTTTTTATTTTTATTGCAACTAGAATTAGTTTGTTCCATTTTAAATAGAGCATTGTATGTGTAAATTTTTCCTCATGCCAAACAAGCTTATTGTTTTCTGTGTTAATTAATTTGTTGTATGTTGGTTCATTAACAACCAATAGTTAGGTTCTCTTAGACTTTACCAACTTAGTTATTTTATATTTTCTGTTATTTTGTTATAGCATGTAACAGTTAAGTAGTTTTAAGTTGGTTGGGTTAGTTAGGCTTGAAATAGTGCTTTTATTTCTTTTTCTTATATAGCCCAAAATTGTAGAGAGTTTTCTACCTAGAAAAAATTCTGCAGAGATTGAATATATGTGGCTGCTGAGTTATGTGCAGTTTTTTGTTCATCCCTTTTTTTGCATTTTGCTTATTCTTGTTCATACAAGAATCTCATCCTTTTGTGAAGTAAAATCTGATCTTGGCACAACAAATTGATGCGGTGAGCGTGAAGCGATTTTGAGTTCAATTCGAGAAATGGGCTCGGCCAAGTATAAGGTTGAAAAATTCACAGGGCAAAGATAAGAGCTCTTCTTGTTCAGCAGGGCCTGATGGAAGCACTTGATGGAGAAGCCAAACTTGAAACGATGATGGCTGATGGGGATAAGAAAGCACTACTGCATAAGGCACACATTGCAATTATCATCTTTACCTAAAGTAGTCTTTGTATTCGTTTAAAATGCATGAAGATAGATCAGTAGGAGAACAATTGGATTTGTTTAATAAACTGATTCTAGATCTTGGAAATATTGATGTCACTATTGATGATGAGGATCAAGCTTTGTTATTGTTGTGCTCTTTGCCTAAGAGTTACTCTCATTTCAAAGAGACTTTATTGTTTAGATGAGACTCTGTTTCTCTTGGTGAAGTGCAGGCTGCTCTGAATTCAAAGGAATTGAATGAAAGAAAGGAAAATAAGTCCTCTACAAGTGGTGAAGGGTTGATAACAAGAGGCAAGACCTTCAAGAAAGATAGTAAATTTGATAAGAAGAAGCAAAAGCCAGAAAATCAGAAGAATGGTGAAGGAAACGTCTTCAAAATCAGATGTTATCACTGTAAAAAGAAGGGTTATACAAGGAAGGTTTGTCCTGAAAGGCAGAAAAATGGTAGCAGTAACAATAGGAAGAAGGACTCAGGAAATGCTACAATTGTTCAAGATGATGGCTATGAATCTGCAAAGGCACTGATGGTGTCTAAAAAGAATCCAGAAACTAAATGGATAATGGATTCAGGGTGTTCATGGCATATGACACCAAACAGATCATGGTTTGAACAATTTTCTGATCAAGCAGATGGGTTAGTACTCCTTGGAGGTAACAAACCTTGCGAAATTAAAGGAATTGGGTCTATAAGGTTCAAGTTTCATGATGGGGCTGAAAGAATTCTCACAGAGGTTAGATATGTACCTGAGTTGAAGAGAAATTTAATCTCTCTTAGTGAATTTGATAAAAGAGGGTATTTGTTCAAGGGTGAAAAAGGAATATTGAATGTAGTTAAAGACTCCATGGTTGTCATGATGGGAATTATGGAGAATGGCCTCTATTCTGTAGATGGTGAAGTTGTAATTGGCTCTGTAGCCATTGCAACCAGAAGAGTTTTATCAAAAACTGAGTTATGGCACATGAGGTTGGGTCATGTAAGTGAGAAGGGGTTGATTGAATTGGCAAAACAGGAGCTGCTATGTGGGGACGGAATGGAAAGATTAAATTTCTGTGAACAGTGTGTCTATGGCAAAGCCTGCAGAGCCAAATTCAATGTTGGACAGCAGAGAACAAAAGGTACCCTTGATTATGTTCATACTGATCTTTGGGGTCCAACCAAGACTCCCTCTCATTCTATAGCAAGGTATTCCTTGAGCATTATGGATGACTACTCAAGGAAGTTGTGGATTTACATTCAAAAAACAAAAGATGAGACTTTTGATAACTTCAAAAGATGGAAACCACTTGTGGAAAACCAAACAGGCAGAAAGATGAAGAGGCTTCGTACTGATAATGGTCTTGAGTTCTGCTCTGAACCTTTCAATGATTTCTACTAAGAGAATGGCATTGCAAGGCACATAACAGTTGTGGGCACTCCTCAACAAAATGGTTTAGCTGAAAGATTCAACAGGACCATTTTGGAGAGAGTGAGATGTATGTTGCTGAGTACAAGATTACCCAAGATTTTTTGGGCTGAAGTAGCAATGACTATTGTATATCTCATCAACAAGTGTCCTTCAACAGCTCTGAACTTTAAAACCCCTAAGGAGATTTGGTCTGGCCATCCACCAAGTCTAAAACAGCTAAAGGTATTTGGTTGTGTTGCTTATGATCACATCAAACAAGACAAATTGGAACCTAGAGCTGTCAAGTGCATTTTTATAGGATATCCTCAGGGAGTGAAAAGGTATAAGTTGTGGTGTTTGGAGGCTGGTTTTAAGAGGTGTTTAGTGAGTCGTGATGTTGTCTTTAATGAAGCTGAGATGGCCTACAAGACCAAGCCCAGCATGGTTCAGTCCAGCATTGATCAGAGTAAGGAAACTGATTCTGAAAAATTAAATTTTGAGGTGGAGACTGAGGATAAACATGTTGAAACACAAGTTGTTAATTGGCTTCTTGATGAAGAAAAATCTAAGGAAGAGAAACAAGAAGAAGCTGATTATGTGCTGGCTCAATATAGAATCAGAAGGGAAATCAAACAACCTAAGAGGTATGGATATGTTGATCTAATACCATTTGCTCTGGTAGCTGCCAGTGAAGTTTTGGAAGAAGATCCAAAAACTGTTAAAGTTGTCTTAGCTAGTAAAGAGAAAGAAAAATGGCTAAGTGTCATGAATGAAGAGATTAAGTCTCTCCATGACAACCATACATGGGAATTGATTAAAAAACCACCTGGTTCTAGAGTGGTCAGCTACAAATGGATTTTCAAGAAGAAAGAAGGCATCCAAGGAGTTGAACCAGACAGATTTAAAGCTAGACTTGTTGCTCGAGAATTCACTCAAAATGAGGGAATTGACTTCAATGAAGTTTTCTCTCCTGTAGTGAAATAAAGGTCAATCAGAATTCTTATGGCTATGGTGGCAAAATTTGATCTTGTGTTAGAACAAATGGATGTGAAGACAACATTTTTGTATGGAAAGCTTGATGAGGTGATATTAATGAAACAACCCGAGGGGTTTGAAGTCAAAGGTAAAGAGGATTATGTTTGCAAATTAAACAAATCCATGTATGGTCTAAAGCAGTCCCCCAGGCAATGGAATAGGAGATTTGATGAATTTATGGCTCACATGCAGTTTCATAGAAGTCACTATGATAACTGTGTTTACTTCAAATTTCCTTCTAAATCTGAGTTTATGATATTACTATTATATGTTAATGATATTTTGATAGCAAGTAACAGCAAGAGTGAGGTTGAAAAATTGAAATCTGAGTTGAGCACAGAATTTGAAATGAAGGATTTGGGAGCAGCCAAGAGAATATTGGGAATAGAAATCAAACGAGACAGAAAAAGGAAATTGTTGTATTTGTCCCAAGAGTTATATCTCAGAAAAGTTCTTGAAAGGTTTAGAATGTCAAATTCCAAACCTATAACTACTCCTATGTCACAACAGTTTAAGCTCAGTACAAGTCAAGCACCTAAGACACATGATGATATAATTTACATGGAAGGTATTCCATATGCTAATGTTGTAGGGTCACTGATGTATGCTATGGTATGTACTCGCCCTGACATAGCTCATGCAGTGAGCCTAGTAAGTAGGTTCATGGCAAATCTAGGCAAAGCACATTGGCAAGCCCTAAAATGGATACTCAAATATATCAGAGGATCACTTGGAAGAGTTCTGGTTTATGGTGGAGCTAGGAATAGCAGAAGAACAGCTGCTATTGAAGGTTTTGTAGATTCTGATTATGTTGGCTGTTTAGATTCAAGGAAATCCCTCACAGGATTTGTGTTCACTGCTTTTGGCACTGCAATTAGTTGGAAAACTAGCCTTCAAAGGTAGTGGCTTTATCAACCACTGAAGCTGAGTATATTGCTCTTACAGAAGCTGTGAAAGAATCTCTGTGGCTTGAAGGCATTGCAAAGGAGCTGAAGATACAAAATGAAGTGATCACATACACTGTGACAGCCAAAGTGCCATTGATTTATCCAGAAATTTGTGCATCATGAGAGGACAAAGCACATTGATATTAAGCTGCATTTTGTCAGAGAAGTTATTGGTCAAGGATCAGTTATAGTCAAGAAGATTTCAACTGATCACAATCCTTCTGATATGATCACAAAGGCTCTTCCAAGTAGCAAGTTTTTCCATTGTTTGGACTTAATTCAGCTGAAGGGTGATTAAATCCTGTTTCTGCAGCACCTCTGGTTTTGTTAATGTTTTGTTATTGAACCAAGGTGGAGAATTGTTGTATGTTGGTTCATTAACAACCATTAGTTAGTTCTCTTGACCTTTACCAACTTAGTATTTTTCTGTTTTCTGTTATTCTGTTATAGCATGTAACAGTTAAGTAGTTTTAAGTTGGTTGGGTTAGTTAGGCTTGAAATAGTGCTTCTATTTCCTCTTCTTATATAGCCCTAAACTGTAGAGAGTTTTTTACCTAGAAAAAATTCTATAGAGATTGAATATATGTGGTTGCTGAGTTCTGTGCAGTTTTTTGTTCATCCTTTTTTCTGTATTTTGCTTATTTTTGTTCATACAAGAATCTCATTCTTTTGTGAAGTAAAATCTTATCTTGGCACAACATAATTAAAGACATAATTCTTTTTAATTAGAAATAAATTCGAAACTTCTCATGATGAAGCAAGTTGTGTTTAAAATATTATGTTAACTAGTAATAGAACAATGGATACATATAATTGGAATAAAATGAAGTAACCATTGTACCCAAAAATATGGCAGTACCCAATATAACTCAAGCATACCTTGGGACATCATTTCCACATGCCTTTGCAACAAGGACTAACTCGAAACAACACTTTTAGCTGCCCCGGCCCTTGTTGCTTGAAAATTTTCTTTACAAGCATGAAGGTACAACCTCAAAAGGCGTCGAGCAAGGGCATGAACCTTACTGATAGAGCTTCCATGCTCAGCAACTACTGAATATAAAGCAGCCTCAATAGCAGCAGCTTCTCTTAACTCTCCTTCAAGCATCTTTATCTTGTTTTCCAAGTGCTCAATGTTGTTGTCTAAAATGGCATTTCTGGCTTCCCTTGGATAAACCTTGGCAGTTTTTTTGTCACTGCTTCGAATGTTCGCTCCATTATTTTGGGCATCTCCATTAACACCATTTTCCTTTACCTCAGTGAGATGATTGTTACCAAGTGACCCAATATTCCTAGCTGAGTCTGCTGATAACCTTACAGACCTCACATTCTTCAATCTTTCATTTTTAAGAACATTGCCTTTCATACCATTATTTGACCCACCAAAACAATAAGAATTGCTACTCAATAAAACTTGATATTTTGAACCTTCTGCCACTGATTCATCTTCTACATGATATTGTTTATCAGAATGAAACATTTCATTTCCATGCTTATGTTGAATGGAACTGTAATAGTTATCACTTCCCCCCTCCAGCACACAACTTTTGTCAACTTCCTCATAACTCTCACTTAATTTGTCTTTGGTTTCCAAACCAAAGCTTGGATTCCTGTCCACTGTCTAGAGATGTAGTGTTGCTAGAATAAATTCCAAAATCACTTTCGTTATTGTTTCTTTGTACAACTGTACTCATATTTCTACAATTGGCAACTTTTTCACAACTCTCCTAATCCAAATTTTCATCATCACTAATTCTGGGCCTACTCTTAGAATTTTCCTCCAAGGTTGGGGAAGAAGAATCAGCATTCAAAGAAGCAACCTACTTTGGGGTTGCTGATCTATGATTGGGAGTGCTTGTAATAGAGGTATGACAACACCTGTCACTCATGATAACTCGTCCAATTTGTTAGCGGCGCTAACGAATCAGAGGACTTATCGTGAGCGGTGTGTGTGACGAGAGTGGATACCTCCACCGTCTGTTGCCCTAACTCCACAGTCATTGTTTTCTTGTTTGGTTAGGGTTCTTCCTAATCTATTGTGTTGTGTTACATCTCACTGTATTTAAATTGTATGTCATTAATGTGGTTTGCTGTAGATTAAACTTTTGTTCATAATAAGTGAACCTTAGATTCCCGTTTGAGATTGAATACAATGATTCTTGTGGAAAGTTTGCATTAATCATTGTATTCAATCTTGAATTGTCCATTTGGACATTTTAGGGAGACTCACATTTTTATGGTATATTCATGTGTTAAGGTTAACATTATTTTGTTTAATTTGATGAAATTACAATACAATGCATTTCTAGTTGTTCTCTGAGTGCATATTTGATTATCGGCGAATTATTGTCACCAATTTCATGTCGTGTACTTGGAGACCAATGCGAAATGCTGACGCATGAATCTACCATAAAAATGTGTTTTCCTGAATGGGATAGGGCCACACCTTAAATGAAAAAGTGAGATATCATGCATTGAAAGAGTTTCAGAGTTTGAAAGAGGTATTTTTTTAGATGGATCGAAGTTAGATGAATGAAAGTTGTTTGAGCCCTGCGTGTGAGGAAGACGAGGAACAATTCATACAATTTGCTTCAAAAAGAAGTCGACCAGATGAAAACGAGAAGTTTTTTTGTCCATGCATAAATTGTTTGAACGGGAGACGGAAAAAAGTCAATGACATACGGGACCATCTATTGTGTGATGGAATTCAGAGGAATTATACGACGTGGATATGGCATGGTGAAATGACAGACATGCAGAGTGGGCCTCAATCTGAACCATTTGATGTAGAAATGGGAGATCACTTGGAGGATATGATTCGTGACCTTGGACAAGAGTGTTTTCAACAAGCACATGCCCCTATGTATGATACATTACAAAGTGATTCAAAGAAGGCTTTGTATCCAGGGTGCAAGAATTCATTGACGTTGTTGTTTATGAGAATCATGAAACTGGCCAAATACAGGCTAAAGGCCCAAGTGGAGAAGGACGAAGGCCTAAGTGGAGAAGGACAAAGCCCCCGAGTGGAGAAGGATGAAGGCCCAAGTGGAGAAGGATGAAGGCTCAAGTGGAGAAGGATGAAGGCCCAGAGGCAGAGACACTATCAAGACAATTAATTGTTGCTGAAGGCCCAAACTAATTTGAAGGCCCAAGTTAAATATGTTTTTAGTTATAATTTTTATTTATTGTAGTTTTGGCCCAACCTATTTAGAAGGCCCATGTCTATTTTTATCTTTTTGTTCAGATACACTATAAGTATTGGTTTTTATTTTCAATAAAAAAACCTTGGACATTTGATAAAATTTGGTGAGAGTTTCTCTCTGAGTTCCTTGTTGAACCAATCTCAGACTTATCAAGGTAATCCTTGTGGCGTCTACCCTGACTTATCTTCCTTCACCGGAAGTGGCGTCATCCAAACCTCCGTAGCCTGTATCAAACGATCCACTCCTACTCAGGTTCACATCATCTGGTATCAGAGCTTCGGCTCTTGATACAGGTTCTATCTTATCCTATTATTTTTTCTTTGTAATTTGTCCAGGTTCGTGTTTTGTCCTTGTTCTGTTATTTGTTTTCTTGTTTGCGTCTTGTTGCGTTCTTGTTTGTGTCTTTGTTTCGTTCTTGTTCTTGTCACGTTTGTGTTCTTGTTGTTGTTCTTGTTTCTAGTGTCTTTCAGACTTTGTGTCATAAAAAAAAAATTGTTTGGGTTCTGTTTCAAGTAAAAAAAAAAAGTTGCAGAAATTTTGAAAAAAAAAAAGAGAAGAAAAGAAGAAAGAGAAAAAAGAGAAAGTGGGTGTTTGATCTTTGAACACGAAATTGAGGCAGTTAGAGGCTTTTTTTTGGCAGAAAATCGTGTACCAAATCCCCTTATCTAGATTCTCCTCTGAATTCTGAGCGTTTTGATATATAGTGGGCCTCAAACGGACAACCGTAGCAAAAGTTATGAGCATTTGAAGTTTACTTGTCATATCTGTTATCTTATCTGTTATCCTATCTGTTATCTTATTTGTTATCATATCTGTTATCCAAATTAAATCTAATTTGTTATCCAAATCTGATCTATTATCCAAATCAAATCAAATCAATTTTTTTATCCAAATCAGATTTGTTATCCAAATCTAATCTGTTATCCAAATCAAATCCAATCTGCTATCCAAATCAAGTCCAATTTGTTATCCCAAATCAAATCTGTTACTCTGATAATTATATTGTCTTTCCTTTTATTTTATATTACCTTGTGTGTCTAATTCGATCCATCCAGGAACTTAAGAGGGAGTGAGTGGTAAAAGGCAAGAGTGAAAACATCACACAAAAGCTTATATTGAGAGCATCAAACACGAGTGAACTACCATTAAAGAGAGAAACACGTGAGAAGAGTGTGGTGAGGTCCTGAATTTTTTTTAATTTACTGCAAAATTCTTTGTTCCTTAATCATGGCAAGAGCTGGTGACAATAGTGGTGTATATCATCAACTGGATGAATCTCAACGCTTATTTCTGGACGCGTGGACTACACAAATGCAACGTTTGTTGAACCGTAACAAAGAAAGCCCTACAGACGAATAGCCAAATCTTCCTCTTTACTCTTAAACCTCTATCCCCTAGAGAAGTGTGTGATGACCAAATCAGAATGGGAGAAAAGAGAGAACAAGAGAAAGAAAATAGTGAGGCACCACAAAGGAATATGAAAAAGAAGAGTGATACACCCGAGGAAAAGAGTGATACACATGAGAGAAAATTTAATTATTTTGCAGAGGCGAGTGAAGTGAGGAAAGTGTTACCTGCTCATGAACCACTCAATCTACAGTATTGCAAAGACAGTAAAATTTCTACTGATAATTCTAATGAGTTTACTATTTCTATTTCTCCTAGTGTTCAACCATTATTGCAGGAATTTAAAAATGTCTTTCCTAAGGAGATTCCTCATGGACTACCACCTTCAAGAGGCATAGAACATCAAGTTGATCTCCTCCCAGAGCTTCATTGCCTAACAGGCCAACTTACAAAAGCAATCCCCAAGAGACTCAACGTAAGGATGCACATGCCAAAGTTGAGTATGTGAAAAGATTGTATGACCAAGTGAAGGTGCAAATTGCAAAGAAGAATGAAAGCTATGCCAAGCAAGCCCACAAGAAAAGGAAGGAAGTGGTACTTGAACACGGTGATGATCTTGGACATTTGAGGACAAATGTTTTCCAAGAAGGAGGGAATGATGAGAATCATGAAACTGGCCAAATACAGGCTAAAGGCCCAAGTGGAGAAGGACGAAGGCCTAAGTGGAGAAGGACAAAGCCCCGAGTGGAGAAGGATGAAGGCCAAGTGGAGAGGATGAAGGCTCAAGTGGAGAAGGATGAAGGCCCAGAGGCAGAGACACTATCAAGACAATTAATTGTTGCTGAAGGCCCAAACTAATTTGAAGGCCCAAGTTAAATATGTTTTTAGTTATAATTTTTATTTATTGTAGTTTTGGCCCAACCTATTTAGAAGGCCCATGTCTATTTTTATCTTTTTGTTCAGATACACTATAAGTATTGGTTTTTATTTTCAATAAAAAAACTTTTGGCATTTTGATAAAATTTGGTGAGAGTTTCTCTCCGGGTTCCTTGTTGAACCAATATCAGACTTATCAAGGTAATCCTTGTGGCGTCTACCCTGACTTATCTTCCTTCACCGGAAGTGGCGTCTACCCTGACTTATCTTCCTTCACTGGAAGTGGCGTCATCCAAAAACCTCCGTAGCCTGTATCAAACGATCCACTCCTACTTCAGGTTCACATCATCTGGTATCAGAGCTTTGGCTCTTGATACAGGTTCTATCCTATCCTATCCTATTTTTTTTTCTTTGTAATTTGTCTAGGTTCGTGTTTTTGTCCTTGCTCTGATACCAGATGATGCGAACCTGACTAGGAACGGATCACTTGATACAGGCTACGAAGGTTTGGATGACGCCACTTCCAGTGAAGGAAGATAAGTCAGGGTAGACGCCACAAGGATTACCTTGATAAGTCTGATAATTGGTTCAACAAGGAACCCAGAGAGAAACTCTCACCCAATTTTATGAAAGACACTAGAAACAAGAACAACAACAAGAACACAAACGTGACAAGAACAAGAACGAAACAAAGACACAAACAAGAACGCAACAAGACGCAAACAAGAAAACAAATAACAGAACAAGGACAAAAACACGAACCTAGACAAATTACAAAGAAAAAAAAATAGGATAGGATAGGATAGAACCTGTATCAAGAGCCAAAGCTCTGATACCAGATGATGTGAACCTGAGTAGGAGTGGATCGTTTGATACAGGCTACGAAGGTTTGGATGACGCCACTTCCAGTGAAGGAAGATAAGTCAGGGTAGACGCCACTTCCAGTGAAGGAAGATAAGTCTGGGTAGACGCCACTTCCGGTGAAGGAAGATAAGTCTGGGTAGACGCCACTTCCAGTGAAGGAAGATAAGTCAGGGTAGACGCCACAAGGATTACCTTGATAAGTCTGATATTGGTTCAACAAGGAACCCGGAGAGAAACTCTCACCAAATTTTATCAAAATGCCAAAAGTTTTTTTATTGAAAATAAAAACCAATACTTATAGTGTATCTGAACAAAAAGATAAAAATAGACATGGGCCTTCTAAATAGGTTGGGCCAAAACTACAATAAATAAAAATTATAACTAAAAACATATTTAACTTGGGCCTTCAAATTAGTTTGGGCCTTCAGCAACAATTAATTGTCTTGATAGTGTCTCTGCCTCTGGGCCTTCATCCTTCTCCACTTGAGCCTTCATCCTTCTCCACTCGGGGGCTTTGTCCTTCTCCACTTAGGCCTTCGTCCTTCTCCACTTGGGCCTTTAGCCTGTATTTGGCCAGTTTCATGATTCTCATCAGTTGTCGATGGTGTTAAGTCTGGTTAATGTGAAGGCCAAATATGGGTGGAGTGACAAAGGCTTTAGTTCACTGCTTGAAGTAGTACACGATATGCTTCCAGAGGAAAACATGTTGCCTAGAAGTTACTATCAGGCCAAGAAGATACTGTGTCCGATGGGTATGGAGTATCAGAAGATTCATGCTTGCATGAATGATTGCATACTGTACAGGCACGAATTTGAAGAAATGTCCAAATGCCCTAGGTGCGGGGTATCTCGGTACAAAGTCAAGGATGGTGAGGAGTGTAGTAGTGATGAAAACTCAAAGAAGGGTCCCCCAGTGAAAGTGTTGTGGTATCTACCGATCGTTCCAAGGTTTAAGCGTCTTTTTGCTAATGGAAACGGCACTAAAGACCTTACATGGCATGCAAATGGAAGAAATTGCGATGGAATGATCTGTCATCCGGCTGATTGCTCCTAGTGGAAGAAGATAGATTGTTTGTTTTTGGATTTCGACAAAGAGGCAAGAAATCTTAGACTTGAACTACCCAGTGATGGAATGAATCCATATGGTAATTTAAGCACTCAACACAGTTCATGGTCAGTTCTACTAGTAATTTACAATTTGTCTCCTTGGTTGTGCATGAAGCGAAAATACATGATGTTGTCTATGATGATATCGAGCTCCAGACAGCCAGAAAATGACATTGATGTTTATCCAATAGTTTTTAACCATTCAAAAAACAACATCTAAAAAATTAATGGTCACATCATCATTTGATGCAACTCTTTAACAACAGGGATAAAAAATCCAATCAAAAAATAGTTGAGGGATCAAAACCGATTAAATATTAATTGAGGGACAAAATCAAAAATCCTTAACTAACGTGAGAAAAAGTGAGAGGAAAAAGTTATAATTCAAAATTAAAAATTAAATTTTAATTACGATAGAATAATTAGAGTTTGTTTCGAATCATAATTAAGTATTTTTATTATATAGAAAACATAAAATTAAAATTTTGAGTTCATATGTAAGAAAAAAATATGTTTTTGTTCCTTATGAATATTTTTATTATTTAATGAACTAAAAAAATTTTCGTTCATAACTAATTTATAGTATAAAAAATATTATTATTATATAGATAAATATAAAAAATATAAATATTAGTTAAACTACTTTTCTTGTTTCTTAATTAATTTATTATGTTTAATTTGGTTCCTTTATTTTTAATAGGTTTAATTAGGTATCTTACTTCTTAAGATAAATTAAATTATATTTTTATTTTTAAAAGTTTTAAGTTAATCACGTAGAATGAATTTAATTTGGTCTTATTTTATTCTGTTAGCTTCAACTATTTTTTTAAAATACCCTCAAATTTGGTTTAAAATATGAAAAAATTGAAATAATTTTTAAAAGTAAGAACTTAATTAAAAAAATTAAAATTAAAACCAAACTAAATATATTATAAAAAATAATGACCTAATTAAAAATTTTAAGAATAAATGAATGAAATTGAACCTAATAAATGAATTTCTTGATTTCTTTCTTAAAAATTTATTCACAAAAATATTTTTAACATCTATTTTATGTTAAATTAATTGATATTTTGTAATTTCTAGATGGAATTTATAAAAAAGTAGTTTTGTTTTTCAAATTTTGAAGGATTATCGGTATAACCGACTATTATTTGAAAACTGTCATATTTTTTATTTTAAAATTCCAAATTAGAATAGAAAGGTTGACTCTATTCTTGTTTTTTTATAAAAAAAATCACTATTATTTGAAAATAGGTTGTTTAATTTTATTTTTACAATTCCTAAATGTCATTATTTAAAAACTGTCCTTAAAAAAAAAAAAGAACGTGTAGATCAAATGGGAACCATTTTTATAATCTTTCCCTACCAACTATATTATTAAAAAATTATTTAATGATGGGTTCAGACGTTGTTATATACACATATGTTGTGTAATTGTATTGTTGCCTAATCGATTGCAATGAAGTACATCACCATTGATATCTCAAATCACACAAATAAACAAAAGATCAAAATAAAAAGGATAATAAAAAAGAAAAAAAATAGCAATCATTCTTATTTTAAGAAATTAACTAAAAATTTTCAATAAAATACATTCCTTATGGTATTTTTAAACACACAGGAACATTTTTTTTAAAAAAAATAGTAAAAAAGAAAAAATAATAAGAATCGTTCAGAACTTAATTATAAATTGGTAAATTTTATAGTTGATTAAATGGACTGTTTCATTAATCAACTAATAGATTATTTAATTTAAATTAAAAAAATAGACAGTTTTCAATTTAAATGAAAATTGGTTACTTGTCAAAAAAGAACTGAAAAAAAAAAGCTTTAACATCAATGAGATTAGTACGCGTTCAAAATTTAAATTAGTTATTTTTTTTCTCCATTATTTATTTATTTTTTGTAAAGGGAGACAATAATAATTTAAAAAATTACTTAAAAACTGAAAATTTGCAGTTATTATAAGAGTGTTTCACTGTAAAAAAAAACTTAAATTAAGAAAAAATAAATAGCAGTTGAAATATTGTTGAAACATAATAAGAATTCTTTTAAAGAGATAATAAAAAGAAATTTTAAAATTAGCATGATAGTTTAGAAATTTATAATTAAAAAAAACAAACTGTCCATTTTTAAATAACAGTGTATTTACGTTTATTGATCCTTAATTGGTGAAAATAGCATCTTAATTTATTATTCTAACAATTGTTGTAATATTTTCTATTGCTAATAATTGTGATACTTTTAATTTTAAGAAATTGAGTAGTTTAAAAAAGCCTAGAAGAAAGTAGTGGTTTAGTTTGTAATTTTAAAATTTTAAAAATGGAAATTATTTATCAATGTTTAAAAAATGGAAAATATCGATCAAAATCTTTAAGTGAAAAAGCAGGTTACACTCATTTCTTGACTATCAATTAAAAGTTTCAAATGAATGATAACCATTAATTAATACGGGACATTTAAATACATACGAATGCTAAAATTAAGAATTCCCTTCTTCTTCATGTGCAATCATATGAGAGAGATGAATGAATGAAAAAGTCGTGTTCGTGTTCGCTAGTAATTTAAGGGACAGAGAAAAAAATGAATCACGGTTTAAGAGAATTCATTTATTCAATAGCTTTAATCAACTACTATATTTTTCAATAGCTTTTAATTGGATTTTTTTTAATTCTAACTTTAATCAACTACTATATTATTCAATAACTTTTAATTAGATTTTTTTTAATTCACCGTTGAATTAAAAGTTCATTTCACACAAATTATATATATAAATTTTATATAAATTTAAAATTATTTATTACCTTATTCATATAGATTAAAATCGATTTAGAATAAACTTTTCAAAATAGATTAAAATATAAATTATTTTATTATCATTTTATTGTTGTTCACTTTTGATAAAATCTGATATCAACGATCTTGATAATATATAGATATAATTTAATAGTTAGATCAAAAAATCACATTTTGTCAAGTTATTGAATGGATAATAATTGTTTAAGTTAGACGATGTAATTTTATTCATCCTCATATATATATATATATATATATATATATATATATATATATATATATATATATATATATATATATATATATATATATATATATATATATATATATATATATATATATATATATATATATATATATATATAAAAAACATAATATGATATTACACGGTGAGAGAGAGTGACCCTCCCCCCTTCATTAAGGGAGAGTGTGCGAGTGAGTGTGTATATGTGAGAGAGAGAGAGAGGAGAGTGGGGGGAATAAACACACACATACACATATATGTATATATGTTTAAAGGTAGAGGCATTTGAAAGATACTTGATGTATTTGAATAACCTAAATGATAAATTTTTCAATAAATATTATAAGAAAAAAATAAAAGGTACAATAATTTAATTTGTCTCATAATATATAGTCTCGTAGTATAAAGATTATTCTTCTAAAAATTAATTATAGTTGACCAAATAATTGATAGTTACATGAAATATTCAAATATGTAATTTTATTTATCTTAAGAATATTTTAGATTAAATATAAAAGTAAAGTAAAATATATTTTTTTTAAAAAGAAACCGGTTGAACCCGTCCTTTGTATTGTTTAACACCAATTTTGAGTTGGTTCTTTATCAGTTCTAAAATATTGTGATATTTTGAGGTGTTTGGACCGCTTGGCTCCCGGTCGGGGCCGATCTGATTTCTAAAACAATGATTAGAAGTATAAGAGGATATATCATATGCATTTTTTAGAGAGAATATATCATATGTATTTAAGGAGAGTAAAATTCATCACTTCATTAGAGACGAATATGCTAAAATATTTTTAAGATAAATAAAATTACATATTTAAAATAAGAACACATATAAACTTAGAGGTTCATATATACAAGGAGATTTTGAAAGAGATTTGATGTATTTAAATAACCTAAATTATAAATTTTTTAATAAATATTATAAAAAAAACATAAAAAGTTAAAATAATTTAACTTTTCCCATAAGATAAAACTCTTATGAATTTAAACTTTTATAAAATCTCTTTTTTCTAACTTTTTTTTAAAAGGTAAGATGTATTAATTATTTTAACTTGTAAAAAAAGTTTGATTAATTTATTTTTTTCTTTTAGCTTTTTCTTGTCCATCAAAATTTAAAACAGTCTAGTTTCATAAGTATAAATCGTGTATGCAACTATAATTAATGTAAGATATTTTTATATTATCATCAAACAAAATATTGTAAAATATTTTCAAAAAAAAGTTTTTTTTATCAATTACATAAATAGTATTGATGACTTATATAATAATTATTTTTAATAGAATATATACTAATAATTATCTTAAAATTCATATTAATAATTAATCGCTAGTTAAAATAAAGTTTATATAGTAGAAATTAAACTCTTGTTAAAGCTCCTTACCTTAACATGGGGAAAATAATTCCGTATGTATAATTCTTTTAGGCCAGCTGTAATTAGTCTCTTAAATCAAATTAGATGAGACACATGGGTCTATTAGTAAAAAAAATTCATTACAATAGAATGAAATGTCTATCTATTTTTCAAATGGTAAAATTATAAATTTGGTTTCCTATTATCTCATAATTGATTTTGATTCTTTTATAATTTAATTCCTTAGTTTTTTACAATCTTGTTATTGTAATCCTCAACATGAGGTTGGACGTTAACTTATTTGTCAACGTTGATCATCACATGTCATGTTTTTGTTGGATATTGACCACCATTTGTTGCAACGATAATTTCGTGCACACAATTAAGGTCAACCTCCAATAGAATTGTAATACGTGACTATCAAGGTGAGTAATTAATCATCAACGTCTAATTTAGGGATTAAAGATTAAAATAACATGATAACAAAAAAATTAAGGGATTAAATTCGTGAATTAAATTATAAAGGAACCAAAATCGAATTTTGGACTAAGAAAATCAAATTTATAATTTTTTCTTTCAAATTAAATATCTTACATCATCATTTTATGCCGTGTGTTTATATTAATGTAGCACTTTACTACATGCCGTGGGTTATATGTCATCAATTTTTTTTTTTTTTGAGAGAAGTACACGGGGATCTATATATACCACCCCTTAATGAATTAATTAACATATAGAAGTAACCAACCCGAATCGTTGCGTAAAACAAGGGAACATGTTACACAATTGACTAAAATAAAATGACGTAAGAGATTGACCATTCTTTTTATTTGGTTATTTATTTTTTTGTGCTTGATTTGCAATTCTACTATTACACAAATGAATCTTCTATATATTTCCGTGTCGAAATACAGCTAAAACTTGAAAAGATTCTAGACCTCAAAAAAGGAACGTAGGTTTTCAATGCTGGATCAGGAAAAAATAATGTGACATGCCCAGGTGGGTTTTTCTGAGATAGAAAATGTAACGTAAAGTACGTACGCTGAAAAAGAAAAGAGTGTAATAATTTTTTGAATAGCCATGACCATGAGGCAGCACTACTGTACATGTATCTGTATCCATCCTTTTTCTGATTCCGCGTCATGTCACTTGGACAGAAAAAAAAAATAGAAGAAACTAGAGACGTAGATCAGATGTGATTTGTTTTTGTTGCATAGGATAAATAGAAATACGAAAATCTACGTGACATAAAAAAGGTGTGGCTGTGGTTTGCCTATCAATTCATTGTGTATCCCCATTCAGTTGGCCAATCCTCTTCACTTGTTCTCTCTCTCTCTCCTCAGTGTCTCTTCTCTCTGGTTGCAACTTGGTCTGTGTGTGTGAAAGCACCAAAAATAAGAATTTTCTGCAAAAGAAATCAATCCCCTCTCTCCCAAAAGAAATGCTAAAGTGTGGGAGAAAAGGGTATTAAAAAAGATAAGTGCCAAACCTCAAAGTTGTGCTTTTTACCTCCCTCAGTTAAAGAAAAAACCAAGACCAAAAGGAATAAAAAATAAGGTAGAGAGAGAAGGCATTAAGGTAAGAGTTAAGACTAGTTAGCATTTCTTGGTGGTTGTGGTGTTCTTGAGGTGAAAGGGAAAGGAAGGAAAGAAAGAGATCTATCTGGTGGTTAACAGAGAGGTTGTATGTGTTTGTGTGTTTGAATAATAATAATAACAACAAGATCAACAACAATAGACTAGTTCTTGAGGTTGTGGTGTTGGTGAAATTTTTGTGTGGAGATGTCAGGTGGTGGATGCAGCATAGTGTGGTTCAGGAGAGATCTGAGGGTGGAGGATAACCCTGCACTGGCTGCAGGAGTGAGAGCAGGTGCTGTGGTTTGTGTCTTCATTTGGGCTCCTGAGGAAGAGGGTCAATACTACCCTGGAAGGGTCTCTAGGTGGTGGCTCAAACAAAGCTTGGCTCACCTTGATTCCTATCTGAGAAACCTTGGCTCCCCTCTAATCACCAAACGTTCCACTAATAGTATTTCTTCTCTCTTGGAGGTTGTTAAGTCCACCGGGGCTACCCAACTCTTTTTCAACCATTTATATGGTACAGTTTTAATTTTATTCCTTTTCTTACATGACTTACTTCTCATGCTTATGTATGATATATGATATGATTCTAGTGCTTCCTAATTCATCTTCTTTGCTTTTCTTTTCTTTGATTATTATATATCATATCATACTATTTTGTTTTGTTCGTCAGATATAATTGTTTTTGTACAACTATTTTCATGTATGCAAACATGATACCAACCAAGGTTTTGGAGATTTGATTACTTAGTAATAAAAAACATCATTGTAGACTATAGGATCCTTGATTATATCAATTAGAGTTGTGTATATTATAATTTGGTAACTTTGTCTGTTATTTTTTAGTTGTTTGATTACGGTTTCTTCTTTTTTTCTTCTCTATTTAAATAATTGGATTTCCTTTTTCATAGTTTCATGAGAAAAGTGAAGTTCATCCCTTCAGCTTCATGATGATGATATCAAAGTAAGTAAGTAAGTAATTATCTGTGTTGCAGATCCGTTGTCACTTGTGAGGGATCACAAAGCAAAGGAGGTTCTGACGGCTCAAGGCATTACCGTACGTTCCTTCAACTCGGACTTGTTGTATGAGCCATGGGATGTGAATGATGCTCATGGCCAACCATTCACAACTTTTTCTGCTTTTTGGGAAAGATGCCTTAGCATGCCTTATGACCCACAAGCACCTCTTCTCCCACCTAAAAGGATTATTCCAGGTCTACTTTTATTCATTTTTTTCCTCCCTTGGCCGCACATTTTTTTATTAGTAGTATTATTATTGCGTGTTGATTGGGTGCTATTAGCTGCATAAGTCATTTACTTCTGGCTCTAGTTTGAAGTCGTCACTTCAACGAATTATCCAAATTGGGAAATGAACAATGATGCTTTTAACTGCTTTAAAAGTTCCTTTGTAACATAGCGAAAAGGTACAGAAGTTAAATCATATTATTTAACAAGTTGGAGTTTTTTTTAAAATTTTAAATGCAATTAAAAATTCATAGATCATTCTGCCACGTCAACTAATAGGCTTCCAATGTAGTTGACCAACCATTGTAGAAAAAAAGAAATTAAAGATGCAACAAATATTCTATTGCGTAGTTACAGCTGGCGTCTCATGTAAAAATCGGATAAGTCTGCAAGTTTTGTTTTTCAAACGCCTATTTTGGTTATGTAGATAAGCTTTAGTAGTTTAGTCTTAGAAAAAAATTCACCATTTTATGCAAAATGTGATTAGTTAGTTCTTTGTTCAACGGGAAAAAAAATTCATGTAACGCGCAGGTCTAATTTAAAGACTAATTTCATGACAGTTTGAATGATTAATTGAATAAATTAATGTCAAAAACTTTGGAAGACCATGGTAACACTTTTCATTATTGACGAACAGAATCAAGAACCAAAGTAATGACATTAGTATGGGTCTTACTTTGGTACATTGTACATATATGTCGACGTGTACTTCAGTATATTTGGTACATGTTTTTTTCTTTGTAGCATTGTCATTTGTAATGAATTTCTTTTGCACTATGGTAACAATTTTTCGCCTTGTTTCAGGTGATGTATCAAGGTGCCCTTCTGATACATTGGTGTTTGAAGACGAATCGGAAAAGGCAAGCAATGCGCTTCTTGCTCGAGCATGGTCACCCGGGTGGAGCAATGCTGATAAGGCATTGGCAGCATTTGTAAACGGTGCTCTAATCGAGTACTCGAAGAATCGCAGGAAGGCTGACAGTGCCACAACCTCATTTCTCTCACCACATTTGCACTTTGGTGAGGTGAGTGTGAAGAAAGTGTTCCACCTTGTCCGCATCAAGCAAGTGTTTTGGGCCAATGAAGGAAACAAGGCTGGTGAAGAGAGTGTGAACTTGTTTCTCAAGTCTATTGGTCTTAGAGAGTATTCAAGGTACATTAGTTTCAACCACCCTTATAGTCATGAGAGGCCCCTTCTAGGCCACCTTAAGTTTTTCCCTTGGGTGGTGAATGAAGGGTACTTTAAGGCTTGGAGACAAGGCAGAACAGGTTACCCTTTGGTAGATGCTGGCATGAGAGAGTTGTGGGCAACTGGTTGGTTGCATGATCGAATACGTGTTGTGGTTTCAAGTTTCTTTGTGAAGGTGCTGCAGCTTCCTTGGAGATGGGGAATGAAGTATTTCTGGGACACCCTTTTGGATGCAGATCTTGAGAGTGATGCTCTTGGTTGGCAGTACATATCTGGCACTCTCCCTGATGGTCGCGAATTTGACCGAATAGATAATCCACAGGTGCAGTTGCTTCTGTGTATAAACTACAAAATCTTGCTTTAGTTGATGATGTTCTTTGGTGTATGGTCTTCTGTTCACATGTTCTTCTTTTTATATTGAAAAGGAAAGCCATGTCATGAGTTTCATAAGCCTGTTGTTATTACTTTTCTGATTTGTGTAATTTATGAAGTCATAAACTCTTATTTCCACCACTGAGTCTTTTCACAGAGAAATGAGACAGAAAGTATTTCCACCCTCTTTTCTGAACTTCCTCAAATAGTGCTATGTATATTACAAGCCAGTTTTTTGTTGGAACAACAATTTAGATGAAGCAAAAACTCCATCCGACTATTGTTTACATTTCAGTCAGTGGAGAAGCTTCAATTGTCTGATCTGGTATGATGACTCTTTTAATTCTCAACATGGATAAGACAACACTCTGGCTTCTTTTGCCTTATCTGAACTTTTTCGTGTTGAAAATTTGAGATAGTCATTTGTATCACTTGAATGCCGTTGAATATGGTTGATCAATCATAACTATTGAGTTAATTTTTTATCAATCATAACTTTGTTTCTTCAATTTTGGGGGCAATTGGATTGAACTCTTAAGATTTGTGTTATACTTTATGAACTTTGATATTGACATTTTGAGACTCGAGTTATATGCTACTGTCAGCACTTTGAATGCTTAAAGATGATAAATACCCTGTGATAAATCCACTAATTTGAGTTTTGTATTTTCTAGTTTGTGGGCTACAAATGTGACCCAAATGGAGAATATGTGCGACGCTGGCTTCCTGAACTTGCTAGATTACCAACTGAATGGATACACCATCCATGGAATGCACCAGAGTCTGTACTCCAAGCTGCTGGAATTGAACTTGGTTCAAATTATCCTCTTCCCATTGTGGGAATAGATGCAGCAGAAGTAAGACTGCAAGAAGCACTTATTCAAATGTGGCGACAAGAAGCAGCTTCAAGAGCTGCAATGGAAAATGGAACCGAGGAAGGGCTTGGAGACTCATCTGAATCAGCCCCTATTGCCTTTCCTCAAGACATACAAATGGAGGAAAGGCCTGAACCTGTTAGGAACAACCCACCTCACGGTACTCGGCGCTACCAGGATCAGATGGTCCCAAGTATTACTTCTTCCCATGTGAGAGTGGAAGAGGAAGAAACATCTTCAGACCTTCGAAACTCGGCTGCAGACAGCAGAGCCGAAGTGCCTATAAATGTAACCACACAACAAAATGCAAGAGAGACAGTGAATCAAGGGGTGTTACTGAATACAAATAGAAACACTCGAGTACAGAATAATCCTACAACGTGGCTGAGAAATGCAGCTGAAGATTCCACAGCAGAATCTTCAAGTAGTACTAGGAGAGAAAGGGATGGGGGTGTAGTTCCAGTATGGTCCCCCCCAGCTTCTAATTTCTCAGAACAATTTGTAGATGATGAAAATGGTATAGGAACCGGTTCATCTTACTTGCAAAGGCAGCATCCTCAGTCTCATCAATTGATGAACTGGACACGGCTACCTCAGACTGGGTGAGATTTCCCAAAGCACTGAAAAGATTAATATGTACTTTGTGCTCATGCTAGTCAATTTCATTACAAATTTACTAGGTCATTCTCCAACCATTTGAAGATTTTTGAAACATAGTATGGCTAGCCTGCTTCTGTTCATTAGGCTTCTTTAAGACCTATAAAACACTTTCCGTGTGCCTGCTTTTTTGGTTTTTTTCACTCTTCTGGTACTCTTCACAATAATTAGATAAGTTGTAGAATTTTGTTACATCTACAACCACTCATGCTCATTTGTAAAACATCAATCCTGTCTTTTGATTTAAGATTTATGTTTTAACTTCATATTAATTTTATATAATGTATTGTCATGCTATGTTCTATGATTTGTATCTGTAGTTTCTAGATGTAAAGAGTGTACTGCAATATTTTCATGTATTAGTAATTTATCAAGAAAATCATATAACGAATTCCAATATTTTGGATAATGTTTATGGCAATGGATCCTCTATTATATATTTTTTATTTTAAAATTGAGGTTTAGAAGAATAAACAGTGAGATCATAACACATGACCATGTCTAAGTTTTTGTAACCATTCCCTTGTTTCTGATCTAATGTTTATGATTTATTTTGGTCTTCTTGTTATCTTGTTACAATTAATACTTCAATTACAGGTAAATTACGTCTAGAACATGCCGATTAATATCAGGGAGATGGAAAATGCACTCTCCCCTCTTCTTTTGGGAAACATGGGATGGGCATTAGACATACATGTGATCATTTCCTACATCCTTAAACCTGTCTTGACACATGATTAACGGCTGACCTCCAATGTGCATGAAAATTTCAGTTCATGCAGGCGGTAGTTTCATCTGCGGTGCCTTTTGCTCTCTTGTACAAAATTTGTAGGCCTACTGTATAGTATAAATTTGTATTGTGGTGGAGAAAGAGCCACTATTCGATTTGGACCTTTGGTCCTGTCTTAAAACTCAGGGTTGTGCTTATCATTCAAGGTAGTTATTTACATTTCCTGTCCCGTTATCCTGTACATTTATTTTGACTACTGTAAAGTGCACTCATCTCAGTGCTCACATCTCCGAAACTTCTCTATGTGGCAAACTAAAAGACAGTGCCAAAGACACTTTTTGTTTTTTGTTTGCCCTGTCTTAGTAATGCTTATTCCTGAAATTTCCTATGGTTGAGTAAAGATATGCAAATAATTCCTGCAAGTTAGTAACTTACTCAACTGTTTTACTTTAGCCAGAATAAACTACATTTTAGAAAGATAAAGAACTTGCATTTTGTAAGGTATCTACTAAAGTAATCGGATTGTTTATTTTTAAGCTAACTAGAGATTATAGATCCTCAAAGAGTTTGATCAAGTACATGGAAGTGTATAGTTTGATGGTTTTTCTGGGTACAATGGTCTTAATGAAGTTTGAACTAAGACTCCATGCATACTACTCCAAATGCCCCCACCACTAGGCCGACCCTAGTGGTTATAGTTTGATGGATTAGAAAGGTAAATGATTATGATTGCATATGTTACAATGGCATGGTTCGGGTTTAACTGGTTTGTTTACTTCTAGGAATTTGTAAAGTGTACTTGCTGAGACTGCACCAAGAATTGGGCTTATGATATAAACCCAAATGTTTTTGTAATCACCAGATACAATAGCTGGACCTAAACTCCTTGCTGGATTCATTGAAGCTCCAGTAATAGGCCTGCAAATGTAAAACAAATGTTCTTATATATATTGGGCTTATGATATAAACCCAAATGTTCTTATATATGTTGTTTATATATAAGAACAAAATTTCTGATTGTCATTTTTGTCGTGAGGAGATTGCACTAACGAGAATTGTTATAAGATGACCATGGCAGTTGTCTGCTTACCCGGCAATGATGACGTTAATCAGAACTGAAATGCCTATTGCAACTCCAGTGAGATCTTTGCTCTGTTACAATCAGTAAAGGCACCAAATTAGTTCTTACCTCATCAAACAAAATAAAACAAAATTCCAGATTTATAAGTGGAATCTTGTTCTTCCTAAGCAAAACCATTCACTTTGGAGACAAAGATGCAGAAATATAGTCATTGATTGGAAAATTGTCCTTAATGATTTGTTACATATGTGCATTTATTATTTTTCTTAATTTTACTATTTTATAACTCTTTAGTTTTCTCTCTCAAGTGCATGAGAAATTATTATAGGATCTAGGATCATGTGATCTTGATCAATAATTTTCCAGTGGCACGTTAGTTACTCTTTTGTAAACTGACAGATATGATTACATTATCAAGTGGAGATTGGTCAGAATCATATAGTCTCAGACCATGAAAAATTTCTCCAATTACACCTATCTTTATAGAGAGACCAAATCTAAAGGAGCGGAAAGTTTCTCCTTTAGCCATTAAGATGTTCAAGTTCAACATAGTGCATAAAGAGTATGCTATTAATTGTTGAGCAGAGAAATAGAAAGAATAAAGATAGCTACTACTAAGATAATCCATGGTAAATTATAACTAATGGTACCCCTCTGTGATCAGTGGCAACACCGCGAATGGTGAGCATTAGTATGGATGTGGTGATGAATTCCCACACTATTGCTTCTAGATCAGAAGTTGAGCTCAAGTATTTAGTCACTGTTACTCCAATATCTGCCTTGTCATGATACAACACTTTGAGGGTGAGAGGGGCCAGTGTAGCACCCATCATCTGGCACAACACATAAATAGGCACCTAGGAAACAATAGGGACAAAAAAAACAATGGAATCAGTGGAAAGAAGAAAGTTTGAGCACCAAATGATCCTTGTGTTTGAATGATATATAATATTGCAATATTACATGGTACTATTACTATAAATGGTGTTACTACCAACAGGGACTGGGTTTAGCAGAAGGGATTAATCTCCCACATTGTGACAAACCAAGGTTTAATTTTTCGCTGAGTGTTCAACTGTGCTTCGAACAGAGCTTCCTTCGAAGAACGATATATAATGTGGGAAACTGGAAAAAGTAATGGGAGTTAATAGAACAAGTGTCTTACAAGTTTAAATTGAACTTTTCTGACAGCAGCCAAAGCAATTGTGACTGCAGGATTGAAATGGCCACCAGAGACATGGCCAACAGAATATGTAGCCACCGTTAGACCTAGACCCGAAACCATTGCTATGCCTACTATTGTAAGGGGCAACTTCTCATTTACAAGAGCAGCTCCACATCCTGCAAATATAAGAATGTATGTACCAACAACCTCAGCAATAGCCTACACAAGCAATGGTGGAGTTAGACAATAGACATTAGACACATATGAAAATAACAAGAAATTGATCTTGGAGAAGATTGTTATAAAGATAAGTATATATGGTGCATTTTGATTATTTTGATGTATACATTATGCTTTAGAGCTAGCTACCTTTTGGATGTTAGATGGAGAGTGTTTAGCCTCATGGGTAGTTTTGTGTGCTTGTTCGGTGGAGAATTCAGACTTGATTGAAGAATCAAAATTAACCGATAGTGAATCAGCCATCATGGAACTTGAAATCTTGAATGCCAAACTGCAGCTTTGTATTCTTATATACAGGAATGCAGTGTCTGTTTCAGTTAAATGCACGTAAGGAGTCCGAGCAACACAGACTCTCTAATACTCTCTGTAGGTTAAAATTAATTGAAAATTACAAAATTATGTGAGGTTCATAGACTCACAATTTCATTATTTCCAATCAATAATAAAGAATGTTATAAAGAATGTACTAGAAAATATGTCACTAACATTTGCCATGCATCATTTCTTGGAGAATATTAACTTGAATTTTAAAATAAAAGCTTTACATATTCAAACGTGACTCTGATATATGACTAGTGAACTTTGGTTTTTATACACTTACCTACAACAATAAAAGGTCGAAACGATTTGGAGGTAACACTAGTTAATTATGGGTATGGCATCTATGATCCATGTGATTCATTGGCTGAAGTCAATGTGAGATTTCCATTTGTAATGTTAGGAGAAATATTTTAAAAATAATAGCATGCCACATAATTAAGGTCAGGTAGTTGACAACAGGAAAAGAAGAGAGAAATAATCTAGAGCTTCAAATCCTTGGCCGGCCAAAATGTTTCTTTGTTGAGCTGATTACGTTAGTGATGTTCAAATACTTGTACTATATTAATGTTGAGCAAATCAACCGTTTGATACAT
This sequence comes from Glycine max, assembly GCF_000004515.6. Lineage (NCBI taxonomy): Eukaryota > Viridiplantae > Streptophyta > Magnoliopsida > Fabales > Fabaceae > Glycine > Glycine max. Next base: position 43,872,971 of record NC_038250.2, read on the forward strand.
TGGCTGCATATTGAGTACGCTATTATGGCGACACTAGCTAGTGTCAAGGGTTGTCTAAGATTAGAGCAAAAAAGATCATATTAAAATATTTTATTTCAATAATTGTTCCTTTTTTTTTAACAAATACTAATCCTAATTTCTCATGATTAATTTTTTACCTTTAATTATTTAGGAAAAAGAAAGAGTAAACTCAACCCACCTGTGGACTTTTCTCTCTTTTTTCTGTAATAAATTAAGGAAAAATATATTTTGTTCCATCGAATTTAAGATAAATTTGTTTTTTATCCTTGAAATTTAAAATTAATTTTTATTCATCGGTCAGAAACCACAAATATCTCTTATCCTATTAGACTAATTCTGTTGGTTGTGCATGATTAAAGGTCATTGGTCTAAACTAATTTTGCACACAATCCTATCAAATATAGATTGTTCCTTCAAATGTGAATTTAGAGATGTCTTATATCATTACATCAACTCTATAAGTTTGTTGGTGAAAGCTTTATTACACCTATAAGCATTTATTTATAATTTTATATTTATCTAACCCAATTCATTTGATTTTTAAAAAGTTATAATTGGCGTTTCAAGGATCTTGATAATATGATTTGTGACAACTAAAAAATTACTAGTATTTATTTTAAAATCAAATTTAAAATGTCTAGTGATTAAAAATTATTAGTATTTATTTTAACTCAATTACCCCTCTGTACACCAACAACTCCTTGACGCTAATCTTTTCTTTACGCCACATTTGGATCTCGAACCATTTTGTAACAGTTTTCGTGTTTCTTTTTATTTTCAATTTTTTAGTACGAAGGGGAGGGGGGTGGGGGAGCAGGAGGGCAAGGACGACTGTAACATCCCATTTTTTATAAACTAATTTAAAAAGAATTGTTATTTATAAATAAATAGAGTTTTAGAAAAATGATGAGATTTTATAAATAAATAAATAAATAAGGAGATATAATTATTAATTAAAATAATGATTTGAGAGAAAATAAAAAGGGTATTTCATTTATTTGTTTGATAGAAAATAAAATAGAGTTTATTTTTTTAAAATAAACAAATAAATAAATATAGAGCAAATAATAGGCTGAGTACCCTAGGTATAAATAGTTATGTTAAGTCAGATGCCTCTTTTTGGCCTCATTTTCGAGCTATCCAAGATATGTATGATAGGGTATCGACTAGTGTTAGGACACAGGGTGGAGAGTCAGACGATTTTCCCATCACAATTGGTTTACATCAAGGGTCAACCCTTAGCCCCTACCTTTTTACCTTAATTCTGGATGTCCTCACGGAACAAATCCAAGAGATAGCGCCGAGATGCATGCTTTTTGCAGATGACATAGTCGTCCTTGGAGAGTTGAGGGAGGAGTTGAATGAGAGGTTGGAAACTTGGAGACGAGCTCTAGAAACACATGGCTTTTGCCTAAGCAGAAGCAAATCGGAGTATATGGAATGTAAGTTCAACAAAAGAAGGAGGGTTTCTAACTCAGAGGTGAAAATAGGAGACCATATTATCCCTCAAGTCACACGGTTTAAATATCTTGGGTCTGTAATACAGGATGATGGGGAAATTGAAGGGGATGTGAATCATCGCATTCAAGCAGGATGGATGAAATGGAGAAAAGCATCGGGGGTGTTATGTGATGCAAAGGTACCGATCAAGCTAAAGAGAAAGTTTTATCGGACTGCGGTAAGACCGGCGATTTTGTACGGAACAGAATGTTGGGCGGTCAAGAGCCAACATGAGAATAAAGTAGGTGTAGCGGAGATGAGGATGTTGCGGTGGATGTGTGGTAAGACTCGACAGGATAAAATCAGAAACGAAGCTATTAGAGAGAGGGTTGGAGTAGTGCCTATTGTAGAGAAGATGGTGGAAAATAGACTTAGGTGGTTTGGGCATGTAGAGAGAAGACCGGTAGACTCTGTAGTGAGGAGAGTAGACCAGATGGAGAGAAGACAAACTATTCGAGGCAGAGGAAGACCCAAAAAGACTATAAGAGAGGTTATCAAAAATGATCTCGAACTTAATGATTTGGATAGAAGTATGGTACTTGATAGAACATTATGGCGGAAGTTGATCCATGTAGCCGCCCCACCTAGTGGGATAAGGCGTTGCTGTTGTTGTTGTTTCATTTTTCCCCTTCTCCTCTCAAAATCCTTTCTTTTTCCCGCAGCCCACCAAACCTGTCTCAGAAAATGACGATCTCGGACTCATTCACCGTTGGATCGTCGTGAAATTTGAGTACCACGTTCGCAACCCAATTTCGAACATTCTCACCGTTAGGAATTTCAAAACCATATCTGAGCTTAGAGGAAAATCCTTCGCATTGTAGCATTTTAATTTCCCATAGAAACCCAAAACTGTCTCGGTAAAACTATGATCCCGATTTTGTTAACCGTTGAATTTTCATGAAATTTGGATATGTTGTTCGAAATTCAGTTGTGCACACTTTCACCGTTGGGATGTTTGAGATAATATTCGTGGAGGGAGAAAAAGGAATCTCATGAAGACAGTACAAGGGGAAGTTTGAATCTCTTCTCCGTCTCTCTGACGTTTGGGAATTCTATCGGAGCAGTCGGAGGAATAACTGAAAGAATCTTAGGAAACCGCTGGAGATGTTACTATCGCTGGCTAAAGACACGTGAGTCCGCTCAGAGGTAAGGGATGAGTTATTCGCAATTGGGGGTTAGAATGAACATGTGTAGGGATCCTTAGAGAACTAAATTTGGGTTTATTTTGGGATGTTTATTGAATTATAATTTTTCCTTTATGATTATAAATACAATATTATTGTGTTCTATGTACCAATTGATGTCCTGATGAGAATTGATTGATAAACTTGAGTGCTTTTGATGTCTTTGTGTTTAACCCATGAATTTGATTAATTGATTTTGACACAATTGTGAGAAACTATTTCAGAGGTTTTACACCCCATGTTGTGATAAAATCTTTTGTATAAATTGTTATGTTTAGGTTATGAAATGATGATTCAAACTGTGCGTATGTGATAAATGGAACATGTGACGGATGATGAAATACATGTTTATTGAGATGAGATGTATGTATTGAGTTGTGAACTATGAACTGTGCAATCACACAATTGTAAGACCCTTTAAGGACGACGAGTATTGTGATGGGGTCCACTGTGGGAACCCGACGAGTTAAAATAATTTTGAAAACAATTGAGTAAATGTGTGTATTGCATAGTTCATAAGTAAAGTGTATATGATCCATGAGGTGTGATAACATGCTATTTTGATATTATACCATTGTGATTGAGATCGAATGTATGTGATAAATTGTGTATGTATGTGATTGAGATATTATGTGCATTGAGTATGAACTATGAATTGTATAATCACACGACTATAAGTCCCTTTAAGGGCGACGAGTTAATGTTAAGTCCCTTTTAGGACGACGAGTTAAAACTATTTTGAGAACAATTGAGGAGTCATGTGTTTTGTACAGTTCATAGATAGAGTTTGTGTGCTAAAATGTTTTCTGGGTTGGACCTGAATCAGGAGGGAGAGGCCTTGACGGACTCTTCAGAGTGTAGGCCTTGGGGGTCACACGGTTTGAGTGCTCCTTTAAGCCTTTGTTGATCCCATATGGTTGGAGCATTCTCGCAAAACACTGTGACACTGACTGGTCTCCCTATGATATTACCTAGTGAGAGTGACTTGACTTACTATTGTGTGGTTTGTCTTGTCATGTACTCCTAGGCGCTCGACGAGGTTTTTCACTGACATGGTACCACATTGCATATAGGCTTGAGTCTTAGTATAACTGTTGCATACGCTTGCTAATTGTTTATTATGAAATTGGTGTGTTATTATGTCTTGGTCGAAGTGTGTGATTCCTGTGTATTGTGATTGATGATTGAAAGGTGTGATTGATGGATGAAAAGTGTGATTGATGAATGACAAAGTGATGAAATAATGTGAGATATGCTAAATAAATTGTATTTGGCTACTATATGTTGTGTTGTTTCTCTCTAGTAGTTAGAAATGTGATAACTCACTCCCGATTTGCTGTTTGTGTTTGGATCCTGTGATGATCTTGAACTTTGTGTTCGGGGGAGCAGATGAATAGGTGGATGACTATGAAGAACCTCATGCTAAAGGACACGGGAACACTACGCTCTGATAGGATGTGACATTAGGATATAGGTTCTATACTAATTGTATGAAACTTAGATGGCCTTCTTTGAGCCGAGATGACTTTATTATTTATTTGGACAAATTTGAATATGATGTAGAAAAAAGTGAATGTGAGCCTTTTACCCATTTGAAAGGCTTGTATTTAAAAATGTTTTAAAAATACTTTTAATTAATATTTGAATTTTTATTCCTTTATTAATATATATGTGAGGGGTAGAGGGTGTCACAACGACGACAAGGTGGAGGGGCAGGGTGAGGTTGAAATCAAGAGCGACGGAGACGACGAACCCGACCGCAAGAGCGGGGGCGAGAGGAAGCAGAGCTCGCAAGACATAGAGGTTGTGGAGAGGGAAGAGACTCAGATAGTGATGCCAAGGACAGCGGGTATAGCCAGCGTGGATTGAAGAGGTCCAACCACTTTCTCACTCTTCTCAATCTTCTCTGACCACCTTCTCATGGAGAACAACACTACATCGTAACCCTCGACGCTCGTGTAGGAATTTGGTGTTGGAGATCTAGAAGCCCACGGTGGTGGCGAAGTGGGGACCCACTGTAGATTGGCACCGACATAGACGCAAAGGATGCAAGAGTGGTTGAAGGCGACGGTGCGGAGGAGAAGGTGGTTGCGACAACACTTAGGCTTTTGGAGCCACTCAAGGCAGAGTTTCCTATATTTTGAGCTACACCAATTTCTATCGTGTGATGATTTTTTTTTTCATTTTTTTTAGATAAGAGAATTTGTTGTTACTTGTCTTTGGTGTTTGTGCGCTTATTTATGTCTTTGTGTTGAACACAATTGGGGTCACTGGTGGACCTGAAGTTTCCTTTCATCCTTTTTTAGTAAAAAAATAAATAGATACGGCAAGTTCCCTTCCGTTGAGATCATGGTGTTGAATTATTTTGGTTTATTTATTTATTTTACTTTAAATGATTCCAGCAGTTTTGAACCCTCAAGAAAATTAAATTTAATTTTAAAATAAATATTTATGATTTTTGAATTATCACAAATTCACGTTATCAATGATAACGTCATCAGTTAGTTACTTATATTGATTTTAAAAAAAAAACTTTTTAAATATGAGAAAATAGATGAGAATGAAAAATTTATCAACGTAAAATTCAGTACTAAGCCATATTTTTTTTATATAAATAAAACAAATGTACCTCTTGTGCATTTGGCACTAATGGCCACTTTTCACATTTCTTATATGGGGTTGTATATTTTTTGTATTATTGAATTTAAAATTTGATATTTGCTCGATTCCTTTTCTCTTTGCCATTTTTTTAATTAAGTACCATCAATGCTGATATTGTTACCCAATGCCAATCAATTTAATTTTTGGCACCTTAATAGGTGAAGACAGTTGAAGGCATTTCTGAACTTCAAATACCTCCTGGTACCCAACCTGGAGATGTCCTTGTACTAGCAAGGAAAGGTGCACCAAAATTAAACAAACCTTCAATACGTGGTGATCACTTGTTTATCTGTTAAAGTTAAAATACCGAAACGGATCGGGTAATGGGCATTTTCTAAATATTTTTTTGTTTGCTCTCTCCCTCATTGTTTTTTCGGGAATATCTTGAATCTGAAATTCTGAATTTGTAGTTTGGTATGATGGTTGTCTCCGGCACAATGGAACGTAAGTTGCTTGGGAGAAATTTCTTTGCTAAGGCTGTGTTCGGTTGCTAAGAAAGAAAAAGAATGAAATTGTGAGTAATGAAAAGAAAGAAAAGGAATTAAAGAGAGGTGAAAGAGCGTGAAAAATGAAATTGTTAGTTTGAGAAGAAATAAAGATGAAAATATAGAAAATATTTGAATTAGAGTGATTTAGTAGAAAATAAAAAAATAATAAAATCAAGTATTTTTATAATTCCAATTTTACCCATGTTATTTTTCATATGATAATAATTATTTTTTTCTTTTTTTAGAAATTTTTATACATTTATTATAAAACATTTTATTATATTAAATAATATTTGATTATATATATATATATATATATATATATATATATATATATATATATATATATTCCATTTAAAAGGACTTTAGAAAGAAGTGCACCAAAATGAATAGGGAAGCAACGTGTATATATTCCATTTTTTTTGTCATGATTTTAAAAAAAAAAATTAATAGACGTAATTAATTATGCCCTTAAAAAAAACTACTCGTGTTAAACAACATGTATTCGACTATGGGGAGATAGAATTGAATGTTTGTAAACTGGACAAGGGAAGCTGAAAGCTAAAAGAGTCATAGGTGTTTGAAAAAAAAGCTGTAAGCCATAATCGAATCCTACCCACAAATTCGATTTTGGTTACCAGCACATTCGATTTTATTTACTTTCGGGTGCACACAGACTCTTTTCCATACTCGACATCAACAAGGTTAAATTTGGAAGCGCTCAATCTCTCATGTTTACTGTATTATTTCTTCGCATTTCTGCTGTGTTTTGTGAAGAAATTTGCGTCAGTGGGGCCCATCGATTTCATACAGATTTTACTTTTTACTGTGACTTTCTTCAGAACCGAATGAATGAAAAATCATATTTCTTTTCTACGATCCAGTAACTTTCTCCGCTCCTCATAAGTGACACAACATTTTGAGCACGTACATTCAATCTTTGAAAGAATGCCATTTCGTTATACCTTTCCACACCATTTGCAAGTTGTAATTAATAAACAAACTTCTTTTAGGCAATGAGTAAATGTTAGATATTTGAGTTGTAAGCCATGATAATGATGTCTACTTTCTTCAGAAAGAAAGAAGTATAGAAGGTCCCACAGTTCAAAATGCTGAAAGTGCGGTAGGTAGCAACGATTGTGGAACTACTGCACAACCAGAAGACCAAAATCACACATGCATGGAAGAAATTGAAGAACATTGCTGGGTAATAATTGTCTCCTAATTATTTATTGTTACATTTTTATATTTTCTTTTCATTGATCTATAGTGTATATATCCTCAATTTTTTGTAAGCTGAAATTTTTTATTCTGACTGTACTTAGTTTTGCATTACACTTCTCTATAATAAAAAAATAACATGTAAGGTATTTTAGTTTAGTAACATAGACTTAAAGAATCTGTGGTAGAACATGACCTCTTAAAAGAATTAATAATTCTGCTACTGATTAGGTTTTATTAGAAAACCAGAAACATAGAAACTAACTGATGTAGAGAAGATGAAAGGAACAAACTAAACTGATGTATTTCAGATTTTGCATACATACTAAAACCATTGATTTAAATAGAAAACTAACAAGTTCCTGATTGGATAAAATAAACAACAAATTATGGCAAACTAAAACCAAGCATCATTAACTCACAACTAGCTATTAAACAAAAGCATGCTTAAAAAGTAAACAAACATGCTACAAGGATATTTAATAAAACAGTTAGAAAATTTTCATATTCTAACATTCCTCCTTGAGATTTTTCTTAATACTCCAAGCTTTGATTTCAATTCTTCAAACTTGCCTTTGGACAGTGCCTTTGCCATGATATCTGCAATCTGGTTTTCAGAATTGCAGTGCTCCAAGCTGATTTCTTTTTTATTTTTTTGCTTCTCTATAATAGCATGATACTTCACTTTAATGTGCTTAGTCCTTCCATTGTTGAACAGGATTCTTTGCTATAGCAATAGTTGACTTGTTTTCCACCCAAATAATAGTAGCTGCATCTTGAATTTGCCCAACATCTGATAAAAAAAAATTCTTAGCCAAATGGCTTGATTTGTTGCTGCAATAGCTGAAATATACTCAACTTCAGCTGAGAATCGGCCAACCACATCTTGTTTCTTGGAATACCAAGAGAAAATGCCACTGTCAAAGGAGAAAATATGGCTTGAGGTACTCTTTGCATCATCTAAACTTCTAGTGCAGTCACTATCTGCTTAACCTTGAAGCTCTCTTTCATTCTCCAAAAACCAAATACCATATAGTGAATTGTACCTCTTATGTACCTCAAAACGATCTCTTGTTGCTCCATGATGAACTTCACTTGGAGAATGCATAAATCTGGACAATAAACTTGTGGATGTACAGGGCACAAAACTAACACAATTATGGACGAAGCTCGTGCTCCCTAAACTAGGCTACTTCATCTTTTAAGTTATGTTTTATTTTAATTCAAATAACAATGTACAGGGCATCATTAATATGTGTGTGTGGGTCGGATTATAAAAGAACATCATCTTCATCGAGCTACTCTACTTCAATTAACCTTTTAATAGCATGAAAGTTAAATGATAGTAAAATAAATAAATAAAACATATTTATTAAAACATTTATTTATTTTACTCTTTTCTAGATGCACGGATTCACAAGCTAGTATCTTCTTAAATAAAAGCTATTACACTTTAATAATTAATAATAAAAATGCTTAGGGGAAAGGAGAAGCAAGAGAGTACATGCCAACGCAGCTACCTGCCACTGGGTCATCGAGAAAATAATTTTGAATTAAAAATTCTATCACAAATCTTTCCAACAATATTTTATAAAAAAATTTAATAAAAATATTTTTCTCTTCCATGATATTATTAATTTGATTGGTCCATCTTTATTATAAATATGATCCATCCATCCTTAATAGGATAAACAGTTAATTCCTAAAATTTTTCTAAATTTAATTTTTAAATAAAAGTTTGACCGGTCAAATTTCTTTAACTTTTTTTATTAAGGTTTTTAGTTCTTAAGTTTTTATGGGAGGGGTCAAGGTCTATAAACTTTTAAAAATTAGTTTTTAATCTTAAAATAAAAGTTTAAACTTATTTTTATTTATTTAATGAGATTTTAGGGTTGAAAATCAAATTTTTCAAAAGTTTTAAAAAAAATCTTAATGAAAAAGTTAAGGGACCTTGACTAATTAAACTTTTATTTAAGGACTAAAAATTAAATTTTGAAAAAGTTAAAAAACCTTGACCACTCAAACTTTTATTTAAGAACTAAAATTTCAATTTCAAAAATGTTTAGAGGTTAAAAACTTAGTTAATCTTTGATTAAATTGATTTATGAGTCCTCATATTGTTACCAATTTTTAATTAGATCCTGAATTTTATTTTATTTTTAATTGGATTCTTGAACATTTTTTTTTTCAATTGGATCCTCCCCTTTAATTATGTTATAAAAAATTAATCGTAGAAACTGAATTAAAAATGCAAGACAATCATGAGAAACTCGTGAATTGACATGCAAATGTCGAAACTCCTCAAGAAATCTCTCAATTGATTCAAATGTGTTCATAACACACCCTAAAAGCACCAATTCCCTATTTACACCTCTAATCAAGTGTTTGTGATTAATTTTTCTTAACGATAATCAGATAAAAAAATCAAATTAAAAGTTGAAGAACCCAATTAAAAAATTCAATAACCTAATTAAAAATTTAGTAAAAACATAAGAATCCTGCTAAATAATTAAACCTCTTAAATTAAAATTTTCTTTCCAATCAATATTTTTTTCATTTTCAATGCATAAGAATTCCAATTTCAGTTCACTTGAACTGATACTATATTGAAAAATAAAAATATTTAATATCTTAAAAAATTATTTAATTAATATTTTTATTTAATAATCTATCGGATCAGTAAAAAGATTCTATAAAAAAATCCAAAACTATTTTAAAACTTTTAGTGATAAAAAAAGGCCTCAATCATTGACCTCAACCTCACTCCTCACACCAACCAAATCACCAGACAAACAACAACACGTGATAGAAATACATGATCTACATTCCATATTCAACCTCCATTCCTCCTCATTAAAAACATTTTTTATTTCCCAGCCTACCCGTTTCATGCTTCTCTCTTCTATTCAGTCCTTTCTCATCATTCCCCTCCACATGGTTTCTCAACAATCTCCCTTCAGCGTTCACTCACAAGTAACAAGTCACAGCAATAACAACACCGTTCTCTCGAATCTTAATTCTCCTCGTTTCGTTTCTTTAACTTTTTACAACCTTGTTTGTTGCTAGTTGCTTCTAACTATTAAGCTCCTTATTTTTTTAAAACTGTTTCAGAATAAAAAATAATATCAAGAAATTTATAATACACTCGCAATCATTAATTCAACCAATTAAGGTAGATCCTAAATTGTTATCTATCTATCAATTATGACTCAGTGCTTGTTTAGCTTCATCGAGACCCGAAACCGGTGTTACCGATCGATATTCACCGGCTTAGGCCTTCGTTCCAAGATCACAGACCTAAACGACAGGACCGTGATGCATTGCTGGAAGCCGAAGGTCCGAGCCGAAGCGAAGCCTGCTCCTGATTGACAGGTTAGGAGCAAACGCGCTGTGGCAATGGGGGGACTTCATCCGCCACGTGGCGCCTCACTATAACATGTACGTGTCGGACCTTGTGTTCTTCGGCGGGTCCTACACGACCCGGCCGGAGCGCGGGGAGCGATTCCAAGCGAAGTGTGTGGCGCGGGTGATGGAGGCAAAGGGTGAGTTTAGTGGGGCTGAGCTACAACGAGTTTGTTGGGTACTGCATGGCGGCGATGGAGGAGGGGATGATGGTGGTGGAGAGAGTGGTGGTGTGTGGGTCTAGGGTGTGTATGGAAGAGAAGGATGTGAAGGAAGGGCTTTTTCTTGTTACGAATTTGGATGAGGCTGCGAATGTCTTGGTGCCGCGAACGCCAGAGAGACTTAGGGAGCTTGTAGGGTACACGTTTTTTAAGCCTCCTCCGTTGGGGTGGTTGGCCTCTTGCTTCCTACTTGATTTCATTGAGGTAAGAATGTTTGTTTTGTCTCAAGAATCATTTTTCTGTGTGTATGTTGTGAATTGTAGTTTGAAACTTACCAAACCAAAAACACACATTCTAATGCCCCAAAGTGAAAAGCTAAGTATGTTTTATTTTTTTTACTAAGAGGAGTGACACACACTCATTCAAATGCCTTTTTTTTCTAATTGATTAAAATTGATTAAAAATTATAAAATTTGAAGACAACTATTAAATATAATACCATTCAAATTTTTATTTTTAATGAATTTTAACCAATGAAACAGAATATATTTAAAAAATGTTTTTAATATAACACTTTTTCTCGTTAAGATGAGATCACTACTACAAAAGCACTTTTTTAAGACGCGAGTTCTAAGACGGTTGTTAAAAACCGTCTTAGAATACGGAGTGGTGGCAATTTTGTAATAAAGGAGAAAACTTTTGTCTTTAACGTCACACATTCTAAGACGGTTATAGACGACTGTCTTAGAATGTCTTTCGGTGGCAATATTGTAATTATGAGGAAGTAAGACAACGACGATTTTTACGAAAGACCGCCTTTGTATATCATTTTCACTTTTGGTATACCCTAGCTAGCGGACAAAGAACTCTTACTTTCCTTCTTACGCCGCGCGCCCTCTCGTCCATTTTCACAGTCTCTTCGAAACAAAACCCCCCAACATACATAGTGTCCCAACGCCAAGAAGAACTAAAATTTTGAACATTGTTATCGAAGGCACTTCTTTACAAAGTCATAAAGAAAGTATCTAGCAAACCAAACGGCACAGACAAAGTCATATCAAGGGCACTTAAGGTTTTCCTTTTGTGAGTGTTACTGGAAGGTATGTTCTCCTATTTTTCTTCCATTTGATTACTTCTAATGTATACTTCTGTGCATGTTGTTTTGACTATAGTAATTAAATCCTTGTTCTATATCCAACCGATACTCATTACTGAAAGGAAAAGCTACCAATTGTGTTGAGGGTTTGGCCATTTGGGGGTTTTAATGTTTCGGAGTTTGAAAATAGAGGTGAAAGAAGAGAGTGATTCGGTGTCCTCGAAGATTTGAGGAAGTGCAAGAAGACCGAGATTTTCAATGAGAGGAAGTTCCAGAAGACCGACTATGGCACCGATGGCGGTGGGTCTGACGACACCAAAGCGGATGAACTCCATCTTTGTCACTCGAAACCTTTGCGTCTTCGGTCCCGACTTGAATCCGTTCGCACCTTATATTGTCATCAATCTATCCCTTCATTAAACAATTCCTCAAACCTAACACGAACCTCCTTTTTCCTCTTCGATTATCTTTCTCCCCTCTCAAACCAAGACATTCAGAGGACACAATCTCAGATTCATTTGCTATTTTTTCAATTACTTTGGTTATACTCATGGTGTTCACCACCCTAATTAGTATAGTTTTTTGTGACTATAGTAATCATATTACTAATTTAATTATTTGTTTTGCATCCCCTGCCTTGCCTTTTACTTATGCTTCATATAGAAATGCTTATCAATTATTATTTTCAGTTGTGTCTTGAAGGTCACTTGTATAGTAATCAAAATATAAGGAAAAAGTGTCTGAATCAAGTTTGGGGATAGTTGAGAACTGGTTTAACTCAGAGTATGCTGTGAAAATAGGAAAGGATGAGTGGGATGTTAAGAAGGTGAGGGGAGAGATGGGACTATTTAAGATTTTAAGTGAAAGACAAATTTGAATTTTCACATGATTTGTTTGGTGTATTTGAGATTGGACTGGTGCACGAAGAATATCTACTAAATGAGGAAGGCCACAACGTAAACCCATTCGGACCCTCAAAGCCCACAAGCCCAAGCCACAAAACAAAACCCTAGCACATAACTTTATATTTCCAAGTCCCAACACAATCTCATGTAGGAGTAGTTGTTTGTCCATTTTTTTTGTTGGAATCAGTCCTGAAATGATGAATCATCAAAGCCATTGGTAGTGTCTGCATATTTCTGGTTGATTTCATTTAATAATAGTTTTTGGGTTTTGAATTTCTTGTCTGATTGCTCGGGTGTGAGTGTAGGTTCGTGCTGTTCTGGAGAGAGCTAGAGGAGGAGTTGAGAAGGCTTTGCTTGGCATTTGAGCAACAGGTTTAGTTTTTACCGTTCTAAGCATAAGAATATTTGGGTCATGTAGTGAATTAGTTGAATATTTTAATGTTTGTTGGATGTTTCTTAATTTACTAACTAATGGAAACAAAATTGGAACTCATTGAGCTGGAAGGAAATTGATTGGCTTAAGTATAGCTACTTTTTTCTTAGTTAAAACTACTCTATTGCTTGCTATATTGATTTAGTTTTTTGCTTAGTTGAGAGTTGTTAGGTTATATAGTATTAATTAACATGTGCATCAATCATGAGAGGCATGGATACATAGCAAGGAAGTCTATCTTTTTTTCCGACCTTTCTTATCCCCAGAGATATTTCATAAGTATAGAATAAGTGAATAATATGTCATATATTGGGAATACAGTGTGATGAGTTTTATAGCATATTGAAATATCAATTATGTATTGTACAAATAATTTTTCATATATTGGGGGTTTTACTTGTATTCTTACCATATATCATCATCATTTATATCATCCTCTCTGCTGTTAAGTTTTTACTTCTCTATAATTATCACATCATTATAAATTATCCTTGAAACCATATCTATTTATTCAGAAAGCAGAGAAATTAGAAAGCCGAAGCTTAATTGAACAAGGTCAATGTTGCACTATATTTAATTTCCCCTAATTAACAATGTCTAATTAATAAACTATGAATAACATAGCAGCTACACGTACAAGTTAATCCTAACCTTTAGTCTATATATAGGAACCTTTTTAATTATTTAGCTAAGCGATGCTAAGAAATATAAAACTAATCCGCAGGATATGTGGGTTAAGATAAAAACAAATTAACTAATAACCTATAAGTCTCTATTATATATAGTGGAGCAATAGCAATAACTATGGATTCTAGATTGCACCAAAGATGTAAGCATATACCTAAGCATATCACAGTTAGGGTAAACAAGATATATTTGATAATGGTTTTTAAGGTAAACAAGATAATGATTTAAGTACTAGTTCAAGAAATAATTTTTTATTTTATTTACTTTAGGTTTATAAGCAAGTGTGCTTGGGGATATTATTGTTCTAGCTTTGGCCTCTAGGCCTAGCTCTATTGTTTGGGCTGTATGTACCCTTTTTCCTGTAAACCTTAATGCAAAGTTGCAATATCAATATACACCTAAATGCACTATCAAGCATCTGAAATAGCTAGGATAAGATTATTCCAGTTTAATTAATTATTTTAAATTTCAGTCTTGAATACATAATTGAGTGAATGATCATAAGGAAAAAAAATACTCTCCATAATAATTCTATTGACTTTGAGCTGATGAGATGAGAAGATGATGGATGGTTTGATGTTATGAACAATATTGCTCACATTTTTCATTTTTCTATATTTCTCCTTTGATCCACCCCTTCTGGTCATTTATTTGTGTTCTTGAAGCTCAATAACTTACTGCATAAATAATTAGAGGGTGATTTGGAATGTTGTACTTTGGTCCGTATATGATTGCTTTTGGAATGAAATTTTTTCAGAAATGGTTGGTGTGACTTAGTTATATATAGTGATGGATTTGAGGTTAGCTCATGTCATATAGGTTTGGTGCTAGAATGAGAAAAGGTACCCCCCCCCCCCAAATCTGAAATTGGTGTATGAGTTAGAATATAATTATGAGTTGGATAGGAAGTGTGTTTTTTATTTTGTAGATAGCTAGATTAGAGTATAATTGTGTTCGCTTATCCAAAATAGTTTGTGTAGCAAGGATAATTAGGGTACCCCATGCACTAAGATACTTTGTGATAACATGTTATTAAATACTTTAAAACAAATTAATTAAACGTAAAGGATATCATAAACATATATACAATTGACAGTCAGTGTCCGTGTTTGTGAAGTCAAGTAGCAGCTTAGTATATTATTCAGTAGTTCCAAGTAGAATGTTTTTTTTACATATGAGGGATGACTCCATTGAATGTATGTTGTTAAACCCATATCTTGCATATGCTTGGCTATATTTAGGAAATTGCATTTGGAAAAAAGGACATCTAACAGCAGCAAAGAAGTGCCTCAGTCTTGCATTAGACAAGGTTAGCATAAAGAGTAAATTTCATACTAAATTATCCCTTTTAGAATACTTCAGGGCTGTGTTTGATTTTTTGTTTTTTGTTTTTGTGTCGTTGTTATACCATGCTTGGTGGTAGCATATAAATTTAGTATATGAACAAAGTAATTATTTGTAAGACGATTATAGCAACAACCGCCTTAGAAAATCTTACAAACAAATGACATACTAAGACAGTTACAGCAAAAACCGTCTTAGTATGTCTCACTTTCAAAGACGGTTTTAGCAACAACCGCTTTAGAAAGTCTTACAAACAAATGACATACTATGATGGTTACAAACCGTCTTAATATGTCTTACTTTCTAAGATGGTTTTAGCAACAATTGCCTTAGAAAGTCTTACAAACAAATGACATATTAAGACGGTTACAGCAAAAACCGTCTTAGTATGTCTTACTTTCTAAGACGATTTTGGTAACAACCGTCGTAGAAAGTTTGTTTATTATAACGGTTAACAACCGATAACCGCCTTTAATAAATAATACATTCTAAGACGGTTATCTCTAGAATCGTCTTAGAAACACCAATCTTTAAAGACTGTTTCAAAATCGTCATTGTAGATGTTGGCACATTTTATGACATTGCGTGTTATGACGATTCAAAACCGTCGTAAAATGACCTGCAGAATCGACTTAAAAAGCTTTGTTTGTAATAGTGGATGAAAGTTTGTTACTTTCTCATTTTATCTTTTATTTTAGTCTTCTGAGTTTAAAAAGTTAAACTTTAATATTTTAAAGAGTCATTTATTAGTTAGAGTTACTTTGTCTCTAGAATTGATTTTTGTGTGTATGATGTGTAAGTGTGTTTAGATTGCAATTTAATTTGAAACTTATTAAACTGGAAAATACACATTCTAATGCGAATTTGGTTTCTTTGTTATCTTTTTCTGTGCTATCCTAGTACTTCTTTTAAAATTATACAGTTTTCATAATTTTTAAAATTAAATGTCACCATTAAATATTAACGCAATTGTTATGTATTAATATTTTAATGGAGTAACACAGGAACAACATAAAAAAGAACAGCAAAGAAGTCAAATCTGTATAATGACTAGTTAGGATGCATTAAAGTAGGGTTTAGGGCAATGCAACTCAAGATTGTTATACATCGGTCATATATGTATTCCATAGTTACAAAATTCTTCGGCCGTCAACTATCAAAGTCTTCACCACTAATATAATGCATAACTTAACTCCTTTTTATGCACAAGATGAAATGAAATATTTTTATTTCATAATTCTTACATTAAAATGGACCAAAATATATTAATCTTAAGAATTATTTTGAAAATTAGACTAGACCGGTTGGTTCAACAAATCTTATCGAAAACTAGCCTGTTGACTGATCCATTCACTAAAGAAAACTTATTATTTTCATAATCGATGAGAACCAATGAAATCATTCAAAAATCAATATATAAACTTATTATAACCAGTATTTTAAAAAAATATTTTTATTTAATAAAATTTAATCAAAAATATTTTTAAGATAAATAAAAAGATATTAATAAGGCTTACAAATTGGTATCAACTATTATTATTTAAAAAAATATATATAATTTAAGCATTTACATTCATTTATATTTTTATATCTTAATTTCTTATAATTTTATAGAATTATATTAATTTTCATTTTTTCAATTCTATATGGTATTGTTAATGACATTGTTGTATTTTATTATAATATAAATATTATGATATATTTGATTTAGATTTTTATGTTTACCTTAAATGTTAAATATTCTAACGTGTGCAAAAGTTCACGCTAGAAGTAGTCAACGGATAAATATGTCATTTGAAAGTAAAATATATACATTTTAAAAATGTAAATAACTGAAAAGTAAAAATTCATAGACAATCAATGTGTCACGAAAGGGTAAAATAAATTGCAAAACTATAAATAACTGAAAAGATAGTAGTGGATCGATATGTCACTAGAAAGTAAAATAAATTGTAGAAATATAATAATAGAAAAGTAAATGTTACTGGCATAAATATATGAAAATTAGTAAAATGATTACTTTAAATTTTTAATTGTTTATGTTTGAAATTTTTATTATTTGGTGATAGAAAAACAAAGGAGTAAAATGGTACAATATAGAGTTAGGGTCACCCTATGACTCAAAACAATTATATGTGATAGCATTACTAATACCAATAGCAGCAATAGTAGACCAAGGAGGATTAGTAAAAGGCCCACGTACCTACAAGAGTATGTATGAGCTTATGTACGAGCATAATACTCGAAGGAAGCTTGACAGTAGCAGGAATCATCAGGGTAGTTAGTAATAATCTGTATTGTTGTTCAAAGAGAATGAATAGAATCAGCTTGGAAATTCAATTGTATAAATACTGCAACAAATTAATAAAACAGCAGATGAACTTAGTTGAGTTTTAGTTTCTTATCTTAGCTTCTCCCGATACTCAGTCCTCTATCAACTGGTCCGACCTGACCACCGTAACTACTTGCCCAACCACCGTAACTACTTTCCCCAACCACCGTAACGACCTTCCTCAACCACCGTAACCACCTCGATATGCCTGAGCACCATACAAGACAAGTAACCACAGAAAAGCTCGAGGAGGCTATTAGAAACCTCAACAACACAAACCTCGACAATAAGGTGGAATCAATTCATTCTCTACTCACGGCCAAGTTCAACTCTCTCGCCGAACGTTTTGCCGCCATGGCTATTCCCCCACATTCCCCGGCATCACCTTCCATGCATCCTTCCCCTACACCCCTTCACCGCCATCATATGAAACTTGACGTGTCGCGGTTCGACGGTCACGATGCGCTGGGCTGGATATTCAAAATATCTCAATTTTTCGACTACCAGGGGATTCCGGACCCGGAGCGTCTCACGGTGGCGGCCTTCTACATGGATGGACCAGCGCTGTCCTGGTACCAATGGATGGCTCGCAACGGTTTCTTTCCCTCATGGCCGGCGATGTTGCAGGCCCTGGAGTCACGATTTGCGCCTTCGTATTACGACGATCCCCAAGGAGCCCTGTTCAAGCTCCAGCAAACAGGCACGGTGAGTGAGTATCTCACCGATTTCGAGCGCCTCGCGAACAGGACCATTGGTCTTCCACCTTCTTGTTTACTCAATTGCTTCGTCTCCGGCTTGACACCGGAGCTTCGCCGGGAAGTGCAGGCTCTACGCCCTCTCTCCCTTCCTCAGGCGACCGAGCTCATGCGGTTATAGGAAGACAAACTTCTGGATCACCGCCGCGGTCTTCGTGCACCCTCGTACAACCCTAGCCCTAATCCCTTGTCCAAAACCCCTCCACCTCCTGCCAAGGTTCCAATTAAATGCCTCACGCTGGAAGAAATGGCCACCCGCCGCGAGCAGGGGCTCTGCTACCAGTGTGACGAGAAGTGGTCACACGGCCATCGATGCAAATCGTGCCTCCATATTCTCATCGCCGATGAGGAACCCGAACCCTCCATAGGTCCGATAACACCTGCATTTCCTTCTGGAATGGAAGCGGATTCCACTCTCACCCCATACATCAGTCTCAATGCCATGGAAGGCACCCCGACGCCGCAAACTTTTCGACTTCTGGGTTCCCTACAACGTCACCAGGTGGTCATACTCGTGGATGGAGGAAGTACACACAACTTCATCCAATCCAGAGTTGCCAAGTTTCTGGACCTGCCGTCAACCCAGACACCACCATTGTAGGTCATGGTGGGCAACGGCCACACCCTTGCCTGTGATACTTTATCACAGCAAGTCCCGGTTTGGATTCAGGGACACGAGTTCACCCTCGATTTACATCATCTCCCTCTTTGCAGGGCGGACCTTGTATTGGGCGTCCAATGGTTAAAGCTTCTCGGCCCAATTACAACCAACTATCAGACGCTGACCATGTCTTTTACACATTTGGGCCAATCTATAACTCTTAACGCTGATGCACCCCCCACCCCATCAACAGCTTCAGCCCATCAGTTCAAAAGACTCACCTAGACCCAGAGTGTATCGGCCCTCTTCCTTCTCACCACCATTCCACTCCCGTCCTCACCACCTTCTTCGTCTTCCCCGACTCCCCTTCCCTCCGTGATCACCTCTGTGTTGGACAATTATGCTCACATCTTCGCGGAACCCACCCAACTCCCTCCACCCAAAAACATTCAACACCACATTCACCTCTTACCACAAGCCACCCCAGTCAACGTTAGACCCTATAGGTACCCCCATTTCCAGAAAACGGAGATTGTGAGACAAATTACGGCCATGCTTGAGGCTAACCTCATACAACCCAGCCACAACCCTTTTTCTTCCCCCATTCTTCTCGTCAAGAAGAAAGATGGCTCCTGGCGATGCTGCGTGGACTACCGTGCCTTGAACGCCGTTACGGTCAAAGACCGATTCCCTATGCCGACAATAGACGAACTTTTGGATGATCTAGGCCAGGCGTCTTGCTTCTCTAAGCTCGACCTGCGTCAGGGATTTCACCAAATCCGCATGGCAGACGACGATATCCATAAAATGGCCTTCCGCACTCACCTAGGCCATTATGAGTTCAGAGTCATGCCATTTGGACTCAGTAACGTGCCGTCGACGTTCCAATCGGCCATGAACGATACCCTCAGGCCTTTCCTCAGAAAGTATGTCGCGGTGTTCTTCGACGACATATTGGTTTATAGTTCCAATCTGGACACCCATGTAGCTCACTTGGACTCCGTTTTGGCCACGCTATCAGAAAAACAATTTCTGCTCCGGCAATCAAAGTGTCTTTTCACGCAGTCCCAGCTTAACTACTTGGGCCACATTATATCAGCCCAATGTGTTGCCCCTGACCCTGAGAAGATTTCCGCCATGCTTGCGTGGCCTGTTCTTGCTTCTCTGACGGCACTTTGTGGCTTTCTGGGCTTAACCGGCTTCTATAGGAAGTTTATTAAGGGCTACGCGGCGATTGCCTTGCCCCTTACTTCCCTCTTACGCTAGGACAAGTTCTGTTGGTCCCCCGAGGCCCATTCGGCTTTTTCGGCCCTTCAACAGGCCATGACCATTGCCCCTGTTCTTTCCAATCCAAATTTTTCGCTGCCATTCACCATAGAAACCGATGCGTCGGCCACGGCAATGGGCGCGATGCTGCTCCAAGAGGACCATCCCATCGCTTTCTATAGTAAGGTTCTGTGCCCTCGCTTGCAGAAGGCCTCTACTTATATACGAGAGCTACACGCGATTACTTCGTCGGTCAGGAAATGGAGACATTACCTTCTCGGTGCCACCTTCACCATTCTCACGGACCATCGCAGTTTGAAGGACTTAATGACTCAAATCATTCAGACACCGGAGCAACAATTATATCTGACGAAGCTGTTGGGATACGACTACACCATTAGGTACAAACCAGGGGCATCTAACATGGTGACGGACGCCTTATCACGCATCAATCCCCCGGACACCACGTGTCTAGCTTTGACGATGCCACATCCCCTCTTTCTTTCCCAATTGAGGCAAACCTTACTACAGGATCCCCGATACATCGCCCTTCTGCAAGATATCCAGGCTACACCGGCGAACCATCCGGAGCTCTCCATCCACCACGATCTCATTCTCCGGAAGAACCGAATTTGGCTTCCCTTCCCCTGCGACATCACACGGACATTATTGGAGGAGTTTCACGCCTCCCCAGTTGGGGGTCACTCCGGTACGACCAAGACACTTCATCGTCTTCAACAAAATTTCGATTGGCCCACTATCCGGGCTGATGTTCGTCAATTCGTAGCCCAATGTTCAGTTTGCCAGCAGACGAAGTACGACACCCGCAAGCCAGCGGGGTTGCTCCAACCACTACCCATCCCGGCTACCATTTGGGAAGATCTGGCTTTGGATTTTATCACAGGTATTCCTCCATCGCAGGGATTCACGGTCATTATGGTCGTTATTGACCGATTTTCCAAAGCCGCTCATTTCGCTGCCCTTCCCCCACACCACTCTGCCTATAAGGTGGCCGTCGTGTTCCTTGACTCAGACTGCAAATTGCACGGGTTTCCCTGTAGTCTGGTATCAGACCGTGATCCTATTTTCATAAGTCATTTCTGGCGGGACCTGTTCAAACTCAGCGGCACCAAGCTCAGAATGAGCACCGCCTACCACCCGCAAACCGACGAGCAGACGGAGGTCCTCAATCAGACCTTGGAGCAGTACCTCCGCGCCTTCGTCCATCACCAACCTTCTCGGTGGTTTCGTTTTCTGTCCCTGGCCGAATGGTCTTATAACACCGCCATTCATTCCGGGACCGGCCTCTCCCCTTTTGAAGTGGTTTATGGCCGCCCTCCACCAACCGTGGTTCAATATTTGCAGGGCTCGTCCGCCATTGACGTCGTTGACCAACTATTGACTTCTCGCCAGGACATGCATGCCCACCTGCAACGTCGTCTCCGTAAGGTTCAGGAGTCGATGAAAGCTTCCGCCGATAAGCATCGCCGTGATTTCTCGATGGCCATGGGAGACTGGGTCTACGTTCGTCTTCGCCCTTACCGTCAGACCTCGTTAGCTCCGTCCTACCACAAGCTGGCCAAAAGGTATTATGGACCCTTCGAGGTCGTGGAGCGCATCGGCGCCGTGGCCTACAAGTTGCTATTGCCGGCATCTTCACGTATCCACCCAGTATTTCACATATCCCTCCTGAAACCACACAAGGGTCCCTTGCCGACAGCTCCGGCGACGCTTCCTATTGCGTCCCTCGACCATCACCCTCTCCCTACTCCCTCACACATACTTGATTGGAAATTGGACCATTCCGTCGACCCTCCCGTGCCCTTGGTGCTAGTCCAATGGGAAGACATGCCTCCCGAAGAGTCCACCTGGGAACGCTGGGAGGAGCTCCGCCAAGCTCACAACCTTGAGGACAAGGTTGTTTTCGGGGATGGGTGTATTGATAGCATTACTGATACCAATAGCAGCAATAGTAGACCAAGGAGGATTAGTAAAAGGCCCACGTACCTACAAGAGTATGTATGAGCTTATGTACGAGCATAATACTCGAAGGAAGCTTGACAGTAACAGGAATCATCAGGGTAGTTAGTAATAATCTGTATTGTTGTTCAAAGAGAAAGAATAGAATCAGCTTGGAAATTCAATTGTATAAATACTGCAACAAATTAATAAAACAGCAGATGAACTTAGTTGAGTTTTAGTTTCTATCTTATCTCTCTTACCTTACGTGTTAAAAAATATTGCAGAAGTAAGCTTATTTTAGTTTTTGATCGGGTAAGTTTGCTAAAAAGTAACTTTAAGATAATGAATTTTGTTTGGATAAAAACAATCAAGTTTTACATTAATAAAAAAAACTTTAAAAAAAAAAGGTATGAAGTTGCTGGGAAATTTCGAGGTAATTTGGAGAAAACGTTTTTTAGGAGGGAAAAATTAGTAGAAATAATCATAAACTTTGCGGAAACAACTTTTTTTTTTTTCACCAAAGAACTTTTTAGCAAATTTCAACAGATGTCTGAAACACACTAATTATTGTTCAAATAATTTATTTTATAAAAACAACTTAACTGGAGAAAAATAAGTTGTTCAAACAAAGCTTGTAGTGTCAAATGTAAGAAAACTCAAACTTTTACTTAATTAGCTATTTATTAACAGTTTTGGTGGAGAGATTATTTTAGGAGATTAGTAGCTATTTATTAACAGTAAAAAGAGTGGTCCAGTCGCAGGACACTCTTTCATAAATAAAAAGGATAAAAAGTCTAAAATTAATTAACCTTTATTATTTTATTGAATTTAACCCAGTTACCTAAGTTAATGTCCTTTTTGGATAAGACAAGTTGATGACTTTATCTATTAATTACGAATTGTTTACATTGATTGATCAAAGGATGACTAAGCCTAACTCATTAAATAGAAAAATGTTGTTAAATCTTGATTTTATCTTTTACCATTATACTGTTGACTAGTCTTTGCTCCTCTTTTTACGTTGAAAGCTAATTCCAGGCCATTTGGCTTGTGTCGATAGTGTGATCTCTAGACTTAGAAAAATCAACTTAGTTTATTCAGATCATAGGGGCATTAGGTTAGACTTAAGTAGGCTAACTTCTAGTAGTTAAGAATTTAGCTGCATGTAGACTTTTATGAAATCAACCTTCATTTATATAGGATTTAGTTAATATGTGCATGCATGAACAAAAAATTGTTGACACCAGTATTTGGTATTTAGGTCCTTTAGTAAATGTTAGGGATTCAATTTTTAGCTTGGACATAGAATAATAATTAGAGGTCTATTTTATCCAAAAAAAAAAAAAAAAAAACCAGTCAACTCAGTGAAAGGAGGTCTATTTTATCCAAAAAAAAAAATGAGTCAACTCAGGGAAAGGAGGATTACACCTTCTGATGATATTAAAAAAAATGTGTATGCATGTAATGTTAAAGAGTTATTAAATTCATTAATTTATTTATTTTATTATTTTGTCTTAATCATCATAACTATATATTTTCATCTCTTTTACTTTCTAAAAAAAATTAATTTATATCTTTTATTTTCTCTTTTCTCCCAATTATTATTGACTCATTGGCAAGCGTATCAAGTTTTACAAATAGTATTAAAATGGTAAAATCGAGCATCGATTTTACAGGAATTTTATTGTACTCAGGTTATATATATCTAATGTTTAAGTAATTAGTGACTCAAATCAGATCTTATTCATTGATTAAATACAAGTATAAACTAAAGTGAATTAACTAAAAAGCAAGGAACGTGAAATGTTAAGAAAACAAACACTCAAAGTTGTGAGATGGTGTTGTGATAAGTTAAGGAACGTGTTAAGGGGCTTCGCATACTAGAACTACTCTTGATGTAATCGTAATAGATTTTTCTCTTTTTAACATGAATATGATTATTGCCTGTATCTTATAACATACTCAAACCATGATCCCTCAAGTAAAAGAGCCTAAATCACCTAATATCGTTCCTAATTCCTTAAGAGTTACATTAAATAATTTGCATTACGAGCAGAGATGCATGAATAGGCTAGAAAATACCACTTTATCCCTAGACATGGATTACCTAGATATTTTTTTCAAGTTCTTAGCATGTAAACATTTTCCAATGCCTAAAGTCTAAAACAGTTCATGAAAATGTATGATCAAACCAAAGACATGTGAATGAGCATAGAGAAGAACAGTAATATGAACACCATATTAATAGATAGTTTAGAATCATTAAATCAAAGAGAGTTTGGTTTGTAGAACTCCCAACAACGGGTGATTTTAGTCTCTTATTGTCATGAAAAAGACTTACAAATATAACAGTGGGATGAAAGGGAAGAAAATGGAAGAGAAATGGAGTGAAACAGATATGCCAAGGCTCTAGAAATGGATTCCCTTCAACAATGGTTTCCTTTGCTTTCTCTACTTCCTTGTTTCTCTGCTTCTGCTATCTTTATGTTAGACTAAACCTTTTAACTTGTAATGTTACAAACTACAAAAGAAACACAGGTCATTAACAAAATGTGGAAAATAAAAATCAAATCATACATCCAGCCATTGTCATGAAAGAGTTGCTTTGTTTTGGTTTTTCCAAGCTCTCTCTCTCTTTCTCTCTCTAGATGGTGTATCAGATGAATTGGAAGAGATGAGCTCAGGGACCAAATCCATGTGCTATATATAGGCATTCTACCATCAAGAATGCATTTAGTGGCCATTACCACTCATTATTGGTCATTACAACCCATTAATGGTCATTACCACCCATTAACAGTCATTCAATTCACTACTAAAAAAACAGCTTTCTACATCGCCCAATTAACATCGGTTATAGCTAAAACCAATGTTAACGAAAGTGCGGTGACATTTTTGTAAATAAGTAGACTTAGTTAACATCGGTTTTGTAAATCCATTTTTGTAGATAAGTAGACTTAGGTATGTCTCTGTTGTATGTTAATGATGAAAATCCATTGTTCAATGGTCTGTCTCTATTGTGATGTTTCGAAACCCTAGTTAGGCACAAAGGGTTAATCGTAACTGAATGTGTAGTGATTTAGGACCATATGTAACTACCTTAAGCAGTTATTGCAGAATAAATTATGGAGTAACAGCACGGGGGTTAGGCAGTTTTTAGTGGGTTTTTAGGAAGGGAGACATGAGGCTGTCAAATTTACATAGAGGGTTTCAGGGACAAAGCTTTGATTTACACAGAGGGTTTCAGGGACAAAGCTTTGATTTGCATATTGAATTTCATCCAAATTTTTGACAAGTCATTGTTACTTCCATGAATATTGATATTGTATCATGCTTAATTATATGCATTTGCTTATTCTGATCATTGTGTGTTGTGTGATTATTTCTTCCATGCAGGTACATGATTCCTATTTGTTGTGAGAGTGAAATGATAGGCAGCAGCACCAACTGAGGTGAGTTTATATTTCCTTTTTTTTGTCTTTATCTTTGTTAGTTTGTTATATAGTTTTTATTTTATATGTTTGAGTTTTAAATGTGTAAAAAATAGAAATAGAAAGGTCTGGTGATTTCTTAGGAATTCCTTGCTGTTTCATGGCATTCCTTTTGAACCTCAAAAGGTGCTTATGATGGCCTTTGGTTAAATTTCTGATTATATGTATTGGGGTCCTTGTGCTGGGTTATTGTTGGGTTTGTTTTGCTTTTTGGAAGGTGGCACTTTTGTGTCTTGTATCTTTTATTTTCAGTACCTGTGGTACTGTTCTGTTTAATTTTTTTTTTTGAACTGCAAAGATAATTTATATTGATAATTAGAAGTACCAGTGGTACTACAGATTACAAAGAGACATTTTTTTTTTGCACAGCAAAAATCAATATATTATATATGAAATTCAGTACTAGGTGTACTGAAGATACAAAGTTAAAAAGCAAGACAATTACAGTCTGCATCCCATTAGGAGAGACCGAATATAGCCCACAAAAATACAAACCCATCCCTTCTAAGAAAGAACATCCTTTAGATTGGTTGACCAAAAATTAAAGTGCATTTGGAAGTCCTTCTCCACACATTTTATGCAGGACCAGGTGTGGAACAAGGCATCATCCATGACCTTTTCAGGAGTGAACGGCTGGTTCTTGAATATCTTGGCATTTCTATGGTACCAAATGGAGAAGGACAGGGCTAGCCACAAAAATTCCCATCTTTTGTTGGTACTATCTTTGCTATTCCACTGGGTGAATTGTAAAAAATGATTCTTTGGATCTATGGAATAGGAACCCACTCTATTAACCCATCTCATTGTCTCCCACCAAAGACTCCTAGTCTTTTCACAGTTGAACATAAGATGATAAATCGATTCTTCTTCATGGTCACATAAAGGACAACTATAAGAAGGCAGTGTGTCCTGTGTCTTTCTAAGATTGTCCCTAGTAGGAAGTCTATTCTTGAAAAGTCTCCAAGAAAAAGCACTCACTTTTGGGGGAATTTTCAATTTCCACATAATGTTAAGAACATTGTCTTCACTATCACTATGGTGAGCCTCCTGCAGCACTTTGTAGGCAGAATTTGTTGAAAAAACTCCATTAGTGTCTAGCTTCCACCAAAGGAAATCTCTGCTGGATTGGTGAATGTGAACAGAATCGATCTCAACTAGGAAATCAGCTGCCAATTGAATTTCATGATAAAAAAAATTCCTTTTCCATGATAACTTCCATTCCCACCTACCCTCCACAAAATCTCCCATAGAATTGATTGATGAATTCTGCTGTTTACTTATTAAATATAACTGGGGATATTTTCCTTGGAGAGTACAGTTGTCCTCCATCCATTTATGCTTCCATAAATTGATGCTGGACCCCCTTCCCACTCTCCATTTTAAATTATCAGTTAAGCATTCATTGTGATGCTGCTGGAAGATACTCTTCAAATCCTGCCACCATTGGGAAGTGAAATTCCTCCTTCCACCACAAATCAACTCCTTCCACCCACCATACTTAGAGATTAAAATTCTAGACCAAGGCTGGTCTTGATTGTTAGCCAGTTGCCACCCCCATTTGCCAAGTAAAGCCGCATTAAATAAAGATAAGTCTTTAATCCCTAGACCCCCTTTGTTCTTAGGAAGACAAACTTTGTCCTACTTCACCCAAGGAATCTTGCTGGCCTCTTGGTGACTTCCCCATAGAAAATTTCTCTGGATGGAGACAATTTTTTGCACCACTTTTTTGGGGATCCTAAAGAAGGATAGAAGGTAGATAGGTAAGGCTGAGAGGACAGAATTAATAAGAGTGATTCTGCCCCCCATTGATAGAGTTCTTTGCTTCCATTTTGCAAGTTTGACTTCAAACTTCCTTACAATAGGCTGCCACACGATCCAACTCTTAGAGGACACCCCAACTGGAATTCCAAGATAAGTAAAAGGAAATTCCAAAGTACTGCAATTAAGGAATTAGGCAGCTTCCCTGCACCAACTTGCTGATTTACCCAAACAACCAAAGTGGCTTTTAGAGTAGTTTATCTTGAGACCAGATGCTTCCTCAAAGCACCTCAGAACACATTTTAAGGTTCTCACATTTTGCTTAGTAGCATCTCCAAAAAACAAAGTATCATCAGCATATTGGAGGATGTTCACCTCTTCTTTTAAAGATCCCACTAGGTAGCTTCTGAACAGGTTCTTGGACATAGCTGACCTCATCAAGCCTGTGAGACCTTCCGCTACAATGTTGAAGAGAAAAGGTGCAAGGGGATCACCTTGCCTTAGACCTCTCTTAGGACTAAACTCCTTAGATGGACTCCCATTAATTAAAATGGATATAATTGCAGTATTTAGACAACCATTTATCCATTTCCTCCAGCTTTCACAAAATCCCATCCTTTTAAGCATGTAGTCAAGAAAACCCCAAGAAACCGAGTCATATGCCTTTTCAAAGTCGGCTTTGAAGACCATGCAAGGTTTACTTCTAGATTTGGCCTCAGCTATAGTCTCATTGGCAATTAAAACACCATGAAGAATGTGTTTCCCCTTCATAAAAGCCGTCTGCCTTTCATCTATAAGGTGAGGTAATACAGCAGCCAGCCTCTTGGCCAAAACTCTTACCACAATTTTATAGACACACCCTATAAGGGAGATGGGTCTATAATCATTGAAAGATTGAGGGTCATTAATCTTTGGAATGAGGGCTATAAAGGAAGCATTAGAAATAGAATTCATCCATGAATCTCATGATGTCTGGTTTCAAAATCTTCCAAAAGTGTTTAATAAAATTAAAATTGAAGCCATCCGGGCCAGGGCTTTTGTCCCCCCCACAATCCCAAACTGCAGATTTGATCTCCAATTCATTAAATCTGGACACAAGGCTTTCTTTGTCTCTTAGATCCAGAGAGGAGAAGTAAACACCATCCAGTGTTGGCCTGTTAGAACAATCCTCCAAAAATCTGTCTTTGAAATAAAGGACAGCTGCATTTTTAACCCTGCAAGGTTCATGAATCCACACACCATCCATGAAAATACCTGGAATAGCATTTTTTCTTCTTCTATGATTGATCAATCTGTGAAAATAAGGAGAGTTGTTGTCCCCTTCTTTTAGCCACTTAATTCTAGCCTTTTGTCTCAACATAGATTCATATGCATAAGCTGCCTCCCACAATTGAACTTGAAGATATTTCTTAAGAGTGACTTCCACTTGGGATAGAGGTCTGTCATTTAGAACATTCTCCAAAGCATTTAGCTCCTTTTTAATCATAGTAACTTTTCTAGCATTAGCTTCACCATTTGTTAAGCTCCACTGCTTTATGCACTGTTTGAGGAGTTTTATTTTATGGTTCAAAACATATCCTCCCCATCCTGGAGGATGATAATTGCCCCACTGCTGCTGAACAGGCAGGTTGCAGTTTTATTTTATGGTTCAGAACATTTCAAACTTTACAGTGACTGGGTAATAAGGTTAATGGGTGGACAGGCAGGTTGCAGTTTTACTAATTCTGTTGCTATCCATGTGGTGGTATTAAGATGGCCACTGTTATTGTCTATAATTGAAATATAGTGTAATTGTTTTTTTTTTCTTCTTAAAATTTGAACCGACGCTATCATTCTTTGAATGCCATCATCTACCTTTAATGATTCACATCTAAATTGGTCCCTGTTTAATTAAATTAATTAGTTATTGCTTTAGTTTGACTGGATAGAAGTATGATATGTATTCTTAAAAAATTGTCAATGAGCTGTTTGATAGAATGACTGAAAAAGGCTTTAAATACACTCTCAGTATAATGTCTTTTGAGATTCAATTTATCACCATGAAGTGAGAGTCATATTGTTGATAAAAGGCTTTAAATACACTGTGGCTAATTTCTGTATGGTTTTTTTAGGGCTATCATTTACTACTACTAATTGGCGTTGCTGCGGAAGCGCTTTGATTATATCTTTGAAGCCTCAAAGTCAGGTATTTATATCTTTGATTCGAAAACTAATTTGAAATTGTTGTTGTATGCAAACCTGGTATATTTGTAACTTATGCTATGCCTGTCTACATGACCTTTGTTTCATTGGACTGATATCTTTGAAGTATTTACTGTGATTTAAACTCTCAGAACTTGTTCATTGTTAGTGTTGAAAGTTTTTGTAATTTTATCTGCTGCCCTTCTCTATATATATGTTGTGACTGCCACTGCCTTTCTCTCTCTCTTGTATTATCTTTTTTTTTTTATCAGCAAAATTATAATTTGTATTAATAACTGTGAGTACCAGAGGTACTAAATATACAAGGTAGAAACCAGCAGACTAGCAGAAGCATAGGTCCTACGAATCAGGTGCCAATCTAAATAGAATACAATAACCCTGCACTGTTACCCTAATCAAAAAATGTTGTTGATAAATTACTAGACCAATAGTTGTAGGGCTGGGCAAAGCCTTTCTCCAGCTGTCTTGTCCGCAAATTCCCTTTTTTTTTGCTCAGCAAAATTAGATATTATATATATTGAAAACTACCAGTGGTACTATGATTACATTTGTAGATATAAATGTGCATTTGGTTGTTGTTTTATAACAGAACCACTTACAACAAGCTAATTGATACATAGATTCTGAATCCTCTACAGCCTATTTACTAAACACTTCCTTTAGGTTGGAGGACCACTGATTAAAATGTGTTCCAAAGTCTGTCTCCATATTTCTAAATGGGCAGGCTCCTCATCTACATCTCCACAAAATGGGCACTGTACCTCATTTAATTATCACAACCTGCCGCCTTCTAAGATTCATCCTAGTTGGAAGTCTGTCCCTAATTAGCCTCCAAGCAAAAACCAGTGATTTAATTGGTATTTTGAGCTTCCAAATTCTGATTAGCTCCCATCTGTGCTTCCCATATCAAGTCATATCCGCTTTTTGTTGAGTAGTATCCAGTTTGATCATGCTTCCAGTTGCACCTATCCTCCCTATTTGGCTGAATCTGCTGCTGTGATAGTTCTCCAAGGAAATTATCTGCCATTTGAATTTCACTATAAAAAAGAGTCGTCCTCCAAGATAGCTTCCACTCCCATCCGCCGTTGGTGTTATTCCCTATATTCATAATGATTTGTTTCTGTTGATCAGAAATTCGGTACAACCTTGGTTATTTGTCCATTAATGGTATAGCATTATGTGTCCAAGGGTCCTCCCAAAATCTTAACTTCTTCCCACCTCCCACCTTCCAATTTCTTTCCGTTTTGACTACCTGATTCTGCTGTTGCTGCTGACTTGATAGCAGGTCCCTCCACCAAATAGAGTCTTGGCTTCCTCTAATGCCTTCCTCCAATGCCCTCCAGCCTCCATACTTTGAGACTATGAACTCTGCAGATTATCAACCCCTTCCATTCGCTCCAAGAGTTCCAATATGCTTCCAGCTTTTATCTTAGCTCTATCAGTTCCATTTTCTGACAACTCCTGCAGTGCTGCTTCTGCACCATGTTCTTTCGCTAGTTTTAATAATGTTATACTTTTGCCTTCCAAAAAAAACTTATGACTAATCCTCTTTTCATTAATCCAATTTTGTATGTTATTGTATAAAAGATCATGGGTTCTCCACCTGCCTCCACTACTCCTCCTCCTCCTCCTCCTCCTTCTCCTCTTTCTCCTCCTCGTCCTCCTTCTACTTCAGACGCATCGGCTTCGACGTCTGCCATGAAGCGGACACGCAAAGCCTCACGCCTACGATCGTTGTCCACTAGACCACCTGGTGTTGAGAGACCAGTGGTGCATGTTGATCCTGCTATAGGGAAGGCCGACGGTCCCCACAAGAAGAAATTAAGAACATATTTGGGGATTGTGGCACGTGATAAGGTGGACATCACCTACGAGAACTGGAAGGAGGTCCCTACTGCTCAAAAGGACCTGATTTGGGAGGATATTCAGGTATTTCTCTTTTCTTATTTGATTATGTGTAATTAATAGCCAAAAAATTTCATTATTGTAACAAATAAACTTTGTTTCATGTTGTCAGGCGGAATTTGATATCCCAGAGGCTTCTGACAGTAGGACGAAAAGGAAGTTACTACAGACCGTGGGGGAGAGATGGAGGCAGTTTAAATCAGACCTCACGAGGAAATGGGCCCTTGCAGCCGATCAGGACGATGTCGAGGGCACTATCTGTGACAAATACGGCATCAACAAGGAAAAGTGGGCCCAATTTTGCTAGACTCGCAGAGACCCTTCTTGGGAGGTATGTTCCTTTGCCATTTAAGTTTTTTTTCATATTAAACATGATGTTGTTATACTTCATTCTACCCATTTCAAACATTATTGTTTAATTTTTCCAGGATGTGCGCATCAAGGCACATGCCATCCAGAAGTAGAATACTACCCCCCACGTTTTGTCTCGTGGGGGTTATGATTATTTGGAGCAGAAGCTCCTGGTTGAGAAGACCAAGAAGAAGATGCAGGAAGCTGCATAGTCAGGAAGCGTTGATGGCGTCGTCGACCCTCCATCCCCGGTCAGACGCCACGTGAAGTGGAAGATGGCCCGCACGAAGAAGACAGGGGAGATGACGACTGAGGCCGCAAAGGAAATCACTGAGAAGATTGTAAGTCATTTTCAACTAACCATTACAATTATGTTCGAATATTTTGAGAATACCATGTACCACTATGTGTTTTCTGTGCAGGATTCGTTTGAGGAGCAGACCACACAGGGATCGTTCGTCCCCCATGGACGTCAGGATGTTCTGGCCGCTGCTATTGGACGTCCAAAGCACCCTGGACGTGTCCGTGCTGCTGGAGCCGGTGTCACCATCAAGCAATACTTTGGATCGGCTCCACGGACGTCCCGCAGCGCTTCCTCCCTGCCTCCTGACGAATTACAGCAACTGACTCAGCAGATCAGGGACCAGCTAGAGGAGTTCATCACAGAGAAAGTGACGAGGCAGGTCATGGCATCCTTCAACCAGCTTCAGTCACAGATGCAATCTCAGGGACCTCCTGAGCCTTTGGTTGGTCCTGGTCCCTCCGGTCCTCGGGTGAGCACAAAGGGGAGTTGTGTTGATCCCTTAGGAAACGATCCTGAGACGGGTGACTCTAACAGGTGCGGCTTGTACATAGAAGCAGATCCTGCCCGCCTGGTTGCCGCGGGGAGAGTTTATGAGGGATCCACTCTTGTTCATAACACTCCTTTGTTGCCTGGCCAAGTAAAGGTGAGTGTGGACGAGGTTAAAGATGCACATGCTGCAGTTCCTATACCCACTGCTGAGGTTTCCTTAGTGGGGCAGGCACTTCACACCTTCCTTGCTTGGCCGACACATCTGATCAAGTCTTTATCAAACCAAGTACTTGTTGTCCTTACTATATGTTTCTTCTTTTTAAATTAATTCATTAAGTGTGCCTCAAATTTGGCTATTTAACTTTGTTTCATGAACAGGTAGCTGTGTGTCCGCCAAAACCACCTCCGAAGCCCGATCCGGAGGTCGATGATCCACTTTATCTGATGACATTGACCATCCCAGAGCTTTTCTTGAGGCCTTATCAGGTTAGATGGGATGCCACCGTGTTCGGGGTAGTTAATCCAGATTTCCCCCTGTACATAAAGCACGAAGACCTCTTCGAAATCGCACACGGTGGTCAATGTCTCAGCATATCAGTGTTACAGTTGTGGATTCTATAAGTCTTTATATAAAAGGCTTTTATTTACCTAAGTTATGGCTTTCAATTCATAAATATTTAACTTTGACTTAACATAAACAGGCATCTCACTGAAACATGTATGCGAGCGGGGAATTCTGATATCTATGGATTCCTCAAGCCTCAGTCCATTTAGAGGTCTGGGCAATCACAGTTTGAATCTGAAAGTTACATAAAGAGTTGGATGCACAGTTCACAACGCGATGTGTATCTTGGAGCCTACCTAAATGGGTAAGTTACAAAATAACAAAATTTAATTAATGTTTACTAATGTACTAACCCATTTTAGGTTCCACTGCAGCGGACATTGGCAGATGGTGGTCATCTTGCCCAAGGAACACTTAGTTGTTGGGTTTTGTTCATTGCATAACAGGCCAGACAACTACCTTAAGGAGATTAGTAATAGATTAGTGTTCTTTTCAATACATTTGCATTGTAATACCTCAACGTACAACAGCAGTTTTTAATTGTTACTCATATGGAACAGTGTTATCAAGGGTCTTGATGATGCTCCACAGCCTAAATCAAAGGCTCCTGCTAGGTGGATTGTCGTCAAGGTACGTCATTTACATAAAACTTCCACTTATATATATTTCTTTATGTGTTTGTACACTAGTTGTTTAATTAATATCCAAATTTCATTATGTATTTAGTGTAATAGACAAAAAGGAACTACTGAGTGCGGCTACTATGTCATGCACTGGATGTCCACCATCATTTTAGGAAGTTTTAGAAATAATTGGGAAGCGGTAAGTTTATTTCAAACAAAATCGATTTATTTATAATTTGTATTACATTATTAACTTAATATGATTTATTTAATCATGCAGTATTTTAACGACCCTAGACCATTGGAGCCTGAGAGATTAAAAGCATTGCGAATCCAGTGGGCACAGCTTTATCTCCGAGTTAGAGATCAGGCCTAGGATTTAGGGAAATTTTTTAACATTTTTTACATTTTCTATGTAACATGAACATTGAATTCATTTGTTGATTGTTCTTTATAATATATAAATCTGCTATTTGATGTTTATTATCATTAAAACTGCTTGAAAGCAGAATAAAATGTTTCTTTGATGTGAATTGGGCCTCCTGAAATTGCATTTGACAGGTACAATTTTGGGTTTACTGTAAAAACAGAAAGTGTATATAAAAAAAATATTTGAAAACAACATCGATTATTAACAAAAACCGATGTTAATATCATAACCAACATCGGTTATAATACAAAACCAATGTTAACGTTTGTATATTAACATCGGTTTTTGGGGAATAACCGATGTCGGCGTTTTTATTTTAACATCGGTTATCTGTAGATAACCGATGTCAACTAGTGTACATTAACATCGGTTAATTATAATTAACCGATGTGAATATTTGAATATTAACATCGGTTATTTATAATTAACCGATGTTATACATAAAGAACTACAACAAATAAGTGTATGCATCATCAACGTTGACATCGGTTTTCTAGAAAAACCGATGTTAAGGGTATATATTAACATCGGTTTTTCTCGAAAACCGATGCTAAACTAACATATTAACATCAGTTTTACTGGAAAACCGATGTCAATGTTCATCATGCGTACACTTTTTTTGCTGTTGTTCATTGTGTTCAACATCGGTTATTTAGAGAACCGATGTTGTCATATGTATGTTAACATCGGTTCTCCAAAACCGATGTTAACATTCATACATTCAACATCGTCACTTTCAACATCGGTTTTAAAATCGATGTAGAATGTTCTAAATAACCGATGTTGAAAGTGTATTTTCTAATAGTGATTTGGCTTCCAAAACTGAGGAGCATTTCATTTTTTCAAAATGTTAAGACCAAAAATTATTACACTTTCTTCATGGTTAAGTATTCTAAAAGTTTTTCTTCCTTTTAAATGTGGAAGCAATGCTTTCCAAGTTTATTTTGATGATGCCAAAGACTCAAGTCAAGAATCAAGAATCAAAGCTAGTTTCAAGAATCAAAGAGTCGTTCAATCAAAGCAAGTTTCAAGAATCAAGATTAAAGTGAAAATTCAAGAGAAGACTCAATTAAGATAAGTATTAAAAGAGTTTTTCAAAATATTGAATAGCACAATTTTTTTCAAAAGAATTTTTCAAAGAAAAATCTTTTACCAAGAGTTTTACTCTCTGGTAATCGATTACCAGAAGGCAGTAATCGATTACCAGTAGCTAACATTCTTTTCAAATTGATTTACAAAACTGTAATCGATTACCAATGTTTTAAAACGTTAGATTTCAAATTTCAAGAGTCACAACTTGTGATAAAACATTTTCAAATCATTTCAAACTTGTGTAATCGATTACAGAATACTTGTAATCGATTACCAGTGTTTCTAAATGTTTTGATTTTTAAAATTAAACATGAAGAGTCACATCTGTTGATGGTAATCGATTACCAGTGACTTATTTTGAAAATTAAATTACCAAAAGTCACAATTCTTAAAGTGAATAGTTTCTGAAGATTTTTCAAAAGTCACAACCTTTAAAGTGACTAGTTTTTCAAAAGAGTCACAACTTTTAAAATGACTAGTTTTTCAAAAGAGTCACAACTTTTAAAATGACTAGTTTTCAAAAGAGTCATTACTTTTAAAAGTGACTAGTTTTGAAGAAATTGCCAAGAGTCATAAACTTTTAACTTGAGTCATCAAATGACTATAAATATGTGACCAAGGCGAGAATTTTAAAAGAGACAACTTTCAGATTTCTTTCATTCATTCAAAGCATTCTTCTAAGAGTTTTTGTTCAAAACTTTCTTTATTCAAGAAAAGCTCATTGACCAAAAACTTGTGCTATTCTTCTTCTTTCTTCCTTCTCCCTCTTGCCAAAAGATTCAAAGGACTAACCACCCGAGAATTCTTTTGATTTTTCCTCTTTCCTTTAAATAAAAGATTTCAAAGGATTAACCGCCTGAGATATCTTTTGTTTCCCCTTACAAAGATTCAAGGGACTAACCGCCTAAGAATTCTTTGTCTTAACACATTGGAGGGTACATCCTTTGTGGTACAAGTAGAGGGTACATCTACTTGGGTTGTAATACTGAGAACAAGAGAGGGTACATCTCTTGTGGATCAGTTCAAGTGGATGGTACATCCACTTGGTTGTTCAAAGAAAACAACGGAGGGTACATCCCTTGTGGATCTTTGCTTGTAAAGGATTTTACAAGGTTATTAGAAATCTCAAGAACCGGTGGTTGCTTGGGGACTGGACGCAGGCACAGGTTGTGGCCGAACCAGTATAAATTTTGTGTTTGTCTTTCTTCTTCCCTACACTCTTTATCTTTCTGCTGTGTACTTTTTATTTCTGCTTTACTTTTGTCTAAGTTGTTGTTTCTGTTCTTTACTTTCTCATAACTTAGTAGTAAAGCCTAATTGAATCTAGTAACATTAAGAAGGATAAATTTTTAATTAGTGAAGACACGTTCATAATTAATTCAACCCCCCTTCTTAATTATTTTGAGGCCACTTGATCCAACAAGTGGCATCAGAGCAGGCATCTTGAGAAAAGTTTCACAACTTCAAGATTCATGGCCTCTTCAAATTCTCTGTTTCCCGAAGGAAAATCCATCCATAGGCCACCCATCTTTAATGTTGAGGGTTACCACTATTGAAAAACCCGAATGCAAATCTTTATTGAAGCCATAGACTACAACATTTGAGAAGCCATAGAAATAGGACTTTATGTTCCCTCCATAATAGATGGAAGCACATCAACAAGCACAAAAATAGAAAAACCTAGAGATAAATGGTCTGAAGAAGATAGAAGAAGAGTTTAATATAATCTTAAAGCCAAAAACATTATTACTTTTGTCCTAGGAATAGATGAATATTTTAGAATCTCAAACTGCACAAGTGCTAAGGAGATGTGGGACACACTTCAACTCACACATAAAGGCACAACTGATGTTAAGAGATCTAGGATTAATACACTGACCCATGAATATGAACTCTTTAGCATGAACACAAATGAGAACATTCAAAGCATGCAGAAAAGATTCACACACATAGTTAATCACCTTGCCTCCTTAGGGAAAATCTTTCCTAATGAAGATTTAATTAATAAAGATTTGAGATGCTTAAGTAGGGAATGGCAGCCCAAGGTAACTGTCATTTCTGAAAGTAAAGATCTTTCTTCTATGTCTCTTGCCACTCTTTTTGGCAAATTATAGGAACATGAGATGGAACTCCAACGACTAAATCAAAATGAAGAAACCGACAAGAGGAAATGAAGCATAGCACTCAAAGCCTCCTCCTCAATACAAGAAGAAGAAGATGATGAAGAATCAGAAGATGAAGAAGACTTCTCATTCTTTGTGAAGAAGTTTCACAAATTTGTCAAGAATAGAAGAATCGAGAGGCGTCAAAATTTCAACCATGGAAAAAGATTCCAAGAAGGTTCTCCAACTCTTAGATGCTACAAGTGCAACCAACTTGGTCACATCAAAGCAAATTGCCCCTCAAACGAGCAATGGCCTGAGAAGAATGATAAGAAAAGCCATGAAGAAAGAAGGACCAAGAAGGCTTACATCGCTTGGGATGACAACGATTCATCAGAAGGATCTGAAAAGGAGGAAATCAATCTTTTAACAAAAGCCAATGAGAGTGAAGAGGACATCACTCAAAGGGATTAAAATCAAAATGGCAATCTGGTTTCCATTTCATTCCAATGATGAAGATCAAACATTCCAATCACGAAAAATGTATTATCTTATCCAATTACTCAACTAAGTGGTTCAATTCATTAATTTTGGATTAAATTGTTAACGTGATGACTAACATGTTTTTTTTATTGGTTTGGGATTGCTTTTAAATGATTGATTGTTTTCTTTGAACTTTCCAAGTTTTTAAAATTACCTTTAACAAATCTGAATGTTTGATGATGCCTGTGATCTATATCCTTCAATCCTTGTGTGATTCTTGTTTGATATGTTTGAATTACATGATTGATTGCTCAAAATATTTTTATGCTTTTCAAAATTATAATATTTTATTTCAAATAAAATTATTTTGATATGTTAAAACCTTCTATGTTAATAAAAAATCATCTTGGTAATTGTTGATAGTCAATTAGCACTTAGTCTTAGGAAAAAGGTGATTGT
Organism: Glycine max; assembly: GCF_000004515.6. Classification (NCBI taxonomy): domain Eukaryota; kingdom Viridiplantae; phylum Streptophyta; class Magnoliopsida; order Fabales; family Fabaceae; genus Glycine; species Glycine max. Next base: position 43,911,244 of record NC_038250.2, read on the forward strand.
GTTCTAGAATTTGTAGATACAAAAAACCAACTCGCAGACATCTTCACAAAACCATTACCCAAAGATTCTTTCAACACCATTAGAAGAGAATTAGGACTTCAAGATGCTAGTGACTTAGACAAATGATTTGTTTTATGTTATGATGTCTTATGACTTATTTGATACATATTCTTTTATTATGATTTGTGGATAATTTATTATCTTGATTGATTTTTTTTATAAGTTTCTCCTTTTTCTTGTATGAATACATTTCTTGTATGTTTATCCATTTGTGTATGATTTTATGTTACAATGCACTTTGGCCTTTTCGATGTTGCCAAAGGGAGAGAGAAAATGGGTATTTTAGAAATCAAGATATTATATTTTCAAAGCTTTAAAATTAATAATAAATTCAAAAAGAAAGGGGGAGAAAGACATGAGTGAACGATAGAACAAAACTTGTATGTATTCTCTTGATTACAGGATTGTCATCATCAAAAAGGGAGAGATTGTGGAAGCAATGCTTTCCAAGTTTATTTTGATGATGCCAAAGACTCAAGTCAAGAATAAAGAATCAAAGCAAGTTTCAAGAATCAAAGAGTTGTTCAATCAAAACAAGTTTCAAGAATCAAAGAGTCGTTCAATCAAAGCAAGTTTCAAGAATCAAGATTAAAGTGAAAATTCAAGAGAAGACTCAATTAAGATAAGTATTAAAAGAGTTTTTCAAAATATTGAATAGCACAATTTTGTTCAAAAGAATTTTTCAAAGAAAAATCTTTTACCAAGAGTTTTACTCTCTGGTAATCGATTACCAGAAGGCAGTAATCGATTACCAGTAGCCAACATTCTTTACAAATTGATTTACAAAACTGTAATCGATTACCATAAGCATATAATTGATTACTAATGTTTTAAAACGTTAGATTTCGAATTTCAAGAGTCATAACTTGTGATAAAACATTTTCAAATCATTTCAAACTTGTGTAATCGGTTGCACAATACTTGTAATCGATTACCAGTGTTTCTAAACGTTTTGATTTTTAAATTTAAACATGAAAAGTCACATTTTTTTATGTGTAATCAATTACACTATGATGGTAATCGATTACCAGTGACTTATTTTGAAAATTAAATTACCAAAAGTCACAATTCTTAAAGTGAATAGTTTCTGAAGATTTTTCAAAAGTCACAACCTTTAAAGTGACTAGTTTTTCAAAAGAGTCACAACTTTTAAAGTGACTAGTTTTCAAAAGAGTCACAACTTTTAAAAGTGACTAGTTTTGAAGAAATTGCCAAGAGTCATAAACTTTTAACTTGAGTCATCAAATGACTATAAATATGTGACCATGGCACGAATTTTAAAAGAGACAACTTTCAAATTTCTTTCATTCATTCAAAGCATTCTTCTAAGAGTTTTTGTTCAAAACTTTCTTTATTCAAGAAAAGTTCATTATCTAAAAACTTGTGTTATTCTTCTTCTTTCTTCCTTCTCCCTCTTGCCAAAAGATTCAAAGGACTAACCCCCTGAGAATTCTTTTGATTCTTCCTCTTCCCTTTAAACAAAAGATTTCAAAGGACTAACCGCCTGAGATATCTTTTGTTTCCCCTTACAAAGATTCAAGGGACTAACCGCCTAATAATTCTTTGTCTTAACACATTGGAGGGTACATCCTTTGTGGTACAAGTAGAGGGTACATGTACTTGGGTTGTAATACTGAGAACAAGAAATGGTACATCTCTTGTGGATCAGTTCAAGTGGAGGGTACATCCACTTGATTGTTCAAAGAGAACAACGAAGGGTACATCCCTTGTGGATCTTTGTTTGTAAAGCATTTTACAAGGTTATTGGAAATCTCAAGAACCGGTGGTTGCTTGGGGACTGGACGTAGGCACGGGTTATGACCAAACCAGTATAAATCTTGTGTTTGTCTTTTTTTTTTTCATTACACTCTTTATCTTTCTGCTGTGTACTTTTTATTTCCGCTTTACCTTTGTCTAAGTTATTGTTTCTGTTCTTTACTTTCTCATAATTTAGTAGTAAAGCCTAATTGAATCTAGTAGCATTAAGAAGGATAAATTTTTTATTAGTCAAGACACGTTCATAATTAATTCAACCTCCCTTCTTAATTATTCCGATGTCACTTGATCCAACATTAAATACTTCACCAACTTATGAGTCAATCAGAACTTTCTTGTGCGCTTATTACAACACTTGTGCTGAGCGCGCATGTCCAACTGGATCATGTGGTCACACACTAAGCCGTAAGATGCACACTTCCTCGTGACAACTATCTTTCAATGTGGCTTATTGCACTAAACAGTTACGACTCACTAGGCGAAGTGGTCGCACTGAGCGTGACACTTCAGTTCTTTAATCCTCTTACATGCCTCTGATACATTTTTACACAAAATTCAACTAAAATTACTATAAAATCATTAACTTTATCATCTTTTGGATAAAAACTCAAAAGAAGCTATTCCTGTTGTTTTAATACAAAAGAAGCAATAAAAGAGAAGAAAATGAGATAATTGTTACGTGATTTTGTTATACAAATGTTGTATGCATAATACTTACCAATTACTTCTCTAATTTATATTATATATATTTTTTAAAACTCATATCCTTCTCTCGGTATCCTCTCTCCTTATTCTTCCATCTTCAAGGTTATATTTGGTAAGACCTTTGAGGAGCTTATAAACTTCTTTGTCCTTTGACCAAAATAAGTTTATTTGATACATGAACTTATTTTAGTAGCTTGTACAAAATAAGTTAACTTACAAGCCACTAGTTTTTTCTTCTTCTCAATTTTCTTCTTACTATTTTATTTGAAATTCTATTTTATCTTCTTTTTTTTAATTTAAAAACCTTTTATGGAAACTACACACTAGTTATTATGCAACTTGAAATTCTACTTTTTTTTATATTAGTTTGTTTAATGTAAAACTATTTATTTTAATGAATTATTGCATTGTGTTCTTTTGATATAGTTAAAATATTTGGTTAGTAAACCAAGGTTGATAAAAAAAATCAAAATTATATGTACTCCATTGTATAGCAGCAAAATCCCAATAAATAAAAAAGTTAAATTTTACCAATCAATCATAATTAAAAAATATGATTTTATCATGTTTCATAATCATGCAACTAAAAGACGTACACATCCAAATATTCATTATACAAATAAAAAATGAATATTTTAAAAAAATTATAAATAAAAAACACTTTTATTTTTTAAATAACATTATTTATAAAGTAATTAAAAATGATTTTAAACAATGTAATTCTATAAATTTTATTTAACTTAATTTTACTTTTCTAGAAAAAAATGAAAAATATAATTTTATCATTTTTTTAAAATACAAAATTTAAAAAATTATTAACCTACTTTTTAAGATGATAAATTATTAAGAATATTAAATATGCCATTTTACATATTTATCAATTAATTTATTAGCTAGCTCATAAACTTTTAGTTAACTTCAAATTTTTCATTAACTTATAAGTTAGTTTTATCCCACATAGTTCAAATTTCAATTTTTACTTTTGTCAACTACCCAACTTTGTCCCTACTCCTCAAAGGCAAAATCCACCTCACAATAAAGAAATGGGGAATAAGGTTGTCAGCATAACAAACATACAAGAAATATCTCACTCCTCACATCATGAATTTCCTAGGTTGACACAACAACACCAAGGGAAAGAAGCTGGTAGTGATTAATGGTAGGAAACATACCTCACGCTACATATGGCTCATAAGAATGTTGTTCTATGTATAGTTCTTATAAAATGAAGTTTGTGACCCTATGCTTCAACTATGTTAGATTAGAAATCCAATCACCATTCTCGTCCTGAAGTAGATTGAATCTGATCACCATGAAAATAGCTTGAGTCTGGATCACCAAGCACATGCCACTTAGACCCCAACTTTTGGAACCAAAGTAACAAGACTGTCTCAGACTCTCTCAAAGTAGATTGAATCTGATCAACCTAAAAAAGGGGAAGAGCTATATAAGCCTGCCTACAAGAAAGATTATTCATCTTCCACTTCAACCTCTCTTTTTTGGTAAAAACATTACCAAAAACCTCTTTATTTCACACATGTAAGGTAATACAAAAATTCTGCAAATTATTATTCCATGACACTACTGAATTCCAGTTCTCAATAACAAACCTGGAAAAATCAGCAAGAGTAACTCAAGAAACCAAAAACCAAACAGGCCTCTAATAGCAACAGCAATATACCAGACCCACAGATAGAGACCAACAACAGCATTAGCAATATACCAGACCCATAGACAGTGAGCAACAATAACATTAACAGGCCAAAGAGAGATACAAAGAAGCCCAATTACCTGAGTGACTACGTATGAGGAGAGCAACACTCAGCAAACTTGATTCACACTTCCACTACTCAGCCTTGATTCTATTTTGCGCAATTCCATCACGTGCTTAGTTATCACTTTCCAAATTGTAATTCTGTTATAACAAAATAGAATAGGACAAAGCTATGTTACTCTATAAATATACATGAAATCAAATAATAAAGGGCATGAGAAACTTATCTAATTTCAACATCTTAATTTCATTTTCAGCTTCGATTCTGCTCCTTACCCTATCAACTGGTCTGACCTGCCCACCATGCCAGAGCACAACACCTGCCAAGCCACCATCGAGAGATTAGAGGAGGCCGTAAACCGCTTAACCCATAACCACTCAGCCTTAAACACAAAAATGGATTCCATCCACTCCTCCCTCAATGCCAAGATCGATTCCCTTTTGGAGCGATTCATGGCAATCACCACCAACCCCAACCCATCCACTCCTTTGCCTACCCCTCCTTCTCCTTCCCTGCCTCGGCCTCACATGAAGCTTGACGTCCCTCGGTTGGATATTCAAGATATCTCAATTTTTTTATTACCAGGGTGTGCCTGACCACGAGCGTTTGACGATGGCCTCCTTCTACATGGACAGCCCGGCTTTGTCCTGGTATCAATGGATGTTCAGGAATGGCTTTTTTTCGTCATGGCCGGCGATGCTCCAGGATCTGGAATCCCACTTCGCCCTGTCTTTTTATGATGATCCACAAGGTGCTCTGTTTAAGTTGCAGCAATATGGCACAGTTAATGAATACCTTACCGAGTTCGAGCGGCTGGCAAACTGCATTGTGGGACTCGCCCGCTCGTGTGTACTCAGTTGCTTTGTTTCGGGGCTTTTGTCAGAACTACGCCGCGAAGTTTAGGCACTTCGACCTTTGTCCCTTCCTTAGGTGGCCGAACTCGCCAGACTTCAGGAGGATAAAATCCTCAATCATCGTCGTAGCTCCAGATTGGGCCCTGTCGCCCCACTCTCTCCTCTTCCGAAGCTCACAGGTGCTTCGCCGTCCACGCGTCTTCTCTTCAAGCACCTCACAATCGAGGAGATGGTCGTTTGTCGAGATCAGGGGTTGTGCTACCACTGCAATGATAAGTGGAGCCCTGGCCATCGCTGCAAACCGCGTCTGCATCTCTTAATCGCCGACGAGGAGGTCAATTTTTCCTCCGAACCTACCCTCTTCGACACTTCTTCCCCACCCACAGTAGAGTCTGCCCCAATACCCCACATCAGTTTGAACGCCATGGAAGGTACTTTAGTTCCCGAGACCTTTCGCCTTTTGGGGTTTCTTCACAACCATCGCGTCGTCATCTTGGTGGATGGAGGCAGCACACACAATTTCATTCAATCGTATGTGGCCAAATTCCTTCGTCCTCCATCATCTCGAACTCCGCTGCTACGTGTCATGGTCGGCAATGGCCATACCCTAGATTGCGACACTTTCTCTCTTCAGGTTCCTCTCTCTATCCAGGGCCACGACTTTACAATTGACCTATTTCAATTGCCTTTATGTGGTGCATACATAGTATTAGGGATGCAATGGCTTAAACATTTAGGCCCAATAACAACAGACTATACATCACTGACTATGACCTTCTCCAACTTGGGCCAACAAATTACTTTGCATGCTGATGCTCCACATACACCATCACCAACCTTAGCCCACCAACTAAAGTGCCTTGCCCAAACCCAGAGCATCTCTGCTCTTTTCCATATCACACCCATACCAGAACATCCTTTTCCTTTCCCGACCCATATTCCTTCATCCCCACCACCCCACATCACCTCCATCCTTGACCGTTACCCCACCATCTTCGCCGAGCCCACACAACTCCCTCCCTGTTGTACCATCCAACACCACATCCACCTCTTCCCCAACACACACCCAATTAATGTCAAACCATATCGCTACCCTCATTTTCAGAAATCTGAAATTGAAAAGCAAATCTCCACCATGCTAGCAGCTGACCTAATTCAACCAAGCCACAATCCCTATTCGTCGCCGGTACTTCTGGTCAAGAAGAAAGATGGTACTTGGCGTTGTTGCGTCGATTACAAGGCCCTTAATGCTGTCACGGTCAAAGACCGTTTTCCTATGCCGATGGTGGATGAACTATTGGATGATCTGGGCCATGCATCATGCTTCTCGAAACTCGATTTGCACCAAGGCTTTCATCAAATATGAATGGCGGAGCAGGACATATTTAAGACGGCCTTTAGAATGCACCAGGGCCATTACGAGTTTAAAGTTATGTCGTTCGGTCTCTATAATGCTCCCTTAACCTTTCAGGTAGCCATGAACGACGCCCTTCGCCCCTTTCTGCGCAAATATGTAGCTATATTTTTCGATGACATATTGGTTTATAGTTCGGACCTAAATTCACATGCTACTCATTTGGACTCTGTTTTGTCCTCTCTGGCTACACACCACTTTCTTCTCCGGCGTTCCAAATGTGTTTTTGCCCAAAGTCAACTCAATTACTTGGGCCATATAATCTCAGCTCAAGGAGTGGCCCCTGACCCCGATAAAATTGCAGCAATGCTTGCCTGGCCGGTGCCAACATCACCAACCGCGTTATGCGGGTTCCTCGGCCTCACTGGATTTTACAGGAAATTCATCCAAGGATACGCCTTGGTCGCCTCGCCTCTTAGCAACCTTCTTCGCAAGGACCAATTTCAATGGTCTCCAGCCACGAACAGTGCCTTTCAACTTCTCAAGTCTTCGATGACCAAGGCACATATCCTCACCACCTCTGATTTTTCAATCCCATTCACGATTGAAACAGATGCCTCCGCGTCTGCCATTGGAGTTGTTCTCATACAGGATTCCCACCCCATAGTGTATTACAACAAGGTCTTATGCCCCAGATTGCGTAGAGCTTCGGCTTATGTCAGAGAATTACACGCCATTACATCTGCGGTCCGGAAATGGCATCATTATTTGTTGGGTTCTTCTTTCACAATTCTTACTGTCCATAAAAGCCTCAAGGATCTTATGTCGCAAGTAATCCAGACCTCTGAGCAGCAAACTTACTTATCAAAGCTTTTGGGATATGATTATACTATCAAGTATAAACCCGGCAAGGCCAATGTCGTCGCTGATGCCTTATCTCGCATTGCTCCGGCGGGAACCTGTTTATCATTATCAGTACCTCATTATGATTTCTTGGATAAATTGCATGCTACACTCCTGCAGGATGCACAATATGTTGACCTTATAAGTCAAATTCGTTCAGACCCCGCTTCTTACCCTGATCTTTTGTTGCATAAGGACCTCATCCTCAGGCAGGGTCGTATCTGGCTTCCTTTTTCGACACCCTTTTCCTCCATGCTCTTGGAGGAATTTCACTCCCTCCCTCTCGGCGGCCACACCGGAATCTCGAAGACCCTCCACTGCCTGCGTCAAAGCTTCGACTGGCCATTAATTCGAGCGGATGTCCGCTGTTTTGTTTCACAATGCCCAACTTACCAACAAACTAAATACGAAAATAAACGTGTTGCCGGTCTACTTCACCCCTTGCCTATACCTTCCAATGTGTGGGAAGACTTGTCCCTCGATTTCATTACCGGGCTTCCTCAGTCTCACGGGTACACCGTCATATAGGTGGTTGTCGACAGATTTTCCAAAGCAGCCCATTTCGGTGCTCTGCCAGCTCACCATGCAGCTTATAAGGTCGCATTGCTCTTCATTGATATGGTCTGCAAACTTCATGGATTTCCACGAAGTCTAGTCTCTGACAGAGACTCCATTTTCATCAGCAGCTTCTGGCGCGAATTATTTCGTTTAAGCGGCACTAAGCTTCGAATGAGCACCGCTTATCATCCGCAAACAGATGGCCAGACAGAGGTTCTCAATCGGATCTTAGAACAATACTTGCGCGCTTATGTCCATCATCGCCCTTCAGACTGGTTCCATTTTTTATCTCTCGCTGAATGGTCATATAATACAACATGGCATTCCAGCTTAGGCGTGTCACCTTTCGAAATAGTTTATGGTAAAGCCCCACATACCATTGCCCAGTATGTACAAGGTACCTCCCCTATTGATGTCTTTGATCACATGCTGAAGGATAGGACCGAGCTTCATGCCACTCTGCAACGTCATTTTTGCAAAGCCCAGGAAGCCATGAAAGCCTCAGCCGATAAGCTTTGCCGTGATGTGCATTTTGAAATTGGTGATTGGGTTTATGTTCGCCTTCGTCCCTACCGCCAGACGTCCATAGCGTCGACTTACACCAAGCTTTCCAAAAGATTTTATGGCCCATTCCAGGTACTGGATCACATAGGCCCAGTGGCTTACAAGCTTCAGCTGCCACTTTCTTCCCGCATACATCCAGCTTTCCATGTATCCCTCTTGAAACCGCATCTTGGGCCATCCTCGACTACAACTGCCACATTGCCATCTACAGGGAACAACCACCAACTCTTGGTCTCTCCTTTATCCATTCTGGATTGGAAGTGGGACCATTCATCTTCCCCACCTAACAAGAAAGTCCTTGTTTAGTGGGATGGCTTAGCATCGAAGGATACTTCATGGGAACTATGGGACAAGCTGCGTGTTGCCTATGACCTTGAGGACAAGGTTGTTTTCAAAGAAGGGGGTGTTGATAGCAACAACAAAATACCAGACCCACAGACAGAGACCAACAACAGCATTAGCAATATACCAGACCCACAGACAGAGACCAACAATAACATTAGCAGGCCAAAGAGAGATACAAAGAAGCCCAATTACTTGAGTGACTACGTATGAGGAGAGCAACACTCAACAAACTTGATTCACACTTCCACTACTCAGCCCTGATTCTGTTTTGCGCAATTCCATCACGTGTTTAGTTATCACTTTCCAAATTGTAATTATGTTATAACATAATAGAATAGGACAAAGCTATGTTACCCTATAAATATACATGAAATCCAATAATAAAGGGCATGAGAAACTTATCTAATTTCAGCATCTTAATTTCATCTTCAGCTTCGATTATGCTCCTTACCCTATCAGCCTCCTATGCTTGGGCTGGAGCATCTGATCGTTAAACTTCACTAACAATGACCTATGATTAGACTTAAAAAGGCCCAATGCATAACAATTTCTTCCTGAATGTGCATCCTCAACTCCATTGTCAATTAATCAACAAATGGTTCAACCTTTGCTCCAATGTTTTCCTCCCAAGTCCCCCTCTTCCAAGTAAAAGGGTAACCTTGGAAGCCACCATCAATTAGGTCAAATCCTAAAGTATATGTTGAAACCCAGGGATACCTCGCAGAGAAGGCAAACCAGAACCACCTTTTTCATGAGCATGGAGAACAAAGTTAAAATCTTCAACTATTACCCACTCACATTCAACATTAACAGCAATCTTAGACAAATTGTCCCTCAAATCTTGGGGATACTGGAACTTTGGGCTACCATACACAACAATAAGCAGCCAATCAACTTCATTCTTCCAACTCACCTTTATATGGACAAAGTACCTAAAATGTCTCAAGACATCAACCTTCCAAAGACTTGAATCCCACAAACACCAGATTCCCCCTGAATGTTTAGAAGCCTCTTCAATAAAATAACCATATAAATTCAAAAATTATAATGGACTTCATAGTTTTCTGACAACCAGGCGGGAATAGGTATTGTCTCCCCAATCCCCAATCCTCAAACTCCCCAACATATCTCCTCCTCTTGTTCCCAATTCATATATGTAAAATAAGTTTTTTTTGTAAAAAAATTATATTTAAAATCTAATTTTAGAAAAAATAAATTGATTGTTATACATTTATTTTTAACTACTTATATATCAATAAATTCATTGTGGCGTATTTGTCTACAAAAATCGTAAAAAAAAATCTTAAATTATGTAAAAATTCTAAAATAAAATTTTAATAATTTTATCATCAGAACAGGTATGGGTATGTGTATGAGGTGAATAGTGACAACCCCATTCTCGACCCTGACTCCAATCCCGATTAAAAAAATTGGATAATCCCCGAACCCGTATCCGGTCAACTCCGGTATTCCTCGTCAAAGTTTAGGCGAATTCTAGCAGATACTCACGAGTACGGGTTTCGTTACCATGCCTAATTTTTTTTCCCACTAGAGTGAGTTTCTAATAAGTAAACAAAAGAAAAAAAAATTATGTTTTCCTTATGTCTCCAATCATAGAAGAAAATCATAAAAAAAAAAAAAGAAGGCATAGCCCCATCTGACACTAGAAGCTTTTATCTATATGATGCACCCATCTCCTTATCATTCTCTACTTCCATCTCCAATGAACTATCTCTCTCGTCTGTTTTCCTTTTGACATATCTATTTATTCGTAAAAGAAGATCATCTTCCTCCTATGAAGAAACACCAGAAACCCTAGCAAAGCACTCACTCCCCTCCATTCTAATTTGGTTACTTTAATAGTTAGTGTTATTGTAAGCGATAGATTTTCGAGTGTTAAGGGTTGGGTTTACAAGTTTTGTAAAGCATCGTACGTTAGCTATTTTATCAAGCAACTCTTTGTAATTTTCAAGCAATCTAGAACAACTTGTGCTTTGATTGGTTTTAATAAATTTGTTTTGCCTATCAGAAAAAATGAGTGCTATTGTAATTTTTTTGGTACAAAGTTGTATTTTTAATTTAATAAATATTCATGTAAGAAGAAAAAAAATAAAAGAAAGAAAATGTGTCAATATAAAATAAAAGAAGGGTAAATGACCATTTTGATACTTGGATATGTAAACAGGTGATAATTTAGTATGTTTGAAATACAATTAAAAAAATGGAGTTTTGTCGAACTCAACTTTGTTAAGTTAAGCATAGTTAAAAGTAGGTTTAATGTAACTTGATTTATGTTTGGAATTTTCTACACTTAATGAAAAAGTAAGAGAGGAGTAGCTTTGGAATTAATCTCAATTTGAATAGAAGTTATGTTTAACTCAACTTTCAAAATGATTTGTTAAACATGAGGATACAAATTTCTATGAGGATGAACCTTAATTTTGATGGTCAAACATCAAATCATAAACACCCTTAGACCTTAGAAGAATGAAAATTATGATTTAGTCTTTGAATATGTAAAAGATGTGACAATTATCTCAAGTATATATCTTGATGACAAACTAGTCAATGAACTTTACAACTTAATTTTAAATTAATTCTTAAAAAACTTACTTTAATGTCAAATTGATTCTTAAATATCACAGTTAATACAAGATGTATGACATGACGTAATTTTGTATTCTTTACACATTCGGAAACTAAATCAAAATTTCCATTCTTCTAAGGACTCAATTATCATTAACTTACATATTTAGAAACTAAAATGACATTTTGATGGAAGCTTGCTTGTGGGGCTTCTATGGAGGTTGGATCTTTGAGCTTCAATGAGGTCCTTTAATGGTGATTTTCCACCATGGAGATGCAGCGGAAGACAAAGGAGAAGAGGTGAGAGCAGGCACCATCCACTAGGGAATAAGCCATGGAAAAAGGAGCTTCACCACCAAGATGAGCCTTGGATAAGAAGCTTGGAGAGGGTGCTTCAATGGACGAAAAGAAAGAGGGAGAGAAAGAGAGAGGAGGGAGCAGGAAATTGAAGGAAGAAAAAGGGAGAGAAGTTGAACTTTGAGTGGTGTCTCACAAGACTCTCATTCATCAAAGTTACAACAAGTGTTACACATGCTTCTATTTACAGACTAGGTAGCTTCCTTAAGAAGCTTTCTTGAGAAAACTTCCTTGAGAAGCTTCTTTGAGAAAACTTCCTTGAGAAGCTAGAGCTTAGCTACACACACCCCTCTAATAACTAAGCTCACCTCCTTGAGAAGATTCCTAAAGAAGCTAGAGCTTAGCTACACACACCCCCTATAATAGCTAAGCTCACCCCCATGCCAAAATACATGAAAATATAAAAAAAAAAAAAGTCCCTATTACAAAGACTACTCAAAATGCCCTGAAATACAAGGCTAAAACCCTATACTACTAGAATGGCCAAAATACAAGGCCCAAAAGAAGGAAAAACCAATTCTAACATTTACAAAGAAGATGGATCCAACCTTGACCCATGGGCTCAAAAATCTACCCTAAGGTTCATGAGAACCCTAGGGCCTTCTTTAGTAGCTCTAGCCCAAGCCTCTTGGAGTCTTCTATCCAATACCCTTGGGGGTAGGATTGCATCATCCCCTCCACCTTGGAAAGGATTTGACCTCAAATCTCGAGGTTCTTCATACTCTGGGCTCCTTCCCTCGACACCTGTAAAAAGAATAAAAACATATGTATTAGTGGTGTTGGGTATGTTAGAGTAGGGTAAGGTCTGAAAACTCCTTTCATGGACATCTTCCCATGAGGGAACATGGTTCCTCACCAACTCAATGAGTGGTGCTACAAGTATAGAAAAATATGGGACAAACCTTTTGAAAAGTTTGTTAAGTCATGGCAGCCCCATATTTCCCTTATACTTGGTGGAGTGGGCCAATCAGGAATGACCTTTATTCTCTTAGGGTCCGTGGGAACCCCTTGATCACTATTTAAAAAATTAAGGAATGTAATGCAATAAAGCGTACCTTTTTCTGTATTTTATGTTGATTATTCCTACAAAAAAATACGACAAACCTAAGGTGTCCCATATGAGCACCTAAGTTTGTATTAAAACCAAAAATAAGAACAAACCTACCTAATGAGTCCCTATGTACATGAATCATGAAGACGTTGGGTGCATGACTGATTTTACAAAAGAGGGTTGCAACACTCAACAATTCATCATATCACTTATTGTAGGGATTTGGTGCCTAATAATACCTATTTTGGGCACCAACAAAGCACAAGGATTTAAGCTCTTACGAACCAAACCCTCATCCAACAACTCCTTTACTTGAGGAATAACCTCAAGCCCAAGAGGTGTGGCAGTGCTAACAAGTGTCTTTTTACAAAGGAGAAGATGTGGAGGTTGTCTAAGAGGGAAGTTTCTTTAATATTTGTCTTTATTTCAAAATGATTTCCTTCTTAACTAACCTCTTGGAGGAGACACTTACCTCCTTACACTCTCCTTAACCATTAAAGGTTGTCTTCTTCTTGGGGTAGATTTCTTCACTAGATTCTTCCCCTTTTGCTTCTTCACTTTCACTAGAGGAAGGTGACGTAGTAGCCTCATCTTGGCTACTATAAATTCTTGGCTCCTCATAATCATGGTTTTTTGGTGGGGCATTGAGAAGTAATGTGTCCTCTTCCAAGACATTTAAAGCACTTTATAGAGCTAGTCTTCTCTTGCATACTAGCCTTAGGGGCTTGTTTTCTATTGTCTTCCCCTTATCATCTTTGGGCTTAGAAGGTGTCACCCCTAAGATGCCTTGACCTTGGTCTTTCTTTGGATAAGAGTGAGAGCCATAAATTTTGATGTAGACTTCTTTTTAAGTTGTTGCTCTACCCTTATTTCCCAATCTAAGTTAGCCTCTACATTGTCCTTCCATGGAAGTATGGAGGTTAATGTTAGCCTCTTGAGGCTTTCTTTCCTTTTCTCTCCTATGGGAGTGAGGTCTAAGATGTGACCTATGCCTTCCTTCATAATAGTCACGAAGTTCTTCACTTAGGCTCTTGCAAGAGTTATGACTACTATAGGAGGCATGTTTTTCTCTTTTCATTTCTTTCATTATTTTTCTTCTTTCTTCCTCTCTTATTTTCTTTCTTTCATCTTGACTTATTTCTTCCACTCTTTTTTTCCTTTTTCTTTTCTCTCTTGTTTTTCTTTCCATAACTTGAGGGAACTCAACTCATCTAAGATTCTAGATAAAGGGTCTTTATGACTAGTACCCTCGCCATTAACACTAGATGAATGATGACTCATGTTGGTTCCTAAGTTGTGGTTCTTTCTTGTTGGAGGTTTGAAAACAAAAGGTAAAAGAAACTATGGTTGAAACTAGCCAAAATAAACACTAAAAGAGGTGTGAAAGATAAGGTAAAAAACTAATTGGTAAAAGGAAAGCTATCTAGGCGGTTTGACAATGGAAGGTAAAGGAAATAAGCTATGAAAGTAAGCAAGAAATGTAAACTAGGCGAATCCTAAGAGTGTTTGGATGACCACATTCAAGGTTCCCAACAAAACACTCACTATCCTAAGGAAAAATTGCCTAAAATTATTACACACAAATGGAAGTTTGGTAACCTATTGGAGGCTCCCAACACACTTCCAATGAAAGGCCTTTTTGTTACAAAACTTGAAAGCAATGAAGGTAAGTAAATTGCAATTACAAAATTACAAAACGGTCCTCAATTTTGGTGGTTGTTCTCTCTTTGGTGATTCACTCAATTTGGAGTGCTTCTTAGTCCAATAGCTCTTAAGGTGGTTGGCCCCTTTCTTCTTGACTCAAATTCTTCAAGGGATGGCACCAATCCTCCTTCCAATTCCCTATATGGCAACCCACAAACAAGGAAACAAAGAGACAAGCAATAACCAAAGACAAAAAAAATGAAATGAAAGCTAAACCAATGGAGTTTTAACAAGACAATTTTTCAAGGATTATTCAACAATTAAAGCAATGAAAAGGACATAGAAGCAAGCTAGGACTCAAAGAGAAACTTAGAATGGCTCTAGAGTAGAGTAAAAAAACTAAAAAAAAAAGACTCAAAAACCTCTAGCTTTGGCACTTGTTTTCACACTAATTTTCAATTGAAATTTCGGAACTAAGATTGGTATAACATAGGCACCAATTATAGAATAAATTTTGAGCCAAAACAACAAGCACACTTCCCTTTCACTTTTTTTTTCTGGATACTGATTTTCTGCCAACTTGTGTGATTTTTCGTATTTTTTCCTTTTATCCAAATCACTTGGTTCTTTTTTTATAACTTTTTTCCAGATGTCTAGAAAATTCAGTAAAAATTTCAGCTCAAAATTCGAAGTAACCAATTCTCAGTAATTTTTACAAGTTTGTATGTCCAAGCTGCCAGCACCAGCGATTTTTTTTAAGCATGGTATATTGATTGCCTTGGGCTTACTTTCAACCTTCCTATGTATGTTGAACTCACTAGGATTGTTTACACAGTTTTAGGAGTTCAATATTCACTTAGGATCAACATTTCAGCCAGCAATTCAATCACCAAAACTCAAATTCACAATAGACACAATCATAAGGAAACCTAAAAGTTCAAGAAAAGGTTCACAATCAAAGACTCTCTAAGAATTTTGCATGAACATGTTAAGGACTAATTAACATGAAAGATTTGACTCAAATCAAATAATAGGCTAAAATAATTTCATACACTCATGAACAAATGAGTTAGACAAAGAAACAAGAAAATAAAATTCAGCACAACATAAGAAATCTTATGTGACAAGTTTCATGACTAGACATGACTTCTATGACAAAACTACAATAGGTGAACAAGTCACTCTAGATTTTTGAGGTTTTCTTCTACTTTAATATTTTTGTAAGAATTTTATGGTTTAGGTTTCAGCCACAAAAAATAACAAGACAAAACTCAAAGGAACCTAAACTCAACACAATTCATGGTTCAAGAACAAGAACAAGAAATTTGAACCATAGAAAATCAAATCTAGCTTCTATAGCAAGTTTAATCGGTGGAAACTCTAAAGAATCATGTTAACAACATTTAGCACAAGACATGTGAGGAGATACATGGAGAAAAAATGAAGAAACAACAATGGAAGAGAAGGTAAAGCAAAAAATTAATGGAGGTTTAAGGAGCACCTACTTGAAGCTCTTGTGCTCTGATTACCACTTGATGGAAGCTTGCTTGTGGAGCTTCTATGGAGGCTGGATCTTTGAGCTTCAATGAGGTCCTTTAATGGTGATTTTCCACCATGGAGATGCAGCGGAAGACAAAGGAGAAGAGGTAGAGGAGGCGCCATCCACTAGGGAATAAGCCATGGAAGAAGGAGCTTCACCACCAAGATGAGCCTTGGATAAGAAGCTTGGAGAGGATGCTTCAATGGAGGAAAAGAAAGAGGGAGAGAAAGAGAGAGGGGGAGCACGAAATTGAAGGAAGAAAAAGGGAGAGAAGTTGAACTTTGAAGTGTGTCTCACAAGACTCTCATTCATCAAAGTTACAACAAGTGTTACACATGCTTCTATTTATAGACTAGGTAGCTTCCTTGAGAAGCTTTCTTGAGAAAACTTCCTTGAGAAGCTTCTTGAGAAAACTTCCTTGAGAAGCTAGAGCTTAGCTACACACACCCTCTAATAACTAAGCTCACCTCCTTGAGAAGCTTCCTTAGAAGATTCCTAAAGAAGCTAGAGCTTAGCTACACACACCTCTCTAATAGCTAAGCACCTTGAGATAGACTAGAGCTACACCCCCTATAATAGCTAAGCTCACCCCATGCCAAAATACATGAAAATATAAAAAAAAGTCCCTACTACAAAGACTACTCAAAATGCCCTGAAATACAAGGCTAAAACCCTATACTACTAGAATGGCCAAAATACAAGGCCCAAAAGAAGGAAAAACCTATTCTAATATTTACAAAGAAGAGTGGATCCAACCTTGACCCATGGGCTCAAAAATCTACCCTAAGGTTCATGAGAACCCTAGGGCCTTCTTTAGTAGCTCTAGCCCAAACCTCTTGGAGTCTTCTTTCCAATACCCTTGGGGGGTAGGATTGCATCACATTTATCCATAAAAGAAAGAAAAATGTAAAGCTGTGAAAATGTACCTGTTGAAACGAATTTTGTTCATTACAACTGAAAGTAGTGGAATAAAAGTGAAAATGGTAATTCAGTGGGACTGATAGAGACATGAAAGTTTTGAAATTTAGGTGGGAGCCACCAAAATTATTTTCGTTGCAAATGTGGTTGGGAAACTGGTGAAATGAACAGTGATCAGGATCTGCCTACTTTCCTGAACAATTCCTTTTTCTTTTTCACATAAGCGAATCTATTTTTTTGTATGAACCTTGTTAATTATTTTTCCTTTAGAACTTGAATGCAGAAGTTGGATGTGGAAGTATTTAAGGTTTGCATGCTTAGTTATGGCGTTTTTTTCTTCTTCATTTCTTTGGGTTATAGGAATACAAGCAAAATTGATCATGCATTGAGCATAATCAGTTATGTTATAAGCATTCTCGATTATGATGTATAACATAATTGATTATGCCTCCAACATAATTAATCTTGTTACTTTGGATATAATTGATGATGTCCTTTTAAAAAAAAAAGTTTTCGAAGAAAAAAACTTGAAATATTTTTGAGTAAGGGTAAAATAGGAATTGGCTTAATGGATTTTTTTTCTTACTTAACTAACTATTTTAGTTCAATTTTTTTTTTCTTTTTTTTTCATCTCATTCTTTTTCATTCATAACATATTATTTCTTTTTATTCCACTTTACTGATAAAGTAAGGCTTTTTTTCAGTTCTTTGAATTCATTTATTTAAGATTTAATTACTTTTTTATCTTCTAATTTGTTTTTTAAGTTCAATCTGGTCTTTTTATTTAAAGGTTAAATTAGGTTAAGCATTTTTTTTTTATAAAAATGATTCAATTAATTAGGTCATTTTTTAAAAAAATATTCAATGCGGTTTTTATTTTTTTTAAAATAGGTTCAATTTGGTTCCATTTTTTTTTTTTTTTGCCATTTGCTCCAAAAAATATTTAAAAATAGGAAAAAATTAATTTTAAGGGAGACCAAATTGAACCCATTTCTTTTTTAAAAAAAATAAGAAAACTAATTGAATCTTTTTAAAATAAAAGACTTAATTTAATCATTTTTTAAAAAATTCATAACCTAATTAAACATTTAAACAGTAAGATCAAATTGAACTTAAAACACAAGTAAAGAACCAACAGTAATGAAACTTTCATTTAACTATGAATTTAATTTGTATCTATGAGTTTTAAAAAATATATATGCTCAATTAATCAGAAATAATTACAAACATTTTTTTAAAATAATTTTTAGAAATGATAGTAAAGTTGTTATATATAGAAATTTTTAATTTAATAGTAGTATGAAAACTATTTACACTATTAACACACAAATTATTTACTTAGTTAATCCATCTTTTTTTTTACAAGATTAGTTAATCCATCTTTTCAAATAGAAAAGTGATAATTCCTATTTTATTTTAGTAAACCTAACTTGAATTCATCTGAAATGATGTTTTCTAACTCAAATAACATTGTCATATTTGAGATATAAATCATCCAACTTTTATTTAATAGTTTGATTTACACCTACAAACAGTCTCAATTGACTGACAAATGGGGCCAGTTGATAATCTACTGTGTTAACTTTTTTTAGAATTGTACTACATATATAAATCACTTTGTTTTTTTACAAATATATGAATCACTTTTACTTCTTTTTGTTATGTTACTTATTTATCTTATATTTTCTCACTTTTATTTATAAATTTGTTTTTAAAGGTTCATCTATAAATATAATTTTTCAATCTGTAATTGGATGCAAATTACTCTTTTAAAATGTAATGTATCAATTAAAAAAAACTCAATAATTATTTGAATTTTATGGAAAATATAAATTTATTTGCTTATATTGTTGTTCAATGTTATTGATATTTTTTGTTTTATTTAAAAATAATTAAATTTTTTAAACAAAGACAACAACGTACAATAAATTAAAATTATTAAAATAATAATTATTTTAAGAGGAGATTGTTTATAATTTGCCAACCACCAGGGGTCTGACGCTGCCACATGCAGTTTCTCTTTCACTGTCCAAATCTGAAAGCTTCTGCTGAGTTATTAATTAGGTTTCCGTTTCTAATGAGGTGAACAGTTGATCACCGTTTTGAATGTACCTTGTTTGATTCCCAGTCAAAATTTAACATATTTTTTTTATCAGTTTATCATTTTTAGCTATTTTTTAATGACCAAATTTGTTAATTATTACTCTATAGTTATTAAAGATACCTCATTAAAAATTCTAAATTACTAAAAATATTACAAAAATAGACATACTTGATATATACTCCAAATTCCAAATTTCTAATAAGGAGTAACAAATAGTTCTAAAAAAAATAGTTTTAAATCTTTAACCAAAGCCTTTAAAAATAATTAATAAATACTTTTATTGTTGACTAAAATTCACATATATCCTACAGGAATCTCACCTTTAATTAATTTAGTAAGTAACTTTTATTTTTTACTAAAATCTGCATACTTTTACTTAATAATAATGAAAAAAACTGGTAAAGATGTTGCTCATATGATTATTCACAAAGGAAAAATCAAGCAAATATGTTCTCTCTTTATTTTTTAACAAAAACCAAAGTACCGCTCGGCTGCTTATAGTTCCTTTCATTAATTAATATGTTTTGGGAGGTTGGTTGGTCGGTATTTTTTTTAGGGTGGTTAGTGGTTATTAATATTAAAATTAATATTTACTTCTCTCTCTGGAGGTATAGAGGTCGCGAATTGATCAATGAACGAGTCAGAGGTTAGAGGGTCTTAAGAACATGAGGCACATATTATTACAAGAGAAAGAAAAAAAAAACTACACACTAACAGAGTGCAAAAGGTTTTATATACTGAGAGTGTAAATTTTTTTTACCATTATCCCATCCTCACATCTTCAATTTGTTAACTTTTATTAAAATTATTAAAAGTCATATTAACATTAAATTATACTTGAACAATAATATAAAAATATTTTACCTTATTAATAATGTATGAATAATAAACTCTTATTATACTTAAACAAAATGAATTAGTGCAATGAAGTGCCAAATTTATAAAAAATTGTAAACTTCACTTATTTAATAAAAACTTCTAATTTAATAATTAAATTTAAAAACATTAGTATATACAAAGAGTTAAAAATAAAAGTAATTTTAATTACATTTACTCATAAAGTAACTTCATCCCTCTTCATGTAATAAAAATATTTATCTATTTAGAATTTTGATTTATTTTAAAATGTTTATTGTCTTAAAAATTATAGAAAACATTAATATTCACATTTTGGTCCAACTAATTTATAAACTAAAAAGAGTTTATAATTTTTTCCAGTACGTATCTTACCAAACCACATACTCATTAGAAAAATTAATTAAAAAAGCACAATACTTATTAATAAGAAATTAATGGGTGTTGAATCCAGCGGAGGAAGCTAGCTAGTATCCCATTATATCGCTAATAAAGGTTTGAATCAACTTTGATAAAGGTGTTTATATTTAAATCTGATAAGATCTTAAACAAGATTGTAAAAAAAAATACTGATAGAAAATAAAATAGTAATGAGAAAAAAAAAAAGAGGTTACGCTGAGTTTTTTTAACTGATAAGATAATTTTGGAGGGAAAAAAAGGAGTATTTTCCTCGGTGAACCCAATTTTGGTATTATAGCATAACACAGGAAAAAAGGTGCTTGAGAATTTAGGAGAATATAAATGCTGAGTTAATTTTTATTAGAACACAAGTATTCCGAATTTTTAATTGAAGATAAGTCATATTTGATTTAAATAAGATAATAAAATTCTTTTTTGACTATTTAATTATGTATCCAAAATTCGAATCTAAAATCTGAGTGAAGTTAAGATGGTCCCATATCAATTAATCTATGTGTGTGTGGCATATATATATATACCGGTGGCTAAATTATTGAAACAGCACACGTCGTTACGTGACTTCACTGGTTGAAACTAGAAAGAAAGAAAGATAGAAACACACCGTGTAGTTGTGTTGGTGCCGCTTATTATATCTTCTCTCTTTCTCTTTCTCTTTCACTTTCTTAACAACAACTATCAACTACGTACCTCTTTCTTTCTCTAGTGTTTTCTGTTCCTTTGGTTTGCATCTCATACACGACATCACGTGCGAACACCACACAACCTTAACTTCCTCGATTTCACTTCTTTCTTTCTCACACACCATACCAACACTCTTTATAATAGCCATTTGGCATCCCAAAGCTTTTGAAGATTCCAGCACAAAGGCACAGATACTGTCTGAAAGAGTTTTTATTAGCGTCGCGGTTCTGCTTTTCAAGGTTCGTCCTCTCTGCATCAATGCTCGAATTTCTCGCCGCAATTTGCGTGGGGTAGTTTCTGTTTGAGTCTGCTTTAGAATCACAAGGAGGGATTAGTATGTGTGTCTTCCTTTTGACTTGTGTTACAATCATTCATGTCTTCTGTTCATTTTGTCACTTTGTTTCTAGAGAAGAGACCATTGAATTGAATTCCTAGTAGTACATTACTCATGAGGGTGTGTTGTGTTGTGTGTCTAAGAGGGGTTTAGAATTTTTATGAAGTGATCTCTGATTTTGATATTTTAATTTGGAATTTATTTGTGGGGTATTGGTTCTTGAATTTTCGTAGAATAATGTTTGGTACATTTAATTGCTTTTCTTATTATTGTTATTCATCTGGGTATAGGTTTATTTGGAGAGGAAAATACTGGTGGAGATTTGAAGAGGAGCATATACAACTCTGGCCAACTCTTTAAAGATATCTTCTCAAACCGGAAGAGGCTTAGGTCTTTTTATTTCCGGTTGTCAGATTTGTCCAGAAAGGGTCTTATCTCTTGTTCTGCGCCTTCCCATAGATTATGGCTAACATTTGATTCAATGTGATAGCTACTCAACTACTAGTATGTTTGTATTGTCATCCTCCTACTTTTTTTCAATGCAATTTGTTGTGAAAGGAAAAAAATTGTTGGATCTATGTTCAAAGCTGTTTAGGATTGCTTAGAAAGTGAAACGGATTGAAAAGCGGCAAAGGGGATTGAATTGAAAGGTTTTGGAACAAGCTTTATCTTCTGGGATGGCCATGGTTAGGTGCTTCTCTCTTTTGCCTGTGAGGAAGGACAAACACAAGGTAAAATTCAATTGGGTATTGTGTGTGTCTCTTATTTTGTCTTGTGGGATTCCTATAAACCTTGTGAATTATGATTAACCTGGTTGTTTGTTTCTTCAGGGGAATGAAAGGTCTTCAAAAGAGGACTTTAACACTCTACTTGCCAAACTACAATCTACAAAAAAAATAACATCAGAGTCAACCACTTTTGATGCCATTGGTATTCAGAAAAATTCAAGGTTCAATGCGACGAGGATTATGACCCTTGAGAGTCCTGTGAAGGATGAAGCACATGAAACTTATAAAGATGAAGATTCACCATTGATCAAGAGAGAACTCTCTGATTTTGATCTCCAAGATCATGAAGCTGTTGCAAGCAACGCATATGATACAACAGATAAAAAGGTAGAGTACCCCATTTTATATGAAAACCAAGTCAACAATGAATTGGAAGACAAAAATGATAGATACAGCCAAAAGAGTGTCGATACAACTGAAAGCGGACACATCACTGATCCTGGAATTGGCAAGGCTGATTCCTGGGCTTCTCCAAAGTTCAAGAGACACTTCTCCAACCTTGAAAAATTTGATGAGCATGGGAAGATAACTCGTCACTTGCCGGCTTCAAAGTCGAAGTCTTTTGAGAATTTTCAGGAGTTATCAGCAATGGTTAATCTTGAAAGCCCTAGGTCTGTGATGAGTCACTACAGTGCTGATAGAGTATTGTTGAAAAGGCACTCTTCAAGTCAGGTACTCCCTTCTAGAAGTAAAAAACTGTGGTGGAAGATGATCCTATGGAGCCACAGGAACACACGCAGAACTCTCCCTAGCAATTCAACACTAGTTCCTACTAGTGCTGCTTTAAATAGTGGATACTCTTCAGACACCCTTGAACTGAAACAAGGCAAGGCATTGAGGCCTGTGAAATCTTCTGATTCAATTACTATGGAATCCTTTAACAAAAGAAGAATTGGTAAAAATATTGATAATCAAAGGGGGAGCAGGTTTCAAAGCGACCAATGGATTGCTTTCTCAACAGAATCATCTTCTTTTTCCAGAGTGGATGCATGGGTGAAGGGTCTCGAAATTCAGCAAATGCTTCCTGAGGATGATTTTGATGATGACAATGCCAGAAGAAGCATTGTCTTCCCACCTTCTCCTAATGCTGGTGGGTCAATGATGAGAACCACATCTCAGTTGACTTATCCAGATGCCAATCTTTCAAAAGAGGCTTTAACTGCGATTAGTGTAGTCCAGTCTCTAAATCCAGCTTCAACTATTGCTCACATATCTGGTATTGGTGTAAAAGCCATCCCTGCTATTTCACACTTATCCAATCTCCGCTCTGTCAACTTGTCAAATAATTTCATAGGTACGACTTTGGAACTAGAATGTAGCACTTTTTTTCTCAGCAAATGTTAGTTTGTTAGTTTTGTTAAAAATGCCAGTTGGGGAATTCAAACCTGCGACCTCTCCCCCCTCCCTTCTACACTTGATGCACCATCAATTAATCAATCACTAGCTGTGTTGATTGGCTCATTTTTTCATTGATCATGCAGTTCACATCTCACCAGGAGTTCTACCAAAGGGTATTCAAACACTTAACTTATCAAAAAACAAGATCAGTGCCCTTGAGGGCCTCAGAGAATTGACCAAGTTGCGGGTACTTGACCTAAGCTACAACCGTATCTCGAGAATTGGACAAGGTCAGTTTTGATTTAATTTTTGCTCAAAATGAGGTTTGCATCTCAAATTTGGTTAACCTTCATTTTTAGCCTTCTCTACATTGCAATTATTCATTCATTGTGTGGTTTGGTCAGGTTTGTCAAGTTGCACACTTATCAAAGAGCTATATCTTGTGGGGAACAAATTAAGTGATGTTGAAGGGCTACACAGGCTATTGAAGCTAACAGTTCTAGAGTTGAGCTTCAACAAGATCACAACAACAAAAGCATTAGGCCAGCTAGTGGCTAACTACAACTCACTTAAGGCCCTTAATCTCCTTGGAAATCCGATTCAAAGCAATATCAATGATGACCAGCTTAGCAAAGCAGTCTGTGGTCTCCTTCCAAAGGTGGTGTACCTGAACAAGCAACCCCTTAAGGCCAATAGGACACGCGAAATATTAAGCGATAGTGTTGCCAGAGCTGCACTCGGGAACAGCACACGGAGCTGTGAAAGAAGATCAGTAAGAAGAGTTGGCCATGGAGGATCAAATCTTTCCAGAGGGAATAGTAGAAATGCCAGTGTTTCCCAGAAAAGCATGAACCGGACAAGGAGGTGAAATTGAACTTGTTAGTTGCATGTAAAAGGAACAACTCAATGGAACACTTTTCATTTGGTTCTTCTCAATGTTATAGCAGAGGAAACTGTGTTCTAGATGTTGCTGTCTCTTGATTTGTTTGTGAGAGATGTAAAATTTCATTTAAATAGCTTAAACGTTTAAGATAATTGTTTCCTGATATATTACCGAAGCCCTCATAATTATGTAGTCTCTTCAAGGCCAAGGGACTCTATCATGAATGGGTGTGTTAGAATTTAAAATGAAAGTCATTATTTGCTTTCATCCTACAGTTTGAACTTTTGGAACGTTTGATTCATGACATTGTTAATTGATAAAAGTGTTGAAGTAATGGGGTCTTCTTTCTCTCCAACTTGATAAATGATCATCTGGGTTTCAATAATTCTATGAACATTATGCAAATTGAATAATTGGTATCAGTTATCAATATTAAATCATCTGAATAATCGAGGCATCTTTTTTTTAATAATAAACGAGACATCTAATCAATTTAAATTTTGTTTTATGAAGTTCAGTTCAGATGCTATGAAGTATCCGAACGACTAACACAAACATTCACAATCTATGTCAAAGGGTGTACAATCTTTTTTCTGATTGATTAATCAGTCCATGTTATACTTTTTTGTTTAAATATCAACCAATTAACATATTTTGCTTTTAGCTTATAAATGATTCCAGCATAACCACGGTGTGTGCACTCTTTAAAGGACCATATTTCAATTGCACTATTAAAGTAGATTCGCAATTTTCATGGCTGTTAGTAAATGGAATAATTGAAGAATTTCAACATTCAGTAAGCTTTCTTTCAACATAACAGTGCATAAAGTTTGTTCTAATAATTTCTTGAGCTTTTAAGAGGGGAAAATTAACGGTGAAGTTAGATTATTAAACAGCATAAATACTAAAGTAATAAAAAAATATGATAAGAAAAATCCGACCTGCCGGATTCAAACCAGCGACCTAAGGATGTCTATTAGGTAGTTAACCAACTACAGTCCTCCGCTCTACCAACTGAGCTAAGATCGGTTCTGTTCAATAATACAAAAACAACATATAAAACTAATTACTGTGATGTTGTTTTAATAGTCACACACACCTTTTGTTACATCCAATGAAGTAAAGAGAAATTTTTAATATTGAACGTCTTTACATATTACTGTTAGGCAAAAGGTCTTGTGAACAACAAAATTGACAAGCAAGAGTTTTTGGTTGTATTTTTCAAACGCATGTAAATGAAGAAGATAAAAATTAAATAAGAAATAATATATATATATATATATATACATGGTATTAATAAAGAAATTATATATTACATATAGTGTTAATTTTTTATATAAAAATAATTATATGGTCAGATATATGTAAATTTCAATCAGTAAAGAAGCTATGTCATTTCATTTTCTTGTTAAATAACATCTTAATTCATATGTGGTGTGCAGTCCATCTCATTATTATAAGAATAAGATGTTTGAATTGTTTCGAAAGAAGAATATCTGGCATCAAATTAAATGAAATTATTTATTATAATAAAATAAATAGATTCTTTATAAGTTTAAAACTACAATAGAATTAAAAGCAAATACAACAAAAATTTGACACTGAAAATTTTGGTGAGAATTTCCTCTTCACTTAATTATTGTATACAAAATTTCTCAAATTATGGTAAAATAAATGGGAAATATGCCCTTTTTTTGTAAACTTCTGTTTGCTCTATCTATATTAGAATTATTCTATTCTGCAATTGTAGTTTACAAAATTTTGAAATAATTGTCAAATATTTTAAATTGTAAAATAGAGTTGTCATGGATGCTTTTGTAAAATATCTAGTGTTATAAGAGTTGTCATCGATGCACTCGTTCAAAGTTTTTAAATGTGAACTTTTCTTTTGTGATGAAACTAATATATGTTTGGACATTTCCTTACCATTTAGATTCAGTAATTTATTTTACACACTCAGCACAATATCTTTATTTTTTTCCAGAAATTATTTGACTATTATAATTTAAAATTACGCCAACTAAAGGCCATGACCATAGTCCATAACAGCTTTCAACACTGTTAGAATTTTCTAATATATTCTTATAGGTTATAATTAATTATAATATTTTATTTTGCTAAAAACAAATTAATATTATGATTCATTTGATCATACTTAAGCCCATTAATAATATGATTAATTATTTACAAGTTTTGAACACTTAATTTTTATTAGTGTGAAAAAATAGTGTAGGTCTAATCAAGGATGGTTCTCTTTACCGTCATGTTATCAATTGCTCCCTAAGGTTTGCTCCCTTTAAAAACTTCAGAATTGGCTAGTGTGATCAGATAAAGAAAGACTTAACTTTTGGGTTTCTTAGGATTGTACTATACATAGGTCATTCTCATCTTCTTGATCATATGTCCGACAAGTAAATATTATGTTAGTATTCTAAATTCATATAAATTTGTTTTTGATAGATTTATTAATCTTATATTTAGCATCAAAGCCAATTTTTATATGATTTAAAACTTTATCGTTATTTATTACATTCATTTGATTTTGATTATCATTGCGCGTTCGTTGTTAATTGCAATTGGGAAATTCGATTTTTTTAACTGAATTGCTATCCCTACGATCTTTTGTACCAATAAATATGATATTATATTATGTAAGCATTTACTTATAGCAATATAAACAATTATGTACGCATTTTGTTATCTTGTATGGATAAAAAAAGGATTTGTTATTTTGTGTGTTTTCAATAATGATGGTATTAAGTTATTTTTTCTTTTTCAATTTAAGCTAGTTGTTGTACATTAATAAATACTATTTATTATATTGGTTACTGAATGCACATTGAGTTTTTTTTATGTTGAACCTCTTGTACACAATTTGTTTCATGATGTATGTGGGGTTTCAACATGATTTATTGGGAATTACTTATAATGAATTTGTGGTTAACGTCTTGCAAGTTCAAATCTATGATATACTCACTAAACCAAACCTATTCATGTTACTTGAATGTGCTAATTTTTTATTTTCTTTTATAAGTATGAACTAGTGTTAATAATTGAAATATATATCTTCTACATCCTATTAATTTTTGCTATTATGAATATTGTTGATATTTGTTTAGTTAAATTTTAAATGCTAGAATGCCTTAATTTATGGTTATTACTGTTTGAGTTCAAAACATGTGGAGAATGCTCTTTAATTAATTTGTGGTCAATAATGATGCTCTTTTGATGCATTTTCCTATTGACCGGTCATGGTTTTGGACAAGAGAAAATTGATTCCTATATGAAAATTTTCATGGGTTATTATAAGTCATTACCGCCAAAGTGGGATGACTTATATCAATTCATGAAATTTTTTTGTAGTTTGAGGAATGCTTTTAGTCTTTTCATGTGATTGTTTGCCCAAGGGAGGGGGGGGGGGGGGGGGGGGGAAGGATTTTTGGGTTTAAAAATTTAAAAAGGGGGAAGATGCCACGGGATGCCCCCAATTGGGGGACTATTTCCCTCAAAGGGGAACAATTTTTAAATTTTTTGTCTTTTCCAGGACTAACCCATATGAGATATTGGCCTAGGTTGTAACTTTGGTTTGTGCATTTTGCCCAAATGGGAATGTGCTATTCTATTGGCCTCATTGATAGCTTGTTTCTTTTTTTTTTTGTCAACTATATCTTGTCTTGTAATATGTCCTAATGCATTCTTATTTTGACTTAATAGTGAACTTTTTTGTGAACAACTATTTTGCTTCCATTGAGATCTTGAATGCATCAGATTACCATAATTGGAAGCAAGATCTGGAGTTCTCTTTGGGAATTTATGATCTTCATTTAGCTTTATGTGAGGATGAGTTTGTAATCAATTCAAAGAGCACGTATGAATAGAAGGAACTTTTGGCTAAGTGAGAGAGGTCTAAAAGGTTGAATTTGATTGCTATCAAGAATAATGTCTTTGAACATCTTCTAAGTGATCTGCTAAAGAAAGCGACAGCTAAGGAGTTCCTCGATGTTCTAAGAAAGAGGTACCAAGTATCTAATATTCTCGAGTCTAGATGTCTAATGAGGCAGTTAGAAAACATAAGATATAATGTTAGGGGTGTAAGGGCATTCATTATAAAGATGGTTCACATCCAAACCAAGCTTAAATCTCACCAAATTGACCTTAATGAAAAATTCATAGTTAAACATGCCTTTAATAGTCTATCCACTAATTTCACACAAATTAAAATTGTCCACCTTACCGTTGGTGAGAAATGAACTGTGAATGACCTTATTACCAGGTATGTTGTCAAGGAAGCGAAACTCAATAAAGAAAAGAATAACATAGCCATGTCATTAGTCCATGGCAAACCCACTTTTGGCAAGGGGCACTAGAAAAATACAAAGAGTGCATTTAATGTTTCTCATAGATACTAGGGTTCAAGAAACCAGGTAAAGGTCAACACCACAATGTAGGAAGTTCTAGGCTAATAATAATTGTCAATTATAAGTATATTTTTGGGGTTAAATTATATAAGAATTTGTAATTTTTCTCTCCTAATTTTTTCTTTTTGAGCAAATAATTATTAAATTAACATCATTTAAGTTTTTGTTCAAAGAATATTAAAAGTGATGAATTTATGATGCTTAGTAAGTAAAATAAAGCCCAAAAAGCAGGATAATTCAAGAAGGTTGGAATAATTAAGGAAAACATAGCTAATTAAGGAAATCAGGGCTAATTACGAAAAGCAGAATAATTAAGGAAAGTAAGACTAATTAAGAAAAACAGAATAATCAAGGGAAAAAAACTAATTAAGAAAAGGAGATTAATTAAGGAAAAAAGAACTAATTAAGGAAAGCATACTAATTCAAAAGTCCATTAATATGCACCTATAAAAGAAGAAGAGAGAAGAAAGAAAAGACACATAGAAATCCCAAGAGATTACAATTCCTTATAGAAGACAAAGGCTAGGAAAAAAAAAAACAAACATTCGGAGTCATTTCTTTCCCCATTCCCTTTCTTATCTTTTCTCCCCTCTTGCAATTGTAAAACCTTCATGACAATCAGAGGTTAAACTTCCTTTGTTGGAAACTTGGCCGTTAACTACTCTTGATATAATTTCTCTTCCTATTTATTTATGAATATTACATTTGCATTATATTTTCCTATGCTTAATATTATTGTTTGTGGCTTGATCATCCATTTAAATGGTAAGTTTTAGAAGTATCATTAGAAAATATTATTTTCTAATAGAACTCAGAAAGGATATCTAAATAAGGTCATCACTAGGGATGGTTGATATTTGTTTAGTCATTCTTAATATAATTTACTATTTTAGTTCTGCATAGGGATTTTGGGAGAGAAAATACATAAATTAGGCTCTTTCATGTGGGGGATCAAAGTTAGAGTATACTAGTAGATGCAGGTGTAAATTGAAATAATTATAAACAGAAAAAAATCATTAACATCACATCAAAGAGTAGCTCTGGTAGACTAAGTTCCCAACATTCTCATCTTCTAAATTTCCTTCTACAATAATGTTGGATTTTTTTATATTTTTTGTCCTTAATTAATTCATGTTCAATTTATCCTCTTGTTTGATTTAATTTTCTTCCAATTTAAATTATTGTTTTTCTCATAACCTTTTCAAATAAATTTCTTTAACTTCTTTTACTAATCAAATATTTATTTACCTAAATACAAACAAAGTCCTTGTAGATACAATACTCGGACTTCCATTCTAACTTTACTACTTGGGACGAATTGATATACTTGTCACTCTATCAACAACTAACTATCTTTAAGAAAGGTATTTGGTGTTTCTGGTGTAGGGAAAAAGGGAATAAGAAATCTGATTGTGGAAAGTTCAAGGCTTGGCTAGAGAGCAAGCAAAAATCGAGAGGGGTTCATAAATTTAAGGGAGCCTAGTTTGAGGAAAAGTAAGTTAAGGGTAGGAAATGATGTTGAAGTTTGTATTGAGAAAGTGAGAAACATCAACCTAGTTTTCCCTTTTGGATTTGAATTGGTTTTGAAGGATACCTTTTATGTACCTTTTTTTAGGAGAAATTTGATTTATGTTTATTGTTTAGTCAAACTTGGTTTTAGTTTTACTTTTGGTGATAGGAAAGTAAATCTGATGTTAAACTCCCAAATTATTGGTTATGGATTTTTAGTTGATGGTTTATATAAATTGTCTTTGGATCCAGATAATATTTCTTAGTTATTGAGACTAAAAGGTCTAAAGTTAAAGAAAAATCATTTATGTGGCACAAGCACTTAGGTCATATTTCTAAGGAAAAGGTTGAGAGATTGACAAAGACATATATTCTACCTTCCTTGGCTTTTGATGACTTGGGTACTTGTGTGGATTGTATAAAGGAAAAGTTTACTATAAAAAAGGCATAACTAGACGTTCAGATCTTTTTAAAGATCATTCATACATAAATTAGTGGACCTTTAAATTCTACAATTTGTGGTGACAAATTTTTTCATTACATTCTTTGATGATTTTCCTGATATGATTATCTTTACTTGATTAAAGAAAGATTTGAAGCACTTGAAAAGTTCAAAATTTTTAAAACCGAAGTTGAAAAGGAGTTAAGAAAAGTCATCAAGATTGTAAGGTTTAATCGTGGTTATGGTAAATATGGTTCCGCGAGGCAACATATAGGGCCATTCGCCTTATACTTGCAGGATTATGGGATAGTTCCACAATACACCATGCCTATGACTTCTAAACAAAATGGTGTAGCCAAAAGGTGTAATAGAACACTTAAAGATATGATGAGAAGCATGATAAGTAGATGTAACTTGCAAGAATTTATGTGGGGAGAAACCTTGAAAACAATCATTTACATCTAGTTAGGACCATAGTTGCAACTGGAGATATAATTGACTCTCAAGCCAATGATATGCTTAATCCTTCTAATTTCGATGAGAATGCATAAACTAGCTGAGCAGATTCCATATGTTCCTTCAAGGAGGTCAACTAGAGAGAGGAGATCTGCTATTGATGATGACTTTCAAGTCTATCTTAGTGAGGATGCATATGACGTTGGAGATATTGTTGATCCAAAGAGCAGTCAAGAAGTTGTTTCTTGCCCTCAGCCAGAAATATGGATGCATGCAATGAATGGAGAGATGCAATCTATGTCAATTAATGGCGTATGGGAGCCAGTTGAATTACCTAATAATTTTAAGACAATCGGCTATAAATGGGTCTTCAAGACAAAAAAGGACTTAAATGGTAACATTGAGATATTCAAGGCTAGACCAGTGGCAAAGGATTTTATATAGAATGAGGGTGTTGAATTTAAAGAGATTTTATTGCTTGTATCAACAAATGATTCCTTTAGAATCATTATGGCCCTCGTATCTCACTTTGATTTGGAGTTGCACCAAATAGATGTGAAGACATAATTTCTAAATGGTTATTGGCGTGAGACAATATACATGCAACAGCCTGAAGGTTTTTGTATTAGTGGTAATGAGGATTTGGTATGTAAACTAAAGAGGTCGATTTATGGCTTGAAACAAGCTTTTAGACGCCCGTACCTGAAATTTGATGAAGTGGTGACCTCCATGGGATTTGAGGAAAATAAGGTTGATGATAGTGCATATACCTCAAAGTCAATGGGAGAAAATTTATCTTCCTTGTGCTATATATGGATGATATATTGTTGGCTTCTAATGACCTTGGCATGCTACATGCGATAAAACATATGCTAACGAGATCTTTTGACATGAAGGATCTTGATGAGGCCTTTTTTGTGTTAGGGATTAAGATTCACAAAGATAGGTCGCACCATACACTCGAGTTATCTCAAAAGACTTACATTGATAGAGTCTTAGGGAGATTCAATATACAAAATTGTAAACCTAGAGATGTTTCGGTTGTCAAAGGTGACAAATTCAACAAGGACCAATGTCCTGAGAATGAGATTGAGCGAGCAGAGATGAACGAAAAACCTTTTCAGAGTGCTCTAGGTAGCCTCATCTATGCTTAGGTATGCACAAGACCCGATATTGCTTAGCGTTCTTGGTATATACCAATCGAATCCTGGGAATGATCACTAGATAGTTCCCAAGAAGGTTATGAGGTACTTGCAGAAGACTAAGGAGTATATGTTTGTGTATAGGAGAGTTGACAACTTGGAAGTTGTAGGGTACACAAATTCAAATCTTGGTGGGTGCCCTGACAATAGGAGATCGACTTATGGATACATATTTATGATGGATGGGGTGCGATATCTTGGAAGAGTAAGAAACAAACTCTTGTTCCCTCTTTTACTATGCAAGCAAAGTCCATTGCTTGTTTTGTTGTAGGTACTCATGTTGTTTGGTTGAGGAATCTTGTGACAGGACTTCACATTGTGGACTCTATTGCTAGGCCACTGAAGATTTTATGTGATATCAACATTGTTATGTTTTATA
This sequence comes from Glycine max, assembly GCF_000004515.6. Lineage (NCBI taxonomy): Eukaryota > Viridiplantae > Streptophyta > Magnoliopsida > Fabales > Fabaceae > Glycine > Glycine max. The sequence goes on from NC_038250.2 coordinate 43,944,043, forward strand.
CAAAGAATAATAAGATTTCTAAAGGATCTAAGAACTTGGAGTTGAATTGCTAGACTGTTATAGATCTTGTGAAAGATGGTTCTATAGTGGTTGATCATGTGGACACAAATTAAATGTTGGTTGATTTGTTGACCAAGGGACTTAGGCTTGTTGTTTTAAAACGACAAGTTGAAAACTTGGGCTTTGTGAGTTCTTTTGTTATTTTTGGTTCGTGGGAGCTTTAGATTCATGTTATTTCTTTTTTCATGTTGTTGGATCCTTATTTTGAATTTTGGAAAATGATGTATTGATGACATCTTACACTAGCTTTGATAAATGATGATATGAATTTTATTATGATTCCTTTTGTGTGTGTGTGTATCAAATGTGAGATTATTAAAGTTCAATGTTGTCAGGATCATTGTGCTAGTGATCGACACTAGAATTGGTGCTCAAACATAATGATATTAAAGCTTAGTGTAGTTAGGATCATTGTGTCAGCGATCGACACCAGGATCGGAGCTGATGCTTGATGATTTCTTGATAAATCATGAAATTTCTCTGACTTTCAAGTACTTGAGAGAAATTGAGGATTAAAGAAGAAAATGACAATATGACTTTTTTAATCACATTGTCGCGTCATTTCTTACTACACTCCACATTGATGCCTAGTCGACGAAGTCGGTAATATTTGTAACCATGGAAAGCTATTGCGTCAATGAGAGATGTATTTACTGTCATGAATCAGTGTTACATGGCTTTTTGTTGGATGGAGTCTTAATTAGGTATTGTATCTTGGGATCATTTGTTTTGTCGCCAAAATATGTTATTAGCCCGAGATTCATTTTTAAAATTAAAAAAAAATGTGCAATTAATTTTGCGAGGTGGGAAAATGTTAAAATTTTCCCATATATTATTCTAGACTACTAATGATTTTAATGTTTTATTTTGTAAAACTTTGATGATACTTAAGTCCATTAATAATGTGATTAATTGTTTACGGGCTTTAGACACCTAATTATGATTAGTGTGAAAAAATAAGTGGGTCTAACCACTGGGCCCATAATGGGAGGTGCCTAGGATTGATAAATAGCAAGACTAGGTCTCCTTTGTTGTCACATTATTAGTTTCTCTCTAGGGTTTGCATGATTGAAAACTCTAGAATTAGAGAATGTGATAAGACAAAGAAAGACAGCTTTTGGGTTTCTAAAGGTCACGCTACACACATATTATTCTCGTTTTCTTGATCATGTCTTCAACAAGTAAATGTTATGTCAGTGTTCTAAACTCATAAATTCGTTCTTGGTAGATTTATTTATCTTACACATAATACTTCTCATGTAATTTTAAACTTTGGTTTTAGGATAAAAAAGGTAAAAAGATATATTACTTCTCAAAGTATGGAAGAAAAATTGGTCAACGACCCACCCTCATCTTCGCAAAATTAATATGCATGATTTTATTAGAGTATTTTAAAAAGTATTTAATCCCACATTGATTAATTTTGAGTGCTTTCAAGCAAGCATGTAAAGGTATAGGCTTGAACATGAGAATTGAGATCAAGCCAAGTGGGCTTAATTGCAATTTGGAAGTAGGTTAGTCAGTTGAGTTATCCAATATTTGCAACTTTATCCTGATAATTAACGTTTATATTATTATCAGATTTACTGAAACCCTTATCTGAAAATTTAGGCTTAATCATTAGTTTCAATTTAAAAATCCAAGAACATGAGTTACTATCATTAAAATCTTGATAGTTCTACTACCTTGATTTACATCAGGAAGCAAAATGTCCCATTGCCACTATCCAACCAGAAGTCATAGTCACAATCTTCAATGGATTGATGAACAATATGATTTTGATTTCACATTATAAACATTGACAAACTAAAAAGTACAGTTTTGCCAAGCTTATACCAGAAACATCCAAGAACCTATAGAAAGATAGCAGAAAAATAATTCTACAAGGGGGAATCAACCACTGAGCATTTTACAACAATAACTTATTGTATCACCATGCTCCCAATCTTAATATTTTATCTGTGTGTATCACATGGAAAAGTAAATTAATCTACCAGTATACTTGTTTCTGATCTGCTCTGTGGCTTGTTTGGTAATTACATGGCCCTATGTAGACCTTACGGCTACATAGATGATGTGGTGGTATCATTGACAAGGATACTCTGTTTCCTCTATATATTGTGTTCTTTTTATGTTCAAAATTTTCAACCCCCACTTTTGGAGCTTTATGGTAATAAATGAACATTATGGAAAATGAATATATGTATATAATGGTCTAATTTATTCAAAACTTCAATTCTTTTTAGCTTGCCTGTCTCTTGAAGAAAGGTTTCTGGCAGATCAGGAGTCTCTGATCACTGTCACTTTCAATTTCTATCACTCTTGCATCCCACTTCAGCTGTGCCGTTAGAGGTCTAGCTGATTCTATTAAGGGAACTGTATCGCGAATTATTACCCAACCCTGCACACATGACCAATGTCAGCATATCAGAAGTCCTTGAACATGTATAGAGGATGAAATCATGAAACATTTTTAATTGTTCTAAAAAAATCTAGCATGAACATAGAGATCACATCACACTCAGCAACTTTCAACAATAGAAGGGCTGCCTAATTGGTACACATTGTACATAACAAACTGCACATAATATTAATGAACTGTTTCATGAGAAAATACTATAGCAGTTTTGGTTCAATATTAACTAAATTCACATACCTCTGGGCGAAGTATCCTGTCTATCTCAATGAACAGGTCAAGTATGGAGCATCTGTGCTTCTCAGTTTCAAGGGACAGAAGTCCTGCTGCATGCACCAAGTCATAGGTTCTAGGGTACGTTGGAAAAGCCTCGCACCTAGAAGCCACCAAAAATCATAATTTTTAAGGAAACTATATTCTATGTAGGACCTATCAACAAACTATTCTTCACAAAATCTTATCAACGACTATGAGCCAGGTGTAATTGGAAAAGTAAATGGTAAATCACCAAGTTTGATTTTTTTAGTCAACTCTGGTAAGCAGTTACTCATTCTTGAGCAAACATAAGATGATTTCATATAAGTATAACTCCATAATTTTTGGAGTTATTTATCAAAACATCTGTAACCTTCCGTATGGTCAACGAGTTCAATAAATATGTAAATTATGTTGTAAAGTGTAAATTGAGAAGGTTCACAAAGTGTAAATGTTACAACAGGTATAAACCTCAGTCCTCAACTGAAAAATAGTTAGACCTGGATAATGAAATTAATCTTTAGATTTTGGAAAAAGAAAAGAAATACCAATAACTCTAAGTGTTTAGAAGGGATTGAGATAAAAGAATGGAAGAAAAAAAGAATTTAGCATGTGTCTGAGAATCCATATTAAGCTAAGTAAAACAAATTTATTGAAGTAGAGAAGCATGACACTTGAAATAAGAACAAGAGAAAAGAGATTAGCATACCAATCATGCAAAACGCCAACAAATCCTCTGTCCTGGATCAAGGGAAGATAATTGAGTCCACTTATTGGGACCACATTCATCACCCACACAGACTTTCTAGCTTGCAACAATGCAGAATTAAAGCCACCAAAATGAGCATTCATGTCTAGCACATTTCTGAACATGTTGTAAGGCGGTGAAGGGTCCTCATCACCGGGCCTCTTCGGATGATCAGAAAATATTAAAGGTGACATGAGTGACCAATAATTCTGGACTGCTATTTTCCAGCTGTCAGAGTCCTCGGTAAGTTCATCAGGCTGCAAGACTAGTACATTTAAATACAGGCAAACTAAGTTAACCAAATAAATAGGAGATTTGATTCAGTAATTACAATGCAATCACTTCCACAAAGAGCTATATAAATTAGCGTTGAAGAACATAACAATTACCGTAGATTGCCAACTCGTTGTTGTTCAAGTTAGCCCGGGAAGGCCATCTTTCCCTTTTTTCAATTGGAACCCAACGGCTGCTCTGTGTTCCACCTATGCAGTTTAGCAATTCTCGATAATAGGGAGTCTCCACATCAATACCTCTACCACACAAAGAAGGGCCAGAACCAGACTTTCTGGAAGTAAATATAGGCCATGCTAAGAATCAGGCGACATTAATTTCAAAATGGTAAACAAATATATACACATTGTATAGAATATATTTACTAGAAATCTGTTTCCTAAAACACACATAAGTGAAATAATTTTCCAGAAGTACATGCATGAAAGCATTACCTTGATGCATAGCAACTTTTTTTACTAGTTTTCTTCCATACGACAGTTTCATCTTGCTGTGACAGAAGCTCCCAGCAAAGTGTTAATGTAAAATCCTGTATAAACTTCCACCTTTTCTGATTCTCTTTGTTACGAGCATTTGTGAGTGGTGATGTCCAAACAAAGTATCCACCCGGTTTTAAGAGTCTATCGGCTTCAATCAGGAGAAGGCCATCTATACCATACCATGCAATATGAATGTTAATAAATCACATGGTGCTAAAATATTGATAAAAATTCTACACAAATCAAAGAGGAGGGGAGGGTAAATAAAACAGAATAAAGGCAAGTTGAAGGATTAGATTTAGATTCAATGCCTTTACACATCAGAACTCAGAAGGAAGAGTTTCAAAAGTCAACCTCAGTTTGTTTGATACTTCACCAATATGGCAAGTAAACGTTAAAAGGTGTCTACTTATTTTAATAGGTGTAACTTTCAGGAACCCATGTAACAAAGAACTAAATATGGGTATTTTCCAAAAGTATATACCGTATATTTTTCTTAACTCTGCACGGAAAAATTAGTTTTTGTTACATCAGAAACAAATAAGGAATGCACCTAATGACTTATAGACATTCAAGACAAAAGCATTTTAGTTCAAGTGATATATATGGTTAGCAACACACTTTTCTCATCGGAATGAGAAAGAGCTAGGTATTTAGCGTAGTTGAAAGGGCCAGAACTAAATAGAAGCCAGTCAACTGGCATTATTTTTCATTGGTCACAAAATAGTGTTGAATGTCTAGGTTCAATAGGGAAAAATTACAACACAGATGCAATTGAAGAACCAAGGAGTGAATTCTATTCTTATTTGATGACAACTAACTTCTTCCATTGACACATAAAGTATGATGTATCATCTATATAGTCCAGAAAATAAATGTTTTTGTCAAATAAGTACAGAATATGATAAATGCATCTTGGTCCAACACAAAGTAGAATAGATTGAAAGTTGAAAGATACCTTTCTGGTCCCAATCAATGCCACATCTTGCACAATGTAACATATCAAAGGAAAGAGATGGATATGGCAACTGCTTTGAAGTGAAAGAAGCAATCATAGCAGGAAGACCCCTCTCCAGAGTGAGCTGAACTTGACTGCCAGAAGGCTCATAGTTTGCAATGCACATAGTCAAAAGCTGACTGTCGAAGAGATGTGCTCCAAAGCTACCATAGCCACAACCTATGTCTAGTATAGTTCGAACCTGCAAATTTTAAGATGACAACATTCTCAATCAAATAAGATTTCAGGCAAGGAATATCACAGTCAATCTTCCATGAGTTCAGATCCAATGCATCCATAACCCAAAAAAAAATCTAAAACAAGTCCCTCCAAGGCACTTTATGACAAACAATTTTAGATGGTACATGTATACAAGAGTTATGGCTTATGGCATATACAAGGTTACCATTTTATGCCCACAGTGAATATTTTTTAGAATATTCATTTATCATTTCACCAAGATAGTTAATATTTATATATTTTTAGTACTAGAATGGAGATAACAAGCTCTTTAGAGTAAAACAGATGGCATTAAGTATGCTGAATTTGACAGTGAGCATGTATCAAACTACTGAAATATAAGTACAATGAATAATGGCCATCATGAAAAATCAAGCACCAAACACTTGATGTGTCCATTTCAAGAGAGAGCAAACGTATTTACCCCAGCTTGAATGAGGTAAGATTCATTTCTAAGTCCAATCATTTCAGCGATTTGATGCGAGTAGTCTTCAATACCATCAAACATATGAGAAGCTGAACGAAATGAAATTTGTTCTTCATCCAGCATCATCATCCTGTAATTAAATTACAAATGAAAACTTTAGGTATCAAAAATAGCCAAAAGTGCAACAGCAAGTAGGAGAAATGATCATATGTCATTTACCTCTTTGTCAAGCTTCCAGAAGAAAGAACCTCCTGTGCTGAGATCTTCACATTAGCAACCCAGATAACATCTTTTCCAGTAGGCCACCTTAAGGGAATTTTGTAATTCACTGGTGGCAGAACTAAACAATTCTGCCTAAGCTCACGGCCGCATTGCCGGTCAACTTCATTGCCATCGGAAACTCCCAATTCCACATTCTCAGAAACATTGTAGCAAGGAACAAAGTTTTCAAACTCCTCAGAACAGAATTCCGACTCCTTCAACCTCAACGGACCACGAGAAAACTCGCCAATATCCAAAAGGTCTGAGACAAGCTTCTCTTGAAGCCTTCTATAACCATGGTAAATGTGACCTCTTGATGAGGATGAAATCGACAAAGTCCACCAAAAAGATCCAGTAAGAGCCAGAACAACTATAAACACTAAGCTGAACTTCAAAGAAAGCAACATCAACTTAAGCAGGCTTCGCGGGGTGCCAACCATGAAGGGATCAGAAGCAAAACCATTCTCAGCTTTGACATTGCCATATTTTGACTCAGAATTATTTCCCAAAAGAACCCTCAGAGGAAACCTCAAAGCAAAAGGGCTGTGATCTGCAGAACCCCTCTTATCCAAATCTTCCTTTTCTATTTTATCTTTAGATTGGGAGTCCCACAAGTCATAGCCCCTCTCAGGGACCCTAACCCCACCTAACACACCTCTTTGCAGAGGCCTAGACATTCTCTGACCAACCACAACAGTAGCACAAACAAGTTCAACTATGAATAAATGTTCTTATGTTAACACTAGTAATGTATAAACCTATACAGAGACCAATAAATACTACAACAACAAATGCCTTATGCCACTAGGTGAAGTCGGCTAAGTAGATCACACATCCAATTCCACTTGATTAAAGACCAAATCTTCAAGAGAACTCAGAAACCAATAGAAGAGAGTTAGTTACTCCAGAATCATTAGATTTATTGGGATGGAACCAGCTACAGAATCTGGCTCCAGTTAAGCAAATGCAAACCTACAAAAAAAAAAAAAAGGAGAAACCGTGTCAAACTTGATGGCGTGCATTTAGAGCAGTGAAGTTACAAAACCAACTCAGCATTATTTATATTCAATTAAAAAAACAAAAAGAAAAAAACACAAACTTTTTCTCGTTAGGGAACAAAAAACAGGGGAATAACGACAAGGAAGAGCAGTAATTAATTCACCGCACCAGATCCATCACGGACCCAGCATTGAAATGGAAATGAACCAACATTTATAAAAGAAAAAAGAAAAGTTGCGCGGTAATTGCCAAATGGGTTGGTGGGTAAACACTGAAACAGAGCAGTGAAAAGCACTACTAACCATGGCACAAGCTCTTTTTTTTTAGAAGGGAAAGTAATTTGCTGTGTGAGAGTACTTGAGATCAAGCTAGAGAGAAAGAAAAATAACAATTTTAAGAAGAAAAAGATGAAAAGTATTAGTAGTAGCACCTTGTTTGTTTTGTTGGAGTGAAGAAAAAAAGAGATTTATGGAGGTGTGTGTGTGTGTGTGTGTGTGAGGGTGGTTGGTTGCTTGCAACACAAATCACAAGAAGAGCGCACGCCGTCTGTACCTGGTTTTGTTCTGATTTGTGTGTGTGTGTGGATCAGTGACTGATTCTTCTCTCTCACTCACTCGCCTCGTCGAATGATTAGCGTGTGTGTGTTCGCAGTGAAAATTAGAGAGAGAGAGAGAGAGTCAGAGACACTGTGATTCTAACTGAGTGTGCAAGCAGGTTAGCAGGTTTTGTACTCATCGGATAGTGACACAAACACTACTCATGGGACAATATAATAATATTAGTATTAATAATTTAAGAGGAAAAAGAATGTGATGCGGCTGAAGAAAACCCATAATTATTTTGCTTCAAAAATGAAATTGATTTTGGATTTTTCAAGTAAGATTTTGAGTACAATCTTGTAAATAGAAAAAACATAGTTAAAAAAGAGATGTAAAAAACTGTAACTGCTTTTATGGATCACAGTTCACAAGTAGCTAAATGACAAAATATGTAATCATGTTCAAAGCTCAATAGGATAAATATAAATGAAAAAATTCTCATTTTCTTTTGAGTATATTTAACGTTGTTGTAAAACTTAAGATTCATGTTGAAATTTGTAATTGATTCACACGTCTGGTTTGGTGATCGTAATTAGCTAAATTTGTGATCGAAAATTAGTTAAGCAATAATTAAAATCGTGAATATGTTGTATTTATAATATGATAATAAATTAAGTATTTTTTGAAAAGTAATTCTAAAGACCTTTAAAAGGATAAAATGTTAATAATATATATATATATATATAATGAAAATTATTATAATTCATGAAATTGTGTGAATTTTACTCTTCATTTAATTAGTTTTTTTATATAAATTTGAACCTTTTAAAAATATTTATTCAATAAGCAAAAAAGGACTCTTTCATTCTTTCTTTTATTTGTTTACTACTCAAATGGAATTTCGTTTGCATTTATTTTTATTTAAAACTTCCAAATAATATTAACTATTATCTTTTCAGTTATACCATTCTTTCTACTTAATTCCTTGAATATTTTATTAAACTTGTCACATATGACAAAAAAAATAATGATAATTGATGTTAAGAAGTTAAAAAGAAAATATAGATGAAGTTAGTGACTATATTATTTAATATGTGTTGTTCTTGCCAAAACTTGGAATTAGATTGACGTGGTTGAATGGGTTCTTATGTCGATTTGTAAAGGTACCTTTAATAAGAGGAAGACTTACAATATAAAAGAATTTGACACTCAAGTAAGAATATATATATAAAGAAAATAAAACAAGCATATGTTACAATAAGTTCAAATGAGAAAGGGACATGAACTTGTTGTTGTTACTGTGTGTGATTAGGTCGTCGTGTAGAGTGATTCGATAGAATCTTTATTTATAATTGTTCAAGCGAGGGTGTTGGTCAAGATAAAACATTTTAATCATAGATAAAGGCAGAAGATAATTATATTAGATAATGTGACGCTATAGATAATTTAATATATTTAAATATTAGTTAGATTAGAGATAACCTATGTGTTGGGGATAAGGGTCAGGGTCGAACAAGACTGACATGAAAGTTTGACACATGTCATGTCAAGTAGAATGTCATAAATTGTGAGTCCTACACAAAATGTCATATAGATTTTGTGGGTCTTATACAATACACATGTATTATCCTCTTATATATATTTATAGACAAAAAGATATAAAAATAATAACATCATTTAGATATAAAACCTTCCTCTTATATATATTTATAGACAAAAAGATATAAAAATAATAACATCATTTAGATATAAAACCTTTTCAATATTATTTTAAAACCTTTTCAATATTATTTTTGGTCAGTGAGCCAAACATTACTATTTAATTTCTTTAACAACTACTTTTTAACTATTATTTTTTTATCTGTGATTAAGAAAATTATAAATAAAAAAGCAAACATTCAATTAAAGTAATTTTATTTTTAACTATTTTTTGTAAAAAAAAAAAGTTATACTAATACTATAAATGACAGTACTCCTGAACTTGCTTTTTAATGCAAGCAACAATATACTTAAATGAAATTCTTCGGTCAAAAAGAAATTAAATTCATTAAATGAAATCCTATATTGGTGAGAATGTGATGTTAAAAGTGCATGTAAAGAGAGTGGTACTATAAATAGTAGTACTAGCCATTATTTCTACTAAAAAAGAAATGGTAGTAATAGTAATTAATTAACAAGTGTCGTAGGAGTAAATAAGCTGTTATATATAAATTAATAAATGAACGCGCTTAACTTCACTGGCAGAGTTCCAGAACGCGCTTTATTTTTATTTACCCGTGTATTTTAATTCTCTGCACACAGAGAATATGAATCATGATTCATGTACAGAACAAATCAATAGGATAGAAAAGTTCACAAGAAGGCACCCAATTAAATCTCCAACAAGAAAAAAGTTGCCAACTAATGTGCCTAAAGAATGGAACGTATATTGATCAAAATGCCACATGATCCTTTTCTTACGTTGTTCTGTCTTCACTTTTATAAGGTGCAAAAGCCAGCTGGTCAAGCTAATGGTGCATAGAAGAAAAAGGGAAATTAAAGTGGGGAACTATTTTTTACAAAATTTAGATGTATAGCTATTTAAATACTTTTATATTTTTCTAATTAAAACTAAAGCTTTAGTTTAATAATTTATGTTGTTTTTTAATGTAGATTTTTATAATGTAGATTACTAGGGGTGAAACTTTAATCATGATTAAAGAATACCATTAAAAACATTTGAAGAACTGTGTTTAATTTTTGTTCCTTTTCTAATAGAAGGAGACGTGGAAAACAAAGGGGATCTTGAGACACTGCTAAAAGTCATAGGATTTTTTCTTTGCTGCTTCGTTAATGGTAATGTAATATATCATTTGACTTGAGCCTGAAATGAGGGACACCGACGGACACATTATTTTATTTGTATTAAGCTATTATATAATAATCTATATTTTTTTAATAAATCAAACAATGATGCACGTTCGGATCCAAATTCACATTCACATTGCATGAGGTCACGTTGGCGTTGTTCGTTAAATAATTTGCGCGTACATATTTGTGGCACTTTGGCACAAACGCACATTACTTTGTAGTGAGTTAGGAACATTACACGTTTTCATTTGGTGCTCTGTATTTTTGGGTGAAAATTCATGGAGCTATTGGGTTAGGGAAAAAGAGCTTTGACACTTCTTCTCATTAAACATTAATTAGTCAAATGTTTTGAAAATTGACGCGCAGATAGATCGCCTGCTCTAAAAGAAAAGTATGTCATGTGAACTAGATTGAATTAATTAATTTTAAGAAAAATATGTAGATCTAATTTAAAAGGTTCTATTTTTTAAAAAACAAGTGGTAATTTGAGATTTTTTATTTGTTACTTGATTAATTTTTTCTTATCAGATCCATCTATTTTGAAATAAAGTAATAACTTTAGTTATGATTTTATGTTCTAAAAGTGTGTTTGAAAGGAAAAATGAAAATAATATTGAGAAAGAATTTGTATTTTTTTAACAGGACCCACACTTTTATTTTAATTCAAAAAAATTATTTTATTTTCATTTTCTAAACCAAACACAAACACAGGATAAAAGGTTATATATAAAATTATATGATTGCTTTAGTTTAAAATAGAACTAAATAAAATTTTTAGGTTCTAAATATAATTAAATTTAAATGAGCCTCAATCAGTTTTTTTTTTCATTTTTGTTTTTAAAAATAACATAATAATTCCTCAAAATATGAAAAATTTAATTTGATAATATATATATATATATATATATATATATATATATATATATATATATATATATATATGAAATATAAGTCTAAACTAATTCATAAAATATGATAAATAAAAATTAAAATAAGTTTATCAAAATATAATTCTAATCCTTATATATATGTATGTATTTCTAAATTCGAATGAAAATTAAGTTTGTTTTAATTGCATTTTTGTCTCCCTAACATAATGTTTGGGCAACTTTGTACTCTTATTTTTTAATTTCTCGATTTTGATCACAATATTTTATGAATGTATTTATGTTAAGTGAGATGATGGTGAGAATGCTGACAAGAGTGTTGACGTGAGTCTCAATTTTTACTTCCTCGATATATTGTTTTCATATTTTTCAAATTATAGGATTTTGATTCCTTGTTAATTGTGAGGTTTTAACTCATGACCTCAATGGCATGATTAAGTACTAAACATCTATACCACCCAATACATTTTGTATAATAAGTATAAGAAAATAATTATTTGTAAAGTTCTTTGGAGAGATTTAGAATGCAAAGATAAGAAAAACCTTATGTTACTGGTTTTGTAAATAAAAGTTTTCGATTCATATTATTATATACTAATAAATATTTTCATAATTAATATTATTTGAAAAAATTGAGTATTGTAAAAATAAATTTAAAAATAATAAATATGTTGAATATTTAATTAAGAAAAATATTTATTTGAATTATAATAATATTAATGCTATCATGTATGTTATGCACAAAAAATATCTTAGAAGTTTTTTCATTCAATTTTTTTATTATTTTATTTTTAGTACAAAATTCTAAAATAATTTGTCAACTGATATATGGATGTCAGTATTAGGCACAAAATACGATATTTTAAAATAGTATAAAAAATACATAATTTTAAAAATAATTTAACCTATTTTAAATTTAATTACTGTGTTAAATTTAAATTTAATGCAGTAACTAGTATACTAATAATTTAAATATATTAATTAGTATATTAAATTTCAATTTTAATATGTTCAATTTTAATTAATAACTAATACTCCATATAAATTCTAAAAAATAATTTCTTTATAATTCTTTCAAAAGTTAATAAAAATAAATATTGTTTTTTAAAAAATAACCTAAATCTAACACATTTGTAGGTATAATTGGGACAAGGGCTCCATGTCTATTGCAGTAGATCGAATCCAAAAGAAGACAAGAATGCGTGGAAGAAGAAACAAAAGATAAAGAAATTAACCAATTGGGTGAGCAATTCGAAGTTAAAACCCCACCCCTCCTCCTAACCTTTCCCTTCCCTTTGCATGATACATGTTCAGACAATCAGTATGGTAATTTGTTGAGAAGCATTTAGGATGAAAGTGACCCATGACCATGATGATGATCACAATTTGCAGTAGGGCTAACGTAGCTTTCTTTTTTCCAATCGTTTGTGTCCTTTGTGTTGTGTTGCCTGATTTGTTTAGGCCTCATTAGTTAGATGGATTTGCGTCTTGATTCAATAATTCAATTCAATGCATCAGCAAGATTGTGGGCACAATTTATATATATATCGAGTAATTTATATTTCTACACCAATCTAATTTGCACTAACAAATTTGTAGTGCAAAATAATTGAGCCCTTTCGTTGTATTTGTTTTCGGGTGAATGTTATGCTCAGAAGTGTGTCATATGCACTAATACAGTCTCTATCTGTAGCCATCATCTTTTCAAAATAGGACATAGTGACGTTCATTAGACGTCAAAAATAAAACAACGCAGGGGACAGATAGCTATAATTAATTATCCTAATTGACAGTGATTAATTAATTACACAGTAATAAATTATGAAGATTTTTCTCGAATCCTTACGGAAGAATAAAATCCATTATCGAAAGCAAAAGGAAGAAGAAAAAAAGACTATTGTTAATTGTTATAACGAATAGTTACTAATTCTGCAAGAATATAAGAAAGTACGTTACATGTAAATCGAATTTTTGTCACGTAATGCGTGAAATTCATGTGAGAATACCGTAAGACGACGAACATTGAAACTAGCAGGCACAAAATGACAACTATTGGAGTGTGCAAAATGCCTTATTTGGAAAATAGTATAGATTTTTATATGAATTTATGAAAAGTATGAAACATTAGTTAAAATGTGTAGAAATTAGTTAAACAAACGTAGCATGGCTAGGTATAAATTATATTGAAAAATGGGCAAATTGATTGATGAATGAAGATAAGAAGATAGAGCATAGAAGAGTTAAAATTAAGGTCAGAAGAAGTGGATATGGGGTTGGAGTGGGACCACAGTGGTGCGGCGTTAACAGTGTCGGTGGACAAAAAAAGTGACGCGTCGGCGAGGGATGGAGGGGTGAAGTGTTACGTGTTGCAGGAGATGGAATCAATAATTTTCGTTTTCTTGGGTTAGTGGTCGCGAAGTGTTGCTGTTTTCTGACTATGATTGTTTTCTGTTGTGGTGGTCTCAACGAGGAATTGAAATTTGGGGAGTGTCAACGGGGTTCACGGAGATAAATATGGGATAAGATGTCATTGCTGGTTATTTTGTAATTTGGGAGATATTTTTTCTTACAAAGGATAATTATAATTATATTTGAGTTGGATAAGATTATTTTTTTTAGAAATCATACATATCTTTTACTTGATGTAATTGTACTCAAACAAGTTCCACAATCTAACCCAACACTTAGAGTTAACAAAATGGATGGTGGTTAGAGCGAATCGTGCAAAATAAATTGTGTTGGGTTAGTTCATATTTTATATGAACTTTATTTTTTTAGTTCAATCATCATCGAGAATTGATTCTGGTCATTTTACTTTTTTTAAGTCTAAATTCATGCAAATTTTTATTAAAAATTAAAAAATATTGGATAAAAGTAGGTATAGTTGAATTTAAATTTATGTTTTCTGAATCTATCATGATTTTAACGGGTTTATTGGGTCATCTTAAATAGGACTCATTCTATTTAAATCGACATTTTTAGTTCAATTTAGTTTGACACCCGACGGACGAATCGAACCGTCTCATAGAGCCAATCTATTTTGTCAACTCTATAAATAGTAACTAATGTCTAAAGTGAAATTCAATAGATTTTTAAGTGAGGCTTTTTTGCATATATACTTTGCCTTTTTGCTTTAAAAAAATTATTAATAAATATTGCTTTTGTTGGTGGATGTAAAACTTGAAATTTAATTGTTTTACTCCTAGATGAGTGTGCTCCAATTGTCTAAGATCATTATAAACAATTGTTGGTTCAAGAACTGTTATGCTGCAAAGCAAGATCAAAACTAGAAAAAGATATAATCACAAGCAGACACAAGGCACAGAGAAAAATGAATATTGTTCTTATTCTTCTCCGAATCAATATTGGCTCTATATACACACTCTATGCATGGCAAACATCCAGGAGTTATGTTATACGCTGGTATGACACTAACGAAAGGAAGAAGAAGAAAAGCCTTGGTTCGAGGTCAAGGTCCCTCCTGGGAAACTAGCTTTACTGAAAAATGGTTTCTCTGTGTTATTCGTACAAGCTATCAGCTTTTATACATGCTACAGTGGATATTAACGAACAACTAACTACTCTAACTGCTAGGCTCATGCAGTTACAACTAGCTAACATCATGCATGCAAGATCTTCTATACGTAGCTTTCTAAGTATCAAGGTCGTGTGATGGTCCTTCGCGGGTGTTCCTCTCGAGTTACTCCTTCGTCACTGCTGGTGCTGCTAACAATATCCTCCCCTAGGAAAATCACCTTGTCCTCAAGGTGATGGGATCTACGGACATCGTCCCAATTTTCCCAGGTAGAATCTTCCGGAGCCAGACTGACCCATTGCACCAATATGAGCTTCGTGGGCGGTTGAGTTGAACTATCCACGCGTGAGTCCAGGATGGCTAAGGGCTCCAATATAAGGTTATTATGAAGCGTTTCTGGTGGAAGGGGGGTTGCTTGCAAATCACTGGGACCATGGTGAGGTCGTAATAATGAACAGTGAAATATTGGGCGAATCTTGGACCCTTCAGGCAGTTGCAGGCGATATGCGACGCTGCCAACGCGTTCCAATACACGAAAAGGTCCGAAGTAACGCTTAGCAAGCTTGTTGGATGGTTGGGAACGGAGTGAAAGTTGTCGATGGGGACGAAGTTTAACATATACCAGTTGGCCAACTTCATATTGAACATCGCGACGCATCTTATCCGCGAAATGTTTCATGGTGTCTTGTGCCTTGAGGAGTTTACGTCTGAGGGTTGCGTAAGTTTCTTCCCTTGTGTTAAGTATGGTATCAATTGCCTCATTGCGGGAGGAGCCACGGAGATAGCTGGGAACGGAAGGAGGAGGTTTTCCATAGGTTACTTCATAAGGGGTGAGCCCGGTATTCGAATGTTGCAAGGTATTATATGACCATTCTGCGGGCTGATGATGAACGAAGGATCGGAGATACGTCTCAAGCGTGCGATTTAGGACCTCTGTCTGACCATCCGTTTGTGGATGGTAGGCAATGCTCATTCGTAGAGTTGTACCACTCATCTTGAATAACTCCTTCCAAAACGAGCTGAGGAAGATTGTATCCCGGTCCGAGATGATGCTTCGGGAAAACCCGTGGAGCTTGCACACAGTATCCATGAATAGATTGGCCACCCTGAACGCTATGAATTGAGTGGGTAGGGTGCCAAGATGAACCCCCTTGGAGAATCTATCAACCACAACGAGAACAACAATGAACCCATGGGAGCTTGGAAGATGAGTGACAAAATCCAAGGAAAGATCTTCCCAGACTCCAGTAGGTATCGGAATGGGTTGAAGCAACCCAACATTTTTGCGCGTCACGTGTTTCATTTGATGGCACACATTACACCTGCGAACAAGGCTTTGATATCCTTAAGCATGTTAATCCATTGGAAGTTAGTGCGGAGGCGATGTAATGTCTTCTTCACTCCAAAGTGGCCGCCCAGAGGAGTCGCATGGTATTCATGCAACAAAGCCGAAATGAATGGATCCTGCGAGTCGAGCCAGATTGCACCCTTGAAGATGATAAGGTCGTCGGAGATAGAGAAATCAGGGTAGGCTTCTGGGTGGGAAAGTATGGCTTCTCGTTGCTTATGAAATTCTGAGCTAGCTAATAATGTTCCCTTCAACTGAGTCATAAAATCAAAATGAGGAACCGAAAGCACAAAATATTAGCCTGGAGATAAGGCATCCCTATGCGAGAGGGAATCTGCGACTGTGTTCGAAGCTCTAGTCTTATACTGGATATCGTAATCATACCCTAGCAGCTTTTCCAGATAGAATTGTTGCTCCGGGGTCTGTATTATCTGAGACATGAGCTCGTGAAGACTACGATGATCAGTGAATATCGTGAATTTATGCCCAAGGAGATATTGTCGCCATTTGCGAACCGCGACGACAATGGCGTGCAACTCCCTAACATACGCAAAAGCCTGTTGAAGACGAGGGCAGAAGGGTTTACTGAAATATGCTATATGGTGTCCCTGTTGATGAAGGACGACGCCTATAGCTGTGCTGGACGCATCTGTTTCTAGGGCGAAAGGAATCGTGAAATCGAGAAGAGCCAGCACCGACGCGGCAATCATGGTTGTTTTCAGGTTCTCGAAGGCAGATTGAGACTCTGATACCCAGTGAAAGGCATTTTTGTAGAGTAACTTGGTCAGAGGCACTGCGATGGCGACATACCTTTTCACAAACTTCCTATAAAAACCCGTGAGACCCAGAAAGGCTCGAAGATCCTTTGGGGATCGTGGTGTGGCCCAGTCGACAATGGCTTGGATTTTGGAGGGATCAGGTCGCACACCCCTACCGGAGACGACATGACCCAAATAATCGAGCTGGCATTGCCCAATCAGGCACTTCGAACGCTTGAGGTAGTATCTGGCCTTCGAAAGAGAGCTAAAAATAGAATCCAAGTGATGAACGTGATCCTGGAGTGTGGCACTATAGATCAAGATATCGTAAAAAATAACTGCTGCGAATTTGCGCAGGAAGGGGCGGAGCATCTCATTCATGGATGCTTGGAACGTTGACGGTGCATTGCAGAGTCCGAACGGCATGACCCGGTACTCGTAGTGGTCGTGGTGTGTCCGAAATGCTGTCTTTGGGATGTCTTCATCCGCCATTAAGATCTGATGGAAGCCTTGCCGCAAGTCAAGCTTCGAGAACCATGAGGCATTCCCTAGCTCATTGAGAAGTTCTTTGATGATCGGAATTGGAAAACGATCTCTTACCGTGATTGAATTGAGTGCCCTATAGTCAACACACATACGCCATGTCTCATCTTTCTTCTTTACCAACAATACCGGAGAAGAAAAAGGACTACGGCTTGGCCGGATAAGGCTGGAATCCAGCAACTCCAATACCTGATTTTCAATCTTCGTCTTCTAAAAGTGTGGGTATCTGTACGGTCTAATGTTCACGGGGTTGGCTGCAGGGAGGAGGTTGATATGATGATCGTGTTGTCGCGGGGGAGGTAAGGATGAGGGGTTGTGGAATATGGAGTGGTATCTGAGTAGCAGTTTGTTAATGGCGAGAATGGGGTGAGGGGGGGTCTGTGGATGGTTCGGGTTGGGTAATGGGCAAGAGAGAAAGATGAAACAGGCCTGAGGTGGAGTTAATAGAGATCATGCGCTTAACCTGGTTAGCAAACGCTGGGGTATTGTCGGCTTGCACATCGGCATGAAGTTTAACTGGCTAGCCCATGTAGGAGAATTGCATGGTGAAGGATGAATAGTCAGTAATGACTGGTCCTAAGGTGTGGAGCCACTCCACACCTAACACGATATCTGCCCCACTCAAGGGAAGCACACGCAGCGTTACGGTGAAGGTATGTCCGTGAATAAGCACCCTTGTATTGGGACATAGTTGCTGGCACTACAGCACTGAGCCATTGCCCACCATCACTCTAAGGGTTGTCGTATCCTCCATGGGTAAGCTGAGAAATTTTGCAACACGAGGTTGAACAAAGTTGTGAGTGCTTCCACTGTCAGCCAGTATGGTGACTCGAGCACTATTGATCAGTCCATACAAGCGAAAAGTATCGGAGGCGGGGACACCAGCCAATGCATGAAGGTTGATGTGGGGTTGAAGAGAGGCAGGATCAGAGGTGGGGTTTGGTTCGTCTGGAATGAAGGTGAGTTCGGGTATTGGAGAATGTGGGTATTCAGCTAAGGTAAGCTTTGAGGAAGGGGATTCATCAGAGTCTGCAACAAGGAATAAAACTCGACCCTTGCATCTATGAGACGAACTCCACTTCTCATCACAATTATAGCATAGACCCTTTTTTTGTCTATACGCCATTTCTTCCTGGGTTCTTTGGACAAACGGGGTCTTCGGGCAAGGTGTGTGGTGAGTGTTTGGATATGAGGCAGGTGGGTTTGGTGGTGGAGGAGGGCCAAATGAACTTTTGGAAGTGTATTTCTTGTGGTCCAGTAACTTGTCTTCTTGAAGACGAGCTAGGGTCGTAGCTTGTGGTAAGGATATGGGCTGAAAAGCCTGCACCTCCCGGTGTATTTCTGGGTTGAGGCCGGAGATAAAAACACTTAATAGAACTGAAGGTGAAAGACCAGTGATTCGATTTGCTAACCTTTCGAATTCGGTGAGATATTCTGCCACAGACCCACGTTGAACGAGCTTGAACAATGTTCCTCGTGGATCATTGTAAAACGAAGGGGCGAATCGAGCTTCGATTGCTTGGAGGAGAGCTGGCCAAGAAGTGATGAATCCATTCCTGAACATACACTGAAACCAACTGAGAGCGGGTCCGTCGAGGTAGAAGGAAGCTACCGTGATTCGATCTTCCTCTGGGGTTCCCTGGTAGTAAAAAAACTATGTTATTTTGAAGATCCACCCTAGTGGATCATGGCTGTCAAACTGAGGCACGTCGAGCTTGACCGGTGGCCGTGGAGGTGAAGGAGGCTGGTGTGGTGCTGGAGTGGCAGAGGTCAGGTGCGAGAGATGTTCACACCAGGCTTCGAACTTGTTGGCCAAATCAGAATGTCTTTCGGAAAGAGCAGCGATGGCCTCTTCAAGGTCGTCTGTGGTGGTGCGGCGTGTACTGTGTTCTGCCATAGTAGCAGGTCGGACCAGTTGTTATGCGCTGGTATGACACTAACGAAAGGAAGAAGAAGAAAAGCCTTGGTTCGAGGTCAAGGTCCCTCCTGGGAAACTAGCTTTACTGAAAAATGGTTTCTTTGCGTTATTTCGTACAAGCTATCAGCTTTTATACATGCTACAGTGGATATTAACGAACAACTAACTACTCTAACTGCTAGGCTCATGCAGTTACAACTAACTAACAGAAAGCTAACGTCATGCATGCAGGATCTTCTATACGTAGCTTTCTAAGTATCGGGGTCGTGTGATGGTCCTTCGCGGGCGTTCCTCTCGAGTTACTCCTTCGTCACTACTGGTGCTGCTAACAAGTTATATATAACAGTAACCCCAGCCGTTATAACAGTCATGACAGTTAAAGCGGTTACAAGCAATAAGTAGAGACACCAATCAAATATAGAGTCAACAGTTACTACAACAATGATAAAATGTTCATTCCAAATATTTAGTGTAACTATATATCAAAACTCAAAATTAAAATTACTAATTAAACTAAAATAATTTTGTATCAATTAATTCAAACAATTGATAATATTGGATAAGATTATTACAAATAACAAAGTTTTCACTTTGATTTTGTATGCACTTACATGTCTAAAATTTCAACCGAAAGTCATTATCTTTTATTTAAATTCATCCATTTAATTACATGAATTTCAATTAGATTATTGAATAACTAAACAAAGAATGTCAAACAAATTCCTTGATGAAAAGGAAAAAACAAAAACAAAGTAACCTAGATATTAGATCTCTAGCTAGATCAGGCCATTCGTAGTTGATGGAATTTAATATCACTTAAGCTACAGCTCTTAGACCTTATTCAATTTTACGATGAGGATAATCTAATGATATATATATATATATATATATATATATATATATATATATATATATATATATATATATATATATATATATATATATATATATATATATATATATATATATATATATATATCTATATATATATATATATATATATATATATATAAAAAATTATATATATATATATATATATATAAATATCTTTATATATATATATAGACTCTAGATAAATATTTCTATACTCTATATCAATAAAAATAACTCGTCACTGAGGTGTGTATTTAATCAAAAAATCTTCAGTAGCTATATTTCCCATATATATATATATATATATATATATATATATCTATATATATATATATATATATATATATATATATATATATATATATATATATATATATATATATATATATATATATATATATATATATATATATATATATATATATATATATATATATATATATATATATATATATATATATATATATATATATATATATATATATATATATATATATATATATAATCAATACTCAACCAAAATTGAATTAAATGAAAATTTTGGTTAAACATATATTCCACTTATGAGAAGCTATTAACATGTTCATCAATGATTATTGGATGATTTTTAAGTCACTAAATAATAAACTTTTATCTTTGCATCATGGATTTATTAAATAATTACTTTCTTATTATAAACATTTAGCACTCAAGTTAAATATTTCTTATTTTTTACCATTAAAAAAAACTCGTCACTGAGTTTTGAATTTATTCAATAAATCTTCAGTAGCTTTATTTCCCACTGTTTGCGCTGTGTAGTGTTTAAGAGTGAAAACAATTAATTAGTTTGCAAGCTGAACTAATAATCCACTAATTCAGCAACCCATAATAGTTGGGATCAGAAGATGTTAGCCCATATTTTTGATGAGCTAAAAATATGCTCTAAATACGAATTTTGCCAGATTCTGTTCGAATCGAAGGGAAAGAAGGGTCTATTGAAAGGGTTTCACAAGTTCAAGGAAATATTTACGAAGTATAAGGCTAAGACAAGAAAGAGGGCTTCGAATCATTGGGCGAATCGAGCTGAAGTATGGTTGAGTCGAAGTCGAGGCAGCAAGATTTCTGGACTTAGCACAATTCCTGACAAAACTTCACAAAATCAGTTCGACTTCGAGCAATGTGGATAACCGTTCTAAGGAGCAGTTATGTGCATGTAAGGTGTACGTAGCAGGACACTTGGCATTAGGATAGTGTTCGACCGTTAGGACAGTTTATTTTCGAATGTCTATATATAGCAGTTTTTTAGTCAGATTTCAGGGTCGCAAATCATTACTACAAGTCCTTATATACTCAAAGTACCCAGCGCAGAGAGAAACGAGTACGCAAGGAAAATGTATGATTGTGAACCATTTTAAGTTTCTGTAAACTTTACATTTCGAATGCAATTTATGCTTCACTTTATAATTTCTGTCTTTTAAATGGTTCATTCGATCGAATGAACTCGTTGAGCCTTTTAATTCTGCAATTTATCTTCCCTTGTCAAGTTACTTTCAGCATTTCGATTCTGTCAAAGAATTTTCCTTTCTACAAATTTCGAACCAGTGAATGTTTGTTGCAATGATGAACATTAAAGGTTTTACGTTTAAAGCAAACACACAAATGGCATGCTCCTGAGATTCACTAGTTGATCTCGCAAGCAATTAACTTAGATTAGCGGTTGTTTACCAAATTCCAGCGTAAACAAATTGGCACGCCCGGTGGGACCCGTCAATTGTGTGTTTTGGTTTTAAATTATTATTAAAGTTTTGTTTAGTGCAGTTGGTTTATTGCATTCTTAATTGTTTTGATTTTGTATGCATTTAAGAAGTGGGAAATCTGTTCCACACTTAACAGAATTCAAAACTCGTACAAGGATGGCTAGACCACCCCCAAGTAATCGAAACAATGACCTTCCAAATATGGAGGGGCAACCAACGCAGACATCTGTTAGTAATGCCAATATAAATTCTGGCATAGGAGCAATTCCTGACCAAACTGTTGGCACGATAAGTTCGACCGCTTCGACGGTTATGAATCAGACAGGGGTAACTTCTCCCATGACCAACATGACGTTGGCAAGTTCGACCACGTCAGCGTCTGCTTTTGCCCCATGGAATAACCCTAGTTTAGGGAATCCCAGTGGAAGTCCCTTTCGACCGCCTCAAAACCCTCTATATGGCATGCCTACATCTTTGATGGCAGGGTTGCAAAACTCTCAACCAAATATAGAGAATCTTAATATGTCCTCTCCATCAGGATCTGTAGCGGGCAATCAAGGTAGGGTAATTCCTCAGCATTTAACCAATACATCCGTTTTGTCACTTAGACAACAAATGGATGAAAGTAACCATGATATGGTTAACATGTTAACACAACAAATAGGAACTGTTATTAACCCCTTAATTCAAAATACAAATGACAGTTACCAAATGTTAACAAATCAAATAAGTCGAATTGCTGACTTTTTTGGGGCACCGCCCATACAACAACCACCAATTCGACAGATCCAAATACAGGCGCCTGTCCAAGAGATACAGATGCCTAACAATCCAGGGATGCAAATGGCTCAAGCACCACAACCATTGGCACGCATAGAGCCACCAGTCCAACAGGTCGAACCAAACCCTGGTATAGTATTGGTAAATAGGAACCAAAATGCTGATGAAGTAATAGGGAATATTCAACAAAACCGTTTCGATAGGCAGAATAACCTGGCCCAAATGGTCGAAACGATTTTGGTGCAGAATGGTTTGAACTTAGGCTTACACAGGCCTAATTTTGTGTCTCCATTGTCTGAGTATGTGTTACAGACAGAATTACCAAGGGGTGTGAAAATCCCTAAGTTTACTAAGTTTGCAGGAGAGACAAATGAGTCCACTGTCGAACACATTGCTAGATATTTGGTCGAGGCAGGGGATTTGGCTAATAATGAAAATTTAAGAATGAAATTTTTCCCTAATTCCTTGACTAAAAATGCTTTTACATGGTTTACAACCCTTCCTCCTCATTCCATACATAATTGGAACCAATTGGAAAGGATTTTCCATGAGCAATTTTATATGGGACAGTCTAAGATCAGCCTTAAAGAGTTAGCCAGCGTTCGACGCAAGGCACCTGAATCAATTGATGATTATTTGAACAGATTCAGACTCTTAAAGGCAAGATGTTTCACCCAAGTCCCTGAACATGAATTAGTCGAAATGGCTGCTGGTGGCTTAGACTATTCGATTAGAAAGAAATTAGATACCCAGTATTTAAGGGATATGGCTCAATTGGCTGATAGAGTTCGACAACTCGAACGATTGAAGGCTGAAAAGGCTAGAAATTCTAAATTCCACAAGAAGGAAAAGGTTGCATATGTCGAAAC
Organism: Glycine max; assembly: GCF_000004515.6. NCBI lineage: Eukaryota > Viridiplantae > Streptophyta > Magnoliopsida > Fabales > Fabaceae > Glycine > Glycine max. The sequence continues at coordinate 43,967,852 of NC_038250.2, forward strand.
CAATGACAGTGACCAGGAGTTCGATATTATTTATGAAGATATCGAAGACAATGAGGTTGATTTAGCAGAATTAAAACCTGGACCTCCTTATGTTTGTCAACTCCTTAGACCTTCCAATGGAAAAAACCCTGTTGAACCTAAAAATGATAAATTTGTGTCTAAAACTTATACATTTGACATAACTAAATGTGATGAAATATTTGATTTATTAGTCACAGATGGCCAGATTGTTGTTCCTAAGGGCTTGAAAGTACCCCCAATCGAACAACAGAAGAAAAGGGGTTATTGTAAATTTCATAATTTCCTTGGCCATAAAACCTCACGTTGTGTTCTTTTCAGGGATTTGGTTCAAAAGGCTCTCGACGAAGGGAGGCTCAAATTTGGTGAGAAGCCAAAGGTTGTTCAGGCAAATGCTGAAACATCCAAAGCTGCTGAAACTCTCTATGCGGAGCCCCAAGAAATAATGATGGTCGAAACAATGGAGTTGTCCCATGTGCAAGTTCAGGACATATCTGAAGAGGATTACAACGAACAAATGAAGGTTGTGTATCCTCAGGCTGAGGAGGATTTAATTGATTTCTTGAACAGATGCAAACTCGAAAACAAGATTGTGATGCTCTGCCCTCGCTGCAGTGCAGTGTGTGATAGGGAGGCTACTGAGGGCCTCAAGAAATACCAAGTTGTTAACAAGGGGGCAAAGCAAAACCAACGTTTCGATAAAGGCAAAAGAGTTATGGTGCAGTCGAATACTAATCAGAAGTCTGGTCGAAGGAATACTTTCGCTCCTCCTGGTTCAGTTCCGGTCGAAAAATGGATGCACCAGGGACTCATAAGGTTCAACAAAGGGATCATGGAAGTAGGTGGTTCGAGTGGAACGAAGCAAGTTGGCCCACAAGAGGCTAATAAGTACTCTTATAGGAACAATTACAGAGGAAAGAATCCTATGACGAGGACCCAATGGCGTAGGTTCCAGCGTCAGAAGAAATTGGCCCAACAGAATCCGCAAACGGGCCAGTATAAAGAAGTATCTAGGAGGCCAGTAAAAGAGAGGCTCCTGCCTCCAGTGGATGAAGATAAGATGGAGGATGAGGATCTACTGGATTCTGAACCAGATTTTGATGTCATCTGTGTGGTATCTATCCTGCCATTTGAATATGATGTCCAATCCGAAGTTACTGAGATCGAAAGTGAGTTCGATCATTTTGATATGGCTGACCCAAAGCCAGTATGTTACTATGTTATGAACAATGGCTGTGTGGAAGAACAATTAGCTTATTTCGAAAAGCCAGATTTTCAGATGAAAAGTCATCTCAAACCTCTTTTCATCAGGGCAAAAGTTGAGAATGTTGGAATCAACAAAGTGCTCATTGATGGAGGAGCGGCTGTCAACTTAATGCCTCGATCTATGCTCTACAAGATCGGGAAACATGACACTGATCTATCTGCCCACAACATTGTGCTTTCGAATTATGAGGGTAAAACTGGCTATTCGTTGGGAGCCATTCAAGTAGATGTTGCTGTAGGCAGTATAGTTCGACCAACTCTATTCCTGGTGATACAGTCTAAGGCTAATTTTAACTTGCTATTAGGAAGGGAATGGATTCATGGAGTTGGGGCTGTGCCATCTACCCTTCACCAGAAACTCATTATCTGGAGGGAGGATGGGATTGTTGAAAATATAGAGGCGGATCAAAGCTTCTATAAGTCGGAGGTCGATAATGTTACTACACAAACCTTTGACAAAAAGTTGGCTAACATAGCACCTTGTGGTGACAAGGAGGCTGTTGTCGAATCAAGTGACAATGTTATCCACTCTGTCAAACTCCATCCGACCTATGGGTTTATATGGGAGAGGGAGGAAATCGATGTTGTTCCCTCTGAAGATGGAGTCATTCCACCAACTGGGTGGAATATGTATGAAGATTAATATGACTGAGGCCACTGCATTGGCCAGAATTACGGCTTATATGGCCGAAAATAGACTAAATACGGCCTTTGAGGCTGAATCTCAACAAAATATGGCAGTTGAAGCCAAGATCGAAGATCATGAAAATAAAGAAACAAAGGATCGAAGACTGGATTGCATTTATGACGATGAGCCGCTGGGTTTTGAGAAAAATCCCATAAGTGAGGTGCCAAAGATGCAGGCTCAAGATCCTTTGGAGGAGATCGACATTGGAGATGGCTCGATAAAAAGGCCAACCTATATCAGTGCCAATATCACCTCAAGTCTAAAAGAAAAGCTGGTGCCTCTTCTTAGAGAATTCAAAGACTGTTTTGCTTGGGATTACCACGAAATGCCTGGGTTAAGCAGAGAAATGGTCGAAATGAAATTACCGATTAAGGAGGGAAAAAGACCAGTAAAACAACTACCAAGAAGATTCGCACCAGAAATTACGTTCAAAATTAAGGAAGAGATCGAAAGGCTGCTGAGGTGTAAATTCATCAGATCTGCCAGGTATGTCGAATGGTTAGCAAATATAGTCCCTGTCATTAAAAAGAATGGAACTCTTAGAGTATGCATAGATTTTAGGGATTTAAATAATGCTACACCTAAAGATGAATATGCGATGCCAGTAACGGAAATGTTGGTAGATTCAGCAGCTGGCTTCGAATTTTTAAGCATGTTAGATGGTTATTCTGGTTATAACCAAATATTTATTGCTGAAAGTGATGTGTCAAAAACAGCATTTCGATGTCCTGGTGCTTTAGGCACTTATGAATGGGTGGTTATGCCTTTTGGGTTGAAAAATGCTGGGGCCACTTATCAAAGGGCCATGAATTCCATGTTTCATGATTTTATTGACACATTTATGCAAGTTTATATTGATGATATAATCATCAAATCCTCCTCAGAAGATAGCCATTTGGATTACCTTAGGCAATCTTTCGAACGAATGAGGAAACATGGATTAAAAATGAATCCATTAAAGTGTGCTTTTTGTGTACGTGCAGGAGATTTCCTTGGTTTTGTGGTGCATAAAAAAGGCATTGAGATAAATCAAAACAAGACAAAGGCTATTCTTGAGACGAAGCCTCCTTCGACCAAAAAACAGCTTCAGTCTTTGCTAGGAAAAATTAACTTCTTGAGGCGATTCATTTCGAATCTAAGTGGCAAAGCTCAAATTTTTTCGCCATTACTTCGACTCAAGAAAGATGAACCATTCAGATGGGATGAAGAGCATCAAAAGGCTTTCGATGAAATTAAAGAATATCTGATCAAGCCTCCCGTGTTAATGCCTCCTAGTCGAAATAAGACTATGAAGTTGTATATTGCTGCGTCTGACAAGACCATTGGTAGCATGTTGGCTCAGGAAGATGATGATGGCATAGAACATGCAATTTATTATCTTAGTCGTGTACTAAATGATGCAGAAACTAGATATACTGCCATAGAAAAACTTTGTCTTTGTCTGTATTTCTCTTGTGCAAAACTTAAGCAATATATAAAGCCTGTTGATGTTTATGTGTATTCTCATTATGATATTATTAAGCACATGTTGTCAAAACCTATTTTACACAGTAGAATTGGAAAATGGGCTTTAGCATTAACAGAATATTCTTTAACGTACAAGCCTTTGAAATCTGTTAAGGGTCAAATTGTGGCTGATTTTATTGTAGATCACTCATTGATCGAAATGCCGCAAGACTATGTGGATACAGAGCCTTGGATTTTGTATTTCGATGGTTCGAAACACAAACATGGAACTGGAATTGGAGTTTTAATAATATCCCCCAATAAAGTTCCAACTAAATTCAAATATAAAATCAAAGGGCTTTGTTCTAATAATGAGGCTGAGTATGAGGCTCTAATTACAGGCCTTGAAATTTTAATTAGCCTGGGGGCAAGAAATGTTAACATAAGGGGTGATTCAGAATTAGTATTGAAGCAATTAACACAAGAATACAAGTGTGTTAATGAACACTTAGCAAAATATTTTGTTGTGGCCAGTTCTCTTCTGAATCATTTCGATTACATTAACATTGAGCATATACCTCGACAAGAAAACCAAGAAGCAAATGATTTAGCCCAAATAGCTTCAGGGTACAAAATGTCGAAGGAAAAGTTAACTCAGTTGATCGAAATAAAAGATAAACTGGTGTTACCAGAGCCATTAAGCACTAAATTGCCAATGCCAAAACTTGTGGGGGCAAGTATACCACAAAATAATGGAGATGAAAGCATGAATGATCGCCAGGAAAGAATTCAAATTTTGGCCATTGACAATATGTTAGATAATGATTGGAGAAAGTCCATTGTTGATTATTTGGAAAATCCAATAGGTAATGTGGCTCGAAAGGTCAAATATAGGGCTTTGAATTACGTGGTTATGGGAAATGATTTGTTTAAAAAGACTGCAGAAGGAGTGTTGTTAAAATGTCTAAGTGAATCAGAAGCATACTTAGCAGTTTCCCATGTTCACAGTGGGGCTTGTGGATCACATCAAGCAGGCCATAAAATGAAATGGTTGTTATTTCGACAAGGTTTGTATTGGCCTTCGATGTTAAAAGACTGCATAGAATTTGCTAAAGGTTGTCAGGAATGCCAAAAGCATGCAGGGATACAGCATGTACCTGCTAGTGAGTTACACTCCATAATCAAACCTTGGCCTTTCAGAGGATGGGCTTTGGACCTAATTGGTGAAATCAAGCCTGCCTCTTCTAAGAACCAGCGTTATATTATAGTTGGTATCGATTACTTTACAAAATGGATCGAAGCAGTCCCTTTGCCAAATGTTGATCAGGAAGCAGTAATTAGTTTCATTCAAAATTATATTATTTATAGGTATGGTATTCCCGAAACAATTACCACTGATCAAGGTTCAGTTTTTACTGGACGAAAAATGCAAGAATTTGCCCAAAAAACTGGCTTTCGATTATTAACCTCAACACCATATTACGCGCAAGCAAATGGTCAGGTCGAAGCAGCCAATAAGATTGTAATTAACTTGATTAAAAAACACATTGCCCAAAAGCCAAGAAATTGGAATAAAACGTTAGATCAAGTTCTATGGGCATGTAGAAATTCTCCTAAGGAATCAACTAATACTACCCCATTTCGACTGACTTATGGGCATGATGTTGTACTTCCGGTCGAGATACATTTGCAATCAGCCAGGGTACAAAAACAAATGGACATTCCAATCGACCATTATTGGAAAATGATGTCAGATGAGTTGGTTGATTTAGATGAGGAGAGATTAAGAGCATTAGAAGTTTTGACTAAACAAAAAGAAAGAGTTGCTAAAGCTTATAATAAGAAAGTGAAGTCAAAAACTTTTAATATTGAAGATTTAGTTTGGAAGGTTATCTTGCCCATGGATAGTAAGGATCGAGCCTTGGGCAAATGGTCCCCAAATTGGGAAGGACCGTTTAAAATAATTCAGATTTATTCGAATGGTGCTTATGAGTTAGAGGAGCTAACCCCTCAGAAACGTACTTTGAGCATAAATGGTAAGTATTTGAAAAAATATAAGCCAACACTGCTCAAAGTTAAAATAAGCATAGAATAAGATAAATACGGGAAGCATAAAAATGGCGATAACAGTAAATTGCCACGAAAGGGCATGTGTCAATATTACATCGAAAGGTAGAATCGAAATACAGAATTCGAAATAAAGAAATCATAAGTTCTACTAAGTCATGACCAAATCCTCATATAGCTTCTTCAAGGTGGCCATTTCTTTAGTTAAGACCTGGTCAGCACTCTCCATAACTCTTGCCTCATCTGCTACAGCTTGAGATGCGCTAAAGGCCTTCAGGCCTTCCCTCCCTTTTTCAGCAATCAGCTTCTGAATCGAGTTAGCGGCCTTCTCCTGGAGTTCCTTGCGTTTGGCCTGCTCTGTCACAATTTTCTGCCTTAGATCATCGACCTGAGACAGTAAATCCGTAATAGTTGCTTCCCAGGAGGAGATGTTATCATCACAGGCTTTGATCTCAGAAGATCCTTCTTTCGCCTCTTTGGTGAGACGTTCGACTTCATGTTGAGCAGCTCGGGCTTTCTCGAGCAGAAGGATATGTGCCTGTTTTTGGGCATCTAGTCTGGCGTCATTTTCGCGTTTTTTCTGCATAGTACTTGCAAATTGGTCAATGATGCCCTCGATTTGGATAACTTTGCCTAGAATCTCATCAGAGGTAAGGGGGTTGTGCAATTTCTTCAAAAAGTTCAGATGCCCAAAGGCAGCAGAGGGGTTCTCTTCAATAGATTTAAGCACATCTGGTCGTGCGTATTCCATTGATAACTTCAAGAGCAGACAATCTTGGCGTACTGAAGAGTTTATTTCAGCATCAGATGAGGACGAAGCACCAGGGATCTTTTCACTGGAGGTGTTGGCTTGACTAGTGTTCAGCAGGAGTCGAAGGGCTGCAGCTGGGTCTTCGTCTTGCATTTTAATGAATGTATCTTCTGCGATCCCTATGCTAGCGGAAAGCTTAGATGTTGAAGACGCCGGGTAAATGTCCGAACCTCCAGCTTCAGCCTCTTGTATGGCCTCTTCATCGGAGAAGTTTTCTTCAGATGAACTTTTCTGACTCGATCCATGAGGACTGCTGGATCCAATACCTTGACCTTCACCCTGTTCCTCAACATGCACTGCATCCGTCTCAGGAGCGGGAGATGTTCGAGCACATGAGGGTATTTCTTCTACAGAAACATTTTGTTGTACCTGATTCGAATTGTCACGGAAAAGGTTAACAAATGGTTTCGTATAAGCTATGATCAAAATCACATTAAGAATGATACCTCGACGGTAGGTTGTTCTTGTGGTAAGTTCGGTTGCTCGACAGGGTTGTCCATCTCAGCAATAGAAGGAGTAGTCTCTACTTCAGTACCGTCAATATCGGTCGAAGGTGGTTGGACGTCAACAAGTTGATTGTCACCTTGTTCTTTTGAAGACTTGGTCTTTTTTCTTTTTCTTCTTGATTGGCTCAACACCCTCAACAGCCACAGAAGGTTCAGGCTCGATTTGTTTCACTTTCTTTTTCTTCTTAGGCATTTGAGCCTGAGAATTGCCTGTCTCTGTTTGTTCAGCGGACTTGGTCGAAGTCGAAGGTAACTTTCTTTTTCTTATGAGTGGTCTTTCCTCTTCTTCCTGCATTACGAGGGTAAAGAATTGTCAGAATATAGACTTGAAAGAGAGTTATAATATTGACATTAGAAATAAAACTTGCATCTTTCTCTTCGTCTAATTCGACGACCGCATGCTTCGAGCGTTTTGAGGTCGTGGTAGTCTCAGTGCTATCATCTTTCTTTTGACTCTGAAAAAATAAAGAAATATGAGGCAAAGACGTTAAGGGTAAAAGATAAGTTCAGAAGAGTTACCTTCTCTTCTTGTTTCCCTTCTTGGATCTTCACCCCAGTGGGTTTCTTGGGTCTCACATCAGCTCGAGACGTTTCGGTGCTTTTCTTTGTTATGATTGTTTTGCCTAAAAATAAGAATATTAGAAAAGGCAAAAATACATATCAATTTAGAAAGTCAAAAGTAATTTAATACCTCGAGCTTGAAGGTTTGAGCGGATATTCTCGACCGTTGGTTGTGTAAAACCACTCTCAAGTCTGGAGATCATGATAGTAGTGTCTCCAATTGAACGGGTCGAATAATATTTCTCCCACCAGGTAACAAACCCCATGGTGCAGAAGTGGGAATGGTTGAACTCAAAAGGATGCAGGTTATAGTTTTCATTAAGAGAAATCTTCAAAAACTTCTTGAAAGTCTTTTCCGAAAGATTGGCCCCTCTTATGACGTCTCGAGGATCTTCGAACAAGCTTTTAGGGCGGATTTGCGAGAGGCCAAATTGTCTTGAAACCAAATTAGGCTGGTATCCAACCAGGCCTAAATAGTTCGATTGAACACCTGTACGACAAGACAGGATCTGTGGATTCAAGTAAAAGGACCATATTTCGTTCACTTCTTCTTCATTGTCCGGATCGACAGCAGGGAAATAGTCAGTGAACCAGGCTGGGCCAACCTCTCGACTAATGAATGGAGCATGTTGGGGAAGAAACTTGTCAAAGCTCAGAAAAATCCTCATATACTTTAGGAACAGCTTTTGTGAGCTTTGATTTAAGGACTTGGGTGTTAGTCGAAGTGCTCTCTTGCCTTCGATCGAAGGATTGGCAACTTCTTCAGCATAATCTTGTGGGATTATTAATCCCATTTCTTGTTCGAAAGTGGCATTAAGCCACAACTGGAGAAGCCACATAGGCCCAGATACTAAGAAGGAAGACCATCCTTCGATTTCTTCAGGTCATCGCATGCCTCACCAAGCGATTCGTACAGTACTGCTAGCAAGAGGCGTCCAAATCCAAAGTTCTGACCTTCATGAATTTGTAATGCCATTGGAATAAATCTTTTGGCTACTTGCAAGGATTTCGTGCAAAAGACATAGTGAGATAGCCACAGGGTTAAGAAGGCTACGTGCTCTTCATCAGAAACCTCCTCTTCGACGGTTCCTTTGTGTTCAGCTATATATTTGGAAAAGGTGTTCTCCTTATATACTAGCTTGATATTGTCGCTAGAATTAGTGGGGTCATAAGTTTCTCCGCTAGGCCTAAGGCCTGTGAGGGCGGCTACATCTAAGAGAGTAGGGGTCATCATACCACATTTAAATTGAAAGGTGTTGGTAGAAGACTCAAAAAAGTGCATAGCTGCTATCAGCATTTCTGGTCGATATTCAGGACCAAATCGAGAGAATTGTATCAAGTCAAATATGCCATATGTTTTCCAGAAATCCTCATACGCTTGTTCGACTCGATCAAGCCAGGGTAGGTAATCCTTATGGGCTATTGACGGGGCGGATCGAAAGAGTTTGTGGGGTTTGCTTAAACAATTGAAGTTGTAAGGCTCACTATCAAAAATCCTAGGTTCGCAAGTTGGGTAGCAGGGAAATACTTTGTTCATTGAACTCGAAAGTGACTCTTGGTCTGGCAGAGGTCCACCGAAAGCGTAAACTGTCCTTTCCACTGCAAAAGGGATCATCACCTCTGATTCCCAGGTTTCTGTTTGTTCGGCGTCACCATGTGGTTCTGGGACCACCTTCTCTCCGTCATTCCTGACTGTAAAACGGTGCCATTTCCCAGCAAACGGAACTGCTTGTCCTTGCGACATTGTAAATCTGAAAAGGGATGATTTTCTCGTGAAAGGTTTAGTAGCTGATGGAATCAGTGAGTAAAAGCTTGGACTCACGGAGAACAATGGCAAAGCTCAGAGATACGGTGAGGTTGATGATGAAAGGAATAACGAGTATCTGGAAATAGGAAAGTTTCGCCGGAAATAATGGAAGCAAAGAAGAAGAAAAGGTTTCGGAAGCAAAGAAGAAGAAGGGTTTTGGAAGAAGCTGAAGGGGTTTTGTCTGGAGTTCTGGCGCTATTTATGGAGTTTCACTTTAAAAAAGGGAAAAACAATATAATAAGAATCAAGGGTCAAAAATCAATCACATCAGATTTCCCTTTTGACTCCCCAGCGTGACACGTGTCCCACTCTGCCTAGAAAGGTGGAATTAATGATGGGTAGTGGGAGATCGAGGCGACGGTTACCAGTAACGTGCCATCGTGTCGCCGTTCCAGGGAAACTGTTAGAAGAAGAGAAAAAATGTCAACTTCTCATCTTCCTTCGATCTCGAATCGAAGCAGACATTTTTTGGGGGCAATTTGTTAGCCCATATTTTTGATGAGCTAAAAATATGCTCTAAATACGAATTTTGCCAGATTCTGTTCGAATCGAAGGGAAAGAAGGGTCTATTGAAAGGGTTTCACAAGTTCAAGGAAATATTTACGAAGTATAAGGCTAAGACAAGAAAGAGGGCTTCGAATCATTGGGCGAATCGAGCTGAAGTATGGTTGAGTCGAAGTCGAGGCAGCAAGATTTCTGGACTTAGCACAATTCCTGACAAAACTTCACAAAATCAGTTCGACTTCGAGCAATGTGGATAACCGTTCTAAGGAGCAGTTATGTGCATGTAAGGTGTACGTAGCAGGACACTTGGCATTAGGATAGTGTTCGACCGTTAGGACAGTTTATTTTCGAATGTCTATATATAGCAGTTTTTTAGTCAGATTTCAGGGTCGCAAATCATTACTACAAGTCCTTATATACTCAAAGTACCCAGCGCAGAGAGAAACGAGTACGCAAGGAAAATGTATGATTGTGAACCATTTTAAGTTTCTGTAAACTTTACATTTCGAATGCAATTTATGCTTCACTTTATAATTTCTGTCTTTTAAATGGTTCATTCGATCGAATGAACTCGTTGAGCCTTTTAATTCTGCAATTTATCTTCCCTTGTCAAGTTACTTTCAGCATTTCGATTCTGTCAAAGAATTTTCCTTTCTGCAAATTTCGAACCAGTGAATGTTTGTTGCAATGATGAACATTAAAGGTTTTACGTTTAAAGCAAACACACAAATGACATGCTCCTGAGATTCACTAGTTGATCTCGCAAGCAATTAACTTAGACTAGCGGTTGTTTACCAAATTCCAGCGTAAACAGAAGATTAATAAAAAGAGAATATCAGCACGAAATTACTATAAATTAGCAACAAAAAATATTATTTAAAACTTATACCGGTATACCTAATCATACATTAGATTGTCGTGTTCACCATTAGATTATTAGCTCTTGAAATCTAAGATCATGTATTGATTTCGTTATTACTTTATTGTATTGTTCTGTGTGAATTCTAAGTTAAAGCCCCACCTATTAATGCATAATCGACGGATCAAAAGGGTAATATTATTTTTTTCTCTCTCTCAATCTTCTTCTGAAACGACCCCACCTTAAAACTTACGACAATGCCAATCGTTTTTCTATTCTTAATACTGTCGCCTTACTCGCCTATATATGTTTTCATTTTCTCAGCATATTCTTATTTGTTGTCACTAGATATAAAATATTCACATTACTTTTATTTAATAAATTAAATTAATTTTAAAATTAACTTACGACATTGACATAACATCAACGTTTCTATGATCCTATGGTTCGGAATTAATTTTTGTCATCTCATTCTTTCGAATAAAAGCTTTTAGAAACTTCAAAGAAAAAAAAAAAGCTTTTTTCAGTTTTCACTCTCCCTGTAGAACGTGGATATAGCACTGCACCAAAATCAAACCCTGTACTGAAGTGGTGCGTGATTACCCCACAATCTGTAGTTCAATACCACGTACCCACATCATATCTTCATTGATTTCAATGATTTTCGCCTAATAGGTGGTGCCCAAAGTTTACTTTTAAAAGGTGTCTTTGTAGGGTAGTGGGTACTTGCTTTGCTGAATTACAATACAATTCTCCTTATAAGTTTTCATTTTAAAATTAGTAACAAAAAACTTAAATATGATTTTCAAAAAATTATCATTAAAATCCAGTAACCTCAGAATTAATTAATAATAGAAAAATAATTTTTTGTTATTAAATTTAATCACTACTAACACGTTATTTTTTTAGTTGTAGTTGTTAACCAAATTAAGAGAAAATTATATATACTAAACCATTCTTTATTTCTCGCTGCTCTCACTTTATGAAGTCTTGTTAATACGGCAGTAATCAGTGTTTTCAATAAAGTATCTTCAGAGTGCATATTTATAAGATAAAAATAATGTATTCTTTAATATAAAAAAGTTGTTATCAATACATCTCTTTTTGATTTCTAATACAATTTTATTGTAATCATTAATAAAATAATTATTCATTAAACTTTAATTAATATATTAATATTAATAAATAAGTTAAAATTAAGTTATTAAATTTTAAGTTAGTTTGTATATTATTATTTTATCTAAAATACAAGGGCGTTAGTCATTATTTCAGTCTAATGAACTATATTTAAGTCTTAGTACTTTTTTATGAATCTTAAAAATGTTCCTGTATTAAAATAAAATGTGATAAGAAACCACCAGGTCAACCCTAATGGTGGTGGAAAATTGGGAATAGTATGTGATATGCATGAGCTCCTAATTAAATTCAAACTTGGGGCGATCATTATTAAAAAAATATGGGATAAGAAATATTTTACTATTTCCAATGGTCTTTATTATCCAATTTAAGTTCAAATACTATAGCCGGTAGGCGGTAGCTAAAAACAATTTGAGATTAAAAAAAAAATTGAGTCATTAAATTTGGACGGACCTAACACTTTCTTCTTTTTTTGTTGAGTCTACAAATTTGTAGGCCTGTAGCTGCAGAAAAATAGTGAAAGTCGGTCATTTTGCATTGTTCGAGGAGTTTACAGTTGGTTAAGTCCAGGAGGATCTTCTGTTCTGGTCCCTAATCTGACTCCAATGTTTCTTGTAAAAAATTATTATTTCATTGAAATCAATAACCATTATACTATGGCAAGAGAATTTAACAGAATGGAGCCCATTAGAAAAAGGACCTCTATGCGTTACATAAGTTAGAAGGTCAAACATGAGGTTTTCCTTCTATCAATGGTTTGACTCATAGCCCTGTAGAGATAAACTGAAAGTAGATCTACCTAGACTTGTAGGAGTAGATCCATCTTTTTTGGACTTTTCCGAGTCTTTGAAAAGTGGAAAATTCTAATAGTCCACTCGAATTTAGAGGAATTTGAGTGATAGGAAAGAAAAAAGTAAAGAAAAAGAAACACGATAAGTGATTTTATAAGGAAAATAGAGAGCAAAAAAAAAACAAAGTAGAGATAAATAGAAAATAAAGTAAATATATATTTACAATAATTCTTGAAAATATCATACTCCAAATAAATAAATAAAAATAATTTGTAGATAAGTCTTCTCAGAGAAGTTATTTTTTTAAAAAAAAATCATTTAATTATTTTATGTACCAAATACAAACTTATAAAAGGCTAATGGATAAATTAGCTATCTGAAAATTTGATTTGAATCTTATTAAGAGAGTTAATCTCATATTATGATTTTTTTAGTTTGAATAAGTTTGTCTCTTTTGAAAAATACATATGATGTTAGATAAAAAAAATATATTGTTTCTATAAATCTATCTTTTTATTTATAGGAATAGAAGATAAATTTGAGAGATTTAAAATAATTTAAATATTTTATTCGACCAACTCAGGTAGACTACTGATTCTATAAATCTACCTTTCATTGGTTATGTTAACTTTAAGATCATTCAACCCTATGGTTTGATGGCAACAATCAACCCATTAATGAATAACTAATTTTATATGTTGATGCTTTGATCTAAGTGTTGGAACGAGTGTTATGCCCTACCTCAAAGCTTTTGACCTAGGACATATAAAAGATTTAAAATGCATAGGATTGTCATTTATTAGTCTAGAAAAAGAAAAAAAAAATAGTTCAAAACTTCAAATATCAAGGTATGTAAAGACAAATTATTTTAGCCATTAAATTAAATTTTATCAACAAATAATGTTTGGGGTAAGTGTTTAGACTTACACATGATGTTAACAAATCTTATCCTAATAATTATAATTGTTGAGACATTTATAGTTAGATCCATCTCTTAAAAATGTTATATTTAATTGTTTTAACATTTAATTAATTGAAAGTTGATTTTGATAAATTAGTTTATATGTATCTTTTTAGTATGTAATAGATCATGCGATGAGATGTTTAGCATTTTTTTACTTTGAAGATATACAATTAAAATTTATTTTATTATTTATTATTTAGTGTTCCTATGATGTTAAACTTATTGACATGTGTATCAAATCGTATAAGTATTATTAAATGAAAAGTTTGAGTATCGTACATATGGACTAAGTTTGTACTAAAAAATTTGTGCAAAACCAAATTTTCTAGGCAAAGTATAATTTAAGTTATAAGAGATAGCGCAAGAATTTAAACTAAAGTAATAAACAAGTGACAATAGAACAAAAGCTCTCTTAGACCAATTATCGAACAATTTGTCGGCTAATGTGGGTTTTGTGAAGAATTCTTTGTAAGAGTTGGGTGCTTGGCCTTCCTAAATCACTCTAGATGCAATATCAATATTTTTTTCACCATTCAATGCTAAAATAAGTGTTAGTCTAATTTGCAAATGTACCCTAACCAAGATTCCTCTAATGAAAGGGCCCAAATAACTTAACTCAACTCCTAATTCCTTAGAAAGTCAAGCCAAGTGATTTGGATCAATAAAAGGATTAAAAACAGAGCTAATAAATACCATTTTATCCTTAAACATGAGTTCATTAGAAATCCCTTTCAATTCTTAGTGTCAAAAGCATTTTCCAATTTCGTTCACATTATATAAACATGCATACAAGTGATCAAATCATAAACAAGACATTAATAAAGGAAAAAAGTAATAACGCTAAAATTAACATCAAATAGATGGTAGACATAATTACATTAAAAAGTGTTACGTGCCTAAGCCCCCAACAATGGGAAAATTAACCTCTCGTTGACATGAGAGGCTTACAAAATGAAGGTTTGCAAGAGAGAGAAGATGAAAATGGAGAAAATGGAAGAAATGGCAATGAAGCGGTGTTTTTCGCCCTTATAATGCCTTAAAATGATGCTTTGGTGATCCCAAGAGAATGTTCCTTTTATATTGGACCCATAGCCTTTGTCTTCTCACTTCACATAAAGCATTGCTTGTTGGGTGACTCCTTCGAGAATTCCAGAAGTCACCACTCAATAGACTTGACTCGTTGGGGGACTTATTCAAAAATCCCAATTTCCAATGCCAAATTCTTCAAGTCAATGGGATCTGTTTGCTGGAGCTGTACTCACTAGGTTAGTTTTCCTAATGACATTGCTCTTTCCATCCATTCCTGAGTTGTCACATGATTTCTCTTTATGAGCTTTTTCACTGGGCGAACACAACTGGTTGAGCGAGTCTTCCTTCAGTGATAACTTTCAAAAACACACAAAAATAACTATGATGTTAAGAAAGCATTAAATTATAACTAATTGAGACAAAACTAAGTAATAAATGAGGAAAATTAGATAATTGTTGTATAAAACTTGAGTGCAAAGATAAGCATGCACAAAAATTATCATTATTTTAATATTGTTATATTCTAAGTATTTAATAATTTTGAAATTTTACTATAATAAAGGATATTTGAATAAAATATATTTGTTAGGGATTTTTGTAAGTTTTAAAAATAGAGTTCTAAATGATTAGTCAATTCATAAGAGTACTTTTGTTAATTAAATATAAAATCAATAGTTTATTATTGACTAATAATTTTGTAAGGTGCAACATAAAAATTAGACTAACATATGTATTATAAACTATAAAGAGTTTAATGATCATGCATTATTAGTATAAAAACTTTAACATTGTGAATCAATAAAAAATCATTCCTAATATGATTTTTAAAAAGTTAGTGTAACAGTTAATAAATTTACTATACATAGTAATATGTGATTAGATAACATTTACATTATTAATGCATAATCTATCATTTTTCTATTAAAAAATGGAAGAATTTTTATGTAGATTTTGAAAATAACAGAAGTTTTATGTAACTCAAAATAAAAGAAGAGTGGAAATAATTTTGTAAATTTATTAAAAAATAGAAACCAATATCCATAGAAGTTAAACATTAAGTTAAAGAGTTCCAAATAAAATGTTAAATCAATAATATAATTTAATATATGTTAACATCACTACATGAAAATTACCTTGTAGCCATAGATTATTTTTAGTGATGGGATGTATTTTATCACTAAAAGCTTATTTTACCTACAATTTTAAGATATCCATAATTAAAGGTTAAAATTTTTACCTATATTTTCTTTTCTTGTTACTTGAGGCGATTATTTGGGCTTGAGCTTGTGGGCCATCTGCTCAATTCGTAGCCCTCCAGATTTTAAGATATAAACTTTTTAGCTCCTTTAAATTGTTGGTTAAATGAGTTTAATAAGAAGCTTCGGGGATAGCTCGTGGGCTTTTTTACACCTTAATTTAAAAATGTCCTTTTCTAGTATAAAGATTAAAAGTTTTAATATATATTATTTTAGAAAGTTATATAAAACTCTATTTTGGGATTTCCCCCACACTTTTAATCTTGGCAAGTATCTTGGTTTTCCTATTTTGACTAGCAGGGTGGAGAAAAGTGATTTTAATTTTATTTTGGATCGTATTAATTCCAAGCTGGCGAGATGGAAAAGAAAGTTAATTAGTAGAGCTGGAAAGGTCACCCTTGCACAAACTGTCATTAGCTCTATTCCATCTTATACCATGCAGAACATGTTAATCCCTAAGGGCACGTGGGGAGCAATTGATACCAAGGTTATAGGTTTTGTGTAGGGCTCGAATGCTACTCATTGGGTGCACTAGGGGACAGTAAAAAAGCCAAAGCATAAGGGTGGCTTGGGAATAAGGAAAGCAAGGCATCAAAATATTTCTTTGCTTGGCAAGCATGCTTGGGCACTAATGAATGACCCTGAGAGGTTATGGGTCTGTATGTTATCTAATAAATACTTGAGTAACAACAATTTTTTCCAAGTTGAGCTTAAATCAGGGAGCTCCTTTACTTGGAGGTCAATCTTAAAAGCTTTCAAATGCTTGAAGGAAAGATTCTGATAGGGTTATTGTAAGATTTCCTTGAATTCGAGGACAAGGGACCTCCTAGAGTAAAGGCACTGAAATTCTGCTTTCCATTTTATTCATTCATTCACTATATATAGCAAGAGTACCCAATGTGTGTATATTGGTTCTCTGTCAGTACAATGAAGGAATATTAGGAAAGGATAAGCTAACGACCATGACATAACATGGTCTATACTAACAAACTTGGAATCCACAAACAAACTTGTATTCCTATAGAATCTACTAACAAACTTTTATTCTCATTCTCTAAAACACATGGGTTGGTGATGGTTCTCTTGGGCCTGCTGACATTGGTCTCTTCCTCCCTTAGGCTCGTTGTGTTGTTGTTTGTAGTTATAGTATCACTAACATTGCCATCTCCTAGGAGAATCACCTTGTCCTCAAGGTGAAATGTTTGAGAGAGATCATCCCAGGGTTCCCAAGTTGCATCTTTAGGGGAAAGGACTAACCACTGAACCAAAACCCAATGAACGGAAGGAGTAGAATCCTAGTCTCGTTTAGATTATAGAACAGTAAGTGGTTGAATCAAGGGATGATGATCATGGAATGTGGGTGGTAGAGCTTCAGGCTGAACCGGCGGGGTAACTCTATGCAATTTGAGTAAAGCGCAATGGAAAATTGGATGAATTTTGGAGTGAGGGGGAAAAACCAGTTTGTAAGCCACAACCCAATACATTCAATCATTTGATATGGGCCATAAATCGTTTCGCGAGTTTGGTATATGTCATCCTGGAAACTGACGTTTGATGGTAGGGGAAAAAACGAATATAAACCCAATCACCAATACTATAGGACACTTCCATGCGTTTTTTGTCAGCTTGCACCTTCACAGCAGTTTGAGCTTTGAAAAGCTTCTTATGGAGAGCTTGCAACATAGCTTGTCACTCTGAAAGCAATTGGTCAACAGCCTCAATAGTAGAGGACCCAAGCAAATAATGGGGAATGGATGGACGAGGTTTACCATAAACTGTTTGATAAGGTGACAGTCCTGTGGCAGAATGAACAGCGGTGTTATAAGACCATTCTGTAACGTGAGGAATTTTCCCCATCTCGACGGGTTGGAATGCACAAAGGCATGGAGATATTGTTCCAACGTACTGTTGAGGAACTCCATCTGTCTATCGATTTTGGGGTGATAGGCGGTGCTCATGCGAAGTTGGATGCTGCTAAGCTTGAAGAGTTCACACCAAAATTTGCTAACAAAGATAAGGTCGCGGTTAGAGACCAGGCTACAGGGTAACCTATGGTGTTTGTAGACCAATGCAAGGAATAACTGAGCAACCTTGAAAGTCGTGAGGTGGCTCGAAAGACCGCCAAAATGAGTTGCCTTAGAAAAATGGTCAACAACAACAAGAATAACTGAATTTCCATTGGATGAAGGAAGATCTGTGATGAAGTCGAGGGAAAGGTCTTCCCAAATAGTAGTGGGAACTGGTGATGGTTGGAGCAGACTAGTTTGTCGTTTGGTTTCATACTTTGTAGATTGGAAATTGATGCATTGGGCTATAAAGTTTTTGACATCCTCGCGCATACCCTTCCAAAAGAAGTTCTCCTGTAAATGAGCAAGGGTCTTGGTAACACCCGTATGGCCTCCGATAGGTGTTTGATGAAATTCCTGTAACAAAATGGTTTGAAAGGGTATGGTAGGATCAATTCAGATACGACCCTTGAAAATAACCAATCCTTGGTGAATGCGATAATCACAAAATTCCATAGGGTGTTTGTTAATGTTGTGAACTAAAGTTTGGAATGCCTCACTTGAAGATAGGCTACGCCGAAGCTCGTCTTGGAAGGCAAATTGAGGTACATAAAGTATCAGACATCGGCTGTCCAGGAGGGAAAGGGCATCAACAACCACAGTATGTCGTCCGACACGATATTGGATCTAATAGTCGTATTCCAAAAGTTTCGAAAGATAAACTTACTGCTCAGGGGTCTATATTACTGACTTCATGAGGTCCTTGAGGCTCTTATGGTTTGTGAGAATAATGAAAAAGTGGCCCAATAAATATTGCTACCATTTCTTCACAGTAGATGTGATAACATGTAGTTCGCAAATGTAAGTGGAAGTGCAAACTAAGTGTGGGGCAGAAGTTCTTGCTGAAAAGGGCTATGGGGTGATTGGATTGCATAAGGATTGCCCCCATAGTGACACCTGAAGCATCTGTTTCCAAAATGAATGGTAAGGCAAAATCTAGAAGGGCCAAAATAGAGGCCTCAGTCATGGCTTTCTTCAAGGAATCAAAAGCCTGTTGAGCACTGGATGACCATTGGAAAGAGCCCCTCTAGAGTAATTGTTCAGAGGATTGGCAATAGCAGCATACCCTTTAATGAACTTGCAATAAAATCCTGTGAGTTCCAAGAATCCGCGAAGAGCTCGAATAGAAGAGGGAGTGGCCTAATCATTCATCGCTTTAATTTTGGATGGTTCTGACGCAACTCCAGACTGTGATATAATATGACCAAGGTACTCGAGGTGACGTTGGCTAATTATACATTTGGAACCTCATAGATAGAATTTGTTCTCCTAAAGACAAGTGAAGACACTGGCCAAATGTTTGAGATATTCCACCAAGGAACAATTATGGACAAGGATATCGTCGGAGAAAACAACAACGAACTATCGAAGGAATAGAGCCCGGGTCTTGTTCATGGTAGCTTGAAATGTGGACGGGGTATTACAAAGCCCAAACGACATCACCCTATATTCATAGTGTCCGTGGTGAGTTTAAAAGGCGGTCTTGGGTACATCGTCCGAATGCATGCGTATCTGGTGAAATCCTTGGTGCAAATCAAGCTTGGAAAACCATGAAGCACCACCCAATTCATCAATCAATTTGTCAATGGTGGGAATGAGAAATCTGTCACGGATCGTTATTGCATTCAAGGCTCAGAAGTCTAAACAACAGTGCCAGGTGCCATCTTTCTTCTTCACCAAGAGCAATGGAGAAGAATAGGGGCTCTGACTTGGCTGGATAAGGCCTGGACGCAGTAATTCATCAACCTAACGTTCAATTTCACATTTCTAAAAATGTGGGTTCTAGTAAGGATGAACATTGGTTGGAGAGGAATTGGGGTGAAGGTGAATTTGGTGGTTAGTAGGACGATCAGGTGAAAGATCTTGGGGAGTAGTGAACATGTGATGAAATTTGTGTAGCAAGGAGGATGGGTGGGGGTTGCGGTGGTCAGGACAACCAGTGACAGGGAGCTTGGGTGTTGGAAGTAGCTGGATGTGGAAGAAAGCCGAGGCAGCGTGGGTCTGGACCAGACTCTTAACCTGTTGGGCTGAAATATCCAATGATGGTGAGTAGGGGGGAATGGAGTTCAACGAGGGTACCGTCCCTAATAAATGACATAGTAAGAGCCCTATAATCTATCACAATTGAGCCCAGTTCCTTAAGACATTGGACGTCCAAGACCACACGAGCTCCACTGATGGGCAGATCATGGAGGTCGGCCACAAAATGGTGCCCTTGAATGGAAGAGGGAATGTTAGAACAACGGTGCAGGCAATTGATGATGAAGCCGTCACCCACCATGACCCACAAGGCCCTATTTCTTTGCGAAGAAAGACCCAATAACTTAACGACCCTGGTCTGGAGGAAGTTATGTGTGCTTTCTCCATCATTGAGAATCGTAACAAGGTTGTAGTTGATAGAGCCTTGCAAACAGAAAGCCTCGTAGGTGGGATGGTTGGACAACACATTAAAACTGATTTGTGGAGGTAGCGGTTCTTGGCTGGGCTTCTCGGAGGAGCATGAGCATCCTCGTTCTTGGTGATGAGCAAGAAGAAATGGGCCCTGCAGTGATGTTTGGGGCCGAAATTCTCATCGTAGTTATAGCACAAACCTTTCTCGTGACAGTCTGTTATTTCGTTCAGGGATAAACGATGATAGTGGGGTCGAGGTGTTGCCAGAGAAGATGGAGCAACAGAGCGGATTGGGGCAATTGTGGATGGTACGAGCTGAGGTTGTGGGTTTGCTGGTGGCAAAGGTGGTGGAAGGGGGTTGCTGAGAGGTTTAGAGCAATTGAAATGACAACAATCCTCTAACTTGTCCTCTTGTAACTTTGCAAGGGCCATTGCCTGTGGTAAGGCCATTGGTTGTAAGGCTTGAACCTTGTAGCGGATTTTTGGTTGAAGACAAGAAATGAAGCAGCTGAGTAGAAAAGGGTGAGGGAGGCCAACAATGTGATTTGTGAGACATTCGAAGCCGATAAGGTACTTTGTCACTGTGCCATGCTGGGTGAGCTTGAATAGAGCACCGCAAGGGCGATCGTAAAATGAAGGAGCAAAACGAGACTCCAAAGCTTAATAAGGCCGACCAAGAGGTGATGAGCCCATTATGGTACATCCACTGGTACCAACTGAGGGTGGGGCCATCCATATAAAAGGAGGCAACAGATAGGCACTGGTGCTCAGGTGTGTCATGAAACTCAAAAAATTGAGAAATTTTGAAGATCCTTCCTATGGGATTAGTATCGTTAAAATGGGGAACATCTAGTTTCAGGTGGTGTTTACGGGGTAAAGAAGAAGGCGTGGGAGTAAGGTTGGCAAGTTGGGTGAGGATAGAATCGACTTTGGAAGCAAGGTCAGATTGTGACATGGAGAGGAGTTTCATAGACTCCTCCAAGCGTTCAATGGACGTGTCGCAGGTTTGATCGGCCATGATGAAAGACAACGAGAGCACCAATTGATAGGGTCACTACAAGATTTCCTTGAATTTGAGGACAAGGGACCTCTTAGAGTAAAGGTACTGAAATTCTGCTCTCCATTTTATTCATTCATTCACTATATATAGAAAGAGTACCCCATGTGTGTATATTGGTTCTCTATCACTACAATGAAGGAATATTAGGAAAGGACAAGCTAACGGCCATGACAACACATGGTCTATACTAACAAACTCAAAATCCACTAACAAACTTATATTCATATGGAATCTACTAACAAACTTTTATTCTTATTCTCTGAAATGCATAGGCTTGGTAATGGTTCTCTTGGGCCTGCTGACATTGGTATCTTCCTCCCTTAGGTTTGTTGTGTTGCTGTCTATAGTCACATTATCACTAATAGATTCAATTTCCATGTGGGGAGTGGGAATTATTCTTTATGGTACCAGAATTGTTTGTAGGGGAAGAAAATGTGATCTAGTCATATTCGTGATTCTCAATTGCGCCTATGCGACATTTATGATAATGTTTCTTGGAATTGGAATGCTTTATCTATTGTGGTTCCTTAAGGGGTGATAGATATGTTCCAGAATATCTGTTTGCATGAGGATATTCCAGATACTTTCATTTGGAAACCTTCCTCAATTGGAGTTTATTCTACCAAAACTTTCATTAAGTGGTTAGACCATGACAACACCATTCTAAATACCCGTGAAGAAAGTCGGGCCTAGGCTCACTTGCCAAATATAAAACACTTCATCCAACTCACTTATAGGGTTGTTTGCCTATTAGCTTTTTTCGCTTCATGCGACATTTTCCTTCTTTACCTTCTTGTTGTAGGTGTGGACGTTAACTCCTTGGCAAGTGCACCAATTCATCCAAGTAGTAATTTAAAATGGTAAGTCTGAGTATTGCTTCCACAGGGATTTCATTTGTACTTAAGATGATGTATATCCAATTTTTGTACAATTAATGAATAAATTTATGAAGAGTAATTTGAGGCATTTTTGTGAAGTAACCAAACTATACTAATCTAAGCTATGATTGAGTAAGAAAAACAAACACTGAGAGTGGCGAAGTGTCGTGAACGCATAATTTGAATATGTTGGGGGCTTTCCTACTGAAACTACTCTTGATGCGATATAAGTAATTTTTCCTTTTTCAATATTACCCTAGTTATCACCTACATTTATTAATGTACCCTAACCGTGATTTCTCACATGAAAGAGCCTAATTCCCTTAATATCTTTCTTAATCCTTCAAGAATTAAATTAGTTGAACTGTATGATTAACGGAGATGCATCAACAGGCTAAACAACTTCACACTATCCCTAGCACTAAAGTATTTAGATGTTCTTTCCAGTTCTAAGGATAAAAAAGATATTTCCCAATGCCTAAAACCTAAACATAACATATATATGGGTGATCAAACCAAATATATGTGAATAAGCACATAAAGATACAATGAAAACTATGAATAACATTAAATAGATAGTGAGAGTTATTACATCAAGAGAGTTTGGTGGAAAGCTCCCCAACAATGGGTGGTTTAGCCTCTCATTGTCATGAGAGGCTTAACTATACAAAAGGAATAATACTATGTGGAGGAATGGAAAGAAGATAGGCGTGGAGGAAGTTGGTGGCTCCCAATGGTTGTCTACTTCTTTTCCTTCAAGATCTAGGTTTTCTGTGTTATTCCCCCACAGAAGTGTCTTTCTTTTCCCTATGTTTCTCACTTAAAAACCCTACTGATCTATGTTTTCACGGTTTTTGCGCTAAGTGTGGATGCGCGTTAAGCATGAGTATGTGACTGGGGCTAAGCGTGCAACACGCGCCTAACGCATCTTCATGACTTCAAGCTCTCCAAGCAGCTTCCTCACGCTAAGCGAGATCTTCCCGCTAAGTGGCTACAGATCGCTAAGCAAGCCTAATGCGCTAAGCAAGAACCATCATGCATGATCACACTGACAATAGCTCCCTGGGTAATCCTGGAATTTCAGGTTTTGGAGGTATCATTCGTAATGCTCATGGAGGATGGTTAACTAGCTATTATGGAAATTATGATCACACTACCATCATGCATGCATGCGAGGCTCCTTGTGATTTATCAGGGACTGCGTATTGTGTGGGAAGCTAATTTGTCTCACATCATTTGTGAGTCAGATTTGTTGATGGCTATTCATTTGATTCAACATGGTCTATTGATCATCATCCCTTTGCTATTATTATTTCGAGGATAAGAGCCTTTACCTCTTACCCTTAGGTGTTGAAGTTTAATCATAGTTACCAGGAAGGAATACTTGTGTGGATGGTCTATCTAAGAGATGGGATCTCATTCTCCTTTCTCTTTAGTTTTGTTGGATACTTGTTCAAATTCTTTGAATGATTTTGTTACAACTGATGCTATAAGTACTTTGTACCTTTGTCAGTAGTTTTCTATGTTTCCTTTCTGAATGATAAAATAAAACTCATGTTAAAACTACTTAATGTTATTAAAACTTTGGGACCATTGCATGATACTTTGCTTTTAATATTAAAATGAGTTCCACTCAAACTGATTTTAATATTATGTTAATCAAGTCATGAATTTAATTTAAAACTAATTTTATCCTACACTCATTTCCTATTTTACTCAATTTTTGAATTTTATTTTTTAGATCATTGTTTCTAAAATGGTTATAAAAAATTTGTCAATTTTCAGATTTTTTAAAAAAATTGCTTTTATGTTTTTTTTTTAATTTATAGATGTGGATTATCCCATTTAGCCCACGAGATAAATGGTGTGGTTGTGGGCTTCCAAAATTGAAGTTTGATTAAAATGCAAACTTAATGAATGAGTCATATGGGTTGCGAGTTGTGGGTGTATGCTTAAACCGGTGGGATTATCCACATACCCACCTCTACTTATCATTAATGGTTAAGTAAAAAAAAATTCCATAGAAGTTAATTAAAACTTACTCCTAGCAGTAAAAGTACAATGCAAAGATATGTTAAAAATAAAAAAAAAATATTTCCTTCAACACAAGTTGATAAAGTGCATGCATAAATCATAAAAATCAATTACATATATATATATATATATATATACATGTATTACTTGTTGATCTAAGTGTCAGACACAATTACCCTCTAATATTGTTCTATGGCATCTTGCACCTTTTTTTTGCCCATAGAAAGATTCATCTAGATGATAATAGTATAGCATGTACAAAATATAATAAAACTTCCATTGCATTATGGGGGTGATAGAAGAATAGATAGAAAGAAATGAGAGGTAGAAAGACAAAAGAAAAGTTAACAAATATAATAAATGAAATGATAAAAAAGAAAAATAATTAAATAAAAGGTATGAATATATTGATAATTGTCATATGTTCCTATATTTTGGGACAATTATTTGATATCTTCTATGTTTTTGAACTTTATTCATGTTCATTTGAATTAAGTTTGAACAAAAAACTTGGTTTAATTAATATTTTCTAGTTTATGCCTTTTATGCTTGATTTCTAGTTTGTTTTCTTCTATTTTGTAGGAGCTTTGTGGAAGTAAGGACCAAACAATGGAGGTGCTCCAAGAATGATTTTGATGCATCAAGGATCCCATTGGTTGAAGTCTATAAACATTGCATATCCGTGCAACATAATTGCACACTTGTGCAAGGTTAATTTTGAATGTGTGAAAATTCCACACCCGTGCAATAGATCTCACACATTTTTCAACAATCCCTATGAGAATTTTACCTTTTTTTTTGGGGGGGGGGGGGGGGAGCTTAGATTCTATTTAGCTCATAGCTTCAAATAGGAATTTTTTTGCCCAGTCAAAGGTTTCGACAGTTTTACATTTGAAAGATGAAGAGACACTAGGACGTTCTTGACGACTTTGGATGTTGAGGGATTCATTCTCCATTATTTCTCCATCAAGTGCTTCTTCCTCCATGGCCAATAGCTAAATCTTCTTTTTTGTTAGGGTTTAATTATTGGTCCTACTTTCATGTAATTGTTATCTTGTTTTTATTCAATAAAGCATTTTTATTGATCTTTTTCTATGCTTAATGCTTGTTTTTTCCTTGATCACCCTTTTGCATGGTTCTATGTAATCAATTGTAATGGGAAAGTTCTTTTGAATTGTGAACTACAGAGAACACCCAATAATTTTTATGCTTAGGAATAGGATAAAAAGGATTGGACATCAATAGACCCTTTTTTTATGCAAATTGTTTGGTTATGCTAATTCAAGGGATTGATGATATAATTAAGGGGTTTAAGTCTTTTCACTTAAGGAATTAAGATTGAAATAAAATTATGGATTGATGATAATATAAGTTTAATTGAATAAGAATTTATAGTGTTTGCATGTTAGGAAGTCCAATGAAGTTAAATCCATTGATTTCTCTCATTGATGTTACTCCAAGTTTCAACACACTCAAAATGCTTGATAATATTCCAAAACCCAAATTTGTCTTGTTTTCGCCTTTTATTTTTATGCATTGATCTTTAATTTTAGTTTCTTAAATTTTGAATTTTTGTAGTCTATTTAATTTACTAGAAATTACTCATTTATCACACAAGTCCTTGTAGAGATGATAACTTAGTTATCATTGTGTTACTTAAATGATTTGATACTCTTTCCAATATACACACACACGCACACACGAGTGAGTTTATTTAAACTTAAATAAAATAAACAAGTGTTTTTTATATAAATACTTCTTTAAGAAACATATAAGATTTTTTTCTTAAAAGAAGTAAAAAAAACTACTTTTTTAAGCAAAAGTATTTTAGATAAAGCATACTAAAAAGTAGAAAGTTGCTTATTTGATTAAAATAAACACCTATTTTAACAAATAATTTTAAACCAATTGAACTTATATATATATATATATATATATAAAGCAATTAATGTGTTAACATTTTTATATAATTAATAATTATGGAAAATTAAACTTTCATGAATTAACTATTAATTAAAAGGAACAAAATAGTTACCTTATAAACCCTTCCACTATGGACTCAACATTATTCAGAATTTACTAATAGAAAATAAAAAGGAACAAAATGGTTGTCGTAAACACAAGAGCATCCATGAACTCCTCAGTCGAAGATCTCAGTCAATGAAGATGCTTGAAGGATTATTTTGATATAATGAAAAAGCCTAATATTGAAGCATTCTCTAATCTCTACCATAAAGTCAAACTCAAAGCCAAAAGCTAAAGGATTTAAAGACACGAGAAAACACTTGAAGAAATTAGTCTAGGATCTAAAGTAATTTTATAAACTCCCAACTCATCCATTAAAGCTATGCTATATGATCCAATCACTATTATAAAATATACATTTAACATCGTTACCTTAACATCAATTTTCAATAAAACCGATGTTAACAAAACACAATGGTAAAATTGTAAATAATGTGACTTCTTTAACATCGGTTTTTCGAAAAACCGATGTTTAACGTGACTCAGTTAACATTGGTTTTTACTAAAAACCGATGTTAATAAATGATATGTTATAAAAAAAACCGTTGTTATCGTTAACATCACTTAGTTAACATCGGTTTTTACTAAAAACCGAAGTTAAAACCTACATTTAAAAATATTTGAAGTGTCTCTACAAGCCATATTTTCTCTTGCACGGACTCTTCCTCGTGTTCTTGTCTGTTCGCCTCCTCATGCCTCTTCGTTGCATTTGCTCTGTTAGCAGGTAAGTTCATTAGCACATCCTCTTCCTTGCATTACACCATTTTGTCATCACCACCTTAGCCGTGTTTTGTCTTCTCCTTACCTTGCGAAAAATAAGCCCTATTTGGTCTTGAGAAGATGAAACATGGGTGAGGTGCTGACGATATCGCAACACATTTGCTTTATGTATGAAAATGTGCTCTTTGAAATTGATAATGGTGTATATGTTAGTGTTGATGTTATTGCGATTCTCTAATGAAGCTTGTGTTCGTAAGCTATGGTAGTGTTGCTGTTTGTTTTTTTATTTTTGCTTGGATTGCGGTTATTACCATGGAAGTTAAATTATACATGTGTTTTTAAGCTATGGTAGTGCATCCTGTTGTATATAGATGTGGCCTTCTGAGTCATGTATATGGTATTAGCTTCATGTACACACTGCTAGAAAATAGGCTTTGGTTGCACAATTTTGTTTTTGAATTGCATGGTTCCGTGTGTATGTGCTTGTTAATGGGACTTTGTTCTGATGTGAGAATTCTGCCACAGCCTTAGGCCCCCAAAATAGTAATATCATATTGGTATGTCAAATGTATCATGCATATTAATGTTATGTTTATATTGTAAATAGAGTTTAGAAACCATGAATGAACATCAACAAAACTGGAAGGAAATGACTAATATAATGATGAAGATTAACAAAGAATCAGATGAAATGTTCAACACTTTTCATGTTATTGATCAGGTTAGAAATTATTTCAAGACTATTCTAAAATAAACATGACTTGATATATAATAGTACTTTTGCTTATATTAATTTGTTTGTTAAATGTAGCCTTATGGTGAAGTTAGTAGGTCATTTGCTATAAGGTGGAAAGATGAACTAGAGCCTATGTGGCATATGCTACACTCTAGTGGCAACATGTGCTCTGTCACATATAATCAAGATTTGGTGAGTCGAGCTCTACTTGCTGGATGGACGGAACTTAAAGAGTTCTATAGGCTCACTGGAAATCATTAGGTCACCTAGACCCATTATGGATAGAGTGTTTTCCTCCTCACCATCTTCAAAAGCAGTTCTGAGCCAAAAACTTTCCCTAAATGACACTCCTTGTACCACCAAGTTCCTAACTCAGTCACTTTTGAAGTCCTACTCATTGAGTACAAAGTGACTTGCAACAATTTGGTGAGTAATTAAACACTCTTATCTGTATGTCAAATTTTGATATCATATAGTTATCTAATATGAATTTCTTTTGCATTTCAGGATGTGCCAAATAACATGTACTCATTTATGAAAGCTGTAAGATTCACCCATCTGAACTTGGAAGGGACAAAGTGTAGAATAGTTTATAATCATCATAGGAAGACTGCAAAAATTGGAAATGGATGTAGGACTTTTGCACAAATACAAAATTTGCTTCTTGGAACTCAAATTTCCCATATGCAACTTCTAACTTTATTTTATTTTGGCTTTATTTGTAATTAAAGTACATTACTACTCTAATATATTATCAATTTGTAAATTTTTGTTTATAATATGTTATTTTGCTTAGAAATGTTTATAACTATCCTTGGTACATGACTGATTTATCCATTTTTATACAACTTTGAATGATAAGTTGTGATCTGAATTAATTACTACATATTACTAATTAAAAAAATAAATACGATATTTAAAATTGAATCATAAAACAACATCGGTTTTTATGAAAAGCAAAACTGATGTTGTTTTCTTCTTACCAACATCGGGAAAAACTTATGTTGTTGTTTACTGACAACATTGGTTATTCAAAAAACCGATGTTGTTTGTTATAATAACATCGATTTTTAAACAACTGATATTAATGTTGATAAATTAATGTCGATAATTTCAACATTGATTTATAACCGATGTTGAAAGTCCTTAATAATCAATGTTAAAAACGTATTTTCTAGTAGTGAATGTAAAACTTTAAAATGGAGTTACAGTGTTTAGTTGTTCAACCATACACTACATGATGAACTCTGTCCAGCAACACGCCCAATATTGTGAGATAAGGAGATGAATACTGGCTTTTCTATGTTGTCCCACACTTTCTCATTTCGCATTTGCCATAAACACCAGATGTAGGTACAAGTGAAATTTGCTGGCTACCATTTAGGTATTTTAGCAGTGAAATGAGATTCAAAGTGAAAGTTTTTGTAATTATAGCAAAGTAATTAAACCTGATATTATATATGTTCATACATCAATAACCGTAAGTAATTAAACCTGGTATTATATATGTTCCTACATCAATAACCGGTCTTATCCCGAAGAAGACCTGTTATATTACATACACCATAATTGACAATCTATTACGTGTTGAAAGTCTAAGAATGTGTTTGGATGGATACTTTCATTTGAGTAATTCATTTTAAATGAGATATTGAATTGGTGTCATTTTAAATTTAGTGTTTGGATAATGATTGAAGGAAAAATTAAATACCTGGAATTTTAATAGAGAATTTTAATTAACTAAAACTGAGTCATATGAAATTCTCCTAAAAACCTAAGAATTTCAATTTCTCGAAACGTGCTCCTACTCACTCCGTGCTTGTACTCACTCCTCCTTTCTCCGTGGGATTTGAAGAGGGAGAGGAACGCCACCATGCCGTTCCCACTGTCCCCCGACTTCACGTATATCTTCGCCCGGTCGAAACATCGCATCACCGCTGGCACCCCCTTCTCCCTCACGCTCAGAGTCTCTTCCTCGCCTTCGTCCACATTCTCGTATCCCGAAAAGTCGAAGGCTTCATACTTGTTGTCGCTTTCAGGTTCGGAATCAGAATACTCGAATACGACGTCATCTTGTTTTATATTTTGTGGTTTGCGATTACGGAGGAGGCGGGTGATCGGTGGGGCTGTTTCAGAGAGCTTGATTTCGGGAGAGGAGAGAGGGGAGGGAGCAGAATAGTCGTGCTTGAGCGGGAGGCGAGTGTAGGTGGTGGCTTCGCCGCCGCCGGGGACTGGGAGGACTGGTTTCTGAATTTTACGAAAGCGAAAGCGTGAGGAGTGAACCACGCTGAGATTGAAGAAGAAGTAGTTGTAGCAACAACCATCTTTGTCCCTACCAAACCGGACTCAACATCTCAAGTCTCAACTCAACCACTCAAAAATAACAATCGGATAAGGTCACACGTGTTACAAACTCAAAAATAACATTTTACACCTTAGAATAAATAAATGATCAATTTCATCATTATACTCTCTATGTGAATTTAGTCTAAAACAAAATCACTTAAAAATATGATTAAATTGTTAATATAAATACACATTATTAACTAAATTTAAAGAAGTGTAAAATGTAGGCATTTACCCATCTAATTAATTAGAACTAAATTTTTTTATATATTAAAAACCTTAGACAATTTTAATTATTTAATTATTAAATATTAAAAAATTTATTATTATATATTGTATAGCATTAAATTTATTTTAAATATTTAACTATTTAAAAAATGATTCATATTTATTTTCATTCAATATTGAAATTTTAATTTTCAAATAAATATTTAAAAATGAAAATTTGAATTTCATTGAAATTGAATTACTTGGAAATTGAATTATTTTATCCAAACAAGAAAATTAAAATACAAGAAATTGAATTGCCTCATCCAAATAAAATATTTACAAAATGAAAGAAATTTAAATCAAGAGAATGCTGTATATTTAAATTTCCTATAAATTTTTAAATCCTTCGTCCAAACACAGGCTAAGACATTACAACAACACATGTGGATCTTTATATATAAAAAAAATCAACAACACTTGTGGATCAATTTCATTTATTGCTTGGCCCAAATGGTGGCCACACACAATTGACACAAACACAAGGCTTACCTTCCCCTTAAGATTCATTCACTTCCACACCAACACATATAATCTTAAGCAACAATTCCTTCAACTACTTCCATTACTCAAGAGAGTGATGCTTTGTAAACGTCACTATAAGAGTTGCGTGTGTCGTTGTTCAACAAATGAATCATTGCATGACAAACAAGCATGATATGTCAGCTTAATTTGGTTATCAAAGAGCACTAGGTCCCAGCATTGCATATTTGCATGTGACGGGCTTAACGATCACTAATTGTAATTGATTTGATGGTGTTTAGTGGTAGTCTTAATCCATGGCCTCTCAAAACATGGAAGCACTTTATATTTTAGTATAATTAATTTGAAAGAATTGATATTGAAATAATTGATTTTGAAAAAATTAAAGTAATTTTTTTAATGTGTTTAAGAGTGACATTTTAAAATAAGTTTAAAAGAATTGATTTTATTTCTACGAATGAGTAGTAAAATTAGTTTTGAAGTATAAATCTATATAATTTTTTGTGAATCTTACATTCAAAATAAATTATTTTTGATATAAAAAAGGTTTTGCATTCCTCTACTCATCATATAAGTATAGAGTGTGACAAAATTATTCTTATTTAATCAATGGTTTTGAGTCAATTAAGTTAAAATTTGGTTAGAAAGTTGTTACTTAACTACAATAATTTTACTAGATCTGAACTGAATTAGTCAGATATCAAATTTGATAATTTTGGGGCTGGGTCTTAGACTAAAGAAAATTTCACGCATGAAGAATCATGAATTTAGGAACAAAAATATTTTATACAATTTTAGTTTCTGTAGGCAGGATTCCTTGTCTATCCAAATATATTAGAGGTATTAGTGCGTTTAGTTTGGTGATATATAGAAAATTATGGTGAGTGTAAAATCATGATATGTTCACCAAAAACTGGTTATTTATTGCTTTTAAAAATCATGGTGAATTCAACTCTATCTATTCAAACACACACTATCTTCAGATAACCATTGAAAATTTGAAGGATAGCAAACATACTTTTGGAAAAGGAAATCTAATGTATTTTTTACTCTCAACTTACTTTTAAAAGGATTCAAAAAATACCCTAAACATGCTAAACATGCATTAGAGCATTGGGCATATGTTTCATAGTGTTTGTACTGTTAACTGAGAAATTCTGAAGAATGTGACCGACAGAGAGAGAGAGATGGCTAGTTATTGTTTTGTTCTCCATCTTTGGATCATACCATATGATTCACATGTCGTTGTATGTCATAATGAATCACAAAACTCGATCAACGCTACATTAAATTATTGTACGCCCACAAACGGTTTAGAATGGGGACTAATGTTACTCGTTAAGTTTTCATGAAGGAAGCACGGGTCCATCAATGCGTGCTCATCAACAAGCATGGGGAAACATAATTTTTTAAACAATATATATACTCTTTTAAATATTTTTTGGTATTAGTTAAAATTTATTAAAAATTAAAAATTGTGTTGGTCATATTTTTTTTATTTAATGAGCTCCAATGATAATTTTGTATTTTTTAATAAATTTTATTCAATATTTTTTTGAAGAGCAAAGCAACATTTAAATTTTTTTCAATAATAAAAATTATATTAAAAATAATCTGATACTTTTTATTTTTGTTTGTTTATAGGAATCGATAACACTATCAAAAAGTTTACGAATATTCAAAAACTTTACTCAATCAATAAATTCTTGACTGTTAATAGTTCTTTTGGAAAAGAAAAAAGAAAACTATCTTCATAGTCTGTACATGGTGTACTCTTCTAAACTGCAAACTTTCGGTTAATTCTCCTTGGAATTTCAATTTTCAAGGACCCAACAGGGCAAGAACATAAAACAAAAAGCTAAAACTCATTCTGACAGTTGCATATGGTAGCCTTTCCTAAATAAATACTATGCATTAAATGATTTTTCAGACGTTAAAGGGGCCACTTCCATATTAGAATTTCCCACCTTCAAGAATTCCATTACAATCTTCTCTCCTATGTTTGAATTTTATTTTTTGCCTTCCACAATTAGTAATCGATCAGCCATTTATCTATAGAACTTCCTCCCTCATTTTTCTAATTGAAAATATTATTGTTAGAGTGTAATTATTTCTCGAACCAAATAACCACATCCATTCAAAATTGATAAAAACCAATGGCTCATTTGTGGTGACGCATGTTTTAATGTGAATGGGCAATCTTGCTGGTGCTTACAATGCCCCAAATAAACTCCGAAAATTGTTATAAATTTGTTATCTCTCGTTGAAAAAATTTCTAAATTACAAGTTAATTAAAATTTTGATGACTAACATTTTCACAAGATTAAAGTGACTTGATTTCTGTTGAAATAAGTTACAACAATTAGAAGATGAAAAAAATTACTTGAAGACATTAGACGTTGTTGGATCTAAGTAATTAAGAACTTGTTATATATATATATATATATATATATATATATATATATATATATATATATCAAAAATCTATAATTTAATTACTACTAGTAGAAGTTTATTGATAAAGATATCTCATAACCATTTTTGTTGGATTAAATCACTATCATTCAAATTCTCAAATACCACCAACTCGTACTTAAAATGACTCTTGGTTCAAATGACATAATCTATTCATCTCACTTTTAATGAATTTTTGTTTTGTTTATTTTTTTACATTTTTTTGAACTTGGTCTCTTTTCAGTTTTTATTTTTCTCTGAATTCTACTTTTATCCAATCCCCAGTTGCTTGTTATTATTGAATTCATAAGGAATTACATTATTATAATTATTATAAAAACTATTACTATAAAAACACTATCAACAAAAATTGTGATTACAAGAATTGTTAGAAAAAATATTTATATAAAACCCTTTATTATGAATATCACTATTGAGATGATTATAATTATTTTCATCAATACTTAGACAATTCTTCTAAGTTAAAAAATATAATTGCTTGTTCGACTAAAAAGAACTTATTATTGAAAATAGATTTTATGTCTCATTCTTAAAAATTTATTTGTTAATAAAATGACTAGTGAAAATTGACTTCTTAGAAGTATAATTTTTTTAAAACTTATTTACAATTTTCATTATTAACAAAAGTACAATATAATTGTTGATTAAATAATCAATAATTAAGATTTTAATAATTTTATAAATTGTTATAATATATACGTTTAATAATAATTTAGCTATTAATATTTTAGTCAACGATTGCAATTATACTTTATTCTTTTTTTTAAAAGTGTACTAATACTTTAGTTGAATTTAGAAAACAATTTTAAGGGATTCATACTATGAATTTGGTATAGAATTTCAACAAAGATTAAATGTAAGAGGGTAAGTAACATTCCAACAGAGATATTGTCATTTTATGATCATATGGCTAATTTCCACCCACCATATTTATGCATTGGCACGTCTCTTCTGTATGGTTTAAATTTAAAATGTCCAACGCATTCTGGTAGACATTCAGGAATATAAAATTTAATGGTAGCCTGGTAGGATTATAAAATGCCCCCAGAAGACTGCTTGTAGGAATATCAACCGCAATCAGATCAAGTTAGAA
Organism: Glycine max; assembly: GCF_000004515.6. NCBI lineage: Eukaryota > Viridiplantae > Streptophyta > Magnoliopsida > Fabales > Fabaceae > Glycine > Glycine max. The sequence continues at coordinate 44,002,136 of NC_038250.2, forward strand.
AAATATTACGTCAAAAAGAAAGTTAGAAAAATATTCGTAGAAAGCTCATGTTAGTAGATATAGTTAGAGTGTGATTCACCCGATTTAATTTTTTTTTCTCCTTAAAAAAGAAGAGATTGGGCCCATATAAAAGTACTTAAAATAATATGTTAGTTATTTGAAAAATATATATTAAAATAAGTAGTTTTGTTTTGGGTAAACTACTAAGTAGTTGTTAAACAATGGACTTAAGCAAAGCTTTTTAAGGTCCAACCGTAATCGAATTCTGTCGCCATATATTATTTTTACTTTACGTTTTTTTCTTGATATTTAAAGGGGCTTAAAGCCCAAAAGAGGAGATTACACTGTTAGGGGTAGAGAGCCCCTTTACATCAAAACTAATCAGCTGCAACTAAGGAGCTGATGGTTCCTCGTAAATCATATAATCAGCCTCCATATCACATGCAAGACTAGCCATAGCATATGTGCTAGGTCCTACTCCTATGCTATGCTAAAATAATAGAAGCAATGAGATAATGGTCTGCTATTTTTATTCATTCCTGGAAGAATATATATAAACATTCATGGCATAAGCTGCAACCAATCAATGGTTAGCCGTTCAAGCTACGAAATAACAGAATTGTAGAAAATATCTTCCAGGTAGTTATAACAAATAGCAAATAGGATGTATGAAAAGATTCTATGTGATTTGGTGATTTCCTGCATTTGTCTTTTTCCTTAGACAAAATCCTTAAGGTGTGCTGGCTTGTTGTGTGTCCTCTTGGGCCTCTGCCTTTGGGTTGTTCCCTAATTGTTGTTATCACCTTGATTGCTAACATCACCCTCTTTTGGGAGAACTACCTTGTCCTCGAGGTGGTATTGAGTCTTCAAAGTCTTCCAATGTTCCTAGGTAGTGTCCTCAGGGGCCAATCTTGACCATTGAACCAAGACCAATTTGGACGGCAGAGAAGATTTTGTGTCCCATTTCCAATCAAGTATAGTTAAAGGTTCAACGATGGGTGATTCTCTGTGTTGGCATGAGGTAAAGGAATAGAAGTTGCCGGTGGTGGACCATGATGTGGCTTCAATATGGATACGTGAAAAATCAAATGAATTTTGGAGGAATCTGGCAATTGGAGGTGATAGACAATTGGACCTATGCGTTCCACTATCAAGAATGGGCCATAGTGTCGTTTAGTGAGTTTGGTATATGTGGCAACCATAGAAGTCTAGCGATACGGCCAAAGGAGAATATAGACCCACTCTCCGATGGAAAAATGAACGCTGCGATATTAGGCATCTGCAAATTTCTTCATAGTGGCTTGAGCCTTTATGAGGCACCGGCATAATGTATCATGGAGCACGACATAGTTTGTTAGTAGAGAATCGACGACCTCCACCAGAGAAGACCCCTACAAATATTGGGGAATAGATGGTGGAGGCTTACCATAGGTAGCCTTGTAAGGTGACATTCTGGTGGCTGAGTGAACAAAAGTATTGTATGACCATTCAGCCAATGATAGAAACTTTTACCATTGAGAGGGCTTGTCATGAACGAAGGAGCAAAGATATTGCTTGAGGACTCAATTGAATACCTTGGTCTATCCATCTATTTTTGGGTGGTATGAATTGCTCATATGTAAATTGGTGCCGGCCAAACGAAAAAGCTCGTGCCAGAAATTGCTGATAAAGAGAGGGTTGCGATCAGAGACCAAGTGTCACAACATGGACCACGACGGGACAACGAAATAAAAATCATTTAGATAAATAAATAAATTATTTTCCAAAAAAAATGAAAAACTTGGAGAGTTGCCACCAACGTTTATTTAAGAAAAACGTCGGAAAAACAAAAAAGGATAAGAAATGGTCTACGGTTTGAGAAAAAGGATTCAAAAGTCGTATACGCGTAGGGAAGGTGTTAGCACCCCATGCGTCCGTCATGAAAACGACAGCCTTTAATCGAGTGTGTTAAAAATAAAGTGACTTTTAATTATTTGTCTTCCCTTGAATACATGAATAATATTGTTATATTATTATTTTTATTTAGAAAAAGAAATCAAATTTTTATTTTTATTTTTTTTAAAAGGATTTTATTTTTTTTGTTTTTTTTTGGTCGACAATGGATTTATCCTCGCTCCTACGTATCCCCAAGTGCAATAAGGAAATCAGACTTACATAGTTCTTTATAGAAAAAAAGGTTGTGTTGAGTTGATTTTATTTTATTTTGAAAGGTTTTGATTTTGTGGTAAACTTTGTGAAGTCAAACAAGTTGGAGACCCGGCATGGAGTGTTTGTAACATGAAAAAGGAGAATTGAGTGATCATTTATTTGAGAATGTTACCTTTTGGAAAAGATTTTAGTTTTGTGATAAACTTTGTGAACTCAAGCAAGTCGGAGACTCAGCATGTCATTCACAAAATATACTCATACGTTATTGAAACACCACCAAGCAAGTCGAAGACCTAGCATGGAATGCACGGAACGTAAACTAGTACTAGGAAACCTCGAAGGTCAGTGACTGTAGAAGGTTGAGGCCAATTAACCACGACTTGTAATTTTGTGGGGTCAGGCGCTATGCCTTGAGCAGATACAATGTGGCCCATGTAGTGAAGCTGATTATAACATTTCATTTTTCGTGAATTAAATTAAAAAGGTTTTTCATTTAAAATAAATAGAGTTTTAAAAAAATGATGAGACTTTTGTAATTAAATAAATGAGCAGAAATAATTTTATTAATTAAAATAATAGTGTGAGAGAAAAAAAGGTATTTTTATTTATTTTAGGGAATAAAATAGAGTTCTTTTTTTATAAAATAATAAAAATAAATAAATATAGTAAATAATAAGTTGTACCCTAGCTATAAATATAGACGTGTTAGGCAACTTTTCTACCTCCTCTTACTCTTAGTTTCGTTTTTCCCTCCCCTCCCCTTAAAACCCTATATTTTTCTCACGTACCACCAAACCTATTTAAGAAAAATGATGATCTTGGACTTATTCACCGTTGGATCATCGTGAAATTTGAGCATCAGGTCTGCAACTCAATTTTGAGCCTTCTCACCATTGGTAATTACGAAAAGATATCGGATATGATAGAAATATCCTTCGCATTGTAACTTTTTCTTTCCCGTAGAAACCCAGAACTATCTCGGTAAAACTATGATCCCGAACTCGTTAACCGTTGGATTGTCATGAAAATATGATATTTGGTTTGCGATTTAATTGCACACACCTTCACCGTTGAGATTTACAAAAGAATGCCTATGAATGGAGAAAGAGGCATCACACATAGGATCATGGAATGAAGGCTTCAATCCCTTCTCGTTCTCTCTAACGTTTGAAAACCCTAACAGAGCAACCGGAGGAGGAGCTCTAGAGAGCACCAAGAATGCCACAATTGATAACAGAGAACGTAGAACACTTGAGTGACTACATCGAGGTAAGGGATGAGTTATTCACAATTGGGGATTAGTGAGAACATGGAATGAGTTTTGGGGTGTTTCCGTAATTCTTTATTTTATCCTTATAATTATAAATATGAATTATATATGTTTGATGAACCAGTCCCAATGAAAAATTGCTGTGAAATTGATGTGTTCTTGTGTTGAGTGTGAACCCTTAAAAAAATTGAGCCCTTTTTATTAATGTGAATTATATTCTAAATAATATTATTCAATGAGTTATTTTATACAAATTATTATCTTATTCAAATTTTTTCCACGACGATGATCAACATGTTATGCGTATATATTTATTTTAATACTAAAATAATAAATTAAATAAAGTTGTAAGGTTAATGCCTAGTGGTAATTTCTTTTGATGTAATATTAAATTAATTGTTATAAAAACTCTTTTGATTAAAAATAATGTAGCTTGATTTACTATATATATATATATATATATATATATATATATATATATATATATATATATATATATATATATGTTTTGTGTCATGCAAATATGATTACTGTGTGATGTGTATATGAGTTATGAGGTGTAATAAATTATTATAATGACATTATAATATTATTATGGAGATTGAGTAGTACAAAGTGGAATGTGTCAATTTGCGAGGTACATGTAAACATGAGATGATTGATTGTGACATTATGAAATGTTAAATTGTGGGCATGATATTTGGTTGTGAATAAGTGTGTGTGTTTAACACTTATGTGACAATAATTATGTTGTGAGCTGTGAATTATACAATAACCCAACCAATGTTGATATTAAGAAAATGTTTATGTGTAGTGTGATGTGCCATCATTTTCTTCTATTTTCTAAACCCTTTTTGCACCATTTTAATTACTGATTGGTCTTAATTGTCAATTAATCAGGCAGTTTTATTATTTGGGCTCATTTAGCTAATTTGATTTTTTTAATCTAATTTCAGGAATTAATGAAACATTGAGCTTAATCCGGATTTTGGTTATGGACTTGAAAAGGGCAAATAAAGCAGCGCTTACCTTAGTTAATTTCTAATTAGGAAATTTCGCAATTTTATTTTATGTTGTTCAGTGTTTATTTCGTTTTGGGCCAGAGTATTGTGATAGGGCCCAGTGACTTTGAGTGACTCTTTTTAAATAGAAGCCTTGGGATTCGTGCAAGGCTATTCTTTTATGCTATTTTATTATTCAGAGCTTTTGTTTTAGGTTTCTACGTTTTTCTATTCTAAGGCTACTGTTTTCGTTCTTAATGCAATTTTCCGTTTTCTGCTTCTAATTACAATTTCGTTCTTGCTTCTTCTTCTACTTTCATTTATGTTTCTGTTTCATTTACATTTCTGTTCATTTACGTTTCTGTGCATTTACGTTTCTGTTCATTTACGTTTCTGCTTCATGTTTCATTTGCGTTTTCTGTTTGAATCTATGGAAGGCTAGTTTTTCTGGTGTTGTTTCCTTTTGAGGACGAAGCCCAACTCTCTTTGAGGTTTCGTTTGTAATGTGGTTTCCTGGCAGTTTTCCCTTCACCAGTTATCCCAAATTCGTGAACATTAATCAGTGCACGCTTCGTGTTCAATTAATTGCCTCTGAGCCTAACTTGCGTTCATGCTTAATGGACGAAAGGCTAACTGGTGTATGTGGTGCCTAATCACGTATTGACAACCCTAAGTTGATTTTCGCTTAGTAAATTGAAATAGGGTTGGATTAAGTGGTTGACTGTTAGGGACGAATTCTCCATAACCCAGGATAAGAGAATGGCTTCTGAATCAGAGGAAACAACCCGTTTTTAATATTAGTAGTTTCATATTCCAGTTTACTTGTTCTGCTCTTTAATCACAAAACAAACAAACCCCCCCAATCGTTATTGTTACTGCGCAAGTATATTATGAACATTTGGTTTGTCATTGCTCGTTGGGAAACGACCTAGGATCACTTCCTAGTTATTGCATTTTCATGTTTATTTGATTCGGGTACGGCCTCGATCAAATTTGGCGTCGTTGCCGGGGAGCAGTGTCCAAAGGTTCATAATAGCTAGCTAGTGTTGTGTGTTTAATTCCTTCGTGTTTTATGTTTAATTGTTAGTATTGTGTTAGTATGTGTGTTAGTGTTGTTTAGTGTCCTGGTATTTTGTTTAGTGTGTGTTCTGTTTCAGTTTTCCTATTAAGCGCTTCCCCTGTTTCAGTTTTGGGTGTTTTGCTGTGAATAATGTTTTGCGACGGACTTAGCGACCACTTTTGCTTGCGGCAAAACAGAGTAGTGGTAGAAATCAAGTAGAGACGGATTTTAGCGACCACCCATGCTGAATTATTTGAGATTTTTTGTTTTAGTAGCTAGAGATGTTATTTTTGGCTGAATTTTTTTGTGGTAACTTCTTTTAATCTATATTTTGTGGGAAAAATAGCTAGAGCCTTTAGTTTGGTTAGATTTGAAAGTTCCAAAAAAGTAGCAAATTTTGTGTTTGTCGAAACTTCAAACGGCCATAACTTTTGCTCCGGTTATCAGAATCGCAATTATTATGTATGTATTTGGGGTAGCAAAAAAATTTCCTACGCTGTGGCAGCCGGCCCGGCTGAGGTCTCCATCGTCCAAAAATAGTGATTCTGTCAAATTTTTTTTATTTTTCAAGTTTTATTCACTTATTTTTCTTAACCTACCATTTTTAGCTTCCATAGTTAGACTTTGAATTTTTGCCTGAAATTTTTTGTGCTATCTTCTCATCAATTTATAAGGTTGCTCACAAAATTTCAAGTCATTTGGATATCATTTGAGGGTAGTTGTAGTTCAAACCTGCACCTTTATTTACATGACAAAGCAACTAGTTGTGCATGCTGAATGTAGTGTATGACTAGAGGAAATCCATCTGACTTACAACCCTTTGATCCTGAGATAGATAGGACATTTCATAGATTAGTTAGGCATCATTTTATACCTTTTGATCATTCTGAGCATTCCATTACTGGTGAATCTGTGCATTCTGTTATTGGTGATTTTGAACATCCTAATTTTGAGCATTATAATTTTGAGCATTCTGATTTTGAACATTCTGAGAACATGGCACAACCTCCACCCCGTGAGAGGACTGTAAGGGAAATGGCTGCACCTGATTTCACCTACGAAAGCTTGTGCATCCAATACCATGATGAGGATGTCCCATATGTTCTTAAAACTGGACTGATCCATTTGCTTCCAAAGTTTCATGGCCTTGCAGGTGAAGACCCGCACAAACATTTGAAAGAATTTCATATTGTCTGCTCCACCATGAAACCCCCAGATGTCCAAGAGGATCACATATTTCTGAAGGCTTTTCCTCATTCATTAGAGGGAGTGGCAAAGGACTGGCTGTATTACCTTGCTCCAAGGTCCATCACGAGCTGGGATGACTTGAAGAGAGTATTCTTAGAAAAAATTTTCCCTGCTTCCAGGACCACAGCCATCAGGAAGGATATCTCAGGTATTAGACAACTCAGTGGAGAGAGCCTATATGAATACTAGGAGAGATTTAAAAAACTATGTGCCAGTTGCCCTCACCATCAGATTTCAGAACAGCTGCTTCTCCAATATTTTTATGAAGGACTCAGTAATATGGAGAGAAGTATGATAGATGCTGCCAGTGGTGGAGCCCTTGGAGACATGACTCCTGCTGAAGCCAGAAATTTAATTGAGAAGATGGCTTCCAACTCCCAGCAGTTTAGCGCCAGAAATGATGCTATAGTCATTAGAGGAGTGCATGAGGTAGCTACAAACTCAGCTACATCATCTGAAACTAAGAAGCTTGAAGGAAAATTGGATGCATTGGTTAACTTGGTAACCCAGCTGGCCTTGAACCAGAAATTTGTACCTGTTGCAAGGGTCTGTGGTTTGTGCTCCTCTGCTAACCACTATACAGACCTTTGCCCTTCCATGCAGCAACCTGGAGCAATTGAGCAGCCCGAAGCTTATGCTGCTAATATTTACAATAGACCTCCTCAACCTCAGCAGCAAAATCAACCACAACAGCACAATTATGACCTCTTCAGCAACAGATACAACCCTGGATGGAGGAATCACCCTAATCTCAGATGGTCTAGCCCTCAGCAACAACAACAGTAGCCTGCTCCTTCCTTCCAAAATGTTGCTAGCCCAAGCAAACCATACATTCCTCCACCAATCCAACAACAGCAACAGCCCCAGAAACAGCCAACAGTTGAGACCCCTCCACAACCTTCCCTCGAAGAACTTGTGAGGCAAATGACTATGCAGAACATGCAGTTTCAACAAGAGACCAGAGCCTTCATTCAGAGCTTAACCAATCAGATGGGACAATTGGCTACACAATTGAATCAACAACAGTCCCAAAATTCTGACAAGCTGCCTTCTTAAGCTGTCCAAAATCCCAAAAATGTCAGTGCCATTTCATTGAGGTCGGGAAAGCAGTGTCAAGGACCTCAACCCGTAACACCTTCCTCATCTGCAAATGAACCTGCCCAACTTCACTCTAACCCAGAAAAAGGTAATGACAAAAATTTACCTAACAATTTCTGTGCAGGTGAATCTTCCACTGGTAATTCTGATTTGCAGAAGCAGCACATCCCTCCTCTTCCATTCCCTCCAAGAGCAGTTTCCAACAAAAAAATGGAAGAGGCAGAGAAAGAGATCTTGGAAACATTCAGAAAAGTAGAGGTAAACATACCTCTGCTGGATGCAATAAAGCAAATTCCAAGATATGCCAAATTCTTAAAGGAGCTGTGCACTAATAAAAGGAAGCTTAAAGGAAGTGAACGAATTAGCATGGGCAGAAATGTCTCCGCATTGATTAGTAAATCTGTTCCTCAAATTCCTGGAAAATGCAAAGATTCAGGTACATTCAGCATACCTTGTATTATAGGGAATAGTAAGTTTGACAATGCCATGCTAGATTTAGGAGCTTCTGTTAGTGTTATGCCTCTGTCTATTTTTAATTCTTTATCTCTAGGTCCCTTGCAGTCAACTGATGTGGTAATTCATTTAGCTAATAGAAGTGTTGCCTATCCTGTTGGTTTCATAGAAGATGTCTTAGTTAGAGTTGGTAAACTGATTTTCCCTGTTGATTTTTATATTTTGAATATGGAGGATGGATTTTCTCAAAGATCAGTTCCCATCATTCTAGGCAGACCCTTTATGAAAACTGCTAGAACTAAGATAGATGTTTATGCAGGCACACTATCCATGGAGTTTGGTGATATAACTGTTCATTTTAATATTCTGGATGCTATGAAATACCCATCTGAAGATCTTTCTGTATTTCGTGCTGAAATTATTGACCATGTTGTTGATGAATACATGACTGATCTTTACTCTAATCTGCATGCCTCTCACTCTTCATGCATTGAGTCTGAAATTGTACTTGATCATATGTCTGAATTTGATGCTGAGAGTGAATCTGAGAGTGATATTAATTGCATGTCTGGTGGTGGAGTTTTACCTCTCAAGATTGATTTTATAGATTCAGATAGGACTAACCATGTTTCAGGAAGTACACATACCTCTGACTTTCTTTATGAGGTAAAGGCTGAGAAACCATTTCCTTCTACCACTATCCAGCCGACCACACCATAATTGAAGCCTCTGCCATCAAATTTAAAATACGCTTACTTGGATGATAGCAAGAGTTTTCCAGTGATTATATCTGCCTCCCTTGCTGATGAGCAAGAGGAGAAGTTGTTGTCTGTTCTCAAGAAGCATAAGAAGGCTATAGGCTGGACTCTGGCAGACATTCCTGGTATTAGCCCATCCACATGTATGCATCGAATAAATTTAGAGGATGGAGCTAAACCAGTAAGACAGCCACAGAGAAGACTCAACCCGGTGATTCTTGATGTAGTGAAGAAGGAGATAACCAAGCTTTTGCAAGCTGGAATCATTTATCCTATCTCCGACAGCCAATGGGTGAGTCCCATCCAGGTAGTCCCGAAGAAGACCGGGCTCACAGTGATAAAAAATGAGAAGGAAGAGTTGATTCCTACTCGGGTGCAGAACAGTTGGAGAGTCTGCATTGACTATAGGAGGCTGAACCAAGTTACCAAAAAGGACCATTTTCCCCTGCCATTCATTGACCAGATGCTTGAGCGCCTGGCAGGTAAATCTCACTACTGTTTCCTTGATGGTTTTTCTGGTTATATGCAAATTACTATTGCTCCTGAGGATCAGGAAAAGATCACATTCACCTGCCCCTTCGGCACTTTTGCCTATAGGAGGATGTCTTTCGGCCTGTGCAATGCCCCTGGTACCTTCCAGCGGTGTATGATTAGTATTTTTAGTGACTTCTTAGAAAATTGCATAGAGGTGTTCATGGATGATTTCACTGTGTATGGATCCTCTTTTGATGGTTGTCTGGATAATTTGGAAAAAGTTTTGAATAGATGCATTGAAACTAACCTTGTTCTAAATTTTGAAAAATGTCATTTTATAGTTGAGCAAGGTATAGTTTTAGGCCACATTATTTCCAATAAGGGTATTGAAGTAGATCCTGCAAAATTTTCTGTTATTTCACAATTGCCTTACCCCTCTTGTGTGCGAGAGGTGCGATCTTTTCTTGGTCATGCAGGATTCTACAGGCGCTTTATAAGGGATTTTAGCAAAGTAGCCCTTCCACTGTCCAACTTGTTGCAAAAGGAGGTGGAGTTTGACTTTAATGACAAATGCAAAGAGGCTTTTGATTGCCTCAAAAGAGCGCTGACTACCACCTCCATCATCCAGGCACCCGATTGGACAACCCCTTTTGAGCTTATGTGTGATGCATCAAATTATGCATTGGGGGCTTTCCTTGCTCAGAAAATTGATAAATTGCCCAGGGTGATATATTATGCTTCTAGGACTTTAGATGCTGCCCAAGCGAATTATACTACTACTGAGAAAGAGCTTCTAGCCATAGTTTTTGCTCTTGAAAAATTTCGATCTTATTTGCTTGGTACTCGCATTATTGTTTATACTGACCATGCAACTCTAAAGTACTTATTGAAGAAGGCTGATTCTAAGCCTAGGTTGATCCGATGGATGCTCTGGCTCCAAGAGTTTGACTTGGAGATCCATGATAGGAGCGGAGCACAAAATCTAGTTGCTGATCATTTGAGTCGGATCGAACGTGTATCAGATGCGGATTCACCCATTCGAGATGATTTCCCGGATGATCATTTGTATATACTGTATAGTATTTCTGACTCTCTTTCTACTCCTTGGTTTGCTAACATTGTCAATTATCTAGTTGCCTCTGTTTTTCCTCCCTTAGCATCTAAGGCCCAAAAAGATAAAATTAAAAGTGAAGCTAAGCATTTTATTTGGGATGACCCCTACTTGTGGAAATTGTGCAATGATCAGGTAATTAGACGATGCATTCCAAATCATGAGACTGACTCAGTCCTGCAGTTCTGTCATTCTTCCGCACCGGGAGGTCATCTTGGTGTTCAAAGGATATCTCGCAAAGTGCTTGATTGTGGTTTTTATTGGCCCACCATCTTTAAAGATGCGTGGAAGATCTGCAGCACTTGTGAGCAGTGTCAGAGAGCAAGAAATACACTTACATGGCGACAACAAATGCCTCAGCAACCTATGCTATTCTGTGAGGTGTTTGATGTCTGGGGTATAGATTTCATGGGCCCTTTTCCTGTCTCTTTTGGTTATGTTTACATTCTCTTTGCAGTTGACTATGTTTCAAAATGGGTGGAAGCCAAGCCCACTAGAACTAATGATGCTAAAGTTGTTGCAGACTTTGTCAGGTCTAATCTGTTTTGCAGGTTTGGAGTACCTAAAGCAATTGTTAGTGATCAAGGAACCCATTTTTGCAACAGAACAATGCATGCCCTGCTTAAAAAGTACGGGGTGGTACACAGGGTATCCACACCATACCACCCCCAGACCAATGGACAGGCAGAAATTTCTAACCGGGAAATCAAGAGAATTTTAGAGAAGATTGTGCAGCCAAGCAGGAAAGATTGGAGTACCAGGCTTGATGATGCTCTCTGGGCACATCGGACTGCCTACAAAGCACCCATAGGAATGTCTCCTTATCGGGTTGTCTTTGGAAAGGCATGTCATCTTCCAGTGGAAATTGAGCACAAAGCATACTGGGCAGTGAAGACTTGCAACTTCTCTATGGATCAAGTTGGTGAGGAAAGAAAGTTGCAATTGAGTGAGTTAGATGAAATCCGCCTAGAAGCCTACGAGAATGCCAAGTTCTACAAAGAAAAGACCAAGAAGCTCCATGATAGCATGATAGTTAAGAAGGACTTCATGGTTGGGCAAAAAGTGTTATTGTATAATTCTAGGCTTGGACTCATGAGTGGTAAGTTGAGGTCTAAGTGGATTGGTCCTTTTGTTGTTACTAATGTTTTTCCTTATGGTACAGTTGAGATCAAAAGGGACTCCACAAACAAGAGCTTCAAGGTCAACGGACATCGACTTAAGCCATTCCTCACGAACCCTTCTTTAGTGGACGTAGTGGTGGAAGAGACTTCCTTACTCCACCCTACTCTTCCTCCACCATGACTTAGGGAGTTCTTCTTTTCCTATCTCCTTCTTTGCTTTTATTACACTTGTCCAATTCTATTTGATGGTTTAATTGTTTTAATATTTTAATTGTGCTACATTGAGGACAATGTGTTGTTTAAGTATGGGGGGGGGGAAGTGTTCTTTGGTTTTGTTAGTTTTGTTGGTTTTGTTAATTTGTTAGTTGTGTTAATTTGTTAATGTTATTAGTTTCATCGGATTTTTAGTTTAATATTTTGGGTCAATTTTGTGTGCATGTACGACTTTGCATGTTTTTCTTTGAATTATAGGATATGTTCAAGAAATGGGTAATTGTTTTGAAAATAAAAGTTCTTGACATTTTGTGACTTGAAATCCTTGATTCTCCTCTACATGTCATGATAGTTTTGAAAGCTCAATTTGAAAGTGATGAGTTTACCTTTATGAGAATTTGAGCCATCCATCATCATAATCATTTGGTGTGTTTTGCCCCATTGATTGCTTGCACAATAGCCTTGGCTTGATTCTTGTTGATGCTTCCTAATTCACATGCATATTTGGAAATGATTGAGGCAATTTTGTTCTTATAAGCTTCTAGCCAAATGGACTTACCTTGAATTAATTCCTTTGATAGCCCTTTTGAGCCTTGTTTCCCTTTCCTTGTTTTGAAGCTCACTACAAGCCTTAAATGAAAAACCATGATATCACCATATCCTTAAGGAATTTTGGAGCTTTGGAATTGTTTTGGGAATAAGTGTGGGGGGGGGGGGGGGGGTGTTTCATTGGATAACTTGTTTTCTTGGCTATGCTTCATGATGTATTTTGGGCCATACTTGATGTACATTGCATATTGGTTAAATGTTGGGCATGCTGAATATGATGCTGTTTCTCAAAGGCTACAGAGTACAAAAAAAAATTATTAAAAAAAAATCGAAAAAGAAAAAGAAAAGCAGTAAAGTTGTGTGAATAAGATAATAAATGACAAAAGAATGATGAGACTCTTGGTTCTACTCTTTATGTTTAAATTTTATCTTTACTTCTTTTTATTTTCATATGTTTTCTTAATATGCACTTATTCCCCATTGCTCCTCTATTCCTTTGGGATTCAACCACTTATTCCATATTTTTCCATACCTTGTCCTTGGCCCCATTACAACCTTAAAAGGCCTTTTGATCCTCATGTGCTTGTGTTTATGGGTTGATTGTCAATTTTAGAATCTTGCAAAGTTTATGTGGTGTTTGTTTTCATGGGTGCTTTGAGGGTAAATAGTAGCCTAGACACTTGAGAGATAAAGTGTATATCTTGTGAGGCTTTATCACTTTTCATTCTTGAGCTGATTAACTATTTTGCCATGATTGGGTTGCTTGGATGATTTTCATGAATGTCTTGACTTTTTGGATCTCCTTATGTTAGATGTTACCCATTCCTTTCATTCCTTGATGTTCATTGAGAAATATGTGAATGTTTTTGTTTGTCTCTCTTTGATATCCTTGGATTTTGTTCTTTGTTTCATTTTTCCCAGGAGTGCAAAAGGCTAAGTATGGGGGGGTTTTGATGTGCCATCATTTTCTTCTATTTTCTAAACCCTTTTTTCACCATTTTAATTACTGATTAGTCTTAATTGTCAATTAATCAGGCAGTTTTATTATTTGGGCTCATTTAGCTAATTTGATGTTTTTAATCTAATTTCAGGAATTAATGAAACATTGGGCTTAATCCGGATTTTGGTTATGGACTTGAAGAGGGCATATAAAGCAGCGCTTACCTTAGTTAATTTCTAATTAGGAAATTTCGCAATTTTATTTTATGTTGTTCAGTGTTTATTTCGTTTTGGGCCAGAGTATTGTAATAGGGCCCAGTGACTTTGAGTGACTCTTTTTAAATAGCATCCTTGGGATTCGTGCAAGGCTATTTTGTTATGCTATTTTATTATTCAGAGCTTTGTTATAGGTTTCTACGTTTTTCTGTTCTAAGGCTACTGTTTTCGTTCTTAATGCAATTTTCCATTTTTTGCTTCTAATTACAATTTCGTTCTTGCTTCTTCTTCTACTTTCATTTACGTTTCTGTTTCATTTACATTTATGTTCATTTACGTTTCTGTGCATTTACGTTTCTGTTCATTTATGTTTCTGCTTCATGTTTCATTTGCGTTTTCTGTTTGAATCTATGGAAGGCTAGTTTTTCTGGTGTTGTTTCCTTTTGAGGACGAAGCCCAACTCTCTTTGAGGTTTCGTTTATAATGTGATTTCCTGGCAGTTTTCCCTTCACCAGTTATCCCAAATTCGTGAACATTAATCAGTGCACGCTTCGTGTTCGATTAATTGCCTCTGAGCCTAACTTGTGTTCATGCTTAATGGACGAAGGGCTAACTGGTGTATGTGGTGCCTAATCACGTATTGACAACCCTAAGTTGATTTTCGCTTAGTAAATTGAAATAGGGTTGGATTAAGTGGTTGACTGTTAGGGACGAATTCTCCATAACCCAGGATAAGAGAATGGCTTCTGAATCAGAGGAAACAACCCGTTTTTAATATTAGTAGTTTCATATTCCAGTTTACTTGTTCTGCTCTTTAATCACAAAACAAACAAACCCCCCCAATCGTTACTGTTACTGTGCAAGTATATTATGAACATTTGGTTTGTCATTGCTCGTTGGGAAATGACCTAGGATCACTTCCTAGTTACTGCATTTTCATGTTTATTTGATTCGGGTACGGCCTCGATCATAGTGTTAAAGAGAAAGTATATGTTTCCTATTTAGGAACCAGTGTTAAATTGTAGCTAGGGGTGGGAATAGGCCAAGCCGGCCTACAGGGGCCTATGACCTGACCTACATAAAGTCTGGCCTGGACTAGCATATTTAATTAAAAGGTTAGGCTTAGACTTTTTTAAAAGCCTATTAAATATAATAAACCAGGCTTAGGCTTATTAAAAAGCCTTATAAACCTGATAGGCCGGCCTATATATATGTATATATACTTATATTATTTTTTGGGTACCAATATATACTTATATTATTTTTTTGGTACTATTAATTTTTTTTTTGAAACTAGCAGACTTTGATTACACATTACTGCTCCATAAATTCCATTCCTATAATCAAGTAAGACTTTAATTATAATTTAGGTGTGAATCATGTGCCCATTTATATTCCTCATTATTTTATTTTTATTGGCTTTCCTATTCTTGTTAACATTTCATTTTCCTTTAACTTTCCTATTACGTTCCAACTCCATAGTAAATGAATATTAAAATTTAATGTGAAGAAAAATTTTAAAAAAGCTATCAGGCCAGACTAGGCTTTTAAAAAGGCCAGGCCGAGCCAAAATAAAAGCCTTTGATAGGCTATAGGCCAGACTCTGGCCTCAAAAATTCATCGTAGGCTAGGCTCAGGCCCTTTAAAGCCTAGCTTGGCCTGGCCTATTCCCACCCCTAATTGTAGCACAATGTGTTGAACGTGTTTAAAACACGAGTGTGCGGTCGTGAGTATTGTATAATTCATGAGCAGTGTCTATAAATTGAATTTGTGATGAATTGTGGAATAACATGTTGCTTTGAGAATATAATATTGTTATTGAGATTGAGTATAAGTGCAAAGTTGAATATGTGTTAATCTGTGATATACATGCAAACATGTGATGGTGGATTGTGACATTATGAGATGTGAAATTGTGAACAAGTTTTTGTTGTAAATAAGTGTGTGGTTAACACTTGATGTGACATTACTTGTGTTGTGAGCTGTGAATTATACAATAACCCGACCAGTGTTATCTTGAGAAAAGTGTTGATGCGTAGTGTTAAAGAAAAAGTGTAGGTTTCCTATTTAGGAACCAGTTTTAAAGAGAAAGTATAGGTTTCCTATTTAGGAACCAGTGTTAAATTGTAGCGCAATGTGTTAAATGTATTTAAAACACGAGTGTGAGGTCGTGGGTATTGCATAATTCATGAGCAGTGTCTGCATGCAAAAAAATTATTTTAGGGGTTGGACCTGAATCAGGAGGGAGAGACCCTGACGGACTCTTTGGAGTGTAGGCCTTGGGGGTAAATACACCCGATTTGAGTGCTCCTTTAAGCCTGTGCCGATCCCACATGGTTGGAGCATTCTCGCAAAACAGCGTGACCCTGACTGGTCTCCCTATGATTTTACTTAATAAGAGTAACCTAACATATCCATGTTGTGGTGTGTCTTGTTATGTACTCCTAAGTGCCCCAGGGTGGTTTTTCACTGACATGGTACCATATTGCATATAGGCTCGAGTCTTAGCATAACTATTGCATACGCTTGTTAATTGTTTATTATGAAACTGATGTGTTATTATGTCTTGATCGGAGTGTGTGATTCATGTGTAATGTGATTGATGATTGAAAAGTGAATTTTAAATGACAAAGTGGTGGAATTACGTGATTTATGTTTAAGTAAGTTGTATCTCATTTATATGATATGTATATCTAGTTGTCTTGTTTCTCTATTAGTTAGGAATGTGATAACTCACTCCCTGTGTGTTGTTTGTGTTTGGATCCTGTGATGATCTTGAACTTTGTATTCAGGGGAGCATATGACTAGGTGAATTGCTTTAAGGAACCTTATGTCACAGGACATCGGGACACAATATTCTGATAGGATGTGACATTGGGGTATAGGTTTCTATATTAATTGTATGAAGTCTTAGGCGGCCTTGTTTGAGATGAGATGACTTTATTATTTATTTGGACAAGTTTGAATATGATGTAAAAGAAAGTGAATTTGAGCTTTTTACCCTGTTGAAAGGATTTTATTTAAATGTTTTAAAAACTTTAAATTAGTTATGATTTCTTTTCCTTTTATTAGTACATATATGTATGGAGTAAAGAGTGTCACACTGACTTTTAGCAAATAGACATTTTAACCGTAGAGATGAAATTTGTTCTGAGAAAGCTTGGAGAAAACCTCTTCCAAATGAAGCAAATGAGTTGTGAGAAACGAGCTGTATACCAGAATATCATCAAAAAACACAACCACAAATGGATGGAGGTATAGCCGAAAGAGTTCGTTCATGGTGGCCTGAAACATCAAAGAGGCATTGCAAAGGCCAAATGACATCATCTTGAATTCGTAGTGGCCCTGAAGTGTACGGAATGTAGTCTTAGGAATATCATCCTCGGCCATTCAAATTTGATGAAATCCCTGTCGGAGGTCGAGTTTGGAGAAGCAAGAAGCACGACCTAATTCCACCAGAAGCTCGTCGATAGTGGGCATCAGAAACTTATCCTTAATTGTAATGGCATTTAAGGTGTGATAATCTATGCAACAATGCCAACTGCCATCTTTTTTCTTAATAAGCAACACAGGTGATGAGAATGAGCCCTGGCTTAGCTGTATCAAACTTGTCACGAGCATTGTGGCCACTTAGTTTTCCAATTTTGTTTTCTGGCAATAAGGGTATCAGTAATGTTTAACGTTGATTGGTTTCAAATTTGGGTGGAGGTGTATATGGTGGGCTATGGTACGGTGAGGGGAAAGGGTAGTGGGCTCTTGGAACAAATTGTAAAAACGGTTGAGAAGGAGAGTGAAAGTTGATGGTAGCTATTGGTCATCAATGGGTGTGGGTGATGAATTGGGTTGGGCTAGTCCAGGAATGATGGCTAATTGAAACAAGACATCAACTGCTTCAGTGGTGAAAAGGCGCTTTAGTTGTTGGGCTGAGGTGTGAGGACGGTGTAACGACATCTTGGCCTGAATGGTCGCGGGTTGGCCCAATTGGGAAAAATACATCGTAAGTGCGTTATAGTCAATGGTAATCGGGCCCAAATCATTGAGCCATTGTACCCCCAAGATGATATCGGCGCCACTCAGGGGTAACACGTACATATCCAGAGTGAATCGATGGCCTTGGATATCCAAGGGGATTTGGGGGCAAGTGTTAATTGATAACTATTATGTATAGGTATATTTTGGGATTAAATTATATAGGAATTGATAATTTTTCTCTCTTATTTCTTCTTTTTTGTGCAAATAATTGGAATTTTAACATCATTTAAGTTTTTGTGCAGAAAATATTAAAAGTTGATGAATTCATGATGTTGAGTGAATAATTGGTAGGGAAAAAAACAAAGTAAAACCCAAGAAGCAAATTGAAGATCTGAAGCTGCTCGCTTAGCGTGTCTCAGGTGCTTAGCGTGATGCACAAACTCAGCGGGCAACACACGCTTAGCACCAGGATAATTCTGGAAAGTGAAGGATAATCCTAGAAAGTGAAGGCACGCTTAGTGCGAGACACGTGCTGAGCGTAATACTGCTAGACACGTGCTTAGTGCGCTTAGCGTGGAGGTTGCGTGAAAACTAAGCTGATCTGCACCTATAAAAGAAGTAGAGAGAAGAAGGAAAAAACACACTGCTACACATAACTTCCAAGAGAATACAATTCCTTATAAAAGACAAAGGCTAGAAGTTAGAGGAGCAATCATTAAGAATCATTCATTCCCTTTCTTATCTATTACCTTTTATATTCA
Source organism: Glycine max (assembly GCF_000004515.6). Taxonomy (NCBI): domain Eukaryota; kingdom Viridiplantae; phylum Streptophyta; class Magnoliopsida; order Fabales; family Fabaceae; genus Glycine; species Glycine max. The sequence goes on from NC_038250.2 coordinate 44,020,528, forward strand.
TAATCCTCTTGCAATTATAAGGCCTCATATAACAATGAGAGGCTAAACCCCTTTTGTTGGGAACTTGGCAACCAACTACTTTTGATGTAATTTCTCTTCTTATCTATTTAATATTATTACCTTTTGCATTATCCTTTCTTGTGCTTAATGTTATTGATTATGACTTGATCACCCATTTGCATGATAAGTTTTAGGGGTAACATTGGGAAGCATTATTCTCTAATAGAACTGGGAAAGTGTATCTAAATAAAGTCATCGCTAGAGATAGGTTGATTTTGTTTAGCCTGTTATACATTTCTATTCTTAATTCTTAATGCAATTTACTGTTTTATCTCTACAAAGAAATTTGGGAGATAAAATATATAAATTAGGTTCTCTCACTCGAGGGATCTTGATTAGAGTATATAAGTAGATGCAAGTGTAAATTGAAATAATTATAAATAGAGAAAAAAATTAATCTTACATCAAAAAATAGCTCTGATAGACTAAGTTTTCAACATTCTCATCTTCTAAATTTAACTTCTATTATATTGGCTTTTCTTATCTTTTCTATTTTTAATTAATTAATTTAAATTCATCTTTAATTTATTTTCTTGTTTATTTTAATTTAATTTTCTGTCAATTTATTTTACTGTTTTTTTCACAATCTTTTAAACCAATTTATTTATTGCTTGAAAAATTATATATTCACCAACTAAGTACAAACAAAGTCTATGGATTTGATATTCGGACTTCTGTTATAACTTTACTACTTGAGACAATTTGATGCACTTGCCAATAGTTTAACAGTAACGCAACGCATGGTACTGCCATTACCAACCATGACCTACATAGGTGGGGTGGGGAACAAAGTGAGGCGTAGAAAGTTTGTAACTCTGGTTTGTATAAAATTATGGGTGTTGTCGCCATCCATGAGAATCAAGACCCGATGTCGATTAATGGAGCCGTACACTTGAAAAGTCTCTGGGGCGGGCATGCCAACAAGGGCATTGAGACTCAATTGTGGTGTGGTCCCGGTGAATGGTTCAAAGGAGGCGGAGTCAATGCGGGTGGCAGTGTCCGGGGAACTTTGAGAAGGAGGGTCGTCGTCATTGTCATCGGTGATAAAAAATTTGAGACACGGTGGCCTTGATACCATTTATCTTTGCAATGGTAGCACAACCCTTTATCTCGAGAAATGGCCAGTTCTTTTGACGACTGACGTTTGATTGGTGTTCTGGGGTTTGGATGAGGTGAAGAAGGACCTGGAGCCAAAGTTTGGAGAGTCGAGGGAAAATAGGAGGAACGCGCACCACGACGGCGTTCCTGCAACTTGTCTTCTTGAAGTTTAACTAAGGCCATAGCCTGAGGATGAGATAAAGGCTGCAGGGCCTGTACTTCCCGACACAACTTAGGGTTCAAGTCGGAGATGAAACAGCCAAGAAGAAAAGGGGGTGTGAGCCCGACAATACAGTTAGCAAGGCATTCAAACTCGGCAAGGTACTCATTAACGGTGCCTCGCTGGTGTATTTTGAAAAGTGCTCTGTGGGGGTCATCGTAGAAAGACGGAGCGAAGCGGGACCCTAGCGCTTGAAGCATTGCTGGCCAGGAGGAGAGGAAGCCGTTTCGGGACATCCATTGATACCAGCTGAGAGTCGGGCCCTCCATATAAAATGAGACCACGATGAGTCTTTCATTCTTTGGAATTCCTTAATAATCAAAGAACTACGTAATTTTAAAAATCCAGCCTATGGGATCTTGTCCATCGAACCTGGGAACTTCCAATTTCATATGGGAACGAGGGTGGGGGGTGTTGGTGGCAATTTGGGGGAAGAGGGATGAACTGTAATGGCCGCAAGTCACTTCAGGATGGAGTTGATCTTGCTATTCAAGGTGGACTGGGTTTGGGAAAGGGAGCCATGGTTCTGTGTGAGATGCGAAACAACATCTTCCAAGCGGTCTATGGTGGCCTATCATGTATTGTGCTTCGGCATCGGAAAGGCAGGTCGGACCACTTTGTTAAGTCTTACTCCTATGCTATGCTAAAATAAAAGAAGCAATGAGATAATGGTCTGCAATTTTTATTCATTCCTAGAAGAATATATATAAACATTCATGGCATAAGCTGCAACTAATCAATGGTCAGCCGTACAAGCTATGAAATAACAGAATTGTAGAAAATATCTTCTAGGTAGTTATAACAAATAGCAAATGGGATGTTATGAAAAGATTCCTCTTGTGATTTGGTGATTTCCTGCTTTTGTCTTTTTCCTCAGACAAAATCCTTAAGGTGTGCTGGCTTGTTGTGTGCCCTCTTGGGCCTCTGCCTTTGGGATGTTCCCTGATTGCTAACAATAAGCACACCTATTCTCCCTATATATATGAATAACATAAACTCACCTCAATTGTTTCATCAATTTTGTTATTGCTCGAACCAAGGGTGCTCTAGACATGCATCCAACTTTGCCTCCTTTAATGCTTTTAACATCAGATTCTGAATCTACATGCAACAAGATATTTTGCATACCTTGATCTCTAGCAATACACAAGCCCTATAAAATTCCCCATAACTCAGCAACAAAGGTTGAAGTGCACCCCACTTTTTTCGCAAATCCTATTTTCCATCTGCCATGATGATCTCGCAGGAGGCCTCCACAAGTAACCAGACCTTGTGATGACTTCAAAGATCCACCTGTATTTAAGCAAAACCAACCACCAGGAGGAGAGTTCCATTTCATATGAATTTCCTCTTTGACATAATTTCTAGAGGGACTAAATTGAAAGTGGGCAGATTTGTATTTCTTCCAATGATGACAGATTTATTCCCAAGGTTTACATGTATAAACAAATGAATCATCATGTTGTTGTATGTTCCTCCAATACCAAAAATAATAGCAAGTTGTGGCCCATAATTCAGGCCAAGGAGAATAGCCTTGAAGACAAACATCACTGTTAAGATTAAATTCTATCCAATCTTGAAATTGCGTACCAACGAAATTTGATACGAATAGTAGAGCAGGGGTGCAAGCAACAAGGCCCAAAAGGCAAAGCATCATGCCCATGCATCTGAAGGACTACGTGAGAAGCTGATCATGAGCCATAAGAATGCAAGTTCGTAGGAAGGCGCTAGAATATTCTAGAAGGAATAAATTGCAGTAGGACTAGTAGGCTTTCTGTTAGGCCGTTAGATTCTGTTGTAACCGCCACTTAGTGGCTATAAATGTTCACACTAGCCTTGATGAATGCAAGAAAGAACTTCCATTCTCTTCCTTGAGCTCTAGTTTCTCTTTCCCTCTTTGTTCTCGGAGGTTGCTTGGGCCTCGAATACCAAGCACTACCATTGGTGCTTTCATTGCTTACGCCATGGCTGAAGCTACTCGTTTGAAAGCAAATGCTGATCGTTGGGAAGAGGCGCTCGCGACTCTCGTCTTCAATGTCTTCCAAGATCGACGAGCTTCTGCATCGTATGACTCAATTGGAAACAACATATACACCGCCGCAAGCACCATCACCAGCTGCTGGTACGACGACCACAAACCCCTACTTACCGTATGAAGCTCGAAGTTTCGCATTTTGATGGCTTGATCTAGAGGGATGGATATTCAAATTCATGCAGCTCTTTGAATATCATTCAACTCTCGATCATGAACGGCTCACCATAACATCTTTTTACATGGAAGGCTCAGCATTAGCTTGGTTACAATGGATGCATCAGAGTGGTCAGCTGTCATCATGGTCCACTTTTTTACACGCCATTCATGCACAATTCTCGTCTTCAACCTATGAAGATCCAACAGGTTTACTTTGTAAGTTAACGCAAAAATCCGCGGTCTCGGTGTACCTTTCGGAATTTGAAGCTCTGGCAAATCGTATCATCGGATTGCCGACACCATTTATGCTTTGTATCAGGACTGAATCCAGCTATTTGGCGGGAGGTGCAAGTTATGCAACCTCATTAGTTGGTTCAGGCGATCTCCTTCACTAGATTACATGAGGAAAAGATGTTGGATGGGCGACGATTTGCTGCTAGGGGATCCACGAATCCGTCGTATGGCCCTCCTTCCCAAGCCTCACCGCCGGTGGTCTCCAAACTAGTTGAGTCCCTCTTATTTCCTTCACCAGTAAAACCCCCTCCAACCACCATTCCTTTCAAACGTCTCTCCCCAACCGAATTAGCGATTTGAAGGGAGAATGGATTATGTTTTAATTGTGATGAAAAGTACTCACAGGGACATAAGTGCACCCCGTCCTTGTTCCTGTTTGTCACAGAAGAGGATGAATGCCTACAGGATTCTGAGCCCATCCCGGCGTCACCAATGTCTCCTACATCTACGCAGGAAACATCTCCTTCTCAGATAAGTCTTCATGCACTTTCAGGTCAAGGAGCCCCTGAAACCTTGCGAGTCACGGGCGTCATCGGAAACCACCGTGTACATATCCTCATTGATGAAGGAAGCACACATAATTTTTTTACAGCAGGAGTTGGTTACAAAATTGAGCTTGCAGCCACAAACAACTTCAACCCTTCGAGTTACAGTAGGGAATGGCGAAGAGCTACAATGTAACTAGGTTTGCCAGGAGGTTTCGGTACACATTCAGGCACACACTTTCTTGGTTGATTTCCATGTTCTTCCAATTTGCGGGGTTGATGTAGTGCTAGGAGTGCAGTGGCTCAAGTCATTGGGACCTGTCTTCACTGACTATGCAACTCTCACTATGAAATTCATTTCTAATGATAAGTTGATTGAACTCAAGGGGGATCGTGATGCAAATATTGATCAAATTTCTCCGTCACAGCTCCGACGCCTTGTAAACACAGGTAACACTAGTACCTACTTCCATATTCAGCTTGACCCACACACACCCGAACCCTTACCTTTGACACACCCGATACCAGCAATCCAAACCTTACTCACCAAATATTCCTCCCTCTTCCAGCCATTATCAAACCTTCCTCCATCACGAGCCACGGACCACGCCATCACCCTTCTTCCTAACTCAACACCAGTAAACGTAAGACCCTACCGTTACCCATACTTTCAAAAACAAGAGATTGAAAGACAAGTGGCCTTGATGCTTCGCAGTGGTCATATACAACACAACTCTAGTCCCTTCTCGTCATCAGTTTTATTAATAAAGAAACGCAATGGGACGTGGAGGTTTTGCATGGACTATAGGGCATTGAATGCTATCATGGTGCATGATCGATTTCCTATCCCTACGGTGGATGAGTTATTAGATGAACTTGGAGGCGCAACCTGGTTTTCCAAGCTCGATCTAATGCAAGGATATCATCAGATCTTGATGAAAGAATCCTATACAAGCAAAACAGCCTTCCGCGCTCACCATGGCCACTATGAGTTTCGAGTAATGCCTTTTGGACTTTGTAACACACCTTCTTCATTTCAGGCAACGATGAACTGCTTGTTCCAGCTGCATCTACACAGATATATCATCGTCTTCTTCAATGATATCTTGATTTACAATCGCTCCTTCAAGGATCACTTGGAACACTTGGAAATTGCATTCCAAGTCTTAAGAGAAGGCGAGTTTACACTTAAATTTTCTAAATGTTCCTTTGCTCAGAAACAAATTGAATACCTGGGTCATGTGGTCTCCGACGAATGGGTTCAACCTTTATCGGACAACGTGCAAGCCATTCAACAATGGCCTCAGCCACGCACGACACGAGCCCTCTGTGGGTTCCTTGGCCTCGCTGGCTTTTATCAAAGATTTATAAGGAGCTACGCTACTTTGGCAGCACCACTCTCATGCCTGTTAACCAAAGAAGAGTTCAACTGGACTCTTGAAGTTGACGTTGCCTTCAAAAACTTGAAGCATGCTATGACACATTCTCCAGTCTTAGCACTTCCTGACTTCACTAAATCCTTCATGGTAGAGACAAACGCCTCGGGTTCGGGTATGGGCGCGGTGGTGTCCTAAGGAAGACACCTAATAGATTTTTTTAGCAAACAGTTTTGCGCTAGGTTACTTAGCTCCTCCACTTATGTTCGTGAACTCACTGCGATTACCACTGCTGTTAAGAAATGGAGGCAATACCTTTTGGGGCACCACTTTATAATCCTGACTGATCATAGAAGCTTGAAAGAATTGATGAGCCAGGCCATTCAAACGCTGGAACAGCACTGATATTTGGCACGATTGTTGGGATTTGATTACTCTATACAATATCGAATAGGCAAAACTAATATGGTTGCAGACGCGTTATCGCGATGTTCAGAATTACCTAGTACCTCATGTTTCATCCTCTCAATGCCTCATTTTGTGTTTCTTGAAGATCTCTATAAGGAGTTGCAGTCGCATAATGACTTCATCACTTTAAGGGAGAAGGTTCATGCGAACCCAGCAGACTACCCTGATCATGTGTTAACGCCCAACTTCGTTTTGCATTGAAGGCGTATTTGGCTACCTTCAGACTGCACTTTCATCAAAGCTTTGCTTACAGAATTTCATCAAACACCAACAGGAGCTCATATAGGTTTTCGAAAAACCTTGAATCGAGTAGCGGAAAACTTCACATGGCAGACTATGAGTAGTGACATTCGTAAGTTTATGGCCCAATGTGTGGATTGTCAATTAGTGAAGTACGAACCTGCCAAACCTTGGGGTTTATTATGTCCGCTACCAGTTCCATCACAGTCATGGGAGGATCTCTCCATGGATTTCATCGTGGGACTTCCAGCATATCGCGATAACACTTGTATCCTTGTGATTGTTGATCATTTTTCCAAAGGGCTACACCTCAGTATGCTTTCTTCCCATCACACAGCACAAAGTGTTGCTCAGCTTTTCATGGAACTCGTAGGCAAACTCCACGGCATGCCCAGGAGTATTATCTTTGATCGGGATCCGTTATTCATTAGCAAATTCTGGCAAGCCTTGTTTCATCTGAGTGTCACTAAACTCAAAATGAGTTTCGCATACCATCCTCAAACAGATGGTCAAACGGAGGTGGCAAATAGGATCATTGAACAATACTTAAGAGCCTTCATTCACTGTAAGCCAAATTCGTGGGGTCATTTCTTGTTATGGGCTGAGTGGTCATATAACACCTCGACCCACTCCTCCATGGGAATGACACCCTTCAAAGTCACGTTTGGCCGCAAACCTCCCACCTTTCCTCAATACATGACGGGCACGACCACGGTGGACACTATTGATGATTTTCTCAGTCAACGAGAGGCCGTATTCACCTTACTCTGCCAAAAGTTGCTCAAGGCTTAAACACATATGAAAGCTATTGCTGATGGGCATCGTCGGGATCACGAGTTTCATGTAGGTGAATGGGTTTTAGTTAAACTAAGACCATATCGTCAGACCACAGCTTCGGGTGCAGTTCAGTCTAAACTTGCGAAGCGTTTCTATGGGCCATTTCAAATCACCGAAAAGATGAGACTTGTGGCTTATAAGTTGGCCTTGCCTGAAAAACACAAAAGTCCACCTAGTGTTCCATTGTTCAAATTTAAAACCCTTTGTAGGTTCACCCACCTCAGACGTAATGGCAGAGCTTCCCCAGTTGGCCGTGGATAATCAACCTGTCCCGACTCCATTAGCTATTTTAGCTCATAAAACCATTGCTTCAGATACTGGACCGAAACATCTCGTGTTGGTTCAATGGAGAGGCCTTCATCCTGACAAAACATCTTGGGAAGAATGGACAACTCTCCAAGCAATGCATCACCTTGAGGACAAGGTGTTATTTGAAGCCCGCGGGAATGATACGAATAGTAGAGCAGGGGTGCAAGCAGCAAGGCCCAAAAGGCAAAGCATCACACCCATGCATCTGAAGGACTACGTGAGAAGCTGATCATGAGCCATAAGCATGCAAGTTCATAGGAAGGCGCTAGAATATTCTAGAAGGAATAATTGTGCAGTAGGACCAATAGGCTTTCTGTTAGGCCGTTGGATTCTGTTGTAACCGCCACTTAGTGGCTATAAATGTTCACACCAGCCTTGATGAATGCAAGAAAGAACTTCCATTCTCTTCCTTGAGCTCTAGTTTCTCTTTCCCTCTTCGTTCTCGGAGGTTGCTTGGCCCTCGAATACCAAGCACTACCAAAATCACTTTTAAATTCTATAGCAACAAGGTGATTCCAACTCCATAGGGTCTGTGAACAGTCTCTTAAGACATGCATAGAAGTTTCTTGAACTAAGGGACAATGACTGCAGTAAGGAGAACCAATTCCCCATTTTGCAAGCCTACTTTTTGTTTTCAATCTTCCATGAGCTACTTGCCATATGAATACTCGAATTCTCTAAGGCACGACTAGTTTCCAAATTCTTTTCCACATACCTGTAGTTTCTAAATTATGAAAATCATTTATATGTTTATAAGCACTAGCACCGAAAATTGGCCCAATTTGTTGCCTGGCCATAATCTTCGATCATTACCAGCCTCTAGATTAGGAGGAAGAATAGTCACAATTCTTTGAACAATATTATGAGGGAAAAGAGACTCTAACATGTTTCTATTCCACTCACCTTGGTCATCCACCAAATCCTTGATACACATATTTAGCATATGAGGAGGAATTTTGAGTTAACATCAATCAATTTCATACTAGAATCGATCCATCTGTCATGCCAAGCATTAATTGAAGTACCATCCCCAACTGACCACACTTCTGATTCCAAAAGCTTAGGCCAAATACTAGCCATAGTTTTCCATATGTAGGAATCTGATATCTTTACTTGCAACACATGTTGGTTGAAGTTCCCACCTCTACCATATTTCCCTTAAATAACTTCCCCCCATAATCCGTAATCACACGACTTAAGAGCCCATCTCATTTTCATCAAACAAGCTGTATTCATGGTAGTTACGTTACACATAGCCATACCTCCATTATTTTTTGGAAGCATCATACTTTTCCATCCTACTACATGCAATTTCCTTGTAGTACCTTGATCAACCCATATAAAGGCTCTTTGAACTTTTTGAATATACTCCAAGATAATCTTTGGCATATAGGTAGTCATCATTGGATATATGGGCAGGGTCTCAAAAACTGACTTAGCTTAAGTTATGCGACTTGCCAAAGACAACTGTTGAGAGGCCCAACCCGAGTCTTTGATAGACCTTTTCTACCAAATACTGGAAATCCTTACATTTGGGTGTTTTGCCTAGCAAAGGAACTCCAAGATAACGACCCAAGACATTTACTTCCTTAAAACAAGATAATTGGACCAACTTACGTCTAGTATCTTGATCAACACACTTTGAAAAGTAAATATTGGATTTTTCCACCCTAACCAATTGTCCTGACATATCACAGAAAGTCGTCAAACCATGTTGAATACATTTAATTTGACTTATTGATGCTTTTCCAAAAAGTAAAAGATCATCCACAAACATTAAGTGTGAAATGAATGGTCCATTTCGACCAGCTCTCATAGGCTTCCATTGACCTGCATGAAGAGCTTAAAGGATTAGATGAGATGACTTATCCATACACGTCACAAAAATATACGGAGACATGGGATCTCCTTGTCTCAAGCCACATTGAGGTAAGAAAGGGGCAACCCTATGACCATTCCACAATAGATTAGATTGGACTGAATTAATACAATGCATAATGATTGAAATTAGCTGTTGGGGAAGGCCCACTTCTTGAAGAACATTAGAAATAAAATTCTATCTCATCCTATCATAAGCTTTTGCTAGATTCACCTTCATGACAAAAAACCTGGCTTTCTCTTAATGTTGCGCATACTATGAAGCATTTCTTGAGCCACAATGATATTTCCATGAATACTCCTAGTTGGAACAAATCCAGTTTGATAAGGAGAAATAATAGTAGGCATCAAAGGTTTCAGTCTATTCACTATGAACCTTGTTAGTATTTTATAACTAACATTACAGAGAGAAATAAACCGAAATTTATTCACAAATTCTGGTTTTTTAGTTTTGGGGATCAAGCATACATCAGTCTCATCCTTAAATTAATTTTGTTACCAAGTTCACTCAGTGTGTTGATATGATCTCCTTTGTCTAGTATTGATATAATCTTCGATCTCCATGGGAATACCTGCAAAAGAACTTCAACAATCAAGTCATTTAAGTATGAAATATTTATGTGTATGAGGATTAATAAAACATACTTTTTCTTCTGTTTGTCGAAGTATATATAGGGCAAGGGAGGAGGTTTCAACTCGGTAACTGCTCCTCATCGGTTTGTGCTGTACTCCTTTAATAAGGATGGTGTGTCTAGGTCTTGCTCGAGTATAGGACATGTGTCCGAGTACCTACCGAGCTTTATGACTTTTAGGATACAAGTTTCAATACTAATTTTAATCTATTAAATAAAGGGGATTTTGTTTCAACAGTTGTTTTGACATGTTGGATTTAGACTGTTTCCCATTTTTTGTGTCAGCAGTTGATGAATTTACTTTGGAATCTCAAATTACATAATTATAAAGACTAAATTCTCTGAACTGAAAGGATGCTTTTATTGATGTTCACTAAAAATCTGGCCTCAAATTTTGGCGTATTTTTCATAATTGTCGAAGAGTAAATGTGAAGATAGAGAGATATATTGCACTTTAGAAGTCAACCCTTCTACCTATAGTCAATTTGAATGAACTATCAACGAAATTTGTTTCTTGCACAACGAACCTTTGATATCATTGACCAGTTGGCAATTGAGGTGTTGGTTACTGTCGTCTTCGTTAATTTATCAATTATTAAGCTCACCATAGGACTTAGTTGCTACTGAATTCTAAATAGTGAGTGTGACCCAAAGAGTGTGCAAATGTAACCGTAGATACTGAAAATTCTTGGGCCATTTGTACATATTAACGACCATTAAAATCATTCACGCTTCTTATAAGCATAACAAGTGACAAGTCGAGAATTTGAATATATGGTAATAATAATGGTATAGGACATACGGACGACTTTTTATAAGTCAGTAAGCACTTTTTTTTACAGTATTATATTATTTTCTTTTGGGTGTGTTATTGAGTAAATGACATTACTCAAATCGATACCGTTAAACTGAATGATTTAAATAAAATAAATTAAAAATGTAACATATTGGGGTGAGAGAGGCTCGAACTCTCGACCTCAGGATAACTCAGAAGCTATGAGACCTACGCGCTAGCCAACTGCGCCACCACCCCATATTATAAGTTTTGGCATAATTAGTATTCATTTTCTAACTAGAGTCTTTATTATTTCCTTATTGTGTTTTCAATTGTATTAGTGGCTAAAATGGACAGCGCATAAAGCACTGGTTTTAGCCCAAGAACAATGTGGCACACCCAGTTTGTAGGCATGCCCATTTTAAAATGTTTTTAGGGGCATCAGAATTCACAACACTGGTTCAGGATCCCAATTTATTCTGGACAAAAAAAATAAAAAAAGAGGAAAGTAAAAATGATCAAACTTGTTGGGTCCTTAAATCAAATCAAAAGCCCGCATCTTGAACAGTTCACTTTATGAACCATCAGCATCCTCTCTGCCAATTGCAACCCCCCGCCCAAAACAAAAAAGTCGAAATTATGTTTAATTTCACAAAAATACAAAAAAAATATGTAATGTTACATTGTCATTCAATTCAATAATAAAACATTTTGTAAACTAGAGTTTTTATAAACGATAATTTTTAATTAATTCACAATATAAAAAGTTCATTAAACTCTGATTACAAATACTCAATTGTGTTTCCTTTTACACTTGCCGACAATACCTTGAAGATGTTATAAACTAGAGTTTATATATATATAAATAGTAGTTAAGATTATGATTACATACACATATATACTAATATTATTTTATTGTAAGTGAATCTCTCATTTAGAAGAATGTATTTATTAAAAGTAGGTTAAATTAATTTACAGTTCTTAAACTATTTTGACAATTCTTAATTACGCCTCTAAAAACTTTTCTTTTAGATTCCTACACTTCACACATCGTACACTCTACATACAATTAATGTTCAGAAAATATGTCTATGTCATCATATAACATTTTTTACCCCAGAAAAAAACTAAAAGCTAAAATTAAAAATTTGGAAACTATTTTCCTTTTAGAAAAAAAAAAGTTTTTGACTGTTTTATTCCTACTAATAATTGCAATATAGCATACATTTTAGTTTTATTTTTAATGTTTAATTTTTTAATAATAATGATGAAAATGCCAAAATATTAGATTATGTTTTGGTAAGAACTTTGAGTAGCTTATAAGCTTTATTGAATAGTTTATAAGCTATTTTGACCAAAATAATTTGGTACACGAGTTTATTATAATAATTTATTTTTTAAAGTTATTTATGGTAAGACATTTCAATTAGTTTAGAATATTTTTTATTAACTTTAAGTTTGTTTTGCTGTTTGATAAATAAGTTTTTTTTTAATAATTTTTAGTATTTTTTTTTAGATGTTAGCTTCTAATTTTTAGTTTTTTATATTTTTTATTTTTATCTTCAATACATTTATTTAATTTTCTTATTATCTTTTTAAATAAATTATGATTTTATTATTTTTATATTATTTTATAATTTTTAACTATTTCAACATATAATTTTATCGAATACTTATAATTTAATAAACTAATTTTTCAACTATCAACTAGCTTTCTGAGTTTAAGTTAGTTTTATCAAACATAGCCTAAGTAACTTATTTTGATAATACTTGAAGTAACTTTTGGAAAATAAGTTAGCTTAAAAGCTATTAGCTTTTTTTTTATTCTCAAATTTATCATACTATTTTATTTGAAATTCTATTTTACCATTTTATTCAATTTTAAAAAAAAATTCCATTTTACTTTTTTGAAAAAAAATTGAGTTTAAACCATATGAGTAAAATAAAAAAAATCCTTATCATTTTCTTATAATACAAAATTTAAAAATTATTATCTTACTTTTTAAGAATATAAGTTATTAGAAATAAATTTAAATGTATAAAATATTAAATAAGTCTTTTTACGTCTTTGTTAGTTAGTCTTATCAAATAATTAAACCATTAGTTTATAAGCCTTTAAACTTTAAGTTAATTTATAAGTTTTAAGTTAGTTTATTAGTTAATTTTATTGATCATACCGGAAATTTTCTCTACTTTCAAGCCATCACTCTTTAAAGTGATTAACTTTCTTCATATGCTCTTTAAAAAAGAAAAAATATTTCTTCATCTACTTTTTTTTTTCTCCAATGCACCATATCACTATGAGAGAATACTTCTTTTCAATATATTTTCAATGCGCCACATGACTTTGTCCACACCAAATATTTCATATCTTAAATTATTTTTTTTATTTTTAAGATATTATTTATTGTTTAAATTTATCTTTTTAATTTATTTTGGCCAAATAAAATATTTGTTTTTTTACAATAAATACATGTCCCTTTACACTTTTTTATTTTTTATTTTACAAAAATTACACTTTATTTCTTAAGACACATTGTTTCATAATTAATTAATTAATGTTATTATCTATATGTTGAATTAATGTATTTTAAATTTTGTCTAAATTTAAAAATACTCTTAGACAAATAGAAAATTTATTCGTTGTTTTCATTATTAACTGAAGAAATTCTCAAAAACAGAAAAAAAAAGTTTAAAATGTATTATCATTTTCATTATTAATCATAATATACATATATATATATATATATATATATATATATATATATATATATATATATATATATTCAAAATCAATCATGTTCACAAAAGTTAATATGAACATGTGACACTAAATTTTGATTCAGAATCAATCTTAGTAACAATAAATTGTTAATTTGAATAATTTTAAATTTAATCTCTTTAAATAAGATTTCATATTTAAATTTGTGGATAGAAAAAATATAATTGAGAGAAAATCTTACCAATATCATGAAAAAAAAAATCAATTTCTATTCGATTATGAAAAAAACATTGAGCTTGTCATAGAATGATAATTGCATTAACTATAAATACATCATCATACTCGGTGAGGAACAACTGTATATAAGTAAATCTGGAAGTATATGACATCTTTTTTTCTTGCCCTTTTCCTTTTTGGGCTAGAAAAGTTGTACATGACATCTTGGGGACTAGCTAGGACTTAACCAGCCTCACTTCACGAGAGGACCATTGAGATTGTAAGTTGGTAACATGGATGATGCCTCAATAATTCAAGCTTTCATTTATTTCCTTTTACTTTTGGTCTGCCAATTAAAAGAACAATGAAAATTGTTTACAAAGGGTTTATAATTTCCAATAACTGTTTTGAAATGGTTTTACAATTGCCAAGAATAACTTCCACACATCTTCATATATATTATTTGATGACCAAAGACATAAAAAGAGGGTCGATTTTCACAGTCTAATTTCCCACAGTTCCTGCTAATTTTTGGTTTTTTTTATAGGTAAATGAGATTGAGACACATCAAATATATCTGGATCCCCTGCTATTCATTTAAATTGCATTGTGATGTTGATGTTGCAGCACTATACTATACAAGTCACTGTGCATTAAGGGACAAGCATGGGACTGTGTGAGGTTGAATTGAGTTGTGCAACCAAATAATAACTTTGCAATAATTAAAAACCCTCTCTCTACATTTTTTAGTTTTACAGTTGCAATCATGGAAATGAGAACCTCAATTGCTAGGAGCACTACTAACTTCCCAGCCTCACGAATGCTACTAATCGGAATCTGTGTCCTCTATCTAGCTGAATTCTCTCACAGCAAAATTTGTCATTAGGTATAATCAATTCTTAGAAATTATTACGGAAGCTTCTATCTTTAGGTGATTAGATTGCGAGAGGTCTTTATCTAAATTTGTGACAAAAAGGTAACGATGTTAAGTGTTTGAATCTATTTAGAGCCAAAATGACAACGAAAGGGGAGAAATAGAATAAATATATATTTATATTTATAATAATTATTATGTCTGAAGTAGTCCAGTTGACAATTGTGGATGACTGAAGTTGAACATTGTGGTAGTTATAAATTCCTGTTCCTGGCATTCACTATGTGAGTCAATGGTGGCCAAAAGAAGAAATTAAACCATCATGTGTGAGTGAAGAAATGAAATGAGACCCCCAAAGGGGAAGTGTATAAGGAAGAATAGAATTAAGAGGATATATATATATATATATGAATGCATGGTTTATATGCTAAGATAAAACAATATATATGGGAAACAAACAAGTGATGATGGAAGGGGTTAAATGAAGAAGATTGATTGGTGGGTATTGGTTGATGAATTAGGCCAGGTTGGGGGTGGGGGGTCATGGTTTATAAATAATAATGTGTGAAAGGGTTCGTTCCAAAAGCCCTTGAGTATAAAAGAGAGTAGATGGAAATCCAGCTCATAATAGTTCTTCAGCACTGATAGGACCCCACGTGGAGAGGACTGCCAGTTCACAGACTAGTTTGTTTTGCAGGGTTTTTTTAACATAAAAACCACAGGGTCCTTGTAGCTGTCTCCTCGTCCCTAACGCTGGCAACAAGCTAGATAATGACTCTTTCTGCCTCTTTCTTTCTCTACGGGGTGGTGTGCTCATGCTTCCCTTGGCTCTCACCAGCAAAAACTATGCATGATCATTTTGGCTGATTCTTGATTCGAGTGGAATTATGTTTTATTTCTTAATAAGATCTTAAAATTCAAATATTATAAATGAATAAAATTTATATAAGATAAGATATTCTATTAAAAATAATATATTTAGGTTTTCCAATAAAATTAGTCATTATTATCTTTGACAAAAACTAATGATTTGAGAGAAATAACTTATTAAAGATGACTAGAATACTAAATAGTCAAATTTTCTGAGAAATGTTAATCGATATTGATAAAATTAATGAATACTTCACACTTAATTAACTAAAAAAATTAAATGAATTAAAATACTTTTTATGGAGAATTAAAGACTAATATCTCAAATATTAATATTTATTTAAAGAATTAATCTTTTTAGTTTTTTTTCTTACACATGGACTTAGATTAAAACCCTATTCATATATTTAAGAAAAAAAGAAATTAGTTATCAATCATATTATACCATTGATACTGTATATGATCATTAATGCCAAGCTCTACAATAATAGGGGAGTGCTAAACATGTATGATCCAACTAATACTTTGAGGGGAGGATTAAATAAAATAAGATAAAACAAAATCATGAATTGAATAAACTTGTTAATTGGGTGTCAGGGAGAGGTGTGACTTTGTGCTGTGGCGTGTGGACAAGAAAATGGTCTACCATTAGTAATAAAATAAGAGGGTTATTAACTTGATATTAACAGCTGCTAATGATGCGATTGATGAGGGAATGATACGGCGGTGATGGATCTATATAATAGCTCGTAACAGTCTTGAATTTTGTTTTCATCGTAGCCGCATAATGGCTTCCTATCCAGCAATAATCAACAATTCCATGTCTCAACCAAAAATTAAATAAATAGATAAATTAATAAATAAAGACCAAAAGTATATCCTTTCTTTCAAACCTATCTGTAACTGTTCCCATTCATTTTGGTTGATTTGCTGTGTAATTGCCTGTGATTAGCGGATTTGGGGTCATGTAGGGATGTACTTTGGTCCCAACATAAAAAAAGGTGTAACCATGATTGGCCCAGTTAATTACCCGAGCATATGATCAAATATTAATTAACCTACAAAAGGCAGGTCAAATTTAAAAAATATATTATTGTTGTTTCTTTGTACCTCATATCATATGCGCATAACTTTCGCTGTCACAAAACCTTGGAAAAAGGAAGAGGACTGAGTAAAAATTTCATCTGCCTCATTCCATGTCTGTAAACCAAAGCTGCCAACTACAGCACGCACCCTTTCTTATTATATACATCACACAACTTCTTTTCAGGTAAAAGGAACAATCTGATCATGATCAAGAGGGTTCATATCTTTTGTAATGGGAAAATTAATATTTTTACAAATATATATATCCTTATGTTTTTTTAGAGATAATTTTATTCAAAATATTACTGAATATTAAATATAAATATTTTTCTTAATAGAAATTCAAATCTTAGTTTGTGATGTTATTGTTAGGAGTTATCCTTTGTACCCTTTTGTTTCTTAGGATGAATAAACATTTTTTTTCACAATTGTTGATAGCAACAACATCACTCGAGCTAGTAGGCCCAAAAGATCCACCAACATACTCGCTCACCTCAACAATTATGTGTAAAAGGGATGAGGATATAATTGTTAATTCCGTTGGAGAAGATTCATCACTACTCTGTTGAGGGAGATTCCCCATTACCTTGATCTCGCCATCCTTTTACGACGATTCTCACGACGCTTTTTCAAACTCCAACAGCACGGGTCTGTGAATGATTATCTCACGGAGTTTGAGTGGCTTGCCAATAGAATTGTGGGCCTCACAACACCATTTCTCCTCAACTGCTTCATTTTTGGACTAAACCCCGAGTTGCACCACAAAGTCTAGGCCCCACAACCCATGTCCCTTCTGTAGGCCGTAGCCTTGGCCAAATTACAAGAAGACAAACTTTCTGACCGTCGTCGTGGTGCTCGATTTCATTCCCCTCCCATAGCCTTGCCCACCATTGCAACTCCTACTTCCCGATTTCCTCTTAAGCTCCTCTCACCTTAAGAATTGGCGATTTATAGGGATCGTGAACTTTGCTGCCATTGTGATGACAAGTGGGTCCAAGGCCATCGTTGTAAACCACGCCTCCATCTATTTATCGTAGATGAAGATGACGAGGTCTAGCCTCTGTCCCCATGTCAATGTTTTTTAGCCTCTGACAAAATTGTCCCTTTTTGGATTCCACTGCTTGCATCACACCTCAACTCAGCCTCAACTTGCTAGCCAGGATGCCCACACCAAAAACCTCTCGTGTCTACGGTGGCATTCACCTCCACAATGTCATGATCCTCGTGGATGGTGGGAGCACCCACAACTTCATCCAATCCTGTGTAGCAAAGTATTTGAACCTCCCTTCCTCCCCGACGTCGTTGTTGCAGGTCGTGGAGAGAAACAAAACCACCATGGAGTGTGACACCTCTTGCTCTCAGGTTTCCATCGTTTCACCCCCTTAAACTATTTGCCCTACCCCTCAGCGACGCGGATTTGGTACTAGGGGTCCAATGGCTTAAGGAGTTGGGCCTATTGCCATGGTTTATAATACCCTCACCATATCCTTTCACATTCAGGCCACCCTATTACCCTTCACGCTGATGTCTCATTACAATCCATTCCCGCTTCAACCCAACAAGTTAAACCCATCTTCCATATGCAAAGTGTATCAACCTTGTTCTAGTTGTCTTTCACCCGTGAATCGGGCAATCTTCCATTTTTTCTACACACACCACTTTTGACCACCCTGCACCACCATCCTTTACTAATTTGCTTACCCGTTTAGCATACATTTTCCTCGAGCCAACCCATTTCCCCCTTCATTGTAACATCACTCACCATATCCACCTTCTTCCCAATTCCAGCCTATTCAATGTTCACCCTTACCGTTACCCCTATTGTCAAAAAACCGAATTGGAAAAACATGTCGCTACAATGCTGGACGCGAGCTTGATTCAGTTAAGCCAGAGCTGATTTTCTTCTCTAGTGCTATAAGTCAAGCAAAAGGATTGTAGTTGGCGCCGCTGTATTGATTATCGTGCTTTGAATTCAATCATGGTGAAGGACAGGTTTCCCATGCCCACCATTGATGAGTTACTTAACAAATTAGGCCGCGCATCGTGGTTCTTGAAACTTGACCTCCGCCAGGGATTTCATCAAATCCGTATGGCTAAGGAAGACATCCCCAAGACCACCTTTCAAACTCACCAAGGCCATTACAAGATGAAGGTAATGTCATTTGGCCTTTGCAACGCATCCTTTACATTTCAAGTAACTATGAATGAGCTGTTGAAATCGTTCCTTCACAAATTTGTCGTTGTATTTTTTTATGACATTTTGGTCTATAGCCCTTGCTTATCCTCCCACATGTGCCATCTGGAAGCAATGGTCATCACCCTTTCTTAGGGTGAATTTTACTTACATCACTCAAAGTGTCTATTTGCCAGGAACCAGTTCCATTACCTTGGCCACATCGTTTCAGATCAAGGTGTTGCTCTTGACCCTGATAAGATTCAAGCTATGCTTGATTGGCCGCACCCTTCCTCTCCCACAGAACTGCGCAGATTTCTGGGTTTAACCGGCTTTTATCACAAATTTGTCAGGGGATATGCGTCCATTGCTGGCCTGTTGACTACTTTGCTTCGCAAGGATCAATTTCTTTGGAACTCAGATGTTGAGTTAGCATTTACACAACTCAAGCAACTCATGAACGAGGCACCAGTGCTTGCTACCCCGGACTTTGCTATTCCGTTTGTTCTGGAAACCGACACCTTTGGTTCTGCCATAAGAGTTGTCCTTATTCAGAGCTCACACCTAATCGCTTTCTATAGCAAGTTGTTTTGCCCCTGCCTCTAATGGGCTTCCATACATGTCTATGAATTACACGCCATAACATCTCCAGTTCACAAATGGCGCCATTACTTGCTTGGCCACCCCTTCACCATACTCACTAATCACAAGAGTTTAAAGGAAATCATGTCGCAGGTTATCCAAAATCTTGAATAGAAAATTTATTTATACAAGTTTCTTGGTTATGACTACACCACCCAATACAAGTTAGGCATTAGTAATGTTATGGTAGATGCCTTGTCCCGTGTTGTCCCACTATTGGATGGTCAACTCTTCATTCTGTCGATGCTCAATTTCGACTTCTTGGAGCAGTTACACAAATCACTTCATTCTTCTGCTATTTATTTGGATTTGTTGCAGAATATTCAACAACACCTTGCGCAATATTCAGGTTTCAAGGTAAACCGCAAGCTTGTCTTTTTTCAGGAAAGGATATGGATTCCTTCAGATAGTCCATTCATTTCAAATCTCCTGGCCGAGTTTCACACCACCCCCCCTGAGCAGTCACATGGGGTTTCCAAAACCCTTCATAGGCTTCAAACCAACTTCTTCTGGCCACATATGCGTTGTGACGTTTGCCGCTACGTGTCTCAAATTTTCATCTGTCAACAGACAAAGTATCAGACCAGGAAGCCAACAAAGGTTGCTTCAACCCCTGCCCATTCCAACTTCTCCATGGAAGGACCTTTCTTTAGATTTTATTACCGGGTCATCGCAATCACACAAGCACACTGTTATTTTGGTGATTGCTGATCGTTTTTCCAAGGGCATTCACTTGGGAGTCCTTCCTTCCAATATACTGCCCACACTATCGCTTTACTTTTTTTGAATTTGGTTTGCAAGCTCCACGACTTTCCACGAAGCTTGGTGTCTGACACGGACCCCTTGTTCATTAGCAAATTCTAGCATGAATTATTTTGCCTGAGTGGCACCAAGTTATGGATGAGTACCTCTTATCACCTAGAAACTGACGAGTAGATTGAGGTTCTCAATTGAACCTTGGAACAATATCTTCGTTCCTTCATCCATGACAGGCCAACCCTCTGGTTCAAGTTCCTAGCTTTGGTAGAATGGTCGTATAATACTTCGGTCCATTTTCGGCACTAGTGTATCACCATTTGAAGTGATTTATTGCAAACCTCCCCCGTCAATTTCTACTTACTTGCAGGGCTTTTCCCCAATAGAAGTTGTTGATTCGTTAATGGCTGCCCACACTACTATTCACTTTACTCTAGAACGTCTTCTCCTTAAGGCTCAAACAACTATGAAGCATTCTGTTGATGCTCATGATCGTGATGTTTCCTATAATGCTGGTGACTAGGTGTATATCTGTCTCCATCCATACCACCAAACATCTCTTCTCCAACATATACCAAACTATCCAAACGTTATTTTGGACCCTTTCGGATCACAGAACACATTAGTTCAGTGGCCTATCACCTCTAATTATCAAAATCTTCCAAAATCCATCCTGTTTTTCATGTTTCTTTATTGAAATTGCACCAAGGAACACCATCAGATTCTCCTGGACCCTTGCCCCCCCTTTCCTCAGACAACAATCTAGTGGTTGAACCCATTACTATCCTGGATTGGAAATGAGACTCCACTACATCACCTTTCTCCAAACTGATGCTTGTTTAGTGGCTAGGCTTGGCCCCTAAAGACTCAGGAAAATTGGAATGATCTGCAAAAAACCTATAACCTTGAGAACAAGGTTATTCTTCTGGCTGGGGGTGTTGATAGCAACAACACCACTCAAGCTAGCAGGCCCAAAAAATCCATCAACAGACTAGCTCACCTCAATGATTATGTGTAAAAGGGATGAGGATAGAATTGCTAATTCCGTTGAAGAAGATTCCTCACTATTCTGTTGAGGAAGATTCCCCACTACCTTGACCACAATTTTGTTATAACCACCTAGAAACATATTACAAAATCTGTTATTATAATTCTCTAAATCGAATTATCCTTTGTAATTCACTATACATACCACAAGAATGAATAAAATAAGGCATATAAGTTTATCAAATAATTTTTAGTTCCTTTTAGCATATTAGTGTCCTAGCAATTATCCTCTTGTTTTATTTTAAACAATACGGATTGAAATACTATAAGACATTAATATGTGTTGGTATAAGTGGTTAAGGATTAAGAAAAAACTTTCATCTTTTCCATGGATGTGAGTTCAAATCTCCTTGGTACCACTTTCGCTACTTGGTGGGCAACCTTCTTAAGGAAGATCCTTTTATGCCCAAGGACTAGTTGAGTGGTTACAACTGGGTGAAACCGGTTGCAGTTCAGTTCGGCTTGTGCAATAATCTTCTAGGTGGACTTTTATTGGCAGCCCACCATGTCATTGGTGCCATGCATACTCAATAATATTGGAAGTGTTTTTTCATTTTACCATTTTAATCATAAAAAAAACTTTTAGTCACTACTACATATAAATATTTCTCTTAATTGAAACTCAAACCTTAATTTGTGATATTATTGTTATGACTTGTCCTTCCTACCCTTTTGTTTCTTAGCATGGATAATCATTTTTTTTTCTCAAAGAAGAGAATAATATGCTTGTTTAAAAATGAGCATAGGCTAGGCTGGGGTGTAATGTGTTAGGGAATGAGAAATGGGGTTGAGAAGAAGGAAAAGTACAAGGAAATAAGACTAGTTTAAGTCAAAACGGAAAATTGATTGGATGGTGGGAGAGTATATTAATGCAGAGACAGAGGGGAAACACTTCAAGTGAGATAGTAACGCAGCTGTCACTTGTGTGATATACTACAACTACAAAGCCCACAACCCTCCTCTTCTCTCTTTGGCCAGCAAATTAGAGTTTGCAGCTGTAAGATTTCTTTCTCTCTCCTCCACCACCACCACCCTTTTTCTCACTCCCTTTTCCTTTTCTCTTAAAATACTTTAAAAATTAACAACTCCTTTTATTTTCCTTTCTACATTTTTTTAATTAACCAACTTCTCTGTCACAAACAACCATCAAATAATAACGATACCACACACCATCATAAACCATCCACCACCCTTTTCCCCTTAGCCCCTCTTCTCAAATTCAATGATTCTTCTGTGGTGAATGGTGGAGGAGCACAACTACAACTACAAGGCACAAGAAGAAGAAGAAGAAGAAGAAGAAGAAGGGGGTGTTGTTGAATGGTGGAGCACAACTACAACTACAAGACACAAGAAGAAGAAAATGGCAGAGACAAGTTAATTATAATTAGAGATCAGAAGAAGAAACAAGGACACACACAGACACACCCTTTTGAGCTTAACTAGCTTTTTTCATGCATGAACAAGGGCACCCTTTATTTCTTCCTTTGAGACACTATGGCTTACCCGCATTACCGATCACAGTTCGGAGACACAACGTTCACTAAGGTCTTCGTTGGAGGCCTAGCTTGGGAGACTCCAACCGAAGAAATGCGCAAATATTTTGAGCAGTTTGGCGACATTCTTGAAGCTGTCATTATCACTGATAAGAGCACAGGAAAATCTAAAGGCTACGGATTCGTATGTTTCTCTCTCTCTCTCTCTCTCTCACCCACACACACACTTTGCCTTTGATTCTTTTTTCACCTCAACGTGTGTTGTGTTGTTTGATTTGATCCTCATTACACAAAAACGTGTCCTATATATAAACACAATAAACAACAGGTAACATTCCGTGATCCAGAATCAGCTAGAAGGGCATGTGCTGATCCAAACCCAGTTATAGATGGAAGAAGAGCAAATTGTAACATTGCTTCTCTAGGAAGACCTAGACCATCACCACCTAGAGGTTAATTAATTTCACTTTCTTTTATTTTATTTGCATTTTGTATCTTACAATGTTATGAACAAACATAATCATTACCATCGCATCATAAATTATTATATTTAGGATATGTGTATATAATAAGTGTAACATAATGTTTTGTTAATTCCTTTATCAAATTTGAGGTTGTGTCTTGTGGGGTCGTAATGCAGGAAGAGGTACATTCCAAGGAGGAGCACCAGTGACGGCAGCAGCGTCTTACGGTGGAGTGCCGGCGGCTGGGCCGCCGGCACTGGCGCCGCCGCCACCGCCGCTAGTGTACCCGCCATATGGGTAAGTGACTTAGCTTTGTTCATTTACTGTGGGCATTTATTATTACCCATGTCTGTCACTCACAGTCAAAGGGGAACTGGTCCATGGCATTAATTGAGAACTGCATATAGACGCACACATTGCTGTCTACATATGTCGCTTGACTGCTCCCCCCTCCAATTACAGTAGGTCTTGGTGACAGCGTGAAAGTCCTCACGTATCATATCACCATTAAAAGTACACACAAGGCCAAATTTTCAACAGCCATCATGTGCATTTCCTTCCCCCTATAGTTTGCTTCATCTTGTTTTTTAACTACTACCCCCCCATAAAGCTTAATCAATTGCATTTCCTCCATTCTTATGAGTTGTTGATCAACCACTGCATTGCATATTTATACATGAACGTGTAAATACAATAAAAACAAAAATATTTATTACATTGAAAAAGGTGATCAAAAGAAAAACTTCTGACCATTATACAGAGTCAAGGTTATAATAGATTAATTATCGATAAAATCAAAATATATTTCACATTAGATGGTTAAAAAAGTCAAATAGTATTGTTTAATGAATGTGGTAATTTGAACTTTTCTTTTTATGTTGAAACCTCAAAGAACAAAATAAAACTAACTTTACATAGGGAAAAAAAAGAGATGGAGATAGATTAGGTTTCTCTGTTTTATTTTTGTGCGGTAAGGAGAAGGAGTGAGGGAAATTGTTGAGTTATTAATGTCATAAGTTAAAGAGGCCTAAGAAGATAGGGTACCCTTAGATTTTACCTATCGATGAGAAACATTACCTTTGTAACTTATGTAATTGATGTATACAACTATGGTAATAGTAGAAATGCTGGTGACAATAGGTAAAGATCAATGAATATTTAATCCGTGGATGTAAATTTTTTTATGTGTCATATATTAGTGGTCCTGCGTTAATAAATTTGTTTTATAATCTTGTACATAATAAAATCCCTCATCTCTCGGTACTTTTGCATGTCCTGTACCATCAAGTCATTTTCTCACCAGCAATGTTATTGTTGCCTTATGAGTTGTATTAGTTGGTAAATTGAAACGTACTCTCAGAATATGATGAACGTATAAAAAAGAACAGAGTGGAAATTACTCTTATATATTTTTTTTTCAAAATAGGCTTATTTTCTGTAGAAGGCATAATATAAATTTTAGTTTTGTATACAATGGAACCGCAGAAAGCTAATACAAAGAAGTGTAGAAGATAAACGGTGTTACTTTATTTGTTTCTATTTACAACTTTTATCGTTATATATAAACTCTCAGGTGTTTCAACCTTTTTTCTTCTATCGTAAAAAACTTACCATTTTTTTTAAAGTTAATTA
Organism: Glycine max; assembly: GCF_000004515.6. Taxonomy (NCBI): domain Eukaryota; kingdom Viridiplantae; phylum Streptophyta; class Magnoliopsida; order Fabales; family Fabaceae; genus Glycine; species Glycine max. The sequence goes on from NC_038250.2 coordinate 44,045,366, forward strand.
CGTTTATTTGAATGGGATTTATCAACATTAGCCGAATCTTTTCTCTGCTAAGTTTATACAATATTGTAGGATATTAAATTTTACTATAGAGAGATATTTTGTCTCTTTACCGTAAAGCTAAAGATATTATTGCAAAATAATAAAATATTAAGATTTTGAACTGGTCATTCAACTTGTTGAATCGCCTAGAAACTTCTACCAATTATCACAGTTGATAATTCTTTATACGTTCTATCAGAAATTTCCTTCCTTAAACTCCACTCTGTCAGTTGCAACCGGACTGCATAGTTGATACTTTTATGTGCATGCAAAATTTCATATCATTGGATGCCACCTTGACCATTCTTTATATACATCGCTTTATTCCTTCCTTTTTCTGCTTGATGGGGGCAACAACATGTTCATAATGCCCGAGCCACAAAAAAGGACCCCTATCACTGAATCACTCATAACTAATTCAATCTTAAGGACCATGCATTGCACACCATACCATACCACAAAGCAAGCACTAACTCTCATTACACACTGATCAATTTGGGGGTCCCACATGACAACTAAAGCTAGTGATATTAATGTTCTTTTTCCTCACATATTTAATTTATTACCGAGAAAAAAAACCCTACATATATTAAGTTCAGTGCCAATCCACAACAATAGGAGTCTTCCATTTTGAGCCATTTCTTCTCAAAGAAACAAATGCACCAAAGCATTAATGTATTTTCCTTCCATATTTGCTTAGTGATTAAATTGCTTTTAACTCTCTTTGCAGCTACCCTACCTACACCCCTGATTATGGGTACCACCAAGTAAGCATCTTTTTTTTTTCTCCCTCCAATCAATCAATTAATTAGAACATGTATTTTTTCTTTTAATGATGTCAGGGCTGGTTACTAATTATAATGGAGAACAGTTGTGTAACATTGGCTTAATGATTGATTGTGCAAATTTTGTGTTGAGCACAGGCCTCATTGTATAACCCACAAATTCAGCAACCACAATACTACCACCAACAACTCTACGGACCATCATCTTCCACCATGGGTTCCCCTTATTACTATGGCTATTCTGTGCAAGCACCAAGGGGCACATTCTCTTCAACCCAACCACATCGCATACCAGCTGGACCCTCCTATCTATACTACCCTACACCCATGGAAAGCTCTTTCTCTGCTTATCGTCCACCACCTCAATTGCAACAACTTCCAATAAGGCAACCCCCTCCTTCCCCTAGTGGTAGTTTTTCTTTTCTCTTCTCTAATAAGCTGATTTAATTCAAATTTAAAAGTTTAGTTGACATATATCATATATGGTCCATGTTAAAGTTTTTGCATGTTACTCCATCCAATCAGAAACTATTCTTAGAATAATTTTTAAGAAAATTATTATAGAAATCAATAAATTTTTTGTATGATTTATAATTAGACGATATGTCTACAAATATTAGTTCAATTAGTTGAATTTAGTTATTGTAATTTTTTTATATTAAAGTTTAACTTTTTTCATTAGTAAAAGAAATTAAACAAAAATGTAAAAAAAAAGTTACATTGTTAATGCATGTTGATTCTAAGTTCAATTACCCTTTCGGTAGTGAATATTCATGATTTTTAATTTGTGTGTGTCACTTAAATATATGCATACACACATGGCCAGGAGAGTGGGGTGAAAGAGGGGTGCACAGAGATTTATGAATTGTGATGCACTTACTGACACACAATATATATTATGATTTGGCTGTAACATGTGGCCATAGGGGTCCACATGGGCAACCCCAGCCCCATGTGAATGAGCTGTCCCGGTTGTGCCATGAACCGTATAATGTATCGGTCAATGTGGAAGAAAGTCATGACAGAGGAAGAGGTCATCATGTAAAGTAACAGTGAATGCATGTGGTTTCAGTAGGAAAAAAATAATATTGTGGTGGTTAAATTGTTTAAAGAACCAGTCAAATGGTCTTGCATACATGCATTGGCCCACAGTGCATGTTTCATACTACCACTGCTGTAAGTTTTTAATGTTAAACAAATGTAGTAACCAAAACAAATTACTTGATTTTTCTTCAGCTATATCAACCTCTAATTGTTTTCGAATTTCTTACCCTGTTTGAGTACAGCTTGTGCTACAAAATCCCATGTATATTCTGTATACATAGGAGAAAGAAAAAGTTTTGGATGATTTTTTTATATAATTAGTCGTAAAATATACATCACAGATGAAAATAGATTACCACTCACATGTACTTTATAAATTTTGTTTGCTATTACCATATGAAAATGAGTTAAAGTTAAATTTGTGTTTTATCAAACAACTAGTGAAAATCAAAACTGTTACTATCTCACTGTATTGTATCAATTTTTGGAATTTTCATTTTCACTTCCTCCCACAAGCAAACACTAATGGAAGGTCCTCTCAATATGATTTGCTTAAATGTCAAACAAATTCATGTATAGAGTAGGATCAATCTGTAGCTTAATGCATAGAGATTAGTTGATTATATTGATATATATTCTTCACAACAATGTGACTATTGTTTATTATGGTTGATTATGATCAGATTCACAGACTCAGCAGCGTGCCTCCTCCGAGACAGCAGGAGGAGTAGTTATAACTTCAGAAAGTTCAAATACCCAAGGGAGGAACTGATAAATATATATACCTGCTAAGTTTCAACTGTATAATCTTCAAATTAAATTTCATCACATTAATTCTTGATCTTTTTCCACATCATATCTTCATTTTTTTGGTCCACATGCTGTAGCTTTTAGGCAATAATGGTTCTTATCAGATTAGTTGTGTTCCCCATAGCTATGGCATTCAAAAGTTGGACTAATCTACTTCATGGAGATTATCTTCATTCTCTTTTCCTTGTCTTCAAGGATTTTCACTTATATCACTTTCACTAATTAATTCTATTTTCTTTTAAGTTATACTTTCTCCCTTTTTAAGAGCTTAACATGCACGTTACATCATCAATATCCCGTGTTTATATCAAGGTCGGCCTAATGTTTATTTATGCATAAAATATTCAGAGATGAGATTTTTTAAAAAGTAATAAAATAATTTATTAAAAGTATTATAGATTTATTTTTTTGATATAGGGCAAGGGTAAAATTTTAGAGATGTGAGATGATACGCGCAATTTGTTATTTTTCTCAGTTCTAGATAGCAAGGTGAAAAGCCGAGTGCTAATGGGACAGATGTGGACATGAATACATTGAAGAAAAATATAATAATGTGGTTGTTTTTTTTAGAAAAATATTTAATCATTCTTAATAAATTAGTGTATGTATCATGTAATGATTAGTTTTTATTTTTAAAATATTATTTGTAAATAAAAATATTTATTTTGAAGGCCTAAAATAATGGTTTAATTACTAGCGTGATGCATGGGTTGGTTTTAACTTTATGTTCTACCAACTGGCATGTAGATGAATTCTAGTGTGGGAGATTTTTGTAAGTCTCCTATCGTGGGAAAGAAATTACAATTACATACACCAATTTTTTTTTAAACTAAAAGTTAATATTTTTTTTTCTTTTTCAATTTACCCTCTTTTTCCAGCTCCCTTGTGATCGTTTCACTTGAAATTTTCCCTTTTCCCTACTTTGAAACCCTAACCCCACCTCTTCATCACAATGACAAAGGAGTGAAAGCTTTGATCGTCTGACCCTGAACCCACTAAATCCGTCGAAGTCGAATTGCACCAACAATATTAACACCTAATCAAACTCGACCAAAATTCCAACCCTTTACAAACCCTTTTCCTCCGCCAAGTTTGAAGAACAAAATGGTAAAGTGCTATAATAATGAGGCTTTTGATACCAATAGGAAACCATGCACACTCCATAGAGTTTGCAACTTTACATAGACCTCACAAATGGCCAGATGAAAAAAAAACACAATAAATCTTACACATTTGAGAAAAAAAACCATAAAAAGAAAAGATAAAAAAAAGTGGGTTACGAGGGTGGATATGGTGTACCTCAAATTTGGCGGATTTGGTTGGTTGACATTGACAACTATGTCGGGGATTTCGACAATATCATAAAGGGAGAGATTCAGAATGAGAGAGTTCAACTTCATCAAAAGTGAAATGGGTTGTCTGATCCCACCGATGACATCAAGAATTGCAACCTTGCACTCCAACACTTCCTTGGTGTTGTATCCATGGAGAGAGAGGTGAAAGACATTGCAAGTTGTGGTGGATCGAGTAAAGATATATGAGCATTCATGACTTCATCATTTTCTCTCCCTTTTCTTTATTTTTTTTGTTTTAACGTCACAAGTTTTTGAGAAAAAATGAAGGAGAAAAGGGGAGAACACAACATTATTAATGGAAGAGTAGGTTGATTATGGTGATGTCATTGTCGGCTTTGATGTCGTGACGACGAAAAAATTTGCACTTTATCTATATCTTAGTAATGAAACAATTGTTTTATTACTAAGATAAGTAGATTTTTCGGCAATAAAATAATCCTTCTCTTCAGTAACCGTGCTTCAGTTCTGCTTCAACTTTCTTCCTCTATTTCCTTACTCTTTTTTTTTTTAATTCCAATTTGAAAAACCACTCATTACGGTACCTAGCTCTACATCTCCAGACCTATGAGGTCACGTCCCCGAGCTAGGAAGCTTCTGCACGGTATAACAAAAAATCCCAACCAAATATCATTTTTGCATTTTCATTCCAAGCTCAGTTGATTTTTGCATCACCATTCCAACTGCATGTTAAGCAAGCTCACCTCATTTCTGCATTTTCATTCTCTGTTCTAGGAAGCTTCTACACCTATGCAAATTCAACAACCCCACCTCACTTGGTAAACATTTTTTCTATCTATCGTCTCATGCTTTGTTTTATAGTTAGATTAATGGCGTTTTAATGACTGTTAACAACCTTCTTTCTGCATTTCTCTGTTTTTTTAAGTATTTAAACTTTTTTTAAGCTTTGCAATTGTGGAGCAAAGATTAATGACCATTGGTAAGGATTTAAACCTGTTAATTTTTTATTTTTTGTAATGTAGTGGTTCTTATTTTTGCAAATAACTGCCATTAATATATTTCATAATAGAAACCATTGTGAAATTTACAAATAATTGTCATTTGTGTATTTGTTTAGCACTGTTTCGTAGATTGAATTCCATAGCCAAAATAAATGACCACAAGGAAACTTGGAAGGTTGTTGTTCGACTTATAAACATGTGGGCTATACCAAGATTAGCTAAGTTTATTATTGAGCTAATTTTGTTGGATCGAGTGACCTCAGAATAATTAAGAAGGGGGGGTTGAATTAATTATTCCTAAACCTTTACTAATTAAAAAATTACTCTTTTAATGCTTTTACTAAATTGTTAAGAGAATGAGGAGTAGAAGAGAATCTTAACAGAAAGTAAAAGCGGAAATTAAATGCACAGCGGAAAGTAAAAGAGTAGGGAAGAAGGAAACAAACACACAAAAGTTTTTATACTGGTTCAGCAACAATCCGTGCCTACATCCAGTCCCCAAGCGACCTGTGGTCCTTGAGATTTCTTTCAACCTTGTAAAAATCCATTTACAAGCAAAGATCCACAAGGGATGTACCCTTCCTTGTTCTCTTTGAACCTAGTGGATGTACCCTCAACTAAAACTGATCCATAAGAGATGTACCCTCTCTTGTTCTCAGTCAACAACCCAAGTAGATGTACCATCTACTTGTACCACAAAGGATGTACCTTCCAATGTGTTAAGACAAAGATCTCAGGCGGTTAAACCTTTGATACTTTGTGAATGGGGATACAAAAGAATTCTCAGGCGGTTAGTCCTTTGAATACTTTTGTATTAGGGAATGGGAAGAATCAAAAGAATTCTCAGACTGTGTCGTTTTGAATTCTTTGACAAGGGAGATGGGAGACACAAAAGAATTCAGGCAGTTAGTCCTTCGTTCTTTTGGAAAAGGGAGAAGAGAGACACAAAAAGAATTCAGGCGGTTAGTCCTTGGCGAATTCTTTTTGGCAAAGGGAGAAGGGAATGAAAAGATGAATAACACAAGTTTTCAAGGTTTGGAAAACTAGAAAACTTCAGAAAGCTTTTGGTACAAAGAAGAAGAAGAAGTTCAAAGAGATTCAAGGCTTGTAAAGGATTGTATGAAATAAGTGTTCAAGATGTTTGAAATGTAAAACAAAGCCTTGCTTTTATAGACTCTCCATGTCTGGTCAAGAAGACCATTCAGAAGAGTTATAACTTTTAGAAAAACTTAAAACCCATTTGAAAAAGTCAAAACCTTTTTGAAGAGTTACATCTTTTGATTTTTTTCAGAAATAGTTACTGGTAATCGATTACCAAATCAGTGTAATCGATTACACAAAGCTTTTAGGTGAAAGGATGTGACTCTTCACATTTAAATTTGAATTTCAACGTTCAAGGGCACTGGTAATCGATTACCAAAACATTGTAATCGAGTACAGCCTTTTGAAAATAATTGGAACGTTGTAAATTCAATTTGAAAACTTTTTCAAACTCATTTTGCTACTGGTAATCGATTACAACAATATGGTAATCGATTACCAGAGAGTAAAAACTCTTTGGTAAAGGTTTTGTCAAAAACTCATGTGCTATTCAAAGTTTTGAAAAAACTTTTTAATACTTATCTTGATTGGGTCTTTTCTTCATTCTTGAATCTTGAGTCTTGAATCTTGATCTTGATTCTTGAGATCTTGAATCTTGATTCACTTGAGATGTTCTTTGATTCACTTGAGTTGTTCTTTGATCTTTGAGCTTTTTTTTCATCACCTTTGTCATTATCTTTTGTTGTCATCATTGTTATCATCAAAACACCTTTGAATCACATTCACCACGAAGCCTTGCTTCTACAAATTTTAGTTGACAAGAAGGTCAGGTTAACTATTTTTTTCTGGCTATGTTGTATCCATTGGTTGTTGTTAGTTGTTTATAACAAATATTTTTGTGAACTATCACTTCATATGTTGATTGTCTAGGTTGATAAAATTCTAGCTCAAATCAAGAATGTTGATGTTCACATGGAGAATTTATTTTTTCAAGTTGGTCAAACTTATGTTATTTAGAACTTTGAAGTAGAGAAGAATAGTGGTCAGTATAAGGCTACACACCATGCTTTTAAAATTAACTTTGTGAAAGCAACTAAAACTATGCCACACGAATTACCTGAAATACCTGAACAATGTACAACTTCACAATGTTTGATGACATGGTAAATGGCTTTGCCAACATTGACTATTTAATAGGTACAATTTTTTAATATTTGAAAAAGGATAATCTTAACATGTTAATGTCGTTATGTTGTTTAATTTTGGTTTTTCCTTGAAGATGTTATTGGTGAGGTTGTTGAAATTGGTCACTGGAATCTGCATGGCAAGCCAAAGAAAGTGGTTTTTACAATGATAAATGAATGGTATTCATTAGTTTAATGTTACAATAAGAGAAACCAGAGTCGTTGTTTAATGTTACCTGCATTTATGTTTCATTCCTAATGTGACACAGTGAAAGTATCATCAGTTGTACTTTGTGGGAGGCACTGGCTATGGAGCTTAAGGAGTGTTTGGATAGGCATGTTGTTGGGCCGGTAGTGTTGTTGTTGAGTATGACTAAAATCAAAGAAGCTAGAGGTTATTCTTTACTTCTCTCACTCATGTTTTCTCTCTAATTTTTAGTATCTTGTATTTTTCTTTGTTCTACCTTTCAATATGCATTTTCTAGTTTTTTTTTTGCCAGATGGGTTGCAAGTTGTGTTTGATAAAATGCCCAAATAAACTTTGAGTTTTCTAAACTTTTTTTTTGTCTAGCCTTGTGAAATTGCTCTATTTTATTTATACTGGACTACCCTTTGTGGCAAAAAAAAAATTGTGAGTACATGTACTTTATTTGTGGAGTAGTACTTTATTTTTGCCTAAACTTTGAGTTTTCTAAACATAGATTTCATTCTGACCTACCAATTTGGAGCCATTTTTCTAAGTATTCAATGATTAATGTAAATATTGATTCGTTTCATACAAGCACTTATCCCATAGCAATACAAAATTCAATGTATGGTTCCCAAATATTTGTGAATAGCGACATCAAGGAAATTCTAGAATTCAAGGCTCGGTTGGCTACTTCTTACTGATGAAATCTTTGTTATGATGTATTTATTAGTAGTTAAAGTTTACTTATCATTACATATCTTTCCTTATTTCAGAAAGGATCCAAGTCAACTAACAATGATTCCCTGTACCCAAAGAGGAAGTCAGATTTTTGGATCTTCACTATATTCTATTGTAGATCACTTTTTGCATAATGCACGTGTCAAATGTTTTGATGAAGTTAGCCAAGTGAAAAAGGTTTGAATTAATATTTAATGCATTCTTTGGGTTTCAATTTTTTTAATGTCTTGACTTTGTTGTAGAAGTGTATGTGTGTGATTGGGGCTACTATAACCAAGTTGTTGGTAGACAATGGTTGGATTTATGATGTCTGTCCCAGATGTAACAAAAAAGTTGATGGAGAGGCTTTGTCTTTCATTTGTGTTAGCTATGGTAACGAAAGTGCAAGTACAATACCAAGGTAAGTTGAGCTTGTCTGATGTGTAAATAACAATTTTTATGGAATGAATTTTATTACTTTTGTGTATAGGTCTCCATTCATCAAGTTGTACCATAGGTTTTGTGTAGATGTTAGAGTAGCTCAACCTCACGAATCTGCCATTTTTACACTCTAGGATTGTGAATTTTATTCTCTGATAAATGAGACTACAACTGATATTAAGCAAAAAATTATTGATGAGGTAAAACATATTATATCTACTAGCACGTGTCTGTATTCCTCTCACATGGATAATATTGTAGTGCCATATTAATGGTATCATATATCTAATTACATAGGAATCAGTTTTTGATCCAAGAGATATACTGGAAGCTCTTGATCATGTATAGGGAAAAAGATTAGCCTTTAGATTCAAGGTAGTCCTTGACAATACATGCCATTCCATTTCTCAGTTATTTGAAGATGAGACATTAATCAGCCCTGTTCTTGCTAAACTTCTAACCTTAGAGCATCAGGTAAGGTTTAATAAGTTGTTGTCTATTAAATATTCAGTCTATTAGTTACTAACTACCTTGGTTATTATATTATTAAGGATGAAGCTGAGCCATCTATATCGTTGATGCATGAGAATAATGATGTTATTGATAGTGTAAATTATTTGGTGTTACTCATTGGTTTAATTGTTATTTAACCTATCAAGAATGTTGTATGACTAATTGAATACAAATCATATGTGGATGTAGTAATGCTTCTCAACCACTACTGAGTCTGATCCATATTTACTGGGATCCATTACACCAATTAAGCGCAACATGCCCCTGTCTCATACTCAATTGGATGACATACCATTTGAAGATTTATCATCGATACAACTTTCCCAAACATATCAATACTGAGTGATGACCATGAAACACTATTGATGTTGCTAACTTTTTTTTTTTTTTTGTATTTGGATCAATGTATTAAGTACTTTGGTTATTTTGAGCACACTATCACACCTGTGTTGTTAAGTACTGTGTTAAGGACTGTGTTGTGATAAAAGGCTATCATTGTTTAACACAGTGTTAAATACCTTGAAAATATACAAGTCTGTTGGATTTTAAAAAATTAATATATCTTGAAAAATAATGTCAAACTTACTGTTGTTTGTCATTTGGTCCACGGCTAAACTATCAACATATGTATCAATTGATAACTTAAGGTGTGCTTAAAATGTTTGATAACTTAAGATAATGTAAGCAAACGTAATATATATCAATTGATAATTGATAAGTTAAGATGTCATCAATTGGTTGACAATAAAATTTGACAAGAAGGATCCAATACTTTTTATTATAGTTGGCAATAATGGCATTGGGTAAAGAATGACCTGGCGTGATAGTTTAAATCAGATTGATCAGATGGTACTGATTATATATGGCAATAACAACTACTGGTTTGATAAGTACACATGTGCAGACGAAAATCTTTTGTATTGGATGGGTCTATATTGCAACAGTACCTATTAATAGAAGCTACTAACTTTTGTCTTTAAGAAATGATAGGTTGACACTCTCGAGACTGCAAAACATATTGCTGAAGGAAATTGAGATCTAGAAAGCATAGAGTAAAGCTACCTTCCCTATACAATTCCACTAATACCAATGATTACTAAAACAATAATCTTGTATCTTAGCAACTAATTTCAGCAACTCATGTAAAGTGAAATGTAGCAAGCACACACCAGAGTTGTCTTTGTGATACACTTGTGCTTAGTTGATGGCGGTTTCAAAATTCATATTAATGCCAATCAAGGCTATTACTCCTTCTATTACTTGTTGGGATGTAAAGGCTCAAGTAAGTAAGCTATGGAAAACAGTTGACCATATTAATGGAAGTACAATTGACAATTTTGAAATGATATTGTTTGACAATGAGGTATGAAGTTATTAAGTTTATAGGTTATCTATTTAAGTAGTGTTATTGGTATTGTTATTATTAGAAGTAGGAATTATCTCAAAGAATTTACTTTATGCCTTATACCAACTTTCATATTTATCTAGAATAAGGGTGATCAAATAGAAACATCTATAACAGAAGATATTTGGAATCTACTGTGTTTAAATATGGAAGAAGGAAAGCTCTATATTTTATAGAATGTCAGTGTCATGAGGAATGGTGTTGAAATCCAATTAGCAAATCATGAATATATGCTTGAACTAACAAGATTCTTCGTTGTTACCTCAATGCTTTCTGAATCATTAAGTCAACTATCTTGCTTGAAACCAATTCCATTTGAAGCCTTTACTGATTCTTTTGAAATTTCTGCGTATTACATAGGTATAGTAGTTGTCTTATTGTATTATAGGCTTTAGTCCATATGTTATGAAAAAATTTGTGATTTAATTTGTTGGATATGTTATGTATTGAAGACATAGCTAGGTGGATTTCAACAATATCGCCAGTTGAAAAATTTGTCAAAAATGACACCACTATTCAAAGAATATTTGCTCACCTCACTGATGGAGAGTATGATTCACTTTTCTTAAAGTTACATTTTATATACTAGCTAGAAGTCCATTTTATGTATTATTGTACAAAAATACTATTGAGTGTGTTTTTTATGATGAATATGTCAAAGTTATCATAGACTTAGTAAGAGATAGTAATGTTCGTCCTCTTCTTTTGGCAATTCAATATAACAGACTGGGAGGATGTGGTGCCATGACTCATGATATAGATTACTATTAAGGTTTAAAGTGGTTTTATTTGGAATTAGACAACATACATATGTAAGTGGAAATTAACAAAATACATGACAATGAAACAGGTGAAATGTATATTGAAACCGTGGCTAATGTCAACAACATTATATTGAATCCAAACTTATCAACCATGCCTAATTTTGGAATAAGGTATAGATTCATTGTGTAGAAACTTTAGTTGTGCTTTTGTGCAAATGTGTATTGCCTTTATCATTGGTCAAATATGTATTGGTTGAACATTAGCATTACATGTATTATATCAGAGTCAGGCCTGACAATGTCTGTGGCATTCATATGTCACTAATGACAAAGGACATGTATTTCAAATTCATAATTGTTAATGGCCAAAAAAGAACTGCAAATTTGCATTTATTTGGATGAGTTTTTTTTTTTTTACTGTTTGATATTTTACTGTTTAGTTGGATTGTTGAAGTGGTTAATATGGACTTTAATAATATGTACATGTGGTGCTTTTTTTGTGAAGGATAGTTTATGTGTAGTTTGAGCCAAAATTGTTGGATTCAGGGATAATAAACCTTGGTGGGAGTTAGAACATGGCCAACAATTGGTAGAATATAATGGTACTAGACATTACCAAACTGAAATGAGTGTTTCAATCATTCCTAGGTATACATAATACATTAATATGTGTTGTTTTACAACCATATTGAACTTGTTAGTAATAACACACCATTAACTTACAATTATTCATTAATAGCTCAAGTATATGATGAATCTGGAACTGCATGGTTAAAATTACCAAATGCTAATGTCGCAAAGTTACTCAATGAGGAATGCCAGAACCTTATTTTTTCCACTCAGGTACTTGTATATTTGTCATCTAGCTTAAATGGTTTTCATAGTATGAGAAAATTTGGATAACATTGCTCTTCTGACTTCTTTAGGATTTAGATACAACAGTCTATCCAACATAAATCATGTTGTTCATAGGCAAACACCTATTGTTTTTAATTGAAAGATATTGTGGTGAACGAAGGTGTCTTGGAGATGTTGGTAACTATCATCATGGATATATGGTACATCAAATTTGTCATGACAAGCAAGTACTAAGAATGTTTCATACCAAGGAGTACTTAACTGTAGCACAAGAGGTCTATTAATTATTGTCCATTATCATACTGCATTTGTTACAAAGCTGACACTTATGACTGATAATTAAACGCATTGGTATTATTAGTTAGGTGCAAAGACAATTGCACATAGATCAACAATTGAAAATGCTAAGATAATTATTACACAATCTGCACCACAAACAATGTTAATTGAATGGATTAAAAAGCAAAAGGAGGACCTAAGATCTCAAGGTTTTGGTGGAAGTAAGAATCATGCAGACCAAACTACTCTTGATAATTATGATGAATCAACATGTTCCTAAGTATTGAAAATTGTTTTCTTATTATAACCAACACTTATTGTGATAAAACTGGGTATGGTTTTTTTTTTTTTTTTGCGCATTTTGGGATGTTAAGGTTGTTTTTTATTGTGATCAAATCTAAGATAGTGTTCCTATTAAATATGAACAATGAAAATAGAAATCATGGCAATCTGTTATAACCAAATGTGATCATCATTAATAGTATAATCATACCGAATAGAGACGTTGTTTGCCATAATATGACTAGAAGTGTCAACTTAAAGTAATATTAGTTAGTAATACTTTTTAAATATTACAAAAATATATGTTCCAAATGACATATTAGGCTTTATATCATATTAACTGTTAGTAGTAGTAAACCTTTTCTAATTTTGTTTATTAAAGAATAAGGATTACTAAGCCAGATCAATATCAACTTAATGGCCTTAAACCAGCCACGCCAAAGCAAAAATTGCCCAAAAAATATTAGAGCTTATAAATAGAAGGTTTGCTTTGAGGTCTCCTGGCAACCTATTGCTAATGGCTGGGATAGCTCCAAAATTTTCTTAGCTATTATTATATTCATTTATCAACAAGCAAAAAACATATGGATAATTTGCTAAAAGGTGGCTAAAAGTCTACTAAGTCTACCATATACCGAAAAAGTGGTATGACTAACGAAAGCTATCAAAAAAGTCTACTACTTCTACCACTAAGTCATGTTTTCTCTTTCATAGATGGTATCATCTTAAATCCTAATGAAAAGGAGAAGATTTTGTAAGTAGCCTATTTTATATATCGTTTATGAATAAAAATAACTTTTAAAAAAATTGTTTCATAGATGGTAGGTGACTTAGAGTTGATGTAACAATGATACAACATCCAAAGAACCATATATGAAACCAAACAAATTTTTGACTCTTCAAAGAGTGATTAAAAATTTCGTTGAATCATATTCTATTGAGTTATCTTTAGTTGATGTTTCAACAATATTAGTTCATTATTAAAGCATTTTTTTCCAAGTAATGTATCATGGAAGAAGAGGTTTCTAATACAACATTTTGTGCTAAATCTGCAAGATTAAAACGAAAACTCATATTGCAAGGAAAGTGTTTACCAAGAAGTAAACATAACAGTGCTAAAAAGACACACATAATCAATGAAAATATAGGTTTTGCATCTCTATAGTAATATCCAAATATTGTATTCAACATATTTATATGAGGTGTATTGTTGCTATAAGGAGAAGATCGAGCTTCTGTTATGAATTTCATAGGAATTGTTCATGGAGCTAGAACAAGAGGCAACCACAAAACTTTTCAAATGCCATTAGTAGATATCACTAATACTCAACTAAAGAGCTATGACCTCCCAAACAGACAGAGGAAAACTATTAACAATATATGTAGGCTTCGGAATAATTTGTACATCAAATTTGTAGTTACATCTTCAACTTCCACTACACTATCGGATAATGAAAGCCATGGTCATTCTCTAGTACCTAAACACATAAATGATCCACTTCATTAGACACATGAAGGCTCTCCAAATGACAGTACTAAAAATGCAGGTAACAATAATACTTAGACTATATCAAATGAATTACATGTCAAGTAATACATTGTATTGTTATTACTATTGTTTTTTATACAAAAACAAGTGATAGTTTACTAGATGATGATAATAAGCTATCAGATGGTATTGATGATTATGCTCACCACATTAGCACAAGTTTTATTGTCTATCAACGAGGTTTTAGTTTAAGCATAATGTTATTAATGTGAAACTAATAAACTTTTATTTCTTAGGATATGTTGATCTAGGAGACCCTTCTGAAACATGTCCATATTGCCAAGCTGCTATGTGGTATCAAGAAAGGATGAGGAAAAATAGGAATCAAGCTAATGCCAAATACAGTCTTTGTTGCAGCATGGGAAGGATACAACTTCCTTTTCTCAAGAATCCTCCAATACCTCTACAACAACTACTATGTGATCAACGCGAAAGAACAAAATTACCAACAAAATATCAGAGCTTATAATATAATATAATATTTGATTTTAGCTCTCCTAGAGCCCAAATAGATACAAGTGAGCTCAAAGGAAAATGTCCTACTATTAATAAAATTCATGGATAATCATGTCATTTCATTGGAAGCCTATTACCAATGCCTAGGAAACCGCCAAAATTTATCTAGTTGTATATATATGATACAGAAAATGAAGTTGAAAACAAAATTGGTGCAATAAGGTAAAATGTGTTTTTTGAGTTTTGTTTAGAGTATGATATTTGTCGGTTTTTGTTTGCTTTCAATTGTTGTATTTCCATTTTTCCATATGGCCTTAATACAATTAAATGATGTATACAATTATTTATTCCATATTATTGATGACATTTTTTAAAAATTTATGGAAGGCAAAATATTCTTGATTCATAACTTGTGTCAAAGTTAAAAGAAATGTTTGATGAATACAATGTGTTTGCTAAGTCTTTTAGGATGGCCAAAGATAGATATGATAACTTTCAGACAAAGATTCTTAACCTACAATTGATAGTAGACAAGATAAAAGATGGATGAATTTATAATTTGCCCACAATTTCAAAGGTGGTTGTAGTTATTGTTGGTGATGCAAGTTAACCTATCAATCAAGACATAATACTTTAAAAGCAAAGTGGACAATTACAAAGAATCAATGAGCTCCATGCAAGTTATCTTGGATTGCAATATCCTATCATATTTATTTATGGTGAAGATGGGTACCGCAATGATATCAAACATAGAGATATGGATGATTCAAATCAAAGAAAGAGAAACAAACTAACAATCAGAGAGTTCTTGTGTTTTAGGATAAAGTCTAGAAAGCGTGAAGGTCAAACTTTATTGAGGTCCATAAGATTTTTCCAACAATTTATTGTTGATGGTTACACAATGATAAAAGCATAACGATTATTGTTTATCATAATTCATCAAAAGCAGGTGCATTGTGTTAAATACAACACTTTAAAAAGCTCACAACAACCAGATGAAAATCAACATGCCACTTATGGAAAGGGTTTTATTCTACCTTCACCTTTTATTGGTAGCCACAGGTATATGGATTAATTGTACTTTGACGGAATGGTCAAATGTAGCATTGTTGGATTTTTGGATTTTTTTCTTGACTTTCACTTGCAATCCGTATTGGTTTCAGATTCAAAGGTTTATTTCAGCTCTTAATTTAACTGCATAGGATCGACCATATATTGTGACAAGAATTTTTAAACTCGAGCTAGAACAACTAATGTCTGACTTGAAAGATAAAAAAGTTTTAGGGAAAGTACTTGCATGTAAGTTGTGCATTCCTAATGCACTTAGTAGTCAAGTGCTTATTGTGTCTATAGATGTGCTTAAACTAACCATATTACAATTGCAGATATTTACACAATTGAATTCCAAAAGAGTGGATTATCACATGCTCATATCTTGTTTTTTTATCCTGCCAGCAAGTATCCATCCCCTGCAAATATTGATAGCATCATATCAGCTGAGATATGTTAGTCATCATTTACGACTAACTTTTATATTAAAAAGCTTTATAAAATTATGTCTTTTCCCCAATTTATGGTTCTTTTTGTAGGTTTGTACATATTTTTATGTTTAGTTTAGTTTTTATTCCGTAGATATTCCCTTCATTGTGAATTAATGTGGTTCAACTTCATTTTCAGGTGAAAAGATGAAGAATAAGAAGGTTGAAGCAGCTGGTGTCTCGCTAAGCGAGGCCTATGCGCTTAGTGAACAACATCCACTAAGCGAGGCACTCAACTCGCTTAGCGAGTTAGGAGAATCTGGAAGAGAATCTGCCAAGCATGCACACGCTCAGTGTGCCATCAGCTCGCCTAGCGAGTCATCTGTCTATTCTGGCGCTAAGCGTGCCTGACTCACTAAGCCAAAATCTACTAACTCGCGCTTAGTGCGAAAATGGCGCTAAGCGAGCCTTCGAGGACAGAAAGCCCTTAAAAGCTGAAGTTGGCAAAAAAAGAGAGGGGGCTTTTAGAGGAAAGCAATAGAGATATACGTGAGAAACGCAACAGAGGAAAATAGGGCAAGAGAGCACCAAAAACCTTAGCTTTCAAGAGGATTCTAGGTTTTAGAGTGATTTCTAGGTTCCTAAAGGTGGAGGAGACATCCCCACCACTGTGTAATCTGAATTTTACTTCCAAAAACCCCTATTGTAGCTTAAAGGTGATAACTTGCCATGGAAGGCTAAAGCTCTTGTTGGGAATTTCTGTAGAGCCTTAATCTAAAACTCTTTACTATTTATTGAAAGTTATTTTTATGTGTTCATTGCTTCTATTTGCATTTAATTCTTACATGGTTGTGGATTGATCACCCATTTGTGTGATCTTAATGCAATTCATTTAGGCTAAGTTTGACGAGGGATCTGAGAACGAGGTTTAAATAGAATTAGCCCATTCATGCGAGGAATCATTGTTTGGGGTAGTTGCCCTCAACATAGAACACAAAAATAACCTTAAATAGAGAAAAATACCTAATTACATCAAGTTACTAAGTAGAAGGACCCAACGTTTTAATCATTATTTTATCTCTCACATTTAGTTAGTTGATTTTGTAGTTAACTTTAGGATTATAGAAAATATCTTTGCTTATTTCTATTTCCTGGTTTTATACAAATGTCTACCTATTGAATGAACATTTTTCTGAATGAAACAAACTCCCTGTGATCGATACTCGGTTCTTACCGTTTTATATTACTTGTGACTCAGTACACTTGCTGATAAATTTCGCAGACTGTTCAAGAGTCGGAACAAGATACCATATGCTATTGAACAACCACAACTCTATGAGTGTGTCAAGAAACATATGATGCATGGTCCATGTGGTCATGCAAATAGAAAGTTGCCATGCATGAAAGATGAAAAGTGTTCTAGATTTTTCCCAAAAAATGGCAAACTAAAATTAATGTTGACCAAGATGGATATCCTGTTTATACAAGACGTAATGATGGAAAATATATTGACAAAAATCACATAGCCCTAGACAATAGATATATGGTACCATATAATCCAAACCTATTGTTGAAATATCAAGCTCACCTGAACATAGAATGGTGCAATCAATCAATGTCAATCAAATATTTATTCAAGTACATTAATAAAGGTTATGATTGCATAACTGCAACTCTTGTACCTACGCAAAATGATGAATGAACAGCAGGATAATTTGTTGAGGAGGTTAAACATTATCTTGATGGTAGGTATATTTCTCCTTGTGAAGTTTGCTGGAGAATAACTTCATTCCAGATTCACAGGAGATCACCTGTTGTTGAAAGATTGTACTTTCATTTGCTCGGTGAAAATTCAATAATATTTAAAGATGATGATGACATTAATGCTTTGCTGTCCAAGCCAACTGTTAAGGAGGCCATGTTTACTTCTTGGCTATAAGCTAATAGCATTTTCCATGAAGGAAAAAATCTAGCCTATTTGCAATTCATAACAAAGTTTACATACGTGGTCAAGGATAGATGTTGGAAGCCACGTAAAGCAGGCCATGCAATTGGAAGGCTTAACTAGGTGCCTCTGAGTACTATAGAATTGTATTTTCTTAGGATGATGTTGGTTGTGGTTAAAGGACCAACCACTTATGAACAAATTCGTACAGTTAATGGCCAACTGTATCCTTCATTTAGAGAAGCTTGCTTTGCTATGGGCTTCTTGCTTGATGATAAGAAATACATTGAGGCTTTAAGAAAAGCATACTATTGGGGTTCTGGCCAATTCCTGAGAAGATTGTTTGTAATAATGCGTATATCTAATAGCATTGAGAGACCAGATCTTGTATGGTCTGAAACATGGGAGTATCTAATTGATGTTATTCTACATCATTAGACAAGGATTACAAACATACCAGGTAAAATATACAAAATCTTTACTTCTTTTATTAGTTCCAATCACTGTTTAGAACTCAAAAATTAATTTTATTCTTTCTATTAAAAGATTTAGAGCTACAAATAAAAGAATTACAGAATTTGGAATTGCTTCAGATAGAAGAGATATTAAAATCCAACAAAAAATCATTTAAGGATTATCCAAGCATGTCTTTTCCAAGACATGTAGTGTGATCACATTTTGGTAATAGATATATATATGCTGAATAGAATTATGACAAGGTTCAATTAGAACATGATTTTCAAACATACTTGGCTTCTCTAACAGGTTAGAAAAAGTTGGTCTTCTTGTTATTCTACTATGTAATATCACTACAATAGAAACAATTAAGATGCAGATAGTAGGCAATGTACTTTCTTGTGTATTGCAAATACAGATGAACAAACACTTATATTTAATTCAATCATCAATGTTATCAATAGACAGGCGGTTGGTGGAATTTATTTCCTATATGGGTATGGAGGTACTTGAAAGACTTTTATGTGGAAGACATTAGCCTCTGCATTGTGTTCAAAAGGTGATATTGTTTTAACTGTTGCCTTAAGTGGTATAGCCTCATTGTTATTACCCAATGGTAGAACTGCACATTCCAAAGTTGCAATTCCTGTGGCTGAACTGTTAAAGGAAACAAAGATAATTATATGGGATGAGGTTCCTATGGCTCATAAGTATTATTTTGAAGCATTGGATAAAATGCCGAACGACATTATGTGTATGTCTCATTTGGATAGTGTTCCATTTGGTGGAAAAAGACTTGTATTTGGAGGCAACTTTCGACAAATTTTACTTGTCATACCTAGAGGCAGTAGATTAGACATAGTGCATGCTACTACAAATGCTACTAATTTGTGGGACTACTGCGCAATTTTAAAGCTGACAAAAAATATGTGTTTGCAGTCTAACTCAACAATGTCAAATGCAGAAGAAATAAAGAGCTTTTGTCAGTGGTTGATAGATGTTGGTGATGGGAAACTAGGAAAAGTGATGATGGATTTTCTGAGATAGTAATTCCATCTGAATTTCTAATTACAAACTTTACTTATCCTATTTAATCCATTGTCAACCATACCTACCCAAATATCCATCAGAGTGATAAGGATGAGGACTTTATAAAGTCTAGAGCTATACTAGCTTCAACATATGACATTGTAGACCAAATTAATGACTATGTATTAAGCATTATCCCAGGTGATGGGAAAGAATATTTTAGCTGTGATTCCATTGACATGACAAATGCTGCAGCAACGGAATGTCACCAAGCTATTACACCAGAGTTTCTACATTCATTAAAAACATCTAGAATACCTAATCATAAAATTAGGTTGAAAATAGGCACACCTACTATGTTGATTCGCAATTTGGATCAAGCAGAAGTTCTATGCAATGATACAAGGTTAATTGTGTTTAGAATGGCCAATCGTGTTATTGAAGCATGAATAATTTGTGAATGAATGTATACAGGTTTTGATGATGCCAAAAGAACAAGATTGCTTCAAGTCTAAAGTTACTACAAAGTCTAAATTCAAGATCAAGAAAACAAGATCAAGAGAAAGATAAGGCTTAGTTTAATTTATTAAAAGAATCTCACATTGGTTAATAAGGTTTGGCCTCAAAGCTTGATTTTCAAATGTTTATATAAATCTTTAAAAGATGTTTTATTAGTACATAAATATATGTGTTTGCATTGGTAATCGATTACCAGATATTGTAATCGATTACTAGAGACAGATTACATAAAGGCTTTTTCAAAAAGAAGTTTGTCTTTTGAAATTTGAATTTTAAATGTACGTAATCGATTACTAGTGACGAAACTTCAAAATTTAACTTTGAAAATTCATGACCCTTCAAAACATAACTGTGTAATTGATTATCAAGAGGCTGTAATCAATTACCAATGAGAGAATTTTTGAAAAATATTCTGAAAAGTCACATCTCTTCAAAAAAATTTGAAAAGCCACCAATGGCCTATAAATATGTGACTTGTCTACGAAAATCTTTAGAGTTTTCCATCAAAACTTAAGTGACATATTCTCTCAAAAACAAATCATTGGCCAAACACTTGTTAATCAATTGAGTATTGTTCTAAGATCTTCAACTTGTATCATCATCTCTAAAAAGAGAGAAAATCTTTTGTACTTTCTAAAAAGCATTGTTGTAATCAAGAGACTTTTTGTCTCTTGACTTGTAAGAATCCTAAACACAAGGGAGAGGAATCCCAAGGTTGTTCAGAAGTTGTAAAAAGTTTTACAAAGTTAGTGGAAAATCTCAAGTGGGTTGCTTGAGGACTGGACGTAGGACGGGAAGTGGCCGAACAAGGATATAACGAGTTTGCATTTCTTTCTTCCCTATCTTGGTTATTTTATCTCGTATAATTTTATCTTCATACTTGAAGAATATTGTTGAAATAGTTTACATTTTCATCTTCATCTTTAATATTCTAGACATATAGTTTTAAAAAGGGAATTAGAAATTGATTAATCAGGAAAAAATTTAAACTTAATTCACCCCCCCCCCCTCTTAAGTTATTGAGGCCATTTGTTCAACATAATTTCTGAAAAAAATATAGGTAGTTTGGTTTATGTTCCACGAATGTTAATCTTCTTATCTTGTCCCACTATCAGCATATCATCTACATATAACAAGAGGATGATAAATTTGTTACTTGGAAATATTTTGACATATACAAAATTATCTGAATTAGTCCTGATATATCCATGATTCGTCATGAATGAGTCAGATTTCTTATACCATTGCCTTGGAGTCTGCTTCAATCCATACAGACTCTTCTTCAATTTCGAAACCATGTTCTCCTTTCTAGTCTCCTCGAACCCTTCTAGTTGATCCATGTAGATCTCTTCATCTAATCTTTATGAAGAAATGCAATCTTCACATCCATTTGTTCAAGCTCTAAATCCAAGCTAGCAACCAATTTGAGTATAACTCGAATTAACTCATTTTCACAAATGGAGAGAAAATTTCAGCAAAGTCTATTCCTCGCTTTTATGAAAAACCTTTTACAACTAAGCAAGCTTGTTACTTCACTAGCTTCTTACCATCTTTCTTAAGCTTGAACACCCACTTATTCTTCAAGGCTTTTCTGCCTTCGGAAACTTTCACAAGCTTATAAGTATCATTCTTCTGCAAGGAATCTATCTTTTCTTACATCACTTTCCTCCAATAGAATTTATCCTTATGAATTTCAACTTTTGCAAAACTTCCTGGCTTCCCTTCATTGATGATGAAGATGTACTCCAAACCATGGTACCTTCTAGATGATTGGTGCTCTTTATTTGATCTTCTGAACAGCAACTGCTTTTCTTGCTCAACACCTTCATCATCACCATACTTTATTGCTAGCTCATCATCAACCCTAAGTTCATTATCAAGATCTACCCCTTCTATGGCAATTCTTCTAGCAGGGGTGACTGGTGTAAGATCAACCTTACCACCTTGTTCACTGGTTTCTAATCCATCAGAAACCAACATAGTTTGTCGCTCATGAAACACTACGTCTTTGCTTTTGATAACTCCTCTTTTTTTAGGATCCCATAATTTGTAGCCAAATTCAACATTTTTGTACCCCAAAAATATACAAGGAATAGCTTTATCATAAAGTTTTTGTCTTTGCTCCTTACTTACACAAGCAAAAGCTTTGCATTCAAACACCTTCAAATGAGAGTAACTAACATCACGACTAGACCATACTATTTTAGGGATGTCAAAGCCCAAAGGAATAGGTGGAGATCTGTTAATCGGCTAGCACGTGGTTTGAGCAACTTCACCCTAAATGGCTTAGGCAATTTAGCCATTTTAACAGTTATATTGGTTCTTTCGGCCACACCATTATGTTGTGGAGTGTCAGGTATTGTTTTCTCATGTATGATGCCATGCTTAGAACAATAATTTTAAATTCATGGGAAGTATATTCATCCCCATTATCCATACAAAGACACTTCAAAGGTTTACCAATTGCTTCTCCACCATTGCATGAAACCTTTTGAAGTATTAAAAAACCTAGTCGTTTGTTCTTAAGAAGTAGACCCATAATTTCTGTGAAGCATCCTCAATGAACATCACAAAATATTTGCTACCACCAAGAGTCTCCACTTCCATGGGTCCACACACATCAGAATAAACTATATCCAAAACATTCTCCTTCAACTTTGAAGTTTTCTTGAAAGAAGTGTTTATAATGCTTGCCAAATAAACATTAATCAAAAGGATTCAATTATACACCTTTGTTAGATGGAACGAAGGACTTCCTTGACAAAATTTTCAATCCTTTTTTAACTTAAGTGAGCTAGTCTTCTATGCTACAACTTTGAAAAAGCATCATCCTCAATTGCATTCACTCCATCTCTAATCAGCTTGACTTGAGTTTTGTACAATGTTGAATACATTGTGCCTTTCACAACTATCAACGAACCTTTGGTAAGATTTCATTTTCCATCACCAAAGTTGTGCAATATCCGGCTAAATCCAGAGCATGCACAAAAGTCAATATCAAATGCAAATCTAGCACATGCTGCATGTCTTTCGATGTTAGTATGCAATCAATATTGGTTTGAATGCACAAATCCCCAATTCCAACTATGTTTGAAATGCTACTATTGACCATCTTTAATTTTCCAAAGTCTCTTGCTCTATATGTAATAAAGAATTCATTGTTGGAAGTGACATGATAAGATGTTATTGAGTCAATGACTTATTCAACATATGAATTTGCAACATGACACTCTTATCTTTCATTAGAGAGCAACGACACATTCCTATCAATTATAGGGGTTGTGGTATTTTCATCTTCACCATATCTTTGATTCATCTGATCTTTCTTCTCTTTATTCTTCAAAGCCTTGCAATTTCTTTTGAAGTGTCCTTCTTCACTGAAGTGATAACATTTAAACTGTCTTTAAGGCTAAGATTATCATCTATCCTTGGCTTTACTTAATTGTCCTCTACTCTTACTCCTACCTTTATTATCTGTGACAAGGGATTGGGAACTACTTGATCCCATGTCTTTTCTTCCACTTTCTTCATTGGACATACTATCTTTCACCAGAAATAAAGTAAGTTGTCCATTTGGACCATAGTTTCTTAATGACACCACCAAAGTTTTCCAACTTTTAGGCAAAGAACTCAAAAAGATTAGTGCTTGTAATTCATCTTCCAACACCAGCTTCACAGTAACCAATTGGTTAACCAAGTCTTGGAAGTCACTCAAGTGTTCTTCAACTGATCTCCACTCCTTGTACTTTAAATTCACCAACTTTCTAATGATGAAAGTTTTGTTTTGTGTAGTCTTTCTTAGATACATCTTTTCAATATTTTTCCACAGAGTTTGGGCATTTGTCTTTGTGGCCACATGGTGGAAATTGGGAACTACTTGATTCCTTGTCTTTTCTTCTACCTTCTTCATTGGACATACTATCTTTCACTAGAGATAAAGTAAGTTGTCCATTTGGAGCATAGTTTCTTAATGACACCACCATAGTTTCTTTTCAATATTTTTCCATAGAGTTTGGGCATTTGTCATTTGATTTTTTTTTTGAAAGAGAATTCATTTTAAATTATATAATAAATGTAATAATTAACTCCAATTAGATTTTTAAAAAAAAATTATAATTATAATAATGAAAATGATTAACAATGATTTATGATAATTATACATATTATACTTTTTACTACATGCATATAATAATAATAATAATAATAATAATAACAATTATTATTATTATTATTAAATTAATTTTTTATTAATAGATGCAAGTAATAAAAAATAATAATTTTCAATAATGAATATGAAATTGCTAAAAATATTTTATACATAATTTTGAATAGAAATAAATGTAATTTTGGTTCCCTTATTTTATTCAATCCACAATTTTGGTTTTTTCATTTTAAAATATAGATATTTGGTCTCTCTATTTTAAAAAAATATGTCATTTTAGTTCCCACGTTTTAAAAGAGACATTTGGTTCTTCTGTTTTAAAAAATTCACAATTTTGGTTTCCATATTTAGAAAAAATTTGTAATTCTGGTTCAATCTTCAATTTTATCTATGCTTTATTTCTTATTATTAATTAAAACATTTTTAATGATACCTTAAATAAAGATGTTAAGTCTAAGGTTGAAGTGTATCAAAATTAAAGAAATAGACCGTAGGCAAAATTGGAGATTTTACTAAAATTGTAATTTTTTTTAAAATTAGATGATCAAGTGGAAAAAAAATAATTTTGATTTGACTGATTTATATATTAAAATATGTAATTCTATTTTTTTATAAAAAATACATAATTCTATTAAGTATCATATATATATATATATATATATATATATATATATATATATATATATATATATATATATATATATATATATATATATATTTGTCAAAGACCACACGAATATCTCTCAACTCATTGTAATTAGGTAAGTAAAAAATATTTTAAATATAAAATAAAAATATTAAACATAAAATAATCAATCATATTTTTAAAAAATTATTTAATTTAATTTATCTAAAGTAATTAGGAGAAGTATGTATATTTTAATTTGGATTAATTGATAACATTAATATATTTTTTATTCAAAATTATAACATATTCAAATTAAGATAAAATATAAATAATTTATTAAGTGAACATAAATTTAATTCTTATTTTTATTATTTTCATCATTTTTAAGATATAATAATTAATTGGTTCTTCAAGTATTATTTACATTACACGATAATGATTAAGAACTTAAAAATTATTATATTTATGATACATTATTGATATTTAACACAAAATTATTAATTTTAGTTTATCATTCTTAATTCAAAAATTTAAAAATTCTTATATGTTAAAATTTTAAAATGTTTTATATCATTTTTCAGAAATCAACATATACAATCGTCACATGAATTTAAGTTTTAATTTAAAAATACATAATTGAAAATGTCATTTTATAAATATTTTATTCTATTTTTTTTTTTAATTTTAGGCAGCAAAAGTTTCTCTCTCATTGTATTTTTTTAAGTCTAATATATATATATATATATATATATATATATATATATATATATATATATATATATATATATATATATATATATATATATATATATAACAACCATTAATAATAGACAACAATAACTACTAAATGGTTAGAATAAAGAAGTAAAAATTATAAATAGTTCTTAGTAAAAAAAGTTTAAAAATATATATTTAAAAATATTTGAAAAAAAAAAACGTTTACCCGTACATGACATGCGATTTACAAGACTCTAGTTCCCTAATATAGAAAACAAAATATTTGATTTAGTAAGTAGTTAAGGACATGGAGCTAGGGAGGAAAGTTTAAGAGAGAGGGAATCGTGTCCCCGTAATTTTGAAGATTATAGAGTAATACTATATGTAGTTAGTACTATTGCACTACTAATTTTGTTGATTTGCCTATACTGTTATTAAGTTACTAAAATATTGTCGTTGAGAAACTCGTGTAAAACAAGATTTGAAAACAATTATTCTTTCAATTTTAGTAGTACACTACCAAAAAAAGATGTAGTAGTAATCATAAATATATAGTAGTCTCATAAATATAATATTTTGCGTCCATAAACCCAAATTCTTCTGCCGTCACGGGATTATGAATCTTGGCTAACACAAAAATTGTTAAATGTGAATTACAAAATACAAATGCAGTTGAATAAAACTATATTTTTTTTATTAAATTATACTGCCACTCTTGAGATTTTTTGATATTACACATAATTTTTTTTAACATTTACAACTATTTCTCTTATAAGGATATGTAATATAATATTTTTCAAATAATTAAAAAAGTCGGTATAATATAAAAGATGTTAGTATAATAGTTTTTAAACAATTAAAGAAGTTACATATGAATAGAAAAAGAAAAGATACCGCGTCTAATCTCAGGAATATCAGTATAATTTACTCTAATTATTTACCAATCACCTCATTTGTTAGAATATTAAAGTTGTATTCCAAAATCTCCTTAATCAACCAAGAACTAAGCCTCTATTGGATTTTGTTTGAGTGTACAGAGCAAAATGGGTTTCCATCTGTTTCAAACCTACTGTTTGCAATTCTTTCTATGTTTAGGGGCTATGGTCCACAGAATTTAAGGTATATCCTAATCAGTCTTAAAATAGACAAAGTGGACTTGCAGGAGAAAATAATAACCCTCACAACAAAGGGTCTTTTCATTGAACTGTAATATTCTCCGGCCACCTATCACACAATTTCTTTCACTCTTCCTCTTTTTCCAAGTTTTATTACCTGCCAATTCATTTAATGTGGCTCCAGTCGTTATTAACATCCTAAAATCTGATACAATCTAACTTGACCCTCATTAATTTGTGTATTACACATTAAATAGTACCATGGACCCCTCGAATATATAGATTATGTAGCTATTATACCCTGCCTCATTCACATGCAAATCATATCAAAATTTCATTCTTTTTGCCTTGACATGAATCAAAACCAGCTTCAGCCCCTTCCTCTCCTTAGTAGCTTCTTAGGTTCATCTCCTGAAGAATCTTTGCTACAAAACCAAAATGAAAATCCTAATGCATGCCATGCTCAAGTTGAGGATGTTACAGTGGCCTTACACATAGGCCTCCCTGACCATTCAAGTGGCTCCAATTCCACCAATAATCATGGATTTGTGAATGCCACAACTCAAGTTCCTAACAATTACTGGATACCAACTCAGGAGCAGATCCTCATTGGGTTTAGCCATTTCTCTTGTCCTGTGTGCCACAAAACCTTCAACCGCTACAACAACCTTCAGGTGCAGTTATTTCTTATTCTATCCCATACATTAGAATCTGTGGTTTATGATGGTCTTACAGATATATGTTCAATTATATGTTGAGATTTTGCATGATACCTCTTCAAGTGCAGTCTTCAACAGTGTTAACATAGTTAAAAGCTATTTCTTTCTGAATAATGACCTTTGTTCTTAGCCTGTGTGTGAAATGGAATAATCCCTCGTTTTAGTCATTACATGAATCCATCATTTTGTGACTTTATAAAACATTCACATAAAGTTCCTAACTTTAGAAAACGTCTCATGTTTTTCTTTTTTCCACTTACTTTATAACAATTCCAAGGTTTAAAATGAAAGACATCTTTTCCAGTTAAAGACTTAAGTTTTTAGAAAGGTTTTAGTTTTGTCAGGATTCTTGGCATTACAAGAAATTTTGGTTAATACAGCCATTATTACAATAGTAGAGGTTAATATGGCCATAATTACAATATTAGAGAGCTCAAAAACCTTTATATTGCAATTGAAATAGAAGTCACCAACCATTTTTTAAAGCCTTGAGTTTTAATAAAAGTAAGAAATAATATGACTGATACCAAGGTTTATATATGTAGTGCTGGCCATGATTGTTTAGACATCTAAAACTTAAGTGGTTATTAGGTTTGAGAAAAGTTTTTGACTTCTATTTTTATTTTATTTTCACTTTTAATTTAAAATGACACTTTTTTCCCTCACAAGTTTGTATAGGAAACAATGGAAAAAAAAAAACTTATACATAATATTTGAAACTGGAAACACAATGAAAGTAAGACGATATTTTTTGAAATGAAATTGAATAAAAAATAAAAAAAAGACAACATTTTCTTAAATCAAGGGATCTTAAATATTACAAAACAGAGCAAATGTGACTAATTTGAATTGAATACAACTACAGTGATGATAAATTATAAAGACTTCACAAACTTTTATAAGATGATTATAACCATGGTTGCGGAACAAATTTATCGTCTGTTTGGATTTTAGTTGGATAGTCTATAAATATGTTTGAGAGAAAAATAACTTTGATATCACGGTTGGTTACCTCACAAATTTTTTTATCGCAAACTCAGGTTTGAAAAAGCAATACTTTGGGGATCCTTCTGCAAAACTTAAGTTTGAGTAAAATTTAAGTTTTTAAACTTTAATTCAAACATGCACTAAAACTTTCTCATATTTCAGGAATTAATTGAATTAAAGTAAAAGTTTATTTACTAATAAATATAAAATGTTATTACTAAGCAGAGTTTTGGTGGCAGATGCATATGTGGGGACATGGGTCACAGTATCGCAGAGGCCCAGACTCACTGAAACGAACCCATCCACGGCCCTTGTTGGACCTTCCATGCTACTGTTGCGCAAGAGGGTGCAAGAACAACATCGAGCACGCACGTGCCAAGCCTCTGAAGGATTTTCGCACGCTTCAGACACACTACAAGAGGAAGCACGGTTCCAAGCCCTTCACGTGCCGCAAGTGTGGCAAGCCTCTGGCCGTGAAAGGTGACTGGCGAACCCACGAGAAAAACTGTGGCAAACGATGGCTTTGTATCTGTGGTTCTGATTTCAAGCATAAGAGGTCACTTAAAGACCACATAAAAGCCTTTGGATTTGGTCACACCCCTTTTTCTTCTTTTTCTGATGGTATGTAATTAATTAAACATGCATGGCACAAAACTTATTATATGGCTCCTTTAGTGTTGTTGGTTGTACAGTTTTTCAATCAGAATTCAAGTTTCAACTTCATATTTTGCATAATTATTTAACGCAAATTTTAATTATGCAAGTTATCGAGGTGTGAAACTGACTTTGATCGAAGAACGGTACAAACATGCACTTTATTATAACGACTTATCTTGTCTTAATTTCTAGTACTTAGACAATTTAAGGGTGATCTCTATGTTGTTATCAATTAATAATGAAGAGGAATGAGTTTTTCTTAAGTTATGTTACTGTGTTAGCATTTAAATAGAGAGGAATAAGAAGGGAGACAGGGTAAAGAAACTGAGAATTTGATTCCAATTTATTGATTCCCTGGTTGCCTTTTCTGCTTCAATATATGTAATTAGTTTGTTCTGTGTGTGATTAAAAAGTGAACAAATTCTGAAATCTCAATGGACTTCTTCTTATGCTAGAATGTTGAAGTCTTGATTGATTGTATGAGCACCGTAGCATTTCAGCCATTTGTATCATTGTATTTTTTGTGTCTGACATTTGATTTTTAAAAGATAAAAAATTTAAATTTAATCTATGCGTAAAAAATTAATAAATTAATTCTGAAATTAACTCATCGGTTAACTTAATATTTCTACCTATGTGGTATGTGAAATCCCTATATGACAGTCCATGTATACAAATAGGATATCACATCATTGATAATTGATATGTCAGTATGTTTATCATGGATTAAATTGGTAATACTGAATGTTTTATTTTTTATTAAAGCACCCTCCCTTCATTGAAAAAAAATGTTCAACAAATTAGTCCTTGAACATTATAACTTAATGTCATTTTAACCCTTCAAAGATATAACTTACTCACACATTAATCCATAAAAAATAAAGTATAATCTCAAACACAACACACTTACATGAATGCAAACTGAAATTATAACTATCAAACAAGAAGTTCAATACAATTAAAAAAAACCATTTTAGACATGTGCACTAGGAGGTTGAGATGGAATTTGACGTTGTTAGCATGTTTATTGATGTTACAAGAGACTGTACCATATTACATGGATGGGATATTAAGTGCAAGAAAAATGATCACATTAGAGATAAAACAATTTACAAACAAAAGGGGTGCCCAAGAGAGGTTTTTGAGGTGTTCAAATTAAATTGTTTGTAAATCATCAAATCGATCCCAAAAAATTAATTAAATAAAAAATAAAAAAATTGTATACTTTTTTGTGATTTGGTTCGATTTTCGGTTA
The DNA here is from genome assembly GCF_000004515.6 of Glycine max. NCBI lineage: Eukaryota > Viridiplantae > Streptophyta > Magnoliopsida > Fabales > Fabaceae > Glycine > Glycine max. The sequence goes on from NC_038250.2 coordinate 44,075,704, forward strand.
TTGTTATAAAAATTGAACCGTTGTAAAAATTAAACCAAACTAAATATTATAATTATATTGATTTTTAATGTATATTTTGCACTACGTAGCTAATATTGTTAAAAAAAATTAATGAATAAAGTATGTAATTTATAATGTACTTCTTTCTATAATAAGTTTTTAATATTTTATTCTTGTTGTGGTAATTAATAATACGTATTAGATAATTTATTACATTCTTTTACTTTATAATCAAGGTGCATATTATACTTTCATTTGTTAAAAAGGGATGTAGCAATATTCTTAACAATAATGTTAAATATAAAGTGATGCACAATTTATTATTATGTTATAAAAAGTGTTGGTAAATTATTTTTTAATAGTGCCAAATAGAAGTAAATAATAATAATTTTCAACAAAATTATGTTATACAATAATTTCTAAAAATCAAACCAAACCACACTATGAACATCCTTAGGAGAGTTAATTTACATGGACCAAAGTTACAAAAAGATTTTAAATTAAAACCTTTCTAAAACAACATAGTTGTGGTAAGATCTTCAAAAAAACAAACAAGCTATTATGAAATGGGTTGCATAAAAGTTGGCCAATGTTAAGAGTTCATCCAAGTTTAACTCATGTTGAGACACATGAACATAAAAAAGAAGACTATGGTCTACACATAAATGAAAGGAAGATGTTTTGGGCTGTGAAATAGGCTAGGTGTTGAGCTTCATGTCTGGTAGTAGTAATTTCAATTAGCATGCATGCAAGTGTGTTAGACCCTAATTTCATCTGGGTATAATGTTTTTATCATTTGAATATGATGTTTTGCTCATTGCTAATCGAATTACGGTGTTTGGCACCAATTATAGCGCAAGGCCAAGGGGCCATGCAGGGTTTTGATGTTTGTTTGTCAATTCCAGAAACAAAAGCCACAGGAAAGGGGCAAAATGGTCATTTCCTAGACCTAAACAAACCTAGGCTAGCATCTGACTCGCTTGGGCCGTGAAATTTCTTCAGCTCTAAGCAACCAGCTCGCCTAGGCGAGCTTCCCTTGCACCAAATGTCCTTTTCCTATAAATAGCCATGCAGGGGAAGGGTTTTAGGGGTTGGAAAAACTGAGGAAAGAAAGGAAAACGCAGAAAGGAGAAAGAGAAAGAGAAAAAAAGAAAAGTCGAGGTGCTGTCAAATCGAACCGTGGATCATTTCCTTCGCCATTTCTCTTGTGCTTGCGCAACGATTAGTTAGTTTTTCTTAAGATTTTGTTGTAATCTTTGTACCCTTATGTATCCCTCTTGATATTATATATGTAATCTTTTCTACTCAAATATCACTTGAGAACGTTTCAAGGTCCAATGCCTTAACGATTCCCTCTGCTTTTCAAAATCTAAAGCATCGTTTCAAGGTCCAACGCCTTAACGACTCTTTGTTTACAATTAAAATAAATCTTTCAAATGTTTGCAATTAAAATAAATCTTTCAAAAACATAAAATCAATTCAACACACAAACATTCTTACTTAAAGAACTACATATGTCTGATTTCCTGATTGCACCTGGGGATATGTAGGAGCAAGGGCAACACCCTTGTCGATTCAAAAAAATAATAATAATAATAATAAAAGGAAAATAAATAATTTTGAAGTCATGTTTTGCACACTTTATTAAAGGCTGTTATCCCTTGTGACGGACCCGTGGGGTGCTAATGCTTTCCCTATGCGTAAACAACTCCCGTACCCTTCTTTTCAAAATTCGCAGACCTCTTTTGGTTTTTCTAACGTTTTTCTTGAATAAATGTTGGTGGCGACTCCCACTCGTTTTCTCCTTAAGAGACGAACGTGCTTTTTATTTATTTTCTTTCGCTGTCCTGTCATAAGGTAGGTTGCGACAGATGACTACTCCAATGGGGAATCGTTAGAGAATTAAGTCATTTGATCAATGTGCAATTTTATCGTGACTTTTTTCTTATTTATGTTCCCTTTTTCTCTTTTATCCTTATGTTATGCTTGTTAGGAATAATTCAAAGTTTTAAAAAGTTGTAAACTGGTAGTTATAAGGTAGGTTAACTTTGTTTTCTTATAACCAACAAGTAGTTACTATTAGTCTGCTATATAAGCAAGGTTCCTACTGTAATCAATTGAGAAGTGAATAAGCAATTCAATTCATTTTCTAAAGCATCGTTTCAAGGTCCAACGCCTTAACGACTCTTTGTTTACAATTAAAATAAATCTTTCAAATGTTTGCAATTACTTTTGACACCAAAAAAACTGAGGGAAATCCTTCTTCTTGAGATTCTTTTTGTGAGAACTGTGATTTGTGAGTGATTCTTCATTGTTTTCACCATCATATATGTGATTGTGGTGGCTGAGTGGGGTTCTTGGTAGTCAAGAACGCGTGTAGAGGAACCTCTGAGATAGCAGTTGTGTATAGGAAAGTGAAGGAGGATCAAGGTGCAACATGGCTGGCTTAAACAGTATCATTCAAGGATCTTTACCGATTTTCGATGGAAAACTGTTTGATGATTGGAAGGTCAAGATGCTGGCAATCTTTGGCTTCCAAGATGTATTTGAAGTGGTGACATTTGGATTTGAAGATCCTAGAAGGAAAGCCACTGAAGAACAACAATTGGATTTCAAACAAAAGCAAAAACTTGACTGCAAAGCTCGATTTCTCATCTACCAATGTGTGAACTCAAAGATTTTCAACAAGATCTCGAAGGCCTCTACCTCTAAGGAAGCATGGGAGATTTTGATGAAAACATATGGTGATGGAGAAAAGAACAAGAAAGTGAAGCTACAGACTTTGAGAAGGCAATATGAATTACTATGCATGGAAGAGAAAGAATCAATTTCAGATTACTTTGATAGGATTCAAGAACTGGTTAATGCCATGAGGTCGTGTAACGACAAGATCCCTGATGAACTAGTGGTAGACAAGATCTTGAGAACATTGCCACCACGATTTGATCATGTGGCTGTTGCAATTGAAGAGTCAAGGAACTTACATGACATGGAGATTGAAGAATTGCAGCACTCCCAAAAGGCACATGAAATGAGGATCAATAAGAGAAGATCCAATCAAGAACAGGCACTTCAAGCAAGATCCAACTGTAAAAGCAAATGACTTTGATGTTTTGATGATGATCATGATGATTTGATGCAAATGATGCAAATGATTCAAGAATACAAGCCACAACATCAAGATGATCACTAGTATTTTAGGAAGGGAATTCCTAATTGATTTAGCAAAGGTTTGGCCAAGTAATTTGAGTTAAAAAGTGTTTTTCAAGAGATTTACTCTCTGGTAATCGATTACCAGAGGATGTAATCGATTACCAGTGGCAAAAAAAAAATGCTTTACAACAGCTACTAAATATTTGAATTCAAATTTTAGATTGTGTAATCGATTACACCATATTGGTAATCGATTACCAGTAGTTAATAAACATTTTAATTCAAATATTAAAGCCTGTAATCGATTACACAATTATTGTAATCGATTACCAGAGGAGATTTTCAGAAAATAACTTTCAAGAGTCACATCTATTCAAATGGTTTATGAATGGCCATGAAATGTCTATTTATATGTGACTTGGAAACACGAATTGAGAGAGAGTTTTTGATTGCCCAAAAAGTTTTATCCTCTTAAAAGATTAAGAGAGTTTTTCTAAATTGAAATGTCTTATCCTCTCAAAGAATTCCTTGGTCAAACACTTGCATATTCAAATAAGGAATTGTGATTGATCTTCATTGTACAATCTGTCTCTTTCAAGAGAGATTTCTTCTTCTTTTCTTTTTACTTCTAAAAAGGGGTTAAGAGACCGAGGGTCTCTTGTTGTAAAGGATTCCTGAACACAAGGGAAGGGTTGTCCCTGTGTGATTCAGACTTTGTAAAAGGATTTTACAAAGAGAGTGGAAAATCTCAAGTGGGTTGCTTGAGGACTGGACGTAGGCACAGGAAGTGACCGAACCAGTATAAATCAAGTTTGCATTTCTCTCTTCCCTTAAACTTCTTTTATTTAATGCTATTTATCTTTTGCCTTTAAAGAAGTTTATTCTGAATTATCTTTTGAGTAATTCATGTTAAGGGTGCATTGTTAATCTAAAGAGAGAGAGCAAAATTTAAATTGGGGAATAGTTCTTGTTATCTTAATTCAACCCCCCCTTCTTAAGATAACTGAGGCCATTTGTTTAACAAGTGGTATCAGAGCGGGATTCTTGTATAAAGTTTAAAAACTTCAAGAATAGATATGGTCTCATCCAACTTTCCATTTCTTGAGGGAAATTCTGTTAATAGGCCTCTTATATTCAATGGCGAGGGTTATCACTATTGAAAAACCCGAATGCAGATCCTTATTGAAGCCATAGATTTAAATATATGGGATGCCATTGAAGTTGGTCCTTTTATTCCTACAAAGGTAGTGGGAAATGCAATTATAGAAAAACCAAGAGAAGAATGGAATGATGATGAAAGAAGAAAGGTTCAATACAATTTAAAGGCAAAAAATATAATCACTTCTGCATTAGGCATGAATGAATTTTTTAGAGTCTCAAATTGTAAAAATGCAAAAGAAATGTGGGATACATTGCAAGTAACCTATGAAGGCACAACTGATGTCAAGAGATCTAGAATAAACACTCTCACACATGAATATGAACTGTTCAAAATGTTTCAATATGAGACCATAGAAGATATTCAAAAGAGATTTACTCATATAGTTAATCATATTGCATCATTGGGAAAAATATTTCCTAATGAAGATCTTATTAACAAAGTGTTGAGATGTTTAAGCAGGCAATGGCAACCAAAAGTAACAGCAATTGCAGAATCAAGAGATCCCACTAATATGTCTCTTGCCACTCTCTTTGGAAAACTTCAAGAACATGAAATGGAACTTATGAGACTCCATCAACATGAAGAGAATGATATAAAGAAAAAAAAAATAGCATTCAGAGCCTCATCATCTTTTATTCAAGAAGAAAGTGACAAAGAGGACTTGACTGAAACAGAAGAAGATGATGATGATTTCAGACTCTTTGTGAAAAGGTTCAATAAATTTCTGAGAAACAAAAGAAATAAAAGAAAATCAAACATCAATACAAAGAAGAAAGAAGAAGACTCCTCCTTAGCCCCATCATGCTATGAAAGTAATCAACCTTGGCACATGAGATTCGATTATCTTGTCTTTGAAAGAAGAATTGAAAAATCCGACAAGTGGAATCTCAAAGAAAAGAAAGAAAAGAAAGCATAGATCACTTGGGAAGAAAATAAAAAAAAATTCTTCAAGTGATTCAGAAAAATAAAATCATAAATCTGGGTATCATGATGAAAGACTATGAAAACGGAGAAGAGCAAAAGCGATACATTGATAACAATTTCTCCAAACACATGGCATACATCAAAGTTTATTCAACAAACAAAGGCCACTTGATCAATAAGCCCAACAAGTAATATCAAATGATACCAACAGGTCACTTGTCTTTGATTGATTACTTTGATGATTTTTATTAACTTTTGAATGAGTTTTTTGATGTTTGTTTACTCCTTAAATATTTGATTTTCATTAATATTTTCTTTATTTTATAGTTATGTAGAAAAACCTGAAAATTATCCTGTCATAGGAACAAAATGGGTTTTTAGAAATAAATTAGATGAACATGGCATAGTAAGAAACAAAACAGTGTTGCTTTATCCACTGCTAAAGCAGAATATATCTCTGCCAGCAGTTGTTGTGCACAAATTTTATGGATGAAGCAACAATTATCTGACTATGGTATCCTTCTTGATCGCATACCTATTAGGTGTGATAATACTAGTGCCATAAATCTATCCAAAAAAACCCTATACAACATTCTAGAATGAAACATAAAGAAATTAGGCACCATTTTCTAAGAGACCATGTTCTAAAGGGAGATTGTTTGCTAGAGTTTATTGATACAAAGAATCAGCTTGCTGATATCTTTACAAAACCTCTCCCAAAGGATATATTCTTTTCAATAAGAAGAGAATTAGGCCTTTTAGACCTTAGTGACTTGGATAGGTAACGTTTGTTGATTGTCTTTGATTATGTTTTGATGATTGCTTTTGTTTGATTGTGTTTAATTGTAAGTATTTGATTATATTTGATTGGTGTGTGTTAATTGATTGATTAATACTTGTTTGAATGAATTAAATACATATTAGTGATGATGATTGATAGTGTTAGATGTATTTAGCATAAACATAGGTTATTTTAGAGGAACTAGTCTAGTTTATGCTCTGGTAATCGATTACCATCTAGTGTAATCGATTACACAAGAACAGGAAGCCTGTAATCGATTACAACATCCTGTAATCGATTACCAGAAGGCTTATTACTCTTGTAATCGATTACCAAGCCTTGTAATCGATTACAACTCGTCCTCGTCTATAAATACTCACGAAATCAGAGTTGTTGCGCAGCCAAGGCTTTCCCTCACGCGTCCTCCATACCTAAATCTTCCAACCTTCGTATCTCACTCAATTCTTCACCAAATCACGTCCCGTAAAGCCCAATCTTCCTCTTTTTCACTCCTCTTTCACTTCCACCAATTAAAATCTACTAAAAATTCATCAAATGGAAGAGCCATCAAAGAAGAGAAAGGGATCATCCTCCACCGCCGCTACTGCTGCCCATCGCCGCCACGGACCATCCGAAGCACCCACAACACCTATTCATCCCTCTTTATCATCTCCAAGATCATCCACATTGTTTTCATCTGATGATCAGCGTCTACGATACCTTTCTCAATTTTCTTCTAGGATCATCTTAGACCCTAAGTACCTAGACGTAGAGTTCTTTAATGATGAAACATTTGATTGCTATCAAGTGTTTCAAAATTCTGGCCTTGTTGATTTCATGTCATTAAAATTGCCATATTATCCTGAACTTGTAAAGGTCTTCTACTGCAATTTAAAAATTCAGGATGGCATTATTACCTCTGAGGTGCATGGTATTCCTATGGTCATTGACCAGTCATTATTCTTTTCTTTAACTCATTTACCCAGTCAAGGTGCACCTTTTGAGGGCACCATTGTTGATGACTGGAAGTTTGATTATTCTAGTCATGATGCTCGCCGTATGGTCTGCAATGACCAGGCTGAAATGACCGGTAGATTGCTGGCCGGGTCATTCACATTTGATAATCGCATCATGCACTATATAATTGTTAGAATTTTGCTTCCCCGCTCTTCAAATTTAGCACAAGCCCCTGAGGAGGATTTGATTCTTATGTGGGCTTTTCTTACTGGTCGTCAGATCGACTGGGCCCATTTGGTTCGGTACCGAATGCATAAGGCATTACGGGCTAATGCACCTCTTCCTTATCCACATTTAATAACTTTATTTCTGCGTCATTTTCAAATTCCGCTTGATGATGAGCCATTTGTTCAAGTCAAGCGTTCCTCCGCTATTGGTGCTGGTGCTGTGACTTCCTTTGGTTACCGTAAGGATCGGAATGGTCAATGGCTGAAGAAAGACGCACTCCCTCCTCAAGATGAGCGTACTCCTTCACCTCCTCCTCAGTGTGAAGATTCAGCACTCCTGAATGAAGTCCTTACCGAATTACGAGGTCTTCGTTCTTATGTTGGTGAACGTTTCGACTCATTGGATACACGCTTTGCCGACATGGATATTCGCCTCACACAAGTTGAAGAAGATGTCTCCTTCATCCGTAGTTGCTTTGATCCACCACCACCGCCTCCATCAGCCTCTTAGATTAATTGTTATTATTATTATGACTAAGTCTTATTAGTAATTAAGTATTCTTAGTACTTTGCTTTATCGCCGTGTATTTGGCTTTTTGTTGCTCTAGTTATCGTACTCTTGCACTATTATTATATTTTAGGACTTTGCTTTGGTTGGTTATAACAATGTGTGGATTTTTTTTGGTTTCATGTTTGGCTATGTTAGGATTTTGTTTGAATTGCTTAGTTCTTTTTGATGTTGCCAAAGGGGGAGAGAACTTGAGAGAGCTTGGGTTAGAAATCAATTAGAATTAAGTAAAATTAGGCATACATGCCAAAAGATAGAGGGAGTAAGGGTTGTGTGAACGTGCTATCATATTGTATATAGCTTGTCTTGATTTCAGGGATTGTCATCATCAAAAAGGGGGAGATTGTAGAAGGAGATTGTAGAAGATCTTTGGTGTTTTGATGATGATCAAAAAGCTTAGAAATCAAGTGATAAAAGTTAGAAATCAAGTGATCATCAATTCCAAAACATAAGGGGAGTAAACGCAAATTTTATATATATACATTGTTTGCTTGATTTCAGGACTTATATTGTCATCATCAAAAAGGGGGAGATTGTAAAAGCAAATGACTTTGATGTTTTGATGATGATCATGATGATTTGATGCAAATGATGCAAATGATTCAAGAATACAAGCCACAACATCAAGATGATCACTAGTATTTTAGGAAGGGAATTCCTAATTGATTTAGCAAAGGTTTGGCCAAGTAATTTGAGTTAAAAAGTGTTTTTCAAGAGATTTACTCTCTGGTAATCGATTACCAGAGGATGTAATCGATTACCAGTGGCAAAAAAAAATGCTTTACAACAGCTACTAAATATTTGAATTCAAATTTTAGACTGTGTAATCGATTACACCATATTGGTAATCGATTACCAGCAGTTAATAAACATTTTAATTCAAATATTAAATCCTGTAATCGATTACACAATTATTGTAATCGATTACCAGAGGAGATTTTCAGAAAATAACTTTCAAGAGTCACATCTATTCAAATGGTTTATGAATGGCCATGAAAGATCTATTTATATGTGACTTGGAAACACGAATTGAGAGAGAGTTTTTGATTGCCCAAAAAGTTTTATCCTCTTAAAAGATTAAGAGAGTTTTTCTAAATTGAAATGTCTTATCCTCTCAAAGAATTCCTTGGTCAAACACTTGCATATTCAAATAAGGAATTGTGATTGATCTTCATTGTACAATCTGTCTCTTTCAAGAGAGATTTCTTCTTCTTTTCTTTTTACTTCTGAAAAGGGGTTAAGAGACCGAGGGTCTCTTGTTGTAAAGGATTCCTGAACACAAGGGAAGGGTTGTCCCTGTGTGATTCAGACTTTGTAAAAGGATTTTACAAAGAGAGTGGAAAATCTCAAGTGGGTTGCTTGAGGACTGGACGTAGGCACAGGAAGTGACCGAACCAGTATAAATCAAGTTTGCATTTCTCTCTTCCCTTAAACTTCTTTTATTTATTGCTATTTATCTTTTGCCTTTAAAGAAGTTTATTCTGAATTATCTTTTGAGTAATTCATGTTAAGGGTGCATTGTTAATCTAAAGAGAGAGAGCAAAATTTAAATTGGGGAATAGTTCTTGTTATCTTAATTCAACCCCCCTTCTTAAGATAACTGAGGTCATTTGTTTAACACCAACTACAAAGGAAAAAGGGAAAGGACCATGGAAGGGAAATAAGCCATGCAGTAATCAGAAACACCAAGATCAAGGATATAATGCATGCAGTGAATTCTTTAAAGGAAAGAAAAGTGATCAATCACAGAAGAAAAATGATAGCTCCAATGGCAGCAAGGAATGGAAGTTTGATAAGAGGAAAGTAAGATGCCACAACCGTCAAAAACTTGGTCACTATGCACGAGACTGTTGGCAAAGAGAAGGTGCTAAAAATAAGCCAAAGAATTAGGCAAATCTGGCACAGGATGAAGGATCAGACTCTGAAGCTGTAATGCTCATGGCAACCAAAAGTAAGGAATCCTCCATTGACACCTCTTGGTACTTGGATTCTGGATGTTCCACTCACATGACAGGGAAGAAGGAATGATTCATCAGTTTGGATGACTCATCAAAGAGCAAAGTCCGGTTTGTAGATGATAGTAGTCTCACTGCAGAAGGCATTGGCAGAGTGGCTTTCAGAGACACAAATGGAAAAGAAACAGTCATTGAGGAGGTTCTATGTGTGCCTGGCCTAAAAACAAATCTGTTGAGTCTTGGGCAACTACTGCAAAAAGGATTTGTTATGACAATGGAAGACAATTGCCTCAAGGTATTTGATAGAAATCAAAAGCTGGTTATCCAAGCAAATCTGTCCCAGAACAGGACATTCAGGATTGGGATGAATATTCTGAAGCATCAGTGCTTTGCAACCTCTGAAAATAAGGAGGAATGGTTGTGGCACCTTAGGTTTGGTCATCTCAACTTTAAGGATCTGCACCTACTTACTAGCCACAAGATGGCTGAAGGATTACCCCATATTGTAGTCCCTAATGAGGTGTGCAGAGAGTGCATTGAATGCAAGCAAACCAGAGGAAACTTCAGCAAGTTTGTTCCTACCAAAGCAACTGAGAAGCTAGGGGTCATCCATTATGATGTGTGTGGTCCTATACAAACAGAAACTCCTGGAGGTAGCAAGTATTTCATCTTTTTCATTGATGACTTAACTAGGAAAGTTTGGATTTATCTGATTAAAAGGAAGCATGAAGTCCTAGATGTCTTTAAGAAATTCAAATGCTTAGTTGAAAAGCAAAGTGGAAAAATGATTAAGGTACTAAGAACTGATGGTGGGGGTGAGTATGTGTCAAAAGAGTTCAAGGAATTTTGTGAAAGTGAGGGGCTAATTCATGAGGTTACACCACCTTACACACCTCAACACAATGGCACAACTGAGATGAGGAACAAAACACTGCTGAACATGGTGAGATGCATGCTTAAGAGCAAAAACCTACCATGTTTCTTGTGGGGAGAAGCTGTATCAACGGCAACATACATATTAAATAGATCTCCCACTAAGAGATTGATAGATACTTCACCAGAGGAAGCATGGACTGGAGCCAAATCGAGTGTTACACACCTGAGGATCTTTGGGTCAATATGCTACAAGTATGTTCGTGATCAACTTAGAAGAAAGCTTGATGATAAGGGCATGCCACATATCCTAATTGATTATCACTCAACTGGAGGCTACAAGATGTATAATCCAGAAAGTGGTCAAGTATCCATCAGCAGGGATGTTATTTGTGATGAAACTAGAAGCTGGAATTGGAATTCAATTTCTAGTGAAAGTCAGTCCAGGATATTGTTAGAAGTAGAAACACCTCCAGCTGCACCAACTATTAACCAAGTTCCTAGTGTAAGGAAATCATCAAGGACAAGTCAGCTACCAATAACTTTGAGGGACTATGAGCTGTTTCAGGGTTCAGAAGTCAACTTAGAAGGAGAATTGGTCCATTTTGCACTCATAGCAGAAGCTGAACCTATCAAATTTGACAAAGCAGTGACTAATAAAATGTGGGTGAGGGCTATGAAGGAGGAGATTGACTTTATAGAAAAAAATCAGACCTGGGAATTGGTGGATCCTCCTTCAAACAAGAAGCCTATAGCACTAAAATGGGTTTATAAAGTGAAGGTTAACCCAAAGGGGGAAGTGGTGAAACACAAGGCCAGACTTGTAGCAAAAGGTTTTCTGCAAAAGGCTGGAATTGATTATGGTGAAGTCTATGCACCAGTGGCTAGGATTGAAACTGTCAGATTTGTTGTAGCCATTGCAACTAATGCTAACTGGTCCCTGCACCAGCTAGATGTTAAATCTGCTTTCCTAAATGGTCCATTAGATGAAGAAGTTTATGTGCTTCAGCCACAAGGGTTTGTAGTGAAGGGTTCAGAAAACAAAGTGTACAAGCTGAAGAAAGCATTGTATGGCCTCAAACAGGCTCCAAGAGCTTGGAATAGGAAAATCAATAGCTTCCTGTCACATATTGGCTTCAAGAAATGCTCCTCAGAACAAGGATTGTATGTGAAATGTCTGTAGGACAGCAAATCAAAGACATTAATTGTATGTCTATATGTTGATGACCTCTTGATTACTGGAAGAAGTGAGGAAGAGATTACTGCATTCAAAAATCAAATGATGAATGAATTTGAGATGAGTGATCTTGGACTTCTCTCCTATTTCCTTGGAATGGAGTTTAGAATGACTCAATATGGTACAGTGATGCATCAGTCCAAATATGCACTAGACCTGCTGAAGAAATTTAATATGCAGCAGAGCAATCTAACAGGAACACCAGCAGAGGTTGGCCTTGTGTTAGAGAAGGAAACTGATGAAGAACCAGTTGACCCCACTCACTATAGGAAAATAGTTGGGTGCTTGAGGTACCTATGCAATACAAGGCCTGATTTAAACTTCAGTGTTGGACTAATCAACAGATTTATGCAAGAACCAAGGCAATCTCACTTGCTAGCTGCTAAGAGGATTATGAGGTATGTTCAAGGGACAACCAATTTTGGAATTCTATTTCCTAAAGGTGGAGCTGACATAGGACCAGAATTGACTGGATACTCTGATTCTGATTGGTGTGGGGATAAAAATGATAGGAAAAGCACTGCAGGATACATTTTCTTTTATGGAGGAGCACTAATCTCTTGGTCCTCCACCAAGGAACCAGTGGTAGCACTGTCATCCTGTGAAGCAGAGTATATTACAACCTCAGAAGCTGCATGCCAAGCTGTGTGGTTGGATGCCCTGATTAAGGAGTTGTAGTTGGAAAAATTAGGAAAGGTGAAGCTGTTGGTAGACAATAAATCTGCCATTGATTTAGCTAAGCATCCAGCTTCCCATGGAAGAAGTAAACACATAGAAACAAAGTTTCACTTCCTAAGAGAGCAAGTCAATAATGAAAAGCTGAAGATTGAGCACTGCAGAACTAAAGTTCAGCTTGCAGACATACTCACTAAGGCTTTGAAGCTAGAAAGATTTAGATGTTTAAGAGATTTCAATGGAGTATGCAACTTTGAATTAAGGAGGAATGTTAGGAATAATTCAAAGTTTTAAAAAGCAGTGAATTGGTAGTTATAAGGTTGGTTAACTTTGTTTTCTTATAACCAACAAGTAGTTACTATTAACCTGCTATATAAGCAAGGTTCCTACTGTAATCAATTGAGAAGTGAATAAGCAATTCAATTCATTTTTTCTGTAAAAGTGTAATAGTTAACAATGCTCACGTTCATGATCGTTTCATTCCACTATAGTTCTTTTGGTGGTTTTTGCTTCATCCCCATTTCTTTTATCTTTTGTTTTGTTCATACTTGTATATAACCTTTGCCATGTTATTACCTCTTGGTGTTTATCTTTGTATCTATTACCTTCGTAGTTAGAAATAATTTGTGCCATTGAATCCTGGGGTAAACGACATGTGATGTACTTGTTGTATCTACCTGGGAATTTTTTGTTTGCTTGGTAGGTAGGGTTGGGTAATTCTTAGGTTGCTCCATTCACACATGATAACTACACTTTTTGAACACACTTTGAGATATTAGGTCCTATACCCGGGTCTGTGTGAGCCATTGGGAGTGGAGGTCGATCTGTGGTCATGCTGGGTCTCCAACTTGCTTGATGACAATGAATCCTCATCTAGAGTTTTCCTCTTTTGGTGATGCCTTGTCGCTGATAGTCCCTATCGCCACAGTGTTGTTACCTAAGAGGATGATATCTCTAGAGGTTGGTAAGGTTACATGAAACTACCCTTGGGAGTTGTCACTAGATAGTGAACTTTTGGATCCTTTCCATTAAGTTCCTGAATTAAGGACACGGGGCAAACTCACCACGTCTGGTTTCCTTGATTGCATCATGCATCTCTTCATGGCCTCATAATGGACATATCATTCTTGCATTTATCATTTGTCATATTCATGCATTGCATTTGCATAAGTCATTGCATTGTCATACATATTCATTTAGCATGTTTTTGTTCAGTCAATTGCATACATTCTGCTATCATCGTTCACATGTTATGCATAATCCTATTGTATAGTTACTTATGCCTTGCATTCCCTTCTTCGTCGCCAAAAGTCATAATGAAGTGTGAAAGTTTACACTACATTTTAGTTTCATGTGTTGGGTACCATGGTAATAGCTATAAACAAACCATGTTGGGGTTATACAATCCTTTCTCTCGAAAATGATTGAAATCACATGAACATGGTACCCAATGCATTGTGAACAAGAAGGGGTGGTCTTTTCTTGATTGCACCCAATGACATACTCACCTGGGTGAGCTGATACCTTCATGCCTAAGCAACTGGCTCGCTTGGGCGAGCTTCCCCTGCACCAAATGGCCTTTTCCTATAAATAGCCATGCAGGGGAAGGGTTTCATGGGTTGGAAAAACTGAGGAAAGAAAGGAAAACGCATAAAGGAGAAAGAGAAAGAGAAAAATAGAAAAGCCGAGGCGCTGCCGAATCGAACCGTGGATCATTTCATTCACCATTTCTCTTGTGCCATGCGCAACGATCAATTAGTTTTTCTTAAGATTTTGATGTAATCTTTGTACCCTTATGTATCCCTCTTGATATTATATATGCAATCTTTTCTACTCAAATATCACTTGAGATTGCTTCAAGGTCCAAAGCCTTAATGATTCCCTCCGCTTTTCAAAATCTAAAATGTCATTTCAAGGTCTAATGCCTTAACGACTCTTTGTTTGCAAATAAAATAAATATTTCAAAAACATAAAATCAATTCAACACACAAACATTCTTACTTAAAGAACTATGTATATCTGATTTCCTGATTGCACCTGGTGATACGTAGGAGCAAGGGCAACACCCTTGTCGTTTCAAAAAAAATAATAATAAAAAAGGAAAATAAATAATTTTGAAATCACGTTTTGCACACTCGATTAAAGGTTACCGTCCCTTGTGACGAACCCGTGGGGTGCTAATACCTTTCCTATGCGTAAACAACTTTCGAACCTTTCTTTTCAAAATTTGCAGACTTCTTTTGGTTTTTCTAACGTTTTCCCAGAATAAATGTTGGTGGCGACTCCCACTCGTTTTCTCCTTAGGAGACGAACGTGTTTTTTATTTATTTTCTTTCGTCATCCCGTCGTACGGTAGGTAGTGACAAAGTGTATTGTATTAAATTATTTAATTAAGTGTTTTATTTTTCATGGATTAATTTGTCGGTAAATTATATCTTTGAATGACCAAATTAACAGTAAGTTGTAATGTTTAGGGACTAATTTGTCAGTACTTTGATCTTGTAAAAGAAAGAAAAATAAAACTTTCAATATTGACAATTTAGTCCATAACATTGATATATTAGTTCAATATAATCATCAATGGCGTGACATCTTACCTGTACACATGAGTAGTCACGTAGGTAGAAACATTAACGTTAATAGAGAAAGTTAACGACAAGACTAATTTGTCACATATTTTACACATTCAATGACTAAATTCAAATTTTTTATCTTTCAAGGATCAAACTATTAGTACTTGACACTTTCAAGGATCAAAATAAATATTTATCCAATTTTAATTAATAAAAAAAAGATGTATGTTTTTTAAAAAAGCATGCAAAGAGGGCAATCTAATGTTAATTTAAATCAAATAGAATAGCAGTAATAGTGGTAGTATAAATCAAGAAAGGCTTCGAATATGACCACACATATATTCTCAATTTACTATTCCATTTTCCTTAATTGAAGATTCATTTTGTGATATAAATCAATGTACTTATATGTTAAACTTCTTCAATCTACTAGCATTATAATATGGGATGAAGTAACAATGGTCGAAAAGCGGGCATTTGATCAGGCTTTAAATCACACAATGCAAGATGTTTTATGCAATTGATGGATAAAGGTAGCATGGAAAAACCATTAGGTGGCAAGGTCATGGTTCCTCCTGAAGACTTTAAATAGATATTAATAATTATTCCAAACGTTGTTGTGCATAAGTTGTTATGGTAACTATCAACTCATCTAGGTCATGGGCAAATAATACTATCTTGTATATTTTGAACCTTCCCATGATAAGGCAATACATGAACCAACCTTGAAAATAATCACTACTAGAAAAATGGCTTTTTACGACACATGATCTACGACGGTTATTTGCGGAACCGCTTTAGAAAGTGGTGCGGTGGCACTTTTTGTAATTTTTGTGTAACGAATTGCATTTTACGACGCACTTTCTAAGGCGGTTATTGAAAACCGCCTTAGAATGTTATGTTTAATAAAATTTACGCCGGTTTTTAGAAAAAAACCGTCGTAATTCTAAAAATAAAAAAGGCAAAACCGCTTGCTTCAAACTACGAAACCTCGCGGCTGTACGTACCTTTCTGCTAGCTTTCTCCTTGCTGTGAACCCTAGACCTTTCTGCTTGCTTTCTCCTTGCTGTGAACCCTACACCTTTCTGCTTGCTCCTTTCTTTGACATTGAAGCCCTACCCCTTCTTCCATTGAAGCTCCTTTCTTTGGCATTGACCTCACCTCTTCGACTTCATCGCTCCAACTTCTCAGCTCGAAGTTTCCTGAAGACAGAGATTGGTTAGTCAGTTAGTAACTTTGTTAGGTTAAGCTTATTTTAACCTTGTTTTAGGTTAAGTGGTTGGTGTACTGTTGAAGAAAGGTCGCGGGTTCCATGTATTTTCTTTTAATGGTGATGTTTGGTAATCGTTGTTGCAGGGAACATGCGCGCATGTCATCGATGAGTTGTTGATGAAGAAGCTGATGCATTTTTGAGTGGGCTGCAAACGGGTCAGTGGTTATTCTTATTGAAGCTCTGGTTTATGTTTTTTTAATTTGATATTTTGTTGATATGTTCAACTTTGTTCATATACAGTTCAATCTTAGCTTTACATGGTAATTGTTATGATAATAATAAATTTGTTGGTCTTCAATCCCTTCCAAAAGTTAGTGTAGAATCCTAATTTTAGTGAAATTTAAATTAAAATGGTTGATTGAAGTCATCAACTTCATTCCTTTTGTGCAATTTCGCTCCCTAATCTGTTATATTACTCCAAATCCAAAACAATGGCACAATATTGCAGAGAGTTGGCTACAAGGGTTGCACTTGCTTTGCTGAAAAGAGGGCTACAAGGATCAGGAAACCCATAGCTCCCCAACCTGGTTTTCTCTTCTTGTCATGCATTGCTGCAAAAGTTTTTAAAAAACCTATTTTTTTTTAATTGAAATCAACTCTTTGGTTCTCATTCAAAACCTGTTCTTTTGCTCCGATAGTGGTAGTGGAAATATACTTGAGTTTCCTATACTATTTTCACTATGTAGCAGCTTTAACTTCATTAGTTCTGCACTCTCAAGAACATGATTTTCTCTTGTCCTACCACTACTAGCTTCATTGCCAACATATGTTGTGAGAGCAGTTGCTAGTGCTGATTGAAATTTTGGGTTGCTTCTGATTATTGCCTCAGTTGCAGCAACAATGGGATTAGGGAAAGAATGCTGAGAATGTAGAGGAGAGAAACCGGAGGAAAAGTTAAGGTTTGTTGATGAGTATTTTGGCATGCAAGTGAAGCTTGAGTTTGAGGAAGAAGTTAGAGGTGTTGTAAGGTCTAAAGTGATTGTGGGGTGAGAATTCAAGGTTGAAATGGATGAGTTGGGGAAGTAGAATTGTTGCGGTCTTGAAACTTGGTGTGTAGAGAAGTTTAGAGCATTATTAGGGTTGTAATAACGAGCACTAGAGTTGATGATGGAGGATATAGCTGAATCAACTAATCCATGTTGTGAACTCAATGAGGGAGATTGGAGCATGGAAGCTGTAGCAGAAGTTTTGCAGGCCATTGCAGTGGCGACATAGGAAGAGGGTGATTGTGAGTTCCTTCATAGGTGGTAATCAATATGGACATGTCTTCAGCACATCTTTGCACCTGAAAATTAATTAATTAAAAGAAAATGATATTAATTAATAACATGTTTAGTAAAATTAGCTTATAAGCTATATAAGTTAAGAGCTGAAACCTTGTAAGCTAATAATAGTAACTTATATCAAACACACCAATTTTTGGATTCTAATTTCAGCTTAATTTGATGTCATAACATCAATAAAAAAGTTAAGAAAACCAGTACTATTCAAACCTGATAAATCTACCTTTACTTTTACTAACTAATCACTTGAATGCCCAAGTACAAAGTGGTAGAAGTTAAAAAGATTTGAAGTGTGATAATGTTTTTTTTTTTTTTGCTTAGCAAAAATATGTATATTGTATTAATACTAGGAGTACCAGAGGTACTGAAAGTACAAGCAGTGGTTATGTAACCAGCTGGTTCAGAGGTGAATACATCTAAACCAGCTCCACAAACGCTGTTACAAAAATCCAGTCCCTACCCTTCCATCCTAGGTAGAGAACCCTACATTTAGATTAGAGGACCATTGATTGAAGTGTGATAGTGTAGTGAAGTTTAGAGGAAATAGAGTACCTTACTAGCTATTAGGCTTCCCATCCCATGGCACAATTAAATTAGCAACTCAATTTTTATTAATGTATCTAATCTAGTCCAATGTAATATATAAAATAGTGAAAATTGAGATACTACTTAAGACAAACAAATTGAAAGAGTAAAGAAAATGAAAGAAATAAAATTAATTAGTCAATACATGACTGCATGCATGCATCATATGTATGTAGACTAATTGTTAATTTTCATTGTTTTCTATATGCACATCAAATATGTGTTCAGTTCAATCATAGTGCGTGGACCCACTATGATTGGGCTCTAATTGGTCGCTGAAAGTTGTGAGAAAGTGAAACAAAATCCAAGCAAATATGTTGGAATCAGATGCTGGGGTAGACATGCTGAAATTCCTTGTTGATTTGTTTCATAAGTGCATGGAACAAAATCCAAGCAAATATGTGTTCAGTTCAATCATAGTGCGTGGACCCATTATGATTCCATTCGTAATTTTTTTCCTTATCTATTTTAATTTAGAAATTTGTTTCAGTTCAATCGTGCTCCGTGGGTTATATGCTAAAATTGGGCTCTAATTGGTCGCTGAAAGTTGTGAGAAAGTGAATATTTCAAACTAATATGTGTTCCATACTTTAATTACGTTTGTCCTAAAATGAAACTCTGGTGGTTAGGATTTTGTTGTAAGAGTAATGATTGATCCAAAGGTGCTGGTTTAGTTCTGTTTTCTAGATTTTATTCTCTTAGATAAACAAAACTCTATGTTTTTCATGCCTCTTTGGTGGCTAATTTATTATAGATTATTCATTGGTCTTTTCTGGGGACCATTTGCTTGTGGTTTTTGCATGATTAATTTTGAAATTCTGTTGATCTATGATTTGGCTCTTGGTAGTGGTGGCCACTTTAAAGGCTTCATACCTTCTTAGAAAGATAGTGTTTGAAAATTTTCACATATGTGAATCTAGCTAGGCACCGTGGTTTCAAAAATTGGCAAATATTAGACTTTCAATGTCAAATCAGACGTAAGATTCAAAGACGGTTATTATCAAATAACCGTCTTTGAATGTCAAATCAGAAGGAGGATTCAAAGACAGTTATTATCAAATAATCATCTTTGAATGTCGAAGCATACAAAGCATTCAAAGACGGTTATTAGCAAATAACCGTCTTTGAATGTCATATCAGAAGGAGGATTCAAAGACGGTTATTATCAGATAACTGTCTTTGAATGTCGAAGCAGACGCAACATTCAAAGACGGTTATTTGCTAATAACCATCTTTGAATGATTATATTTTTCAAAGACGGTTATTAAAATAACCGTCGTAAAAAGTAACTTACTTTTAACGACACAATATACAATGACGGTTTACAACCGTTGTTAAAAGCCCTTATTAACCGTCGTAAAAAACACATATTCTAGTAGTGAATCGTTGAATATATCAACAAATTTGTAGTGTCTTTAAATCTCAGTAATGAAAAAGTTTATCTTAGTTAATGGAAGGTTAATGATGACCTTGGAGTTCTGGTCAATCAGTTAACAACTAAATTTCTTTAGTAAGATGTTAAGGTACCCTAATCTAGAGTTGATTTTGAAGATAAGCATGAAACATATGTTGAAGAGGAATTTAGATGCTTCTACAGGCTTATGTAATGGAAGCACACTTATGTTGACAAAAAGACGAAGAAGAAGCTTCATGCTTAGCCAACCAATCAGCACATAATTGGCTTCTCCACACACGTTTGAAAACAGGAAACGAGATTACATGACAAATTATTATCTTTAATTGGTTTGAAATTCTTGTAACCGAAGTGTGTTCTAAAAGTACAATAGACTATTTTTTTTTTCAAGTTTTTGTATTCAATTTATTGAAAAAAAAATTGCCTCCTAACAATATTATGCTAAAAAAATGACATATACTTAATATTGGATTATATAGATTTTTTTTAATTGAATTAAACTACTAAGAGATAAATGATAACAAAAAAAAACTAAGAGAAATAAGGTGACAGTTGTATCAATAAATGTGGGGAAAAACGAACATAAAATTAATAACAATAAAAATATAACATTGATAATTATTGTCTTACATAGGTTGAACTAAAAGTTATTAATATACGAGTATTGTGAAAGTCTAACACGTAATTAGTAATAAAGAATAGACAAATATATAGGTAATAAAATAAAGTAAATATAAATTAAACTTGTTTTTTTCTTGGAAGCCACATATTTTCATAACTAGAAGTCATGATATCAACATTTGAGGCGTAGAGACAATTGAAGTAGGTTTTTTTTTGTTTTAACAAAGTTTTTTTTCATATACATGGTGGTGACGGAATCAAACTTTTGCCAGTATACTTAAGAAATTCAGTCATCTATCCTTTGTGTGGGAACTTGTTGATAACATTTTTAACAAAGCAATTAATTACAAATTGTTACAATTTAAATTCTAGTTATACATATATTTAAGTTCAAGTTATAGATAATTTAAAGTTTATTATTCTTTTGTATTCTCTCTCTCTCTCTCTCTCTCTATATATATATATATATATATATATATATATATATATATATATATATATATATATATATATATATATATATATATATATTGTACACGACAGTTAAATTAAATAAAATCCTAGTTTTCAATATGGTATTATAGAGTTAGTAGCTTAACAACCAATCAATTGATATACTTGAAGCCTTGGTTATGCAATGGGGATCACACCCAGCCCTCCATCCAAAATCAATTTTAAAGGTGATCTATATTCAATCCACAACTCACTCACTAAATATGCATGCCAGGACCTTAAGTCCATGGTTTTATTACTTCTGTCTTCTGGTGGTTAAACATGTTTGTATTTATCTTATGGTGGTTAAGTGTGTTTGTTTCTGCCTTATAATGGTTAAGCGTGTTAGCCTCTCTCTTATGATAATTAAGTGTGTTTGTTTCTATCTTATGGTGGTTAAAAATGTAGGTTTCTGCTTTGTGGTGGTTAAGCGTGTTAACTTCTTCATAGTTAAGCTTGTGTTCGTTGGCTAATTTGATCGACGTGCGGATCTCTTTACCAAAGTTTTTACATTTTCACACCACATTTTTTATGAACAAAATTGACGTTGTCTTTGTCATCACCATTTTCCAGGGATGTGTTGGATTATTGATAGGATAAAACAATTAATTACAAGTTGTTATAGTTTAAATTCTAATTATAGATATATTAAATTCAAGTTATAGATAATTTAGTAGATAATTTAACATGAGAACATAACATCAAAAAAGATAAATTGACTCAGTTTATTTCTAATTTTCTTCTTTTTTAAATAAAAAATGATTCAAACACGTTCTAAAAGGTTTTGAAAACTATGTAGCTTATTTATTTATAAAGAAAAAGTTTTTTTTAATTAAATTAGGTAAAAATAGCTTTCAGAAATCTAATTTCTCTTCTTTCTCTCCACACTCTATCCCCCATTATATTTTTTCTTTTTCTCTTTCTCTTCATGTTTTTACTCTCTCGTGTTGTTCTCTTATCTCTCCCCCTGAATCTTTTTAATAATTCCTATCATTTTCTCTTTGATTTCTAACAATCTCTTTTATTTGAAAAAAAATCATAAAAACTTTTATTTTATTTTTAAAACTCTTATGAATTCTAATTTTAAAATGACTTTTAGATTAAAAATTATGTCAAACATAATGTTAGAAAGCATGAGTTTTAGATTACATGTATACTAGATTATTATAATTTCATTACATTCTTTGACATTGAAAGAAATTATGAAAAAAAATAATTGATGTATGAGGATTAAATTACATATATATTAGATTGTAATTTCAATAATTTTTTTACCACTGAAAGAAATTATGAACAAACACAATCGATGTGATTACAGTTATAGTCTCATTATGATTTTCTACACTTTAAAAATCTTGACAATGTAATCAAAATCATGGTGACACACAAATTATTTTTTAAAACCTTGAGTAAGAGTGAAGTAAGTTTTATAAGGAAAAAATAACTAGAATGAAAAACATACATTTCAAAATAGAGTGCAAAGGGGGCAACACAAACGACAACACCAATGCAACGTATGCAATGAGAGAAAAGATGAAGGAACCATAAACTAATATGATCCTTGATAGTAGACGCAATCCAGTAAGAATTAAAAATTACAAGAAAAATCAATGTAAGAATTAAAAATAAATTAAAACAGAACATTAAAAAGAAAGAAAGACAAAGCAGCTAAACCAAGAATTTTCAAAAGGAAAATTTGAGTTTTGATAACAGATAGCAATCAATGTAAACAAGACATCAACACGCACTAGAGTTATCATTTATAATTTATAATTTACAAGTCCAATGAACGTTTACATTTTTTCTGAACTACAAGGTTTACATAGACTCTTCTTATAAAAATAAAAACAAATTTACATTGACTCGGTCAAAATGATAACAAGAAATGGAAATAGAAAATGCTATCTAAGATTTTAAATTTTTTATATTAACTTAAAATAAATAAAATTACTATTAATTATAAAACAATTCCCTACGTATTTATTTTAAACTAATGCATAACTAACAGCATTAGTGTCTCCAGCGCTATAAACTAGCATAAAGTACATAACCTAAGATTAATCCATTAGAATGTTGGTGAAAAGTGAGATTATCTCTTCTTTTGAATTAAATTAGGTAAAAATAACTTTAAAAAATTTAATTTCTTTTCTTTCTTTCCACACTTTATCTCCCATTATTCCATTATCTTCTTTTTTTCTCTTTCTCTTACTCTTCATATCTTCTCTCTCCTTGTTGTTCTCTTGTCTCTCTCCCAAATCTTTTTAATAGTTCCTATTATTTTTTATTTGATTTCTAATGATCTCTTTTATTTGAAAAAATAAAAATCATAAAATTTCTATTTTATTTATAAAATTTTTATGAATTCTAATTTTAAAATAAGCTTTAGATTAAAAAGTTATGTTAAACATAATGTTGGAAAGGATGAGTATTAGATTACACGTATATTAGATTATTGTAATTACATTCTTTGACATTGAAAGAAATTATGAACAAAAATAATTGATGCATGAGTATTAAATTACATATATATTAGATTGTAATTTCAATAAACTTTTTGATATTAAAAGAAATTATAATCAAACACAATTGATGTAATCTCAATTATAGTCGCATTATGATTGCATGCACTTTAAAAATATTAACAATTTGATCAAAATCATGGCTACACTCAAATCATTTCTTAAAACCTTGAATAAGAGTGAAACAAGTTTTATAAGGAATAAATAACTAGAATTGAAAACATACCTTCCAAAATAGAGTGCAAAGGAAACAACACAAGTGACCTCAACACTGTGACGCTATACAATGAGAAAAAAGATGAAGATCATGGACTAATATAATCCTTGATAGCAATCTAGTAACAAACAAAAGAAGTTTCTTACTCTTTAATCCAATAAATTCAAAAGAACAAAAGGAAAAAATTCAAAAGAAAATAACATTTTCACACACAAGAAAAAAAAATCAATGTAATAATTAAAATAAATTCAAACAGAACATTAAAAAGAAAGAAAGAGAAAGCAGCTAAACTAAGAATTTTCAAAAGGAAAATTTGCGAGCTTTGATGACAGACAGTATTAATTGTAAACAAGACATCAACAGGCACTACATTTATCATTTATAATTTACAAGTCCAAACTACCACGTTTACATTTTTTCTAAACTGCAACGTTTACATTGACTCTTCTTATGAAAAAAACAAATTTACATTGACTCGGTCAAAATGATAACAAGAAATGGAAATAGAAAATACTACCTAAGATTTTAAATTTTTTATATTTACTTAAAATAAATAAAAAATACTGTTAATTATAAAACAATTCCCTACGTATTTATTTTAAACTGATGCATAACTATAAGCATTAGTGTCTTCTTCGCTGTAAACTAGCATAAAATACATAACCTATGATTAATCCATTAGAATGTTGGTGAGAAGTGAGATTATTTCTTCTTTAAAATTAGGTAAAAATAATTTTCAAAAATCTAATTTTTCTTCTTTCTCTCCACACTCTATTTCTCATTATTGTCTTTTTCTCCTTCTGTTTCTTGCTTTCTCTCTCTCCTATGTTGTTCTCTTGTCTCTCTCCCTGAATCCTTTTTAATATTTTCTATCTGATTTCTAATCATCTCTTTTATTTGAAAAAATAAAAATCATAAAAACTTCTATTTTATTTATAAAATTTTTATGAATTCTAATTTTAAAATAATTTTAGATTAAAAAGTTATGTCAAACATAATGTTAGAAAGCATGAATATTAGATTATAGTATACTAGATTATTATAATTGATACATGAGTATTAAATTATATGTATATTAGATTGTAATTTTAATAAATTTTTTGACATTTAAAGAAATTATGAACAAACACAATCGATGTGATCACAATTATGATTGCATTATGATTGCTTACACTTTAAAAATATTAACAATGTGACCAAAATTATGGCCACACCCAAATCATTTCTTAAAATCTTGAGTAATAGTGAAGCAAGTTTTATGAGGAACAAATAATTAGAATTGAAAACATACCTTCCAAAATAGAGTACAAAGGGATAACACAAATGACAATAATTATGTGACGTTGTGCAATGAGAGAAAAGATGAAGGAAACATGAACTAATATGACTTTTAATAATAGCTACAATTCAGTAAAAAAATACTTGCACTAGTATCATGCCCAGTCCAATAGAACCTGTCTTTTCTCTTTCATTGCTCTATTTGTGCCACTCTTTGCCTCCCTCTAAGGAAAAGAAAGAAACAAAGAAAATTAATAAGGTACTAAACTAGCTCTATAAATTGTCTCTTAGAAGAAGAGATACAAATATATACTTAACAAAGATGTATTTATATAGACGAAATTAAGATGCATACATGTAACAAAAATGTTGGTTAGATGGTCCCTCATTATCGAATTAAGGGTGCCATGCATTTTGTGCTTTAAAATTGAAATTTACTAACAGGAACATTCTTTGAACTCAAAATATTATGTCCAATAACTTCTAAATGGATTTTGTACACTCACAACTAATAAATTAAAATTAAATAAAATCTTAATTATTCTATGTTTCTCTATTGATGTCGCAGCCAATAAAACCCGTAAAATTACTTATTCAGGAAAGGGGGAAAAGAGGTTTCTTGCTCTTTAACCCCATAAATCCAAAAGAAACAAAGGAAAAAAACAAAAACAGAAAACATTTTCACACTAGAAAAAAAATCAATGTAAGAATTAAAAAAAATTCAAACAGAACATTAAAAAGAGAGAAAGAGAAAGCAGCTCAACTAAGAATTTTCAAAAGGAAAATTTGTGAGCTTTGATGACAGACAGCAATCAATGTAAACAAGTAATCAACACGCAGTAAATTTATCATTTATAATTTATAATTCACAAGTCCAAAACTACAACGTTTATATATATATATATATATATATATATATATATATATATATATATATATATATATATATATATATATATATATATATTCTGAACTACAACGTTTACATTGACTCTTCTTATGAAAAAAAAATTATATTGACTCGATCAAAATGATAACAAAAAATGAAAATAGAAAATGCTACCTAAGATTTTAAATTTTTTATATTGACTTAAAATAAATAAAAAATTACTATTAATTATAAAACAATTCCCTACGTATTTATTTTAAACTAATGCATAACTATAAGCATTAGTGTCTTTTGTGCTATAAACTAGCATAAAGTACATAACCTATGATTAATCCGTTAGAATGTTCGTGAGAAGGGAGATTATCATCTCTCTGAGCCTCATTCTCCTTGTGAATAATAAGTATTATCATCACTCACGTGGGATTCTCATCTAGCGTTGTTTGACACACGGTGTGATGCTTTTTGGCCTTTCAGTGTTACTAGATTTCATGAGTGCTCTGCTGGGTTTTTCCAAGCTCTATAGAGGTTCCCCCACCTTAAACACGTATCAAAACATCACTTTTACCCATCACAGGTTTGAGAGAATTTTCATAAACTATGTTGGCTTACCATCGATCATTCTCAATTTTCGTATTAGACATAAGTTTCATTCTTCTCGATGTTATTAGTCATAGGACGGTCACTAACTCCTTGCTTGGGACTTTTGTCAAAGGATGTGAAATGAATTTCTGCCGCACATACTTTAGGGATAACTCTATATATAATCTAATACTCATACTTTTGTTTTGACATAATTTTTTAATCTAAAATTTATTTTAAAATTAGAATTCATAAGAGTTTTAAAAATAAGATAAATTTTTATGATTTTTATTTTTTCAAATAAAAGAAATTTGGAACTATTAAGAAGACTGAGGGGGAGAGACAAGAGAACAACACGAGAGAGCGAAAACATGAAAAGAAAGAGAAAGACATAAAGAAAAAAGATAAAGGGGGATGGAGTGTGGAGAGAAAGAAGAGAAGCTAGATTTTTAAAAGTTATTTTTAACTAATTTAATTCAAAAAAAAAACTTTTTTTTCATAAAAAATAAGCTACATAGTTTTTAAAAACTTTTAGAACGTGTATTGATTCACTTTTTATTTCTAAAAAGAACAAAACTCAAAATAAACTTAGTCATATTATGTTTGTTGATATTATATTCTCATGTTAAATTATCTACTCAATTATTTGTAACTTGAATTTAATATATCTATAATTAAAATTTAAACTGTAACAACTTGTAATTAATTATTGTATCATATCAATAATCCAATATGTCCCTGCAAAATGGTGGTGGCAGAGACAATGTCCCTTTTGTTGATTAAAAATTTGTTCTTTAGGATTTATTGGATTAAAGAGCAAGAAACCTCTTTTTTCTTCTCCTGAATAAGTAATTTTACGGGTTCTACTGCCCGCGAGATCAATAGCAAAACATAAAATAATTAGGATTTTATTTATTTTAATTGAGCGTACAAAATCCACTTAGAAGAAGTTACTAGACATAATATTTTAAGTCCAAAGAATATTCGTGTTCATAAATTTCAATTTGAAAACACAAAAAATTCACAACACCCATATTTCGATAACGAGGGACCGTCTAACCAATATTTTTGTTACATATACACATCTTTATTCCTTCTACATATACACATCTTTGTTAAGTATACATTTGTGTCTCTCGTGGTAAGGGATAATTTGTAGAGCTAGTTTAGCACCTTATCAATTTTCTTTGTTTCTTTCTTTTCCTTAGAGGGAGGCAAGGAGTGACACAAATAGAGCAACAGAAGAGAAGAGCAAGAGAGTTTTCAAGAAATGGTTCACATCATCCCAGGTTCTATTGGGCATGATACTAGTGCAAGTGTTTGTCATTGGATTACAAATACTATCAAGGGTTATATTAGTTGAGGACTCCTTCATTTTTTCACTCATTATATATTATCACATTGTTGCTTCCATTTGTGTTGTCCCCTAATTTGCACTCACTTTGGAAGGTATGTTTTCCATTCTAGTTATTTGTTCTTTATAAAACTTGTTTCACTCCTCGTACTCAAGGTTTTAAGAAATGATTTGATGTGGTCATGATTTTGGTTACATTGTCAAGATTTTTAAAATGTAAATAATCATAATGCAATTATAATTGTGATCACATCGATCGTTTTTGTTCATAATTTTTCAATGTAAAAAAAATTATTGAAATTACAATCTAATATATATGTAATTTAATACCCATGCATCAATTGTTTTTGTTCATAATTTCTACAATATCAAAGAATTACAATAATTTAGTATATATGTAATCTAATACTCATGCTTTCTAACATTATGCTTCACATAGTTTTTTAATTTAAAAGTTATTTTAGAATTAGAATTCATAATATTTTTTAAAATAAAATAGAAGTTTTTATGATTTTTATTTTTTCAAACAAAAGAGATTATTAGAAAGATAACAAAGAGATGAATAATTTTCAGTGTTTTATTCGCATTATTTCTATGTGTTTTACCATTATAATTGATTATGTTTTTTTCATTAAATATATTTCTTTGATTGCTTTATTATATTAATTTCACTTTATTCTTATATTGATTTTATAAACATTTACTTTCACATTAATAACTATAGTTGAGTGATTAATCTTTAATTTTAAAATATTTACTTATAAACATATCGATAAATTAAAATATTTTAACTTATACGTAATATTTTTTATCTTCTTTAACAAAATATGTATAAAATATCATTGTTGATAATTATATTTTTAAATTTAATTTATTAAATAAATAATTTATTTAAATAATTTTCTTAATTATTTATAAACTCGCAGAAGGCACGGGCCTGTCTAGTTTCCTTTTACTATGGCAGACCTATCGATCTCTTTTAAATAATAAATATACACCTCGGGATTTGTATTTGAAGTCAAACGCAGCAAATATTGAAATTAATAAAAGAAAAACGATACATCAATTCAACGACAGCAGTTTATCATTAATTATTCTATATTTCTTATTACTATGTCTTACCTACTGATCTCTTTATTTACGTGTCGGTGTCAACAATTTTCTTATCTCTTTAGTCTTACGTATGAATCGTAGTTTGAATATAAAACTATCGTATTTATTTGAGAAAATAAAAAAGTACGCCACTTAGTGGTTTCCCTTAGAAAATTTCCTTTGTATACGTGATACGGTTGTAGCAAGCACTTGCATCGCATATTCTTTCCCTTGGAAAAATGCAATCCAAGGAAGAGACAAGAAACATGAGTTCTTTGGGCACAATCCTCAAGCCTCATGCTGTGTGCGTACCGCACCCAACACAAGGCCACATAAACCCAATGCTAAAACTAGCAAAGCTCCTTCACTTCAAAGGCTTTCACATAACCTTTGTCAACACTGAGTACACCCACAAACGCCTTCTCAAATCAAGAGGTCCAGATTCCATCAAGGGTCTCCCTTCATTTCGCTTTGAGACCATCCCTGATGGTCTACCAGAGCCTCTTGTGGATGCCACACAGCACATACCTTCCCTGTGTGACTCCACTAGAAGAACTTGCTTGCCTCACTTCAGGAACCTCCTCACTAAAATCAATGATTCAGATGCCCCTCCAGTGAGTTGCATAGTTTCTGATGGTGTCATGAGCTTCACTCTTGATGCTGCTGAAGAATTGGGTGTCCCACAGTTGCTGTTTTGGACCCCTAGTGCATGTGGGTTCATGTGCTATGTCCAATTTGGACAACTCGTTGAAAAGGGCCTAGTACCCCTCAAAGGTAATAATTAAGAAAAAAAAAAAGACAAGTATTGTTCGTTTATATTAAGAAAACATGTAGTTGATACATATGACTTTTTATGTTTGGTAATATAGTTCATATGAGTTTAATTAATTGAACTTTTTTGTGTTTGACTTTGACATGTAGACTCGAGTTGTATCACGAATGGTTATTTGGAGACTACAATCGATTGGATACCGGGAATCAAGGAAATTCGATTGAGGGATATTCCCAGTTTTATTAGGACCACAGATGTAGATGATTTTATGCTTGAGTTCCTGCAGTGGGAGTGTGGGAGGGCTAGAGGAGCTTCTGCGATCATTTTGAACACATTTGATGCCATAGAGCATGATGTTTTGGATGCGTTCTCATCCATTTTGCCTCCTGTTTATTCCATAGGTCCTTTAAATTTACTCGTGAAGGATATTGATGATCAAGATTTGAATGCAATTCAGTCCAATCTTTGGAAGGAGGAGTTGGAGTGCGTGGAGTGGCTCGACACCAAAGAGTCTAATAGTGTTGTTTATGTGAATTTTGGGAGCATCACGGTTTTGACAAATGAGCAATTGATTGAGTTTGCATGGGGTCTTGCTGATAGCAACAAGAGCTTTTTGTGGGTCATAAGACCAGATGTTGTGGGGGGTGAAAACGTTGTTCTGCCTCCAAAGTTTGTGGAACAAACCAAAAATAGAGGTCTGTTGTCTAGTTGGTGTCCCCAAGAGCAAGTGTTGGCTCACCCCGCGATTGGGGGTTTTTTGACGCACAGTGGTTGGAATTCAACGTTGGAAAGTGTGTGTGGAGGTGTTCCAATGATATGTTGGCCTTTCTTTGCGGAGCAACAAACCAATTGTCGATTCTGTTGTAAGGAATGGGGGATTGGATTGGAGATTGAAGATGTTAAGAGGGATAAAATAGAGAGCCTTGTGAGGGAGTTGATGGATGGTGAAAAGGGTAAGGAGATGAAGAAGAAAGGTTTGCAATGGAAGGAATTGGCAAAAAGTGCTGCTTCTGGCCCAAATGGATCTTCGTTTCTTAATTTGGAGAATTTGGTTCTTCTGTGCAGAAATGCTAAAAATTAGTGTAAGAGTTCAAATCTTTTAACTTACTCAATGAATAAACCAACAAATCTGTTTAACTATTTTCTTTTCAGTTTTAGTCATTTCAGATGGTAGTTATTTAGCTAGCAAAGTCCTTACTTGTATCTACATATATTGTATAGAATCAACTCGAATAATTGCAGCAGTGAGCAAAAGCTCTATTATTCTGTCTTTGTGAGACTTGACTTGGGCACTTCTTGTGCTTCAATTCAAGTCTTTTTTTTTTTTTGTTATTAATGTTATTCTTAGTTTATCACAATAGAGTATTATTAACATTTTTTGGCCAAGCATGGAAATTCTAGGCCAGTCTTAACAACAGGGTAAGCACAATAAAGTGAATGTAAACAAATTATTACAATATATTTTGAGCTGAAATTTAGAGTGACTGAAATTACCTCAATGTTGTCTTTTCCAAACCAACAACACAGTAGCCTTCCTTCATATCGATAGAGTGACAAGTGTTCAATACTATGTAACAATCTCAACCAAAAAAATTACTAATATCATCCTTAAGTAATTGGATGTCTAGGAGTCTGGGTGAATGTCCACAAAATCTAGGATGTAGAGAGGCACTAATGCTAATTTTTTTAATATGGCAGAGGCTGCTTCAGTGTCAATCTATTATCTCCAATCCATTCATGAATATATAGCAAGGAAAAAAAAAAGCCTATATAACATTATTATGATTTTCATATACAATATAAAGGGGAATGCTAAGACTTATATACTGTATCTGTCTTACTTGTATTCATAGATGAAGTATTACTGATCCACTTCAATGTTACACCAAGGGTATTTTGTACGGGTGCATGGCTGATCAAATTAGTGTCTTCATAAGAAAAATAACGACTACATTGGAACATGCTACCATTGTAATTTGTAACTTGGGTGTTGTTATCTAGGATGATCTGATAAAAAAAATAATTTAATTTTTAAAATAATGCAAATTAATTGTTAGAAGTTGTAACTCGCGATTACCATTTTAACTTTTGTTTATCATATTTCATCTATTCAGCCAATGTGAACTTGAAGAAAATGAAAGTTACAGGTGGCTAAGTCTTGCCAAACTTCTATGGCCTACTCTGTTATGGCTTTATAATTTTTTGATCAACATTGGTTACTTTGTTTATTTAACTTCAAATGTGACAACTCTTTTCCATAATGTGCAGATATCTGAGCAATGAGTGAGAGAGGATACAACTTTGGCAGTTTAAGAAATAATTGACAGAAAGCAAGAAAACTCATCTGCTCATGCTGCTCAAGTGATTTGTTCTGCAACATCTTTTACGCCTTGGTCTAGTAGAATCCCAATTGGTGAAGGATTTTATCAATTTCTTTAGTTATATGCTTCTCACTATGACATTTGCACATTATTTGGTTGATTAATCTTCACAAAAACTCTACTTTCTCGTGATATTTATTGTGCAAATTGCTGGTTTAAAAAAAAAAGCTTGGTTTTGTTGTAGGAAACAAGATTTATCGAGCAAAATATGTGTTTCACTTTCACCAATTTGATCAATCAAGTTAAATAAACTCTTTCACAAAGCAATGAACGTTAATCAAAGAAATAAAAGATTATAGCCCCATTCTACCTGAGTTAAGTAGTGAGTATAGAGAAAACTCAAATTATGGAAGAATATAAGACATGAATCTTTCCTATTTTCAAGCCTCCTTGTTTCCTTTTAAGGCTCCATTGCTAACAGCTGGGAGATCATTCACCAATAGTATCTCGAACAGTTATTGCACGTAATGGAGCACCATTTGCAGTAATGCGGACAGCAGCATACCGGACATTTTCTAACAATGTTTTTTTTATAGACAAATGTTAATTATTAATTTGTTAGTTTTTTATTAACAGAAGGGATCAAATTTGTAATCTTTTCTGGTTCGAAAAGACATGCATTGGTTCTGGCCACTCAGGAAGCACATCCTGGGGAGAGGCAGCCCATATGAATGCCCTTTTTCTTGAGTGGGAAACCCCATATGCTTGCGCCCAAGGTTTTAAATATCAATCGAGGTCACCTTATAGTTTCGTCGTGTTTGTTGATATCATGGCAAATCCTAAACAAATGCGACCAATGTGGTTTCAATTGCAGTTGCGGATAGTTAAAAAATCTAGATGTTACGAATCCAAATCACGGTTGCGGGCAGTATTTTAAAACCTTTCCTGCCTCAAGGACACCAATCCTCACCTTTTAGACAAGCAAATCAGCATTCATTAGTTCCTTCCTTGAGGTTCTATTCATCAACTCTGATTGCAATTACTCAGGAAGAAAGACGCAGTAACATAGTCTTACCTGATAACCCATCTCATTATTTCAAGAAGTGAAGCCAAAGTTAAACGGAATGTCTGTTCTTTATTGAAAGACACAAAGTTTCTCACATTCTCCAACAAGAAATGCCTTGGTCGGAAATAATCGGCAAAGGATAAGAATGCCAATATCATCTCACACTGGACTTTACTCCAACTACTGTGGTTAAAACCTATTCATCCCAGAGAAACCCTGAAAGCAAAGCAACAGTGTTAAACAACTACCCTATAACAATATATTCATCAGTAAAATAAATAAAAAGCCAACAGCTAATGAGGCCTGGCATCGAGGACCACCATGAATGAGATCAACTTGCCCAGGCAATGGTAAACTACTTATTTTCTTCTCATCAAGCTTCACGGCCGATTATGCAGCCTCAGATACAATCATCTGGGTCCCCACACTTCTCATTCTTAATTGTGTTTATCATTATTACTATAATAATTAAGTTGATCACTATAATAAAATTGTGTAAAAGTAATTGTGTTTATTATTTTTAACTTTTTATGATTACAGTTAAAGTTATTATCTTTTAAAATAAAAATTAATTTCAATTTTGTGTGAAGAAGAGTAAATATTTTCTTAAAAAATTATTACTTATAAAAGTACACATTTAAACAATTATAAAAAAAATAATCCCCCTTCAAAAAAGTTCTTAAATAATCCCCCTTCACAAGAAAAATTTAACAGTCACTTGAATAAAACTCCGCTTCATTCAACCTTAGGGGCTGGAATATGTTATCTAAAAGGGATTGTTTACCTAAGAGTAACATTGCAATTATTAATGAACACCTATGCCTCAGGATGATTAGCTTTAAGTGAATAGCCCGTTTAGTTGATGAAACTCCTGAAGAATTTTAGCATTCAAACACAAGTTATATTATGCATCGGTAGCAGATACAATTGGGGATTTTAAAATGTCTCACATTGATCAAAACTCACCTCCATTTTGAACTTTGAGTTTGGTGACAAAAAAATTGCTGTTGATCGACTTTTAACCCCAACAATGACAACATAGTTTTTGAAATTGATGAGGTATTTGAAAGACCTGTTGAATTCATTCGGACCCCTATCCATGGATAAAGCATTTCATTAGGACTAGTGGGCCATGTGAAGTAGACTACATTGGAGGCATTGAGTCTTTCAAGTTTATCTTCCATTTCAACACTTTGTTCAACGTTATATGTACTGTTGGCCCTTTGTTTTAGCCTACATGGACATTAGCTTCGGTTTTCAATCTGACTCTAAGTTGTGCTAACCATTTTTTCAACGCAACAAATTAGTTTTGAGCATTATAGCATCAATCGTATGGACATTAATGTATGTCTAGTGTCAACTTTCTCATTTTTGAAGTCGACACGAAAACACAAAATTCTTGTAGTGTTTCATAATTAAATTAAGAATATTCTTAATTCAAACGAATAAAGAAATCATAAGTCGGAGAACTTCATTTCTGAGAGAAGTAGTTATTTAATATAAAAAATAACTTCACAAAACAAATTAAAGGAGTAAGTTAAAAAATTTGAACTTTTCTACACAAATTTTTAATAACTTTGCCCAGAAGAACTTCACAAACATGTTTTCCAAATTAAGAAATGATGATCCATCGGGGCCAGAAGCAACACTTTTTGCCAATTCCTTCCATTGCAAACCTTTGTCTCTCGTCTCCTTACCCTTTTCCCCATCCATCAACTCCCTCACAAGACTTTCAATTGTGTCCTTCTTAACATCTTCAATCTCTAACCCAATCTCCCATTTTTTGCAATAGAACATACAATTGGTTTCTTGCTCCCCAAAGAAAGGCAACATATCATTGGAACACCTCTATACACACTTTCCAATGTTGAATTTTCCAACCGTCGTGTCAAAAACCCCCCAATTGCAAGGTGAGTCAACACTTGCTCTTGGGGACACAAACTAGACAATAGGCCTCTATTTTTCGTTTGTGCATGCCAACTAGACAATAGGCCTCTATTTTTCGTTTGTGCATGCCAACTAGACAATAGGCCTCTTGGACGAGAATGCTTCCAAGATGTCATGCTGTAAGGCATCAAATGTGTTCAAAATAATTGCAGAAGCTCTGAGTCCTCTTGACCTCCCTGAACAAGTAATCAATCAAAATATTATCTGAATTGGTAGTCCTAATGAAACCGGGAATATCCCTCAATCTAATTTCCTTGATGCCCGATACCTAATTGATGGTAGTCTCCTAATACCCATTCGTGATATAACTTAAGTCTACATGTGCAATACAAATATGTTCAATTAATTAAACAGAAATTGACTATAATTACGAAGCATAGAAAATCATATGAACTACACTTCTTTTTTTCTTTTGATAGAATTTACTTTTATTCCCTTATTTGATGGTCTCAATGTGGTCCTTCAAGTTTATAAAGCTTCACTTTAGTTTTTTTAAAATATTTCATTAGACTAAATTGATCATTCTCAGTTTTTTACATAACAATGTTAATTTTGACAAACTTAATAAACATTCTTATGATGCGACAACTTTCACAGTTTGTCACATGTCATCAAGTGACTAAATTAGTCTCATAAATTCATGAAACAAACAATTAAGGATAAATCCAAAGAAAACCTTGCTTTGAAAAACTTAATCTTGATCTTTGATCAAAAGTTCTTTATAAACTGTTTTATTATTCATAAGCAAACACCTACTATGAGTAAAGAAAAAAAATCATAAATTGTTTAATAACAGATTTTGTATCTTTAGACAGTGGGTTTTGAAGTAGTAACCAATAAGATTACTTAAAAATATATATTTATCAAGTAGATGTAGGAAATGTGTTACTCCTACTAACGTTCTAATTTCTCCAAGCTAAAAGCTTGAGAAGCACAACCAAAAACTAGTATGCTTGTGCAAAATAGCCTAATTAGTCTTTGGTATCACTATTCAATTTATTCAATCTTCCTTCTAGTAAACAACTTATTCACTTCAATTTTCTCAGTTGTAAAACATTAACCAATAGAAATTAAAATAGTTCTTACACTTCATGCTATAGCAAACATTTATAGGAATTTGAGTTGATTTACTGAATAAGAAAAGCTAAATTGTCAAAATGGTTAATTATTTTGCTCTTTTTCTTTCGTTTGACCTCGATTACATTGTTTATCCCTCACAAATTTTACTTTAGAAAGCAGGGATTCGACATCAGTGAACGCAAACGCAATATGTTAAAGGAACAATTTGGGTTGGGTTGGCGGTTTGAGTGGTTCGAGGTTTAATTTTGGTCGTAAGCAAACATAATTTTGCATCGGCTTACGGCTTAGTGCTTACGCTACTAACGTTGGCTTAGCCTTGGCTTTGTCCAACTTTATATGTAGCTTTATCCCTTTCTAATGTGAATTTTAGCATTGGTTTTCTATCTGACTCTAAGTAGCATCAAGCATTTTTCAACAGAATGAATTAGCTTTGAGGTAAGGACACTAATGTTTGTTTAGCGTTGACTTTCTCATTTTTTTAAATCGACAGAAACACACAAAAATCTTGTTGTGTTTCATAATTAAATTTAAAACTAATAAATTAATATATCATAAGTTAGTACACTTCTTTCCTAAAGAGAAATACTTATTTAATTAAAAAAAAAAACTTAGAACAAAGGAGTAAGTTAAAAAGATTTGAACTCTTCACTAATTTTTAACAATTTTTCCCAGAAGAATGTTATGAACCATATTATCCAAATTAAGAAACGAAGATCCATTAGGGCCAGAAGTAGCATTTTTTGCCAATTCCTTCCATTGCAAAACTTTGTCTTTCATCTTCTTACCATTTTCTCCATCCATCAACTCCCTTACCATTTTCTCTAACCCAATCCCCCACTCTTTGCAACAAAATCTACAATTGATTTGTTGCTCCGCGAAGAAAGGCCAACATATCATTGGAACACCTCCACACACACTTTCCAATGTTGAATTCCAACCACTGTGTGTCAAAAAAACCCCAATCGCAGGGTGAGTTAATACTTGCTCTTGGGGACACCAACTAGACAACATGCCTCTGTTTTCCGTTTCTTTCACAAACTCTAGAGATAGAACTACATTTTCACCCGCCACAAGATCTGGTCTTACGACCCACAAAAAGCTTTTGTTGCTATTAGCAAGACCCCATGAAAATTCAATCAATTGCTCATTTGTCATAATTGTGATGCTCCCAAAATTCACATAGACAACACTATTGGGTTCTTTGGTGTCAAGCCACTTCATGCACTCAGGCTCCTCCTTCCAAAGATTGGACCCAATTGCTTTCAAGTCTTCATCATCAACATCCTCTACGAGCAAATTTAAAGGACCTATGGAGTAAACAGGAGGTAAAATGGACGAAAATGCTTCCAAAACGTCATGCTCTAAGGCATCAAATGTGTTCAAAATGATTGCAGAAGCTCTTTGAGTCCTCTTAGTCTCCGACAACAAATAATCAAGCATAATATCATCTAAATTTGTAGTTCTAATGAAACTGGGAATTTCCTTCAATCTAATTTCTTTGATGCCTGGTACCCAATTGATGGTAGTCTCCAAATACCCATTCGTAACATAACTTGAGTCTACATGTCAAATGAAAATCAAATCAATTAATTAAACTCATATAAACTATATTACAAAGCATAAAAATCATATGAAGTTTTTTTTTTTCTTTTGCTAGAATATACTTTTATTCCAGGATCTTATTTGTTGGTTTCAATTTGGTTTTTCTTTAAGATTAAAAAGTTTTACTTTAGACTTTTAAAGTGTCTCTTTAGATTCAAAATAATCATCCATTAGTTTTTTTTTTTAATAGTAATAGTGTTAATTTTGACTTGCATATAGTAAACACTCATATGATGTGATAACTTTCATAGTTGTTACGTTTCATGAGGTTAACTAATTGAGCTTGTGTGATAAACCGAGGAAAAAATCAACTTTATCGAACAAAAACACTTTAAAATACTAAAGTGGAACTTTTTAAATTTAAAAGATTAAGTTAAAACCAAAAAATAAATGAGGGAATAATCTATTTTAGGCTACTGTAAACTGAGGGAGACTAAACTTTCATGGACCAAAGTATCGAACCATCTTTAATTGTAACAGAAATCAAATTAATTTAATTACCTATGAGGGGCATTAGGCCCTTTTCAATGAGTTTTTCATATTGCAAGTAACACATGAACCCACATGCACTAGGGGTCCAAAACAGCACCTGAGGGACACCCAATTCCTCTGCAGCATCAAGAGTGAAGCTCATGCCACCATCAGAAACTATGCAAGTCACTGGAGGGACATCTGAATTATTGATTTTAGCTAGGAGGTTCCTGAAGTGAGGCAAGCAAGTTCTTCTAGTGGAGTCACATAGGGAAGGTATGTCCTGTGTGGCCTCCACAACAGGCTCGGGTAGACCATCGGGAATGGTTTCAAAGCGAAATGAAGGGAGACCATTAAGGGAATAAGGACCTCTAGCTTTGAGAATCCGTTTGTGGTTATACTCAGTGTTAACAAAAGTGATGTGAAAGCCTTTGAAGTGAAGGAGTTTTGCTAGTTTTAGCATTGGGTTTATGTGGCCTTGTGCTGGGTACGGTATGCACACGGCATGGGGCATATTGATAGTTTCCGAAGAACCCATGTTTGTTATCTCTTCCTATGTTGCACTTGTCTAAAGGAAAGAATATGATGCAATTACTGGCTACAACTTAGCACTTAATTACTCGGTTATCAGACGTTGATTTTATAAGGGGAACTGCTGACTAGCGGTGTTTGTTTTCAATTATCAATAATTGTGATTCTTTTGAAAGAAACCAGGGGCTGCTTGACATTACAATAGCTTTTCCATTGTACTATACTACTAGTGGCGATGTCAAATTCAGAAAGAAAAAAAAAGTAGATGTCAAAATATTTTAATATATTTTTATTATTAATTAAATAAATTTTGCAAGTTTGTATGAATTTTATTAAATTACTTTAATTTGTATTAAATACTTGGAGAAAGAGATTTATATTCATGTGATAAAAAAACAAAATAGAATATATACAATTCCTTTAATAACGAATTTATATAAGCAATTCCTTTAATAACGAACCTCTTAGTATTTCTCAGGTCATTTTCAGAAGATCTGTAGATGGTCTTGTAACCACGACCTTCAAGAAATCAGATGAAGTCGGTAGTAGCAACTCTTCGGAAGTTTTTCATTCTTTAATGATAAGACCTAAAGTTAAAGAAAATAGCATAATATCGATATTTGCCGTCAAGGCAAATGGAAGCGTGATATATTCAGATAGAGTAAATGAACACTTTATTTGGGATGTTGTTCCCAAAATGTGTGATTCGGACTCTTCCTGT
This sequence comes from Glycine max, assembly GCF_000004515.6. Lineage (NCBI taxonomy): Eukaryota > Viridiplantae > Streptophyta > Magnoliopsida > Fabales > Fabaceae > Glycine > Glycine max. The sequence continues at coordinate 44,114,896 of NC_038250.2, forward strand.
GATGACCATGATGGAGACACAGATGAAGATACAGACGATGATGAAGACAGATGGAAGCCAGAACCAAGGCCTTGTAAACCACCCCACTACCACAAAGGAGGAGTGTAACATCCCAATTTTTGTAATCTAGATTAAAAATGATTGTTATTTATAAATAAATAGAGTTTTAGAAAAATGATGAGATTTTATAAATAAATAAATAAGAGATATAATTATTAATTAAAATAATGATTTGAGAGAAAATAAAAAGGGTATTTCATTTTATTTGTTTGATAAAAAATAAAATAGAGTTTGTTTTTATAAGATAAATAAATAAATAAATATAGAGCAAATAATAGGCTGAGTACCGTAGGTATAAATAATTATGTTAAGTCAGGTGCCTCTTTTTGACCTCATTTTCGTTTTTCCCCTACTCTCAAAATTCTTTCTTTTTCCCGCAGCCCACCAAACTTGTCTCAGAAAAATGACGATCTCGGGCTCGTTCACCGTTGGATTATCGTGAAATTTGAGTACCACGTTCACAACCCAATTTCGAACATTCTCACCGTTGGGAATTTCAAAATCATATCTGAGCTTAGAGAAAAACCCTTCGCATTGTAGAATTTTAATTTCCCGCAGAAACCCAAAACTGTCTCGGTAAAACTACGATCCCGGTTTCTTTAACCGTTTGATTTTTCATGAAATTTGGATATGTTGTTCGAAATTCAATTGCTCACACTTCCACCGTTGGAATTTTTGAGATAACATTTGTGGAGGGAGAAAAAGGAATCGCATGAAGACAGTACAAGTGGAGGTTTCAATCTCTTCTCCGTCTCTCTGACGTTTGAGAATTTTATCGGAGCAATCGGAGGAATAACTGAAGGAATTTCAGGGAACCGCTAGAGATGTTACTATCGCTGGCTGAAGACACGTGAGTCTGTTCAGAGGTAAGGGATGAGTTATTCACAATTGGAGATTAGTGAGAACATGTGTAGGGATCCTTAGAGATATCAATTGGAATGGGTTTTGGGGTATTTTTGCAATTTTCATTTTATCCTTTTAATTTTTACAGTGAATTATATATGTTTGATGAATCAGTTGATGTCCCAATGAGAAATTGCTATAAAATTGATGTGTTTTTGTGTTGAGTGTGAACCCCTTAGAAAAATTAAGCTATTTTTATTAACGTAAATTATATTTTAAATAATATTATTCAATGACTTATTTTATATAAATTATTATCTTGTTCTAATTTTTCTATGACAATGATCAACATGTTATGTGTATATAATTATTGTAATACTAGAATAATAAATTAAAGAAAATTGTAAGGTTAATGTCTAGTGGTAATTTATTTTGATGTAATATTAAATTAATTGTTATAGAAATCCTTTGATAAAAAAATAATGTAGTTTAATTTAGTATATACATATACATATATATGTTTTGTATCATGCAAATATTATTATTTTGTGATGTGCATGAGCTATAAGGTGTAATAAGTTATTATAATGGTATTATAATATTATAATGAAGATTGAGTAGTACAAAGTTGAATGTGTCAATTTGCGAGATACATGTAAAAATGAGATGATTTATGTGATATTATGAGATGTTAAATTGTGGGCATGATATTTGATTGTGAATAAGTGTGTGTGTTTGACGCTTGATGTGACAATAATTATATTGTGAGCTATGAATTATACAATAACCCGACCAGTGTTATCTTGAGAAAAACATTGATGCGCAGTGTTTAAGAGAAAATGTAGGTTTCCTATTCAGGAAGTAGTGTTAAATTGTAGCGCAATGTGTTAAACGTGTTTGAAACACGAGTGTGAGGTTGGGGGTATTGTATAATTCATGAGCAGTGCTTATAAATGAAATATATGATGAATTGTGGAATAATATGTTGCCTTGAGATTATAATATTGTTATTGAGATTGAGTAAAAGTGTAAAGTAGAACAAGTGTTGAATTGTGAGATACATGAAAACATGTGATGGTGGATTGTGACATTATGAGATGTGAAATTGTGAATGAGTTTTGGTTGTAAATAAGTGTGTGATTAACTCTTGATGTGACATTATTTGTGTTGTAAGCTGTGAATTGTACAATAACCCGACCAATGTTATCTTGAGAAAAGTGTAAATGCGCAGTGTTAAAGAGAAAATGTAGGTTTCCTATTTAGGAACCAGTGTTAAAGAGAAAGTGTAGATTTCCTATTTAGGAACCAATGTTAAATTGTAGTGCAATATATTGTACGTGTTTAAAACGCGAGTGTGAGGTCGTGAGTATTGTATAATTCACGAGCAGTATCTGTGTGCTAAAATGATTTTAGGGGTTGGACCTGAATTAGGAGGGAGAGGCCCTGACGGACTCTTCGGAGTGTAGGCCTTGGGGGTCACCGGGTTTGAGTGCTCCTTTAAGCCTATGCTGATCCCATATGGTTAGAGTATTCTCGCAAAACATCGTGACCCTGACTGGTCTCCCTATGATCTTACTTAGTGAGAGTGACCTGACAAACCCATTGTGTGGTGTGTCTTGTTATGTACTCCTAAGCGCCCTAGGGTGTTTTTTCACTGACATGGTACCACATTGCATATAGGCTTGAGTCTTAGCATAACTGTCTCATGCGCTTGCTAATTGTTTATTATGAATTTGAGGTGTTATTATGTCTTGATCAGAGCATGTGATTCTTCTGTAATGTGATTGATGGTTGAAAAGTGTGATTGATTGATGAAAAGTGAATTTTGAATGACAAAGTGGTGGAATTACGTGAATTACGTGTAAGTAAGTTTTATTTGATTTATATTATATGTATATCTAGTTGCCTTGTTTCTCTATTAGTTAGGAATGTGATAACTCACTCCCGATTTGTTGTTTGTGTTTGGATCCTGTGATGATCTTGAACTCTGTGTTCGAGGGAGCAGATGACTAGGTGAACTGTTTTAAGGAATATTGTGTTGAAGGACGTCGAGACACAACACTCTGATAGGATGTGACATTGGGGTATAGGGTTTTATATTAATTGTATGAAGTCTCAGATGGCCTTGTTCGAGCCGATGACTTTATTATTTATTTGGACAAATTTGAATATAATGTAGAAGAAAGTGATTGTGAACCTTTTATCCCTTTGAAAGGCTTGTATTTAAAAATGTTTTAAAAAAATACTTTTAATTAATATTTGAATTTTTATTCCTTTGTTAGTATATATGTGAGAGGTAGAGGGTGTCACAAGGAGTGACCCTGAAAATGGACCGTGGAGGGGGATAGGGAAGAAATATCCAGAAGATCATTTTTGGAAGGAGAAAAGGATGACAAAAATTCTAGGTTGGAATCATCCATCTTTGAAGATCCCTGATGCACCTATACCTTGCATGATGTTTTCTTCCACATCCTATGATCAAGAGTTTCCATCTCTTGATAGAAAAACAGACCCAATGAAAAAAGTTTCAACCAAGCCTTACATAATTCCTACGGAAGTAGGGCTGGAAGGGAACCTTAAAAGCCCTAGCCATGCCGAAGAAGTCTTAAACTGGCAGACAGATAATGCCAAAGCCCAGAATCTCTTGAAAGATATAGATGAGAAGATTGACAAGATATGTACCCAAGTGAGCACAAATGATTAAAAGTTTCTGTCTGAAAGGATGAAGAAACAATACCATCAACTTTCCAAGAAAATTTCTCTCCTTGAAGAAGAATGGAGAAAAACCACTTTCGAAGCTTCTGATGCCAAAGAAAGGGAAATAAGGAGGCTTAAAGCTCAAGTCCAGGATCTGGATCGATACATAGAATCAAAGATGATAGAAAAACAAAAGACTGTCTTAGATCCTTATTCCTTTTTAACCCCTCCTTCTCCTACTTTCTATTCTCCATTCCCAAACCCTCCAGACTACTTTTTTCCCAAAGCTAGATAGATCGTCTTGGTCTTTGCCCACAACCTCGGCTTATAAGAAAAAACCAGAACCTCAAAAGAGAGAATCCACAAAATTAAATATCTCTTTCCAAGGGTCAGTCGAATCTCCCACAAGATTAGGAGAAACTCTAAAGCAAGATCCCCATGACTTTCAAGATTCTTAAGATCCCTACTCCCAGTTATCAATTCAACAAAACCACGGAAGAATCTGATGAATCTAAGGAACAATCTGAAGAATCTTCGACAGAAGCAAAAAAATCTTATTCTAATGAGGAAGTAGAGGTTTGATACATGGACATCTCAAACATCTTGATGGCCCACTCCACAGAAGAACCATTCTATGATTCTTCCATAGAAGAAGAATCAGTGATCTCAAAGGGTTCATTGTGACATCCTGAAAATTTCTACCCGAAATTTTTGTAAATGGTGCATTTTGAATGATTATATATATATATATATATATATATATATATATATATATATATAAGTATTATTCAGTGTATGTATATATGTATATACTCCTGGTAGAAGTAGGTATTTTTGTGGGAAAGATACGCGGGTTAGGCTAATTAAGGAAGAGAAATCCATAACTGGATGGTTATAGGTTAATTCTCAATTAATTAGTCTAAAAATTATCGTTTTGCGTGCAACTTAAAATTTAACAAAACCAACCTCTGAACCACGCTCGGGGTTTCATTCTGAGCGTTTTGATATACATATTGCTTACTTTTGAAAACTGGCCCCGAATGGTGCAGAGAAACGCGAAGGACTAGAACCAAAGTAACGACACACAAACCGAGACAGGATTTTAGCATTTCAAAATGGTAAGATTTTTCTCTTCTTGTGGCTGTGCATGAGTCACATCAAGAGAAAAAGGTGGGCCCTTTTGTTCCACTCAAAATGGGACAAGTGGCAAGTGCTTTTGAAAAAAATAAAATAATAGGAAAAGGAAAGCATTTTCTCATAAAAAGCTATGTTCTCTCTCCTCACTCCGAAAATTCAGAAGCTTTTCTCCCTCTCTCTCTCGTTGCTATTCTCTCTTCTTCCTCCACCATTGAAGCTTCATCAAAGCTCCAACCTTTGCACACCTTTTTTGCTCCAAATCGCGAAAGGAAGCCATTTTCGGAGTCGTGAAGCGCACCTCTACGTGTGGGACTTCAAAATTTCAGGTTTGGGTAGACTTCTTTCTCACATGATTTTCGTGGGTATTGGGTTTTGGGAGATATGATGGGTAGTTTTACTAGGTTTATGCTTTGTGATGGTTATTTGTGAAGAAATTTGATGAAAACATGTTAAACTTGTCATGTTTGGTGTGAGTCAAGCTTACCCGTTCTGTTTTAGGGTTTTTATGATGATGCTTGTGATGTTTGTGTTCTGAAATTGCTTATGGAAAACTGCTAGAGATGAAGGGTAGAGTTAACCTAGGGTTAGAAAGTGAGAATGTAGTGCTATGAGTGGAAAAGAGTGATGCTTTGAGAGTTTGAAAAGTTAAATCTGGATTTGGTGGTAATTGGAGGTTAAAGGGAGTTAATCCTAGTTTGAAATGTCATTTAGGACTGTGGGAAAGCTTGGGCTGTGCAAAGGGGAAAAATGAATGACCAAAGTGAAGGCAAGAGCCATTTCTAGGGTAAATTGGGTGTTGAGGAGTCAAATTTTGATTCGGTGGAATTTTAGGCGTAAAACCAGTTTGAGCAAGTTTAGATTAAGGTTATAAACTTGTGTGAGGTGAGAGTTTGCTCCAAATTTACCCCATTCTCATTTTCACTTCTCAAACCTTGAAAATCCACTAAATTGAGGGGTTTTAGATACCTAGATTTTGAGTTGCTTTGGTCTGAAGCTTGTCCTTGGTTTAGACATGATTTATACATAATTTAGGACTTGTAGGATCCAATTTGGGCAATTTTGGATGAGGGCAAGGGTGATTTCGAAAATCTGCACTTATATGCAGAATTTTGCTGTTAAAGTGTGCAGCATAATTTTGTGTTTGTGCAGAAAATGCTTATGCATGGCTGGTTGTGGAAAAGGTTGTACATATTGGGTTCTGGACGTTTCCTAGTAGATCCCAACGGTTAAAATATAGATTTATGTACTAGGGACCTCCAGTAAAATTTTCGAGTCGATCCAACGGTGAACGAATTGGAACGAAGAGAATGTTACTGGGATATTTGAGTAAGAAAAGTTGTGGTATTGGTTTGTGTTTTGGGCAGAGTTTTCTGCCTCTGCCTTGTTTTTGCTTGGTTTTGATAGTTCATGATGTTTGGATGTTGAAATTGCTTGGATGTTATGGAAGCTTGGAGGGATTGATGGGGACCCGGTGTTGAGAGGAACGAGGATAAGGGCTACGTGGGAGTACGTGAGCTCAGTTGAAGGTGGGCAACTGGGGATAGTGGATTTATGTGTGATTTGTGAATGTGGATAGTCGACTTGCACCATCGCCCGACCGCCACCTAGTACCACATGTGACGGGTACCCCATAATCCTACAAGCTTGAAGTGAGGAAGTGTGGAAGGGTGAGACTTCCTACTTTTATTCGTTGACCACAGAGTGGTACCTGGAGATATGTCGCGGGGGTCAGGAGACCTTGGGGACGTCAGGTGGGGTGCTATTGCCCAAGACCAAGCTTGACCAATCCCGACCCAACCTGGGCATAGTCAGTCAGTGAGAACCTGTGATGTACCTAAACAGGCGAGCTCTTGGCAGTCAACCGATAAAAGAAAAAAGACCACAAAGCAAGGAGGCTTGTGTGGTGGCTGGCCAGCTATGAATCTTGAGTAATATTTGGAATAGGGCCTCTGGTAATCGATTACCAAGGGTGGGTAATCGATTACAAGGCTTAAAAATGAAGACAAGAAGTTAAGATGGCCTCTGGTAATCGATTACCAATGCTGTGTAATCGATTACCAGGCCTAGAGATGGGATCAGGAACGTGAGAGGGCTTCTGGTAATCGATTACCAATGCTGTGTAATCGATTACCAGGCTTAGAAATGGAGACAGTATGTTATGGAGGCCTCTGGTAATCGATTACCAATACTGTGTAATCGATTACACAGAGTAACAGGCCACTGGTAATCGATTACCAGTTATGTGTAATCGATTACACAGTGCATATTGTAGGTTTTATGTTCTGAAGCTGTGTAACTCGAGTTTGGTCTCTGGTAATCGATTACCAATGCTGTGTAATCGATTACTAGAGGAGAAAAGCCTTGAGGCACACCTTTTAATTGCATGTAGTGGTTATGAGACGCTTTGTGTTGCTATTGTAGCTAGATCTCTCGTGAAAGAGTCTACCCCTATCTTTTCTTCCTTGCAGATCATGATGGCAGCGCAGTTCATCCATGACCGAGTAGAGATGGAGTGCCTAGAGGGAGTTTGGGAGACCCTCAAAGGCAATGCGAGGTGCCGATTCCGTGACACGATCCGACTCATGGCTACTTCGTTGGTACATCCAGAGGAACCAGCACGCACGCTTTAGCGCACTGTGGAGTGGATATTACCTACACCTACTCCATATCTACTAGTGGAGCCAGTCCAAGTGATTGACGTGACGTCATCTGAGGAAGACCACGAGGAGGAACCAGAGGAGCTACTTCCTGAGCCTGTTGTGGATGCTCTTGACTTTCTAGAGGGTGATGAAGACCCACTCCCTGAGGTGGATTCTCCCGAGGACGTCATGTCGGTATCTAAGGCAGACTCTACGGAGGAGAGCGGTCCCGGAGGGATAGCGACTAGTGGAGGTTCTTCATCATAGCAGACGACTCCTTAGACTAGGATTATATACTTTTTGGGGGTGGGTGTATCTAGTACAAACAGTTAGGTTTACTCTTTTGTTTTTGTATGGGTAAACCTATTGTATAGGAATTTGATGAATGTATACATGTGGCTGAAGCCACCACATTGGACACCTTTGCTCTGGATGACACTATGTATTTTGCAAAACTCCCATATTTTGGACAGCTTTAGATGATGAATGTGATTATGTTTAATCTGTTATTTGAAAAGAAAGCATTACCAAACTTTATTTGAAAAAGAGTTCACCGACCATATTTTATTTTATTATTTTCACGTGACGACCTAAAGTAATGGCTGGTATACTTTTATTTTTTTGAAAGAGCAACATATTTTAAAGGTTATGTGTGATAAAAAAGAAACAACTTCGAATAGAGTTGTGAACTGGTCATTCAGGACTCTATAGTGATGATTTTCCTTCTGAACTTAATTACTGCAAAGAAGAGAAAGAAATGAAAAAGAAAAAGAAAAAGAAAAAAAATTCCCATGGTTTTTGTTATGTAAATCATTACTATTAAACCAGTCATTATTTAGGGACGCCACATTCATCCTCCAAGCCAAATGCAGGACCTTGGTTTACCCTTGATGATACTCCCCGAAGGGAATGGAGAAAAAAATAGAGATGAGAGCATGACTCGATACAAAATTCATGAAAGATGTAGATCATTACAAAGTAATTGAAGAATGTTATCACAACCTAGGAGCTGTGTGTCAAAACCAGTTCCATGAATTGGGATCTACTGCAGCTGTTCTAGTAACTCTCCATCAAGAATTTATTGGGGAAGGAAACATCATTGAAAGAAAGATCAGGCAAGAATTCTTTGAAATGAGGTGCTATTCTTTAAAAATAAAAGATTTGGACAAACACTTTCAAAGAATGAATAAGAGATTTTATCTTCTCAGTGGTCTCAATGATCCTAGCTTGAAGAATACATATGTAGCTTCATTACCAGAAGAAATACAACCAGAATTGAACAACATGATAGCGGCCGCCCAAATGGATTTTTCTACGATGTCTATGGGACAAATCCATCAATTCACTCTGGAGGTCATTGACAAATTATGTAGACAACATCAGTATTTCTCTGATATCATGAACAGAAAAGCCAAGTATAGAAGAGCATGCAAAAAGCCTTACTTGAAGATCAAATGCAGAGAGAAGACTTGCCATTGCTCACCAAAGAAAAAAAAATCTTACAAGCTGACACCAAGGGGAAAAGAAGGCCATTGAAGTTTTTTAGGAAAAGCCGGAGGAAAGGAAAATCTAGGGGACAAAGATGTTTCATTTGCAACCAGACAGGACATTTTGTAAAAAACTGTCCTAAGAAGTCACAAAAAGCCATCAGACTTATCTCTCGTATTCAAATCGGTGAATATGATGATATAGAATTCCTGTATTCTGAAACTAGATGAGGAGACTGAATTTGCCTTAAATCAGACAAAATCTTCGTCAAAAGAATCTCCAGCTTCTCCTCAACCATGTGTTGAAATTCAAGTATTGGCAAAAAAGTTTGAAAAACTTACCAAAGTTATTGCTTTCATAGACACTAGAGCTCAAAGGACGATGATGGATCCAGATATTCTCCCACCAGAATATTGGAAAGAATGAAGTAGCTTATTTTGTAGCAGCCGATGAAAAAGTTGTTAGAACTGACTTAGTAACACATGCTCCAATAGGCATCAAGTATTTTCCCGATTGTATTATCTAGACCAAAGTCATTAGAAGCAAATTGCCTGATAGAGACCTCCTCATAGGAATGGATGTTTATACTGCTGCCGATAAACTCAAAATACATTCTACCGGGATCAAATTCAAAAAGAGAATTCAAGCCTTTTTCAGAAATTACAAGGCTTTTCTCTTTAGCAGAAGCCTCGCCAGGAGTTGGAGAGTTTAAACAAAAGATTTCCTCCCTATGTGCATACTGTCATGAAGATTTTAACCACCCATATCCTTTATGGAAAAACAAAGAATACTTTGTTGATCTACTATTCAGATTAAATGAAGATATCAATCCAACAAAAGCAACCCATCCAGGGATGACACCTTCCGATCTACAAGCAGTCATACAAGAATGCCAAGATCTGTTGAGGCAAGGTTTGATTGAGTGTATTCCAAATGCTCAGTATCAATGGACAATCCTACCTTTTGGTCTAAAAGTAGCACCCTCTCTCTTCCAGAAAGCCATGACCAAAATCTTTGAATCTATTCTAGAAAACACTCTTGTCTACATAGATTACATCCTCCTTTTCTCAAAAGATATTGCCTCTCATAAAAAATTATTGAATCAATTCTTTGAGATAGCCAACTAGCATGGGATCATGCTCTCAGAAAAAAAAAGATTCAGCTTGCTCAATCCCAGATTGATTTCTTAGGGGATGCATTTTTTCCTGAGTACTTATCAGCCTTAGCCTCACATAGCTCAAGAGCTGTTAAATTTTCCTGATGAAAATCTCACAGTCAAACAATCGAACAATTATTGGGAATTGTAAATTATATCAGAGAGATTTTATCCCCAGAGCAGCCCAATATACCAGCTCATTGTCCAAACTTTTGAAGAAAAACTCTTCTCCATGGTCAGAAGAACAAACGATAGCGGTCAAGGAACTCAAGAAGATTGCCCAAAATCCTTCAGCCTTGAAGATTCCTGGAATAGGCCAGAGGATTTTACAAACTGATGCAAGTGATCATTAATGGGGAGCTATCATGATAGAACAAAAAAGAGAGAAGAGTTATTACTGTGACCATGCCAGTGGACAATTCAAGGAAGTTGAGAAACATTATCATACTACATTCAAAGAGGCATTGGCGGTAAAAAAATGGAATCAAGAAATTTGATTTTCATTTGAGAGGACACTAGTTTCAGGTTCACATGGACAATTCGTCATTCCCAACACTTTTGGAATTTAAAAACAAGATGTCACTAGATCCTCAAATCTTAAGGCTCAAGGATTGGTTCTCCAGATATGATTTTTCTGTGAAACACATAAAAGGGAAGAATAATTTGATTCTTGATTTCTTATCCAGACCAAACAACGTTAAGGTGATAACTTCCATTCACTCCTTCCCATTACTCATGGTAAAACCATTATCTGAAATAGCCAAAACTATTAAGGTTTTCCCTCCAAGATTGATTATCCATACTCCTGCACGGATCCTTGAGTATGCTAAGTCTCATTACTTCCATTTTCTGCATGAAACCATGAGATTCAAATACACTCCATCATAAATATTTGACCCTGAGATACCCTTTGGAGGTATATTTGAACTGTTCTATGAGATTGGGTGGGATTTGTGTGAACCAACCATATGGGCCATTTGGTGTAATACAATACAATATTTAATCCCCATCGTCCTACAACCTTTGATGACATACAACATCGTGACAGATCCATATAAAGATGAATATCTTTTATGGACAATGTTAGAGTGGTTTTCTCCTTTAGCATGATGGCGTATGAAGCTGAAACAAATTCTAGACATTGAGAAACAAAGAGGAATCTCAGAAGATCACATAAGAGAACTAGTTTCTATTGTGATTATTCACTGTCCTTACTTTATGGAGCAAGGACAACTCTGGTCTAGAAATGAAGCTCAAATTTAGGGAACTTTTGAAGCATATTCCTTGGAAGAAAGTTATCGCAACCAGCTGGCAAGACATCTCTGTGAAATTAACAATTACTCATACAGACCTTTGAATCCAAATCTATCAAGTTCATCCCAAAGGCCAAGGGATAGTTATCCTACTGATAGGATAATACTTCAGAATACTAATGATGGTCAAATCCGAACAGAGATTTATGTTCCAGAACCTGAGTTTCAAAAAGTGGAAGATTTGGTTGATGATTATTCTGCATTAGAACAAACTGGGAAGACTATAATGCTCAATTGATGAAGGGATTGTTACACAAAAAGAGATATCCTTATTATCACCTAGTGTACGGAGGTCTCACCAGGTCAGAAGTACAACATTACAACTTGTCATTATCCACCAGATCAGACTAGTGACTGCTGAAGAAATCTTGTATATAGGTGTGTTGTAAAGAGAGTAATCTTCAGGATAAGGATGACCGTAATCGTATCCTCGTCATCGTGTGCCACGTGTCAGTCGTTTAAAAGTTGCCTTATCTTGAATCTACTCAGTCTTATATCTTATCTATAGTAAAGTAGATTCTATGTTATCTGTTGTTGTAATAATTTTATCCTTCCCCGGATAAGATTTTGTATGTTAGTGTCCATTCCTCTCCCATACAAAGGGAATGAGTCTGTATGTTGAGACACACTGAATCGAATAATACTCTCTTCTTACTAAAATGACTCTCTTCTAAATTTCTTCTTATCTGAAACTCTAAGTTATATAATAATTATCATTTAAAACTCTCACCAGCTAACATGCTCTACACTCTTCTCTTTGGAGGATCTTGTGTATCAGAACACCGAATATTAATATCAATTGGTGGGTTATCCCTATGGTCTGTAGATAGTAGATATCTTACATCAAAATTATCCTGAGATGCTTAATGCCTTAGGTATGACTCAACAACATAATGAATATACAGAGATAATAGTATTTATAAACTATCAAGGGAGCAATTCAACCAAGTGGTATCAGTTAAGTTCTTATAATAGAATTTATATCAAGGAGTTGTTAAAAAATTTGAATGATTTTTATTTTTAATTTTAGCAGTTATTGTTAATGCAGTTTTTAAATATTATTTTTGCGAAAACTTCTAAATTTTTCTCATTTTTTATTTAGCATTCCACATCTTTTATATAAGCATGATGTGTGTGGTTCGTTAATGTACGACACTTATTTTTGCATTACCGCACGCTAGGAAGTTATAATTAGGAATTATTATTATTATTATTATTATTATACAAGTTCTAGTAATAATCATTATAATATTAAATATCTTAATTTATTTTTAAAAATAAAATATTGCAAGTAAAAACAAAAAAAAAAGAGTTTAATATATGACTTGCTAATGTTAAATATTTTACACATCCAATAAGAATTTATTATAATTCAACATTATATTAATAAATAATATTTTGTGATAAAATAACCAAATTCATTAGATGCTGATGTTGATGTAAAATTTAATGTCAAAAAATCACATGACATTAAATTTTGAGTGTCCATGATTATACAGTACAAATTTAAACATCTCGGTATCATATAAGATATATTGTTCTCTTTCTCTCGTTATATGTTTTTATTGATAATACTTATCATTATTGTTATTATTAAATTTAAAATTATTTAAATGTTATTTGATATTATCTATATTAAACAATAAATTAAATTAAGTTATGTATAGGTATTAGGTGAATAAGGGAGCCCACAACAAAGATTGCTATCTACTTTTGTCCTACGAACGTGCAATCTTTTAAATCTTTCTTATTTATCAAATACAGATACAATATCTTTCTCCCACTTGGAAATAATAATAAAAACAGATGATCTCTGCAGTTTTGTCTCAGAAAAACAAAATCTTACTTTAGGTTAAGCCTCTTACTAAGTAAATCCTTATGAGTCCCTACTACTATCATATCCAACGAATAGATTACAAATTTTTAATACCAACTTGATAATGCAAAGATAAGATTACATATAGTTGGTGTTTCATCTCAAAATAACACTAATCACACAACTTGAAATATTACCCTTTTTAGGTATCAATATTCGATATCATGAAACCTTGACAAATAAATAATATTCATTCCACCAATTATCATGGCATAAAAAAGCATAACATTAAATATCACATTTAAATGCTGAATTTGCTGAATGTGAAGGAAAAAGCTAATTACCATCTTTTTCAAGGTTTTCTTGAAGCTTCTAGATCCTCCTGTATGCACCATGGCTTCAAGCTTTGATAGCTGTGTTCATTTTGGCTTTAATAGACTTATTCTTCCACTCTAGTGTATTCCAAATATCTACTACTAAACCATCCCATATTTCCGTTCTCATTCCTCTTGACCCGTGACCTTCGTAATCAGCAACATTCTATGATCCAGTAACTTGTTTTGCCTTTTCCCTTGCTCTAGCCAAAGCATCAGAAAATCAATGCATGCAAATTTTATTCCAAATTGTTTTTGCCATATTACAATCATAACTTGTTTTGAATCTGTATTTTTCCTACACAAATAAAAGTCAGATAAATTTGATAGATATAAAGACAGATAGAATAATAGACTCATGATTACTTACCATGAAATTATTGAATAAGCTTTCATTTATTCTAGGACAATATTTTTTCTGATTTTCAGCTGGCATAGGCATTCTCATAAGTAATTTAGATACAATGTCTCGAGTCACATCTGGATCAAACCTCTTCCTATAAGACCAATCAATTCACAAAATCACAAATGAGTAACATCAATTTGAATCACAAATTAAGTTCACTTGTACTTACAGATTACTAATGTCTTCCAGATATAAACCAAAGCTCCTATCAACTTCAACGTGGGAATCTACACTTGAATGCTCTATTGTAGGTTGTGAGTGACCATCATTAGTTGATGGACCATTTCTTGAAGTAGCACCTAAGATGAGAAAAGTGAAACAAAAAAATTAGCATACGTACTTAAATAAATTAAGATTTGAAAAATTAAGTCATTGTGCAAATATACCTTGTGAATGCAAAAGAGTATCTAGCAATGGAAGATTAGCGGGAGATTTAGTTGACTGAGGTGGATTACTAGTCAATGGAGGATCAATAGGAGATTGACTTGGCTGACATGGATTAATAGTCTAACTTCGACCTCTTCCTCAAGTAGTCATGATTTGCATATAAAAGGACAATGAATTAATAAATCATAAGTTGATAAAATAAAATATAAAAATATAATATACATGAAAGAAATTGCAACTTAAAATCAATACCATTAAAATAAAATTAAGACAAGTCAATCATAACTATCTTCTGTGATTCCTCTTAAACTACTAACTGATTATTCTGAACTTCATCTACGTACTCAATATTATTATCTTCATAGTCCTCATTATCATTGATAAGTTCATCACGATGCATATTGTTCATCAAATCATGTACTTCATTTATGTTTAATTCTTCCATTTGGCCATGTGCATCATACAATTGTATTGTCTCATCAAGAGTTTAACCCATGTACATGTCGTGCACCTAGAGGCTTTCAGGGACCTGGCCCAGGCAGGGGGATTCGCCTGGGAGCAGCTGCATTGGTCCACATGTACGAGCATCTGAACGACGCATCATAGGCCTCTACTCGGCAGGTGGGCGATTACATTACACTTATTCAGGTACGTATTATTACTGACAATTTAAATTGAAATAGCATTGAATCTTTATTTTTTTTTATTGATGTTCACTATGTGTTTGTAGTGCTGGATATACGAGCACTTTCCTACAGTGCATACATGCGTCGTTCATGATGCTTATGATGAGGGGAGCCCACGGGCCCGCAGGTGGCTTACGGGTAAGGCTCATATGACGGGGATCAAGGGAGCCCCGAATCGGAGATGTATGGATGCCTGTACTATGACTGACGTGTGCTGGATGCCCTATGCTGAGCACCGGGGAGTCAGGGGCTTTGACTTGATATCGTCATACACCAGCCAGCTCAGATGGGGTCAGATTGTCGTGTACGTTCGACTTGAGCGGGTTCTTTGGCAGTTTGGCTACATTCAGACGATCCCTCCGCCGCCGGTTTGTGATTCTTTGACGGGTGATGATATAGATGACCAATGGCTGCATTTTTTAGACCATTTGGTGCATGTAGGGGAGCTTTGTGTAGTTCCTGGGCAGGTGGTGCCAGACTACATGGAGTGGTTTTTTCGGATTTAGCACCTGTTCGTCACGTGGACCGAGGAGACTGCTGAGCCGAGACATCTGCCTCCCCCTCATAATGAGGAGTTCGTCGAGCCACCCATCCCCGAGGTTTCTGTCGTGTCCGATCTCCCTACGCATTCAGTGGTAAGCATAACTTGTGTAGTTTTTCATAATTTAAATTTTTTTAAAATGTGATACTGATTTTGTTATTTTGACTGTGACAGGTTGACTGCGAAGGATGTTAGGGGATGACTAAGGATTTAAGAGCGATTGCTAAGGATTTGGAGCAGGTCATCAACCTCAGGATGGTCACTGAAGGCACTGACTTATATGAAATCATGACTCGTTGTCTGAGGAGAGCTAGAGGTGACGCCGCAGATGGAAGTCTTAGGCCACGACAGAGACACCACATAGGTTAGGATTTATATTTTTATTGTATTTAAATTATTAATTTTAGTATTTGTTTATGTATGTGATAAAACATATTTACTTACATCATTTATGATTTATGTTTGTCTCTCTATAAATATATGCTTTGAAATTTAAATATAAACCACACACAAGTCACATTTATAATGGTATTTGAATATATAAAATAAAGAAGATAAAATAATTTAACAAGGAGATTTTCTCCTGCTTTGTAATTTAATATAAATATATAAATATTATTTGTTTTAGGAAAAGAAAAAAAAATTGTCATATTGAAAATAATATGTTATTCCATTCATTCAAATATGGAAAGAAAAAATAAAAATGATGACATCACAATTTTATTAAAGAAAAAAAATATGTAAAACAAACTTATTATCTTAATATTATTATACAAATATTTTTTTTTATAATATTAGAATTAAAATAGTATTTAATAAATAAAACTAAGTTGTATCAGTATAAATTACTTTTTTAGTAGCAATAAATATATGCCTTTATAAAAAAATTAGTCACTGATAAAATTGATTTATATTTTAAACTAATACAATGTTATGGTGACTAAAAAACTTAAAAAAAAAAATCAAAACATCTCTATTTTTTGTTTTCAGTACATCTGATTTTTTTGAAGAAAAATTGATGTAAAACCATTTTGAAAGTGAGGTCAAATTAATTTATCCAAATTTTGGTCAAATTTTCTTTGTTATTAAAATTTATTTTTTTAATTTAAATGTTAAAATTTATAACTATTCTGAAATTATATAATTTAAATATATACACGTACAATAAAGAAATTTAAAAGTTGGACCTGTTAGAAACATGTCTAAGTACCCCTGTTCGGGTTTTTTTTTTTTAAATTATGTGGGAGCCGCTTGAGATTGTCATGCTTGCACGTCATGGAACCCAAAAAAAATATAATCAGCGCCCCGTTCCATCAAATTGCACCTCAAACCGAGGGACCAAAAATAAAAAAAGTTGGTTTGGGGGGTGTTAGAAACATGCCTAAGTACCCCTGTTCGGGCTTATTTCTAAATTATGTGGGAGCCGCTTGAGACTGTCGAGGGCCCTTATTTATCATGTTTTCACGTCATGGAACCCAAAAAAAATAAAATCAGCGCCTCGTTCCATCGGATCGCACCTCAAACCGAGGCACCAAATATAAAAAAAAGTTGGTTTTGGGCCTGTTAGAAACATGCCTAAGTACCCCTGTTCGGGCTGATTTTTAAATTATGTGGGAGCCGCTTGAGACTGTCGAAGGCCCTTATTTGTCATGTTTGCACATCATGGAACCCAAAAAAATAAAATCAGCGCCCCGTTCCATCGAGTCGCACCTCAAACCGAGGCACCAAAAATAAAAAAAGTTGGTTTGTTGGGCCTATTAGAAACATGCCTAAGTACCCCTGTTCGGGATTATTTTTAAATTATGTGGGAACCGCTTGAGACTGTTGAGGGCCCCTATTTGTCATGTTTGCACGTCATGGAACCCAAAAAAATAAAATCAGCGTCCCGTTCCATCGAATCGCACCTCAAACCGAGGCACCAAAAATAAAAAAAAAGTTGGTTTTTTGGGTCTGTTAGAAACATGCCTAAGTACCCCTGTTCGGGCTTATTTTTAAATTATGTGGAAACCGCTTGAGACTGTTGAGGGCCCTTATTTGTCATGTTTGCACGTCATGGAACCCAAAAAAAATAAAATCAGCGCCCCGTTCCATCGAATCGCACCTCAAACCGAGGCACCAAAAATAAAAAAAAGTTGGTTTTGGGTTTGTTAGAAACATGCCTAAGTACCCCTGTTCGGGCTGATTTTTAAATTTTGTGGGAGCCGCTTGAGACTGTCGAGGGCCCCTATTAGTCATGTTTGCACATCATGGAACCCCAAAAAAATAAAATCAACGCCCCGTTCCATCGAATCGCACCTCAAAACGAGGCACTAAAAATAAAAAAAAGTTGGTTTTGGGCTTGTTAGAAACATGCCTAAGTACCCCTGTTTCATACATAATACACATAACAAATGGGTCACAAACATAACAATTTGACACACTAACACATTACATTCAGTTGAACATGATGGACACAAATATAATTTGCACGAAACACCACAACAAATAACTAGCATTCAAACATGCAAGGACGTAACCACCTAGTCATCATTTTCCAAAACCACTTTACTAAACATAGCCAAAATTTCTATTGGCACAAATTGTTTCCAATAATTGGACTCTACCAACACCTTCAGCACGTTGTCGTCAAATTTCAGCTCAATAATTTCAAATTTTAAAACTTTGTCAGAATACTCCAAATGAGCAGGTTATCGATAAAACAAACGCCTTACAAGTTGGGATTCATGAATCCCATGAGGAGGATTCCCTTTAGGTGCTACTTGCTTGATCAAATCCTTCAGTTCATCTATGGTACATCCTTTTGGAATATCAAATTTTTGGGGATTTATTCCTGTGAACGTGTAACCCATAAAGTTGTTTTGGCGTGGCATGTTCCACCTTCCGTTGTAATACAGAACCGCATCATGAGTAGGGATGCTGGGGCATTGAAGTAAGTTTAAAATTGCATCTGGTGTTCTACCAATGGTGCATAACAACTCAATCGGTCCAACACATGAAAATTGATCATTACACATTAACATGGTTTTCACATCCATGTCATGTTTCAATTGCATACATTGGAAGTGAATGTTGTTACCTGTATCTTCAAGCGATCGCCGGTAATGAATTTCATCCACAACTTGATTGTTGTTTAGTTGAAGGGTGTTATGTATTATGCTTTTAAGAGTTGAAAAATCGCATAGGTTTGGTACTCTCATGGGCACTGGAGTAGAACTTTGAAAATAAACCCCACACTCATTGTGAATGACGACTCCATTTGGAAAAATGAATGCCAACCATGAGTTGACGATCGTCTGAGATGAAGTTTCTCCTAAGAATGCCATTGTTTATTGAAATTTCTTTTGACAGACTGTGAATACCACTTGCTGTTGAGTACCATGGACATGCCCATGTCTCATTTATATACATGGCCCAGGCAGGTGCATGGCTTCACTTTTAACAGACTCGTGACCATTTTTCGTTTTTAAGTTTACAAGTAAAACATTTTCGTGTCACGTCAGTAATTGTCGTGTCACGTCAATCAATGTCGAATCACGCCAGTAATTGTCGTGTCACGTAATTGCTTTTAAATGGACAAGCTAGTCAATTTGTTCACGCAACAATTCATTAGTATTTCAATACTGATTAATTACGTGAACAAAAATCCAATTGTAAATATAGATACATAAATATTACAAGTTCAGTGTTTGCTTAGGTCTACGTGCGTTGTATTAATTTTCATTAGGCTTAAGTAGTGCTGCATTCTACCTACATATGCAGTTGGCCACTATTTTGCTTCCGGATATGAATTGCTTGACCACAACAACGCCATAGGCGGTAAGGGACAACGATATTTTAGATAAACCTGTTGTAAGTAAATTACAATATTAACTTAAACGAACAAACCAACTCATTCAATAATTAAAATTATTTGAGTAAACGAATTTTCAATGGACATGAACAAAATGACTGCCAAACACATGGCCGACGCATATCATGTGGTGCGTAGAAGAATCGGCCGGTGGTCGACTTCTGAGAGGGAAAAATGTGAAGCTCTGTTGTCATTACAGCGATACAAGGATTACATTATATCTTGACGCACTTACATATCTCATATCCGTTATATCCATCCATTTGTCCACACTAACCTAAATCAAAAAAAAAATACACGTGTCACTCATGTAAACATTATTTATATAAATAAACAGCATAAAACACATACCTTGGATAACCCATCCACGTGTAGGGACAACCTCAGCTATTCATATCTCTCCGTGCAACCAAATATATTTATGTATTCTCACGACGATTTGCCAAGTTCTTTAATCAATTCGTTACGCATCACGGCCCAACACTCTTCTCCCATACCTAACAAAGCGAAAACTGACTGATATCCACAATTACCATCCACTTTCACATCAACAACGTCCTCAATGAAACCATGCATAAATGGCGCAAATTGATCCAACATCGGGATCATCCTTTCTGGCTTCGGTGGTTCAAAAGATGATGCAATGGGTCTGACTGAGGTGTTGCTGTTTTGAACCGAATGATAAGAATCAACATACTCCCAATAAGATGGATCACGCTTTGTCAATCTTTCGCTTCCTTTCATTACTTTCTTCGGGGAACCTTTCGTCTTAACCTTTGGCGGAGGAGGACACATAAAGGTCTCATCGGGAAACGTGAATTCTCGGAGTTTACTCTTGAAAGTAACTTTACCGCAAACATCAAGTTCCTCGAATATTTTATATATTCTATCCATATCTTCCTTGATGCTCACTTCGGCCTCACATAGCCCCTGGTCTGAAAAACTAAGTCTTCTCTAGTACATATGGACTGCATCCAGTGGGATGCTGCCACCATCATACCTTTGTAGCTTGCATGCATAAGGAAGACCTAGCGTGGTTCTCAAGACACAACCACAAGAAGACGGATTGTCCTTGAAATGACATACGCGCTCAAACTCAACCGAAATTTCATTTAAAGCGTACCTTGATACCATTCCCAGAAGCCTCTTGTATAAGGTTTTCTTAAAAACATGACCAACGACATGCGTACTTGTTTCGAATGATGCTCTAATTTCGGTGTGCTGTAGCGTCATCATGATGTTCATTGCATCTCAAACACTACAGAGGTCTCCAACGCTATTTTGTAATACCCTTTTCAGAGACCAATGAGCAGATTCAACCCTACATTTAAAACACACAACAAACAACACAAATTAATAACAATCATTTATACTAAAACAATCATTTAAACAAACTTGACAAAAATAATAAAACATGTAAATACCTATTTGTTGTTGTGTTGCATAGGTGCATCACCTTATTTGTCCAGGCCGTGATAAACTTCTCCTTGTGTGGGACAATCCATGTCTCACATACGTAGTCAACGAACATTGGCCACAGAGAACACACTACTTGAAGCCTTTGAAGGTGCTCAAGGAACTCCTGTTCCGAAGGACAATCTGCCAGATTACCCCAATTATCCATTACGTAGTCCGAGGCATTCTTCTGACCAATTAGCGATTTGCACTTTGCCTTCACATTCTTGTCTATGTGAAACCTGCACAACAAATTCGTACACTCCGAAAACACAACTTTCACAACATTCATCAGGACTAGGTCTATGTCTGTGACAACACTATTAGAAAATACACTTTCAACATCGGTTATTTAGAACATTCTACATCGGTTCTAAAACCGATGTTGAAAGTGCCGATGCTGAATGTATCAATGTTAACATCGGTTTTGTAAAACCGATGTTAGCATATATATGACAACATCGGTTCTCTAAATACTCGATGTTAAATACAATGAACAGCAGCAAAAAAAGTGTACGCATGTTGAACGTTGACATCGGTTTTGCAGTAAAACTGATGTTAATATGTTATATTAACATCGACCGATGTTAATATTTTACATTAACATCGGATTTGCTAGAAAACCGATGTCAATGTTGATGATGCATACACTTATTTGGTGTAGTTCTTTGTGTATAACATCGGTTATGTGTAGATAACCGATGTTAATATTCAAATGTTCACATCGGTTATTTATAACTAACCGATGTTAATGTACAAGAGTTGACATCGGTTATCTACAGATGACCGATGTTAAAATACAAACGCTGACATCGGTTATACACAAATAATCGATGTTAATATACAAACGTTAACATCGATTGTCTATTACAACCGATGTTAAGGTTCATGTCGACATCGGTTTTTGTAAATAACCGATGTTGTTTATCATATTAACATCGATTTTTGTTAATAACCGATGTTGTTTTCAAGTATTTTTTTATATATACTTTCTGTTTTTACAGTAAACCCAAAATTGTACCTGCCAAATGCAATTTCAAGCCCAATTCATAGCAAAAAACATTTTATTCTGCTTTCAAGCACTTTTAATGATAATAAACATCAAATAATTGATTTATCATAAAGAACAATCATCAAATGAATTCAATGTTCATATTACATAGAAAATGTCAAAAATGTTAAACCAAATTAAACTAAGGAAAAAACCACTGTCGCTAAATCCTAGGCCTGATCTCTAATTCGGAGATAAAACTGTGCCCACTGGATCCACAATGCCTTTAATCTTTCTAGCTCCAATGTTCTAGGATCGTTAAAATACTGCATGATGAAATAAATCATAATAAGTTAATAATGTAATTGAAATTATAAATAAATCGATTTTGATTGAAATAAACTTACCGCTTCCCAATTATTCCTAAAAGCTCCTAAAATGATGGTGGACATCCAATGCATCACATAGTAGCCACACTCAGTACTTCCTTTTTGTCTATTACACTAAATACATAATGAAATTTGGATATTAATTAAACAACTAGTGTACAGACACAAAGAAATATATATAAGTGGAAGTTTTATGTAAATGACGTACCTTGACGACAATCCACCTAGCAGAAGCCTTTGATTTAGGCTGTGGAGCATCATCAAGACCTTTTAAAGCACTGTTCCAGATGAGTAACAATTAAAAACTAGTGTTGTACGTTGAGGTATTACAATGCAAATGTATTGAAAAGAACACTAACCTATTAATAATCCCTTTAAGGTAGTTGTCTGGCCTGTTATGCAACGAACAAAACCAGACAACTAGGTGTTCCTTGGGCAAGATGACCACCATCTGCCAGTGTCCGCTGCAGTGAAACCTAAAATGGGTTAGTACGTTAGTAAATATTAATTAAATTTAGTTATTTTGTGACTTACCCATTTAGGTAGGCTCCAAGATAGACATCGCGTTGTGAACTATGCATCCAACTCTTTATGTAACTTTTAGACTCAAACTGCGATTGCCTAGACCTCTAAATGGACTGTGGCTTGAGGAATCCACAGATATCAGAATTCCCCACTCGCATACATGTTTCAGTGAGATGCCTGTTTATGTTAAGTCAAAGTTAAATATTTATGAATTGAAAGCAATAAGTTAGGTAATTAAAAGTAATATATAATGACTTACAAAATCCACAACTGTAACACTGATATGCTGAGACATTGACCACTGTGTGCGATTTCGGAGAGGTCTTCGTGCTTTATGTAGAGGGGGAAATCTGGATTAAAGACCCTGAACACGGTGGCATCCCATCTAACCTGATAAGGCCTCAAGAAAAGCTCTGGGATGGTCAATGTCATCTGATAGAGCAGATCATTGACCTCCGGATCGGGCTTCGGAGGTGGTTTTGTCGGAGACACAACTACCTGTTCATGAAACAAAGTTAAATAGCCTAATTTGAGGCATGCTTAATGAATTAATTTAAAAAGAAGAAACATATAGTAAGGACAATAAGTACCTGCTGTGATAAAGACTTGACCAGATGTGTTGGCCAAGCAAGGAAGGTGTGAAGTGCCTGCCCCACAAAGGAAACCTCATTAGTGGGTAGAGGATTTGGAGCATCTGCATCTGTAACCTCTTCCACACTCACCTTTACTTGGCCAGGCAACAAAGGAGTGTTATGAACAACAGTGGATCCCTCATAAACTTTCCCCATGGCAACCAGGCGGGCAGGATATGCTTCTATGTACAAGCCGCACTTGTCAGAGTCACCTGTCTCAGGATCGCTTCCTAAGGGATCAACACAACTCCCCTTTGTGCTCACTCGAGGACCGAAAGGACCAACCAGAGGCTTAGGAGGCACTGCAAGTCCCTGAGATTGCATTTGCGACTGAAGCTGGGACTGTATGTGGCTAAAGGATGTCATGACCTGCGTCGTCACTTTCTCTATGATGGACTCCTCTAGCTGGTCCCTGATTTGTTGGACCATCTGCTGCAATTCGTCAGGAGGCAGGGAGGAAGCGCTGCGGGACGTCCGTGGAGTCGATCCAAAGTATTGCTTGATGGTGACACCAGCTCCAGCAGCACGTACACGTCCAGGGTGCTCTGGATGTCCAATAGCAGCGGCGAGAACATCCTAACGTCCATGGGGAATGAACGATCCCTGTGTGGCCTGCTCCTCAAAGGACTCCTGCACGGAAAACACACAGTGGTACATGGAATTCTCAAAATATTGAAATATAATTGTAATGGTTAGTTGAAAATGACTTACAATCTTCTCAGCGATTTCCTTTGCGGCCTCAGTCGTCATCTCCCCTGTCTTCTTCGTGCGGGCCATCTTCCACTTCACGTGGCATTTGACCGGGGATGGAGGGTCGATGACGCCATCAATGCTTCCTGACTGTGCAGCTTCCTCCAGCTTCTTCTTCGTCTTCTCAGCCAGGAGCTTCTACTCCAAATAATCATAACCCCCACGAAAGGCTTCTGCATCAGCATTGACACTCTCTACCTTCTTTGGTTTATGCTTTTGTGTTGCATTCTGTGCTTTCTCCTTATAATTCTCACATTTATTGGAGGTCTCACTAGAAGGATCAGCACCAATCCGTGCATGCTCCTCCTCTACCAGCTCAATATCTTTCGTTTCACCTTTTCTTTTGTAAACTACACTGTAATTTACAAAACAAAAGTTGAAAGGAAAGATATTGAATTGGTAGACGAGGAAGAAGCATAGATTGGTGCTGATCTTTCTAGTGCAACCTCTAATAAATATGAGATTTATAAGGAGGAAGCACGGAATGCAGCACATAAGCATAAACCAAAGAGGGTGGAGAGTGTCAATGCTGATGCAGAAGCCTTTGGTGATCACTGGAAAATTCAGATTGCTTTATGCATTCTGAAGCTGAAGCACTAGAACATACGAAGAAAAGAGATACAGGCCATCAAAGTGTGTCATTGGAGAATAAGACAGGAGATTCAACTGTGCTGAAGATAGGAGATTCGGCTAAAGTTGTGATAAAACAAGACATGAAGGGAAGAAAACATAAATATGGGTTTAACAACAATAAACGTGAGAAGACAGAGAAGAAAAGGGTGGTGGATGGTGAAACTGGCGACAAACATGAGTTGTATGAAGTCCTAAGGATACAATGTAAAAGAAAATACCGATGCCTCAATCAGAGAAAAATGTAGCTGTCACTTACTTGCTTTGGTGACCTCTGTCTCTGCAAAAAATTACATTAGACGATGTTAATCAATTCTCCTTCATCATGATCATTTCGATTAGCAAGAACGTCGTCAGCTTCTTCTTCTCTGACAACGTTAGGAGTGATTTGAGCGGTCAAAGGACTAAAATAGGTGTCCATGTATGAATCGTCATCTTCTACATTAACACCAATTGTTTTGTCCTGCAGAACCACGCACCACCATTCATCACAAGGGTCTTGCACGTAAAATACTTGTCTAGCTTGTTCTGCCATGATGAAAGGGTCATTGTGGTAACCAAGTTTCTTTAGGTCTACCAACGTAAATCCTATATCATCGGTGCACACACCGGTGTTGCTGTCAACCCATTTACATTTGAAAAAACATACTGTAAATTTCACATAGTTAAGCTCCCAAATTTCATCAATGAACCCAAAGTAAGGGATGGAAGCTACACTGGGATTGGCGTCATTGACACTTGCAAAGTGTTGAGATTCAGCCCTTAGGGTGACCCCGTTGTTCTGCATTGTACTTTTGTCATCTTGTGCTTTTGTGTAAAATGAATACCTGTTTATGTCATATCCTTGTCAGGTTATAACATTTCTTTTAGGCCCATCTGCTAGCTTTCTTAATGTTTCTGAAACATTCTCATCTGCAAAGATTGTATCTTTAAACCAATCACAGAAAGTCTTGTTATGCTTTTTCAACACCCAATTCTTTGACATTTTCGGATTATTCTGTTTGACTAAAGCTTCATGCTTAACTATGTATGGCAAAACTTCATTACTGTTGTTCAAGACATACAAGTGAGCTTGTAACAAATCTTCTACACTTGGAGTGATCACATGCAGTCCTCTTGAACCCTTACCACCCACTCTGTCATCATGCCGAGACTCAGGAAGCCCAACATGTTTAGCCTTCTCTAAGTATTCTGAACAAAATTCAATGGCTTATTCTGCAATGTACCTCTCTACAATAGATGCTTCTAGACGATATAGATTCTTTGTATACCCTTTTAAGATCTTCATGTATCGCTCAACTAGGTACATCCATCGTAGATAAACAGGACCACGACATTTGATTTCTCTGACCAGATGCACAATCAAGTGAATCATGATGTCAAAGAAAGCAGGGGGAAAATACATCTCCAACTGGCACAGTATAATTACGGCGTCATTTTCCAACTCATCAAACTTGACTGGATCAATGACTTTGCTACATATAGCATGGAAGAAAAAAGCACAGGCGAGTTATGGCTAACTTGACTTTGTTTGGCAAGATGTCTCGTATAGCCACGGCTAACAATTGTTGAATCAGTACGTGACAATCGTGAGACTTTAACCCTACAAGCTTAAGCTCCTTCAACTGCACAAGGCTCTTAATATTTGAAGAGTATCCTTGTGGAACCTTCACCCGACGAAGACACTGACAAAAACTTATCTTCTCCTTCTTGGACAAAGTATGGCAGGCTGGGGGCAAGTAAATTTTCTTCCCATCATACCTTGGATGAAACTATGATCGTATACCCATATCAGCTAGATCTTGACGGGTATTCAAGTCATCCTTCGTCTTGCCTTGAATGTTAAGGAGCGTCCCAACCACACTGTCACAAACATTTTTCTCCACATGCATAACATCAATACAATGTCTAATGTCAAGATCACACCAGTACGGAAGATCAAAGAAAATGGACCTCTTCTTCCATATGCAACTCTTACTTTTATCCTTTTTTTGGGTCTTCCCAAATACAGTATTCAGGTGTTGAACCCGCTGATATACCTGCTCACCAGTCAACGGTATCGGTGCAATATCATGCTCTTGACTTCCATTAAAAGCTTTTTTTAGTCGTCTGTAAGGATGATTGGGTGTTAGAAAGCGGTGATGCCTACTGTAGACTGTTTTTCTCCCATGTTTAAGTTGTATGTAACTTGTGTTTTCTTCACAGATGGGGCCTGCATGATGACCCTTAACACTGTAACCGTTGAGATTCCCATATGCTGGAAAGTCATTAATGGTACAAAAAAGCATTGCACGCATTTCGAACGTCTCCTTGTGAAACACATCAAACATTACAACCCCCTCGTCCCACAACTTTCTCAGATCTTCAACCAACGGACTTAGATAAACATCAATGTCATTTCCTAGCTGTCTTGGGCCTGATATCATCATAGACAACATCATGTATTTTCGCTTCATGCACAACCATGGAGGCAAATTGTAAATTACTAGCAGAATTAGCCATGAATTGTGTTGAGTGCTTAAGGTGCCATATGGATTCATTTCATGACGGGCTAGTCCAAGTCAAAGATTTCTTGGCTCTTTCCCGAAATCTGGATACAAACCATCAATCTTCTTCCACTACGAGCAATCAGCCAGATGACGGACCATTCCATCAAAAATCCTTCCATTTACAAAGGCTTCTTTTAGGCAACATGTTGTCCTCTGGAAGAAGATTGTGCACTACCTCAAGCAGTGAGGTGAAACTTTTGTCACTCCACCCATACCTGGCCTATTAACCAGACTTAACACATCAGACAACAGGGTTAAGGAATTCTTGCACCCTGCATACAAAGGCTTCTTTCGATCGACCTCTTTCTGAAGCAAATTGCAAGAACTGTTCGACGCCATCCTCATATTCTGGGCTCATGTGACTTTCATTCATCCAACTTCGATCCATCTAAGCAATTCCATGCATGAAAATCTTACTTTTTATTTATAGGTGTGGCCCTATCCCATTTAGGAAAACTGTCTTTCATGTTAGCTTCAAACGTCAGGGTTACCATTATTTACAAAAATTTGACTAAATTTTGGCAGCATTTCGCATTGGTCTCCAAGTACACGACATGACATCGGTGAAATGAATTTCCCAATAATCAAGTATGCACTCAAAGAACAATTTGAAATGCATTGAACCGAAATTTAATCAAATTAATGAAAATAATAATAACCTTCACGAATGAATCTAACATAAAAATACCAGTCTCCCCAAACTGTCCAAATGGACAATTCAAGACTAAATACAATGACTAATGCAAACTGTCCGCAAGAGTCAATGCATTCAGTCTCAAACGGGAATCTAAGGTTCACTCAGCATGAACAACAGTTGTTTATATAGCAAATTATACTGATCACATACAAGAACATACAAAAGGTAAAATTCAATTACAGGCAAATATAGACATCAGAAGTTGTTTATGTATCTAATTTAAAATGTTGGGTTTGAAGGGTGCTTATGCTTTATTATTGTAGTTGGGTATATGTGTGTGTGTGGGTGTGTTTGTGGTTCCTTCAGGTTTGACACTGCACAAACTCTTGTATCAAGGTTCCTTCAGGTTTCTTCTTTTTTCGAGGACGAGGGTGAGAGCCCCGTCGAGTCTTATGAAACAAAAGTCCAAACTTGGAGCAGCCAACATTACAGGAACAAACCTGTGGTTGTTGTTGCTGCTCCACGATTGCAAAAGTATTCTAGTTTTGATGACCATAGTGGGGAGAAGCCTCTACTTTTGCCTATTCGAAGCTTCAAATCTCGCTTATCTGAAGAAGATATAGATGTTCAATCTCTGAGCATGTCAATGAGTTCTAAAAGATTTTCAAGCTATTCGAATAGAAAAGCAGAAGTTGAAGCTGTTGATGCTGATGATGTCGATGGTGAAGTTCAGTCTCAAAAGAGGTCAACATCTTCCAAAATATTTTCAAGCAATTCAAACAAAAACACAAAAGTTGAAGGTTCTAGAGCTGAGAACAAGAAGAAAGAGAGTGTGGTGCTTCTTTCTCCCATTCCATGGCTTTTAAGATCTGGAAGATTGGAACATAAGCAAGAAGAATTTCATGAAGCCTCTAACATGATGTTTCCTTCTTCAAAGGAGGAATCTCGCCCTGTGAAGTCTCAACCTTCTTGCGGTTCTTCGCGAGACAATTCCGTGTCTTTTTCACCTTCTTGTGGAATCTGACGATGATGATGACGACGATGACACATAAACCGAGGACCAAGACGTTGAAGGAGGAAGAACCATTGCTCAGAACAATGACATTGGAAAGGGTCCACCTGTTATTGGTGGAGAAAGTTCAAAAACAGATGGTGATGAAGGACCAGATGTGGATAAGAAGGCTGATGAGTTCATTGCTAAGTTTAGAGAGCAAATAAGGCTTCAGAGAATTGAGTCAATCAATAGGAGTACAAGGAGTGCAAGAAACTCTTCAAGGTAATAATATTGAAGATGGATACATATCATATCCTTCTATTTACTACATTAGTTAAATGGAATGTAATTAAATTGACGTGGATGTTTCTTTCCACAACTTAAGGTTGTAATTGGATTGTTGTCCTCTTCCTCTCCCCATAAATATCTATGGTATAGACAAATTTACTGATTTTACCTGTGCTTTGCTATAACTTCAAATTTTTTTATGTATTTTCAACATTTTTCTGTGTGTGTGTGTGGGTGTGTGTGTGTGTCGCAGTTTGTGTGTGTGTGTGTCTGTGGTTCGGTGGGTGTATGTGGGTGTCTATGTGTGGGTGTGTGTGTGTGTCTGTGTGTCTGTGGCTGTGTGTGTGTGTGTGGGGGGGGGGTATGTGTGTGTGTGTGTGTGTGTGTGTGTGTGTGTTTCTATGTTGGGTTCTTCTTGTATTTTATTGCAATTGCTTTGCTTTCAGTCTATGAGTATGTTTCTATGTTGTCTACATTCTTGAAAGGGAGCAATAATAATGACGCAATACCATGAGATCTTGGCTTTCATCAATATGTCATGTTAGTAAACTTAATTTCAGATTTATTAACCACTTTTAGAAGGATTTGAAGCCTTAGTTTCTATGGTAGTGTGCCAGGATTTGTGGGGTCACTCAGACTTTGACTGGGAATGGGTCCCTGCTGTGAATTCTGCTGGGGGGTTACTGTGTGTCTGGAACAATAATAACTTCCAGGTTGAGGTGAAAACTACTGAAAGGGGATTCATTATGTTGGAGGGGGTTTGGTTGGCAGAAATGCAGAGAGTTGTGGTGGCCAATATTTATGCTCCTTGTGAGATAGAAAGCAAAAGACAACTGTGGCAGATGCTATACTCAAGGAAGAACCAGTCCCAGGTTCAGTCTTGATGCCTTGTAGGAGACTTTAACTGCATTAGATACCCAGCTGAAAGATTGGGAAGTAGCCATTCCAATTCAGAAGCCAATCTTATAACTGAATTTAATGATTGGCTTGCTGAAATGGAGGTAGATGATATTCCTTGTGTGGGGAAGCCTTTTACTTGGGTTAGGCCTAATGGCTCTTGCAAGAGCAAGCTAGATAGAGTGCTAGTCTCTGATGATTGGCTATCTAAGTGGCCTGATAGCTCCCAATTCAATCTTGAAAGGAACTATTCAGATCATTGCCCCATCCTCATGAACTCTAAACACACTGATTGGGGCCTTAAGCCTTTTAGGGTCTTTGATGCTTGGCTGCCTAACAAGGATTACACTAAGGTGGTTAGGGACTGCTGGTCTGCAAATTAGCCTATGGGTTTGGGGGTTATGCATTAAAATGCAAACTTCAGAACCTCAAACATAGGCTAAAAACCTGGAGCAGAGATAATTGTGGAGACCTGGGTAACAAGGTGAAGCAAACTTAGAAAAAGCTGAATGACCTGGAGAATTCTCTCACAGCTCACCCCTCTGATCAGCAAGTCTAACAGCTCAAGAAAATACAGTTTGACCTATGGGAGGAGTCTTTTCTTCATGAATCAATAGTGAGACAGAAATCTAGAAGCAAGTGGATCAAAGAGGGTGATGGTAACACCTCTTATTTTCACAAAATTATAAATTTTAGCAGAAGAAGGAATGCCTTGAGGGGGCTGCACATTGAGGGCAGTTGGGTAGACAAACCTGTTGTGGTTAAGGCTACAATCCTCCAGCATTTCCAAGGCAGATTTGCTAAACCTTCCTTGAATAGACCCAATCTAGATGGGGTTTCCTTCAATGTTTTATCCAGTAACCAGAGAGATATGATGGGGTTTCATGAAAGGTGGATCGGATGGATAAAAGGCTGCCTTTCATCAGCATCCATATCTATTCTAGTGAATGGAAGCCCAATTGAAGAATTTTTATCTTTTATTGTTTGCAGAAGTGGGGAATGGACAATTTCAACAGATGGCAATGCAGAAACCAGGACTAGTAAGTTTTTTTTCTTTCCCACTTTTGCATACATGTCATTTTCTTAAGATAACTTTTAAATTTACAATTCACCATTTATATTTTAGTTCACTTAGGATAGGAAGTATTAGAAAACTGTAGTCGAGAGAATTTTGAGAAACTCAAGCTAAGTGTTCAAGAGACGAAATGTGTATTCTCATCAATGATAAGCTAGTAGAGAGAGGTTTATATATGAAGAGAAAATGAGTGGGTCGTTATCACACTGTTACAATAGCAAAGCCTGAGACAGATGCAACTGTTATGACTAATACTAACATACTAATAGCAACTGACCTGTACCAACAGATGAGGCTGCCCCATATAGACCAGTATACACTAATAATCCTCCCTCAAGCCCAGGGAGGATGAGATAATTTTGCTTATTAATTCCAGAAACTGAGCTTGGCCTTTAATTTCAAAAAAAGAGTAGGAGATAGGGCGGTAGAAACTTGAAGCTTGGGAAGTAGTGTTTGAATCCATAAGATTTCTGAGGTAGTTGAAGCAAGGCTGCAATATTCAACTACAGTAGGTGGTCACAACAGTTTTCCTTTTGTGCTACTAGGACTAGGAGACTAGATTAGGCCCAAGAAAAATGCACACACTAGAGGTTGACCTGCGATCATCAGAATTGGAAGCCCAGTTAGTGTCTCAGTAACATTGAATTTGGAGAGGAGAGTGAGTAGGTGCAGGCTGTAAATGGTACAGCTTGGAGGAGATGGAACCTTGGAGATATCTAAGGACCCTCTTAAATGCTTTCTAGTATGATTCTAGGGGTTTGTACAAAACTTGACAGACTTTGTTAACAGTGTAGTCAATTTTTGATCTTTCAATGGTTGAATATTCTAAGGTGCTAATAGCTTAACAATACAGAGTAGGATCAGAAACATATTATGCACCCTGTCTTGGGAGTTTCTTTGTCTCCAATCATGGGAGATGAGATGCCATTAGAATTAGTCGTATTGGATTTAGCAAGAAGATTGTAAATATATTGGCTCTAAGTGACAAGTAGAGAACCATCAGAAAGATGCTTTACTTCAATGCCTAAAAAGTAATCAAGATGGTCAAGCTGTTTTAGGGCCAAGACTGATTTCAATCGAGTGATCAATTGTTGAATTAAAATAGGAGAGTTCCCTGTAAAAATAATATCATCAAAGTAGACCAAAATACTGTGCAGTAACAATGATTGCTATAATTATTAATAGTGTTTATAATATTGTCACTTGCAGTTTATTTTGAACTTGTCAACAAGGGTCCAACTGCATGATTAAATTTAATAAAATAACAAGTATAGAAACGTAGAAAGAAAACTAGAACTGGTATTGATTCATATTTCTTTTTGGATTTGAGAAATGGATTTAAAAACATATTTTAAGAAAATGGGTTAAACCAATGTTAGAACTGGTTTTGGATTTACAAGTTGTTTTTAACCCAAAATCAATTTTAAAACTAGTATTGAAAGTGGTTTTGGATTGGAAACCATTTTTAAAGTTAGTTTAGGTTCTAAACCAAGTTAAAATCTGGTTTGCCAAAAAACCTATTTTGGTTATAGGATTTTACCTATGAGTATTATCATAGTTTTTTTTTAAATACTTTTATATAACGCATTTGTAAGTTGAGTTTACAAGTCGAGTTTATGGAAATTTCACAAGTTTGATAGCCTCTCTAGATTTTGGTAACCTTAATGTTAAGTAACATTAATAAAGATAGTGTCCTGAGTCGTCTGCTACTTGTGCCTTATAAACCTCGAGCCAGTAACAGTGCTTCAATCTCCTCGATGTGGAAATTGTTTGAACTTGCTACCGATAAAGGTTACTATGGCATCATATTCATCTGGTAGACCCTCAACAATGACATCTAATTACTTGAGTTGAGATAAGATCAACAGCAAATAGGAAATCAATGATGGCTTTGATGCGAAGGAGAAATTTTGAGTGAGAGATTTCCAAGTTTAGTTCTTTTTATCTCAGTGTAAAGTTGTTCAATTGTGAAAATGATTGTCGATTCACTCTCGCAGATGCAGCCCAGATTCATTTTCTCAAGATCATTTGGTCCAGATTCTTGATAACATACGAAAACTATAGTTCAGACTTCAGAGAAATTTGAAAGTGTATTTTAATTTATGAAAAGCCAGTACATAGAGGTATAGGAAGAGAAAATTAGTGGATCACAACCATACTGTTACAATATCAAAGCCTAAAAGCAGATGAAACTGTTCTAACTAATATTAACCATGCAGTTGGAAGGGGGGAGCAGCTGGAAGGAGGAAGGGGGGAGCAACTGGAAGCAAGGAGGAAGGTTTTGCAGAGATTTGGAAGTTGAGGATCCCCAAAAAATATGCAGTATTTGTGTGGAGATTGTTTAAAGATAGATTGCCAACAAAGAAAAATTTACAGAGGAGGCAAGTGCAGATTATGGAGTTTTTATGTCCTTTTTGTGGCAAGGTGGAGGAGGAGGCATCTCATTTATTCATTCACTGCACTAAAATTCAGTCTATTTGGTGGGAAACTTTGTCGTGGATGAATATTAGTAGTGTTCTTCCTTTAAACCCTCGTTGTCACTTCCTTCAACATTCATTTGTCCAGGTGGCTGGCATAAGGGTTAAGAGATGGCAATGCTGGTGGGTGGCTGTGGTATGGTCCATTTGGCAAATGCGCAATAGAATTGTATTTTCAAATGAAAGCTGCAATGGAAACAAGCTGATGGAGGATGCAATGTTACTAACCTGGACCTGGCTTACAAATTTTGAGAAAGATTTCACAATTAACTTTAACCACTGGTCAAGTCATATTCGACAAGGCTTTTTGTATCACTAGAGGGTAGATTTTTATTGGGGCTTTAGCAGATGTATTAACCATAATATGGTTCCTAATTAAAATGTATTAGTTTTTTCTAAGGAACCATATCTATGGGATCCTATCTATGTACAAAGTACCTCTGGTACTTCATCACTATTTACATAATGAAATATTTATATATTTTTGCCGATAAAAAAAACCATGCAGACTAATAGGAAAGAACAAAATACTAAACATTTATTTAATTAAATCTAATAAAAAATTTACTTCAATCACATTATTTAACAAAATACTTGCAAGGTCTGTAACTTCATGAACTAAAGAGCAAATACAAACGAACAAAATACAAATACATCCAGCAACATCAAATGACTCAAATCCATTACTTCAAAATACAAATACCCAAAGGAACTACAACACAACATATTTTAATTATTAGCAACAAGCATATTCTCATCTTGGTAAGAACCACAAATAGAGATGCATATACTCACCAATTGTCAGCGACTAAAGAAGACGAAACAGAACACAAGCAACAACGAACCTTGACAGCGACTAAAGAAGACGAATAAATCACCTAAGCAGCATAGTAGACATGATATATACAAAGTTAACCAATTGGTTTCAAAACATGACAACAGAGACATACCTTCGATGGCTTCCCTGGGAGTCTTAAAGCCAACCACAAGTGACTACCAAAATCAATTCCCATCCTTTCCGGGACTCTATGCTTTCCTAGATTTCTTCGAGCTGCGAAAGTGAGCAAATGTTAAAACAAGGAACACTTCATGTAAAAACGAAAAGACGTACCTCAATCGATAAGTGCTAGACACGCACTCCACAAAAATGAACTCCACAATGTCATTGCAGTCACAGAAGCGTAGCCCAGTTTGCGACAAAGACGAACTCAGGCAGAAGGAGAAAGAAGAAGAACGCCCTAGGAGTCTTAAGGCGAACCACAATGGACTTCCAAAATCGATTCCCACCCTTTCTGGGACTCTTTCCTTTCCTAGTTTTCTTCGACCTGCGAAAGTGAGTAAATGTTAAAACGACGAACGCCTAATGTTAAAACGAAAGGACGTACCTCAATCGATAAGTGGCAGAGACGAACTCCACAAACACGTTCTCCACAATGTGGTTGCAGTCACAGAAGCGCAAGCCAATTTGCGACAAAGACGAACTCAGGCAGAAGGAGAAAGAAGAAGAATGATAGGGTTCGAGCGCGCGGGTTGTGCAATTACAGATTTTTAATATATAATGATAACAACATCAGTTTTTTAAAAATAACCGATGTTAACATCAACTAGGTAACATCGGTTTTCTTAAAACCGATGTTAACATCAACTCGATAACATCGGTTTTTCCTAAACCGATGTTAACAACGACATACTAACATCGGTTTTTCCAAAATCGATGTTAACTACTCCATAGTAACATCGGTTACTTAAATAACCGATGTTAATATCGAGTAGTTAACATCGGTTTCGAAAAAATCGATGTTAACTAAGTCTACTTATTTACAAAAATGCCACCGCGCTTTTGTTAACATCGGTTTTGTGAATAACCGATGTTAACCGTGCGATGTTAAATCTAAAAATTGTAGTAGTGCAATAACAACAGGAAGACGATTGTTTCTTAAAAAAAGGCCTCGAAACCGTTCCCATGCCCATACAAGATTGTTCACGCGCTCACCCTCCAGATATGCAAACCCAGCAGAGAACGTCATCTCGGTTGGTGTCACCCCCACAAAGTCAAGCAATGGGAGCCTGTACCTATTTGTTTTGTAGGTACTGTCTATAAAAAAAACAAGATGACATGCGTTACATAACTTAAATGCATCTGGGTGACACCAAAACAAATCATGCACCACATCTTGATCCTTCAATCTATGCCAATGAATGTATTGGTCACGTTCAAGGAGCCTCATTAGGTGTTGCATTTCAGTGTCATCTCCTCTGATTGAAGAACGATATGCACTTCTTGCATTGTAGATTTGTTTGATTGTGGTGCAACTGTTGGCGTTGTGCTCCTTCAACGTTAGCAGGATGTTTCTTGGTTTCACATTCGACTTCGTCATATCAGCAATGATATTCTTCTCATCATCTGTCAATCTCCCAGCATATGGATGTCCAACTAAGGTCTTCACCAATTCATGATTGTGAATCCCACATATCAGCTTCATCGTCCAACCTTCACCTCCATGCACTGGTTTTCCACGAATCTTAAAGGGACAACCACATTTTCTAGTGTATGTGTCTCTTCTAACAAATTCTTTCTTCCTACACTTGTACTTACCGCTCCTTTCACACCCAATTAACACAAATGAAGTTCTTTCTCTGCTACCATTATATGTATCAGACCTCATAATTACTGCAACAAAACCGTTTTCATGGGCAACCATTCGAGCCCACTGCAAAACATCTTCTCGGGTTGCAAAGACCTAGGACACAACCACGACATATTAATTTTTACACAAATCATACATTGACCAAACAACTCAAACTGATCGACATGATTACCTGAGAAGTATTAAAAGCGTCTGAACAATCAACATGTCCTTCATTCGCACCACAATCCTGTTCATCTTGAAAATCCATATCAACTTCTTCAGACATCTTACTGTAATATGCCCATTGATCTTCGTCCATCTTAATTCAAACTATAACTATCACCTAATTCAACATTCAACTAAATAATTTGAACAATATAGCAACCCAAAAAAATTTACAATCTATGAATATCGAACTAATTCAATATTTGACAACCTCACACAAATATTTAATCTACATATACATCAATATTTTAACAACAACCAAATTCAACTTTTAATTACATAATTTCAAAATTATAACCTACAAAGTTCATTTAACCAAAAAATAGTTCAACCTAGGCAAAAAAATCAACACTTCAACCAAGAAATATATTTTTATGTTTCACATAAATTACAAATAGAATTAACCAAAATAACATTCAAAATAATCTTAAAACTAAAAATCATAAAACAAATTAATCAACGGAAGAAGCTGTCTTTCACAGTTGTAGTTACAACAGCGGAAGAAAACTTCTTCCGTGGAATCTCGCAGAAGACATCTCTCGCGACATTCCACGGAAGAAGTTGTCTTCTGCAGTTGTAACTACAACAGTGAAAGAAAACTTCTTCCGTTGAATGTCGCGGAAGATGTCTTCCGCAAGATTCCACGGAAGAAGTTTTCTTCCGCTATGGACATTACAACTGCGGAAGAGAACTTCTTTCGTGATAGCTCACGGAAGATGTCTTCCGCGACATTCCACGGAAGAAGATTTCTTCCATTGTTGTAATTATAACTGCAGAAGACAGCTTCTTCCGTGGAATCTCACGGAAGACATCATCCGTGAGCTTCCACGGAAGAAGTTTTTTTCTTCCGCAGTTGTAATATCAACAGCGGAAGAAAACTTCTTTCGTGGAATCTCACAGAAAATGTTCTTCATTCGCTTCAAATCAGACACTTACACCATTCCACTACCCAAAATAAATAATGATACACAGAAAAGCTATGTACCTTAGTTGACAAATATCACACCAAAGTAGAGCACAAGCACAACCAACACGGAGAAATATCGCACAGCACAAGCACCATGGAGAAACAAAGAAAGCAACGAGAAAAAATAATTAAAAAGCAACTTTTTATAAAAGAAAAACGTTCAGGGGTATTTTGGGGTTTTTGAAAAATTGCTGGGTGCACCAGCAATGTTGCTGGGTGCCCCTAGCAATTCCCAATAATTAAAGGCACCATACTATGTTATGGAGTCCAAACCTCAATTATTATTAACTTTTAGTAAATAGGCTAATTTAAACATATGTTAAACAATTTAACTATTTTAACATGTATTCAAAAAATAGAAAAGTAATGTTAAGTTGTTAACCATAGGATTAAAGTAAAGGATATACAATGGAATAATACTTTAGTGTGATATAGAATAAAATAGTACCACTCAAATATAAAGAAAACTTTTACGGCAGTTGAGACCTACAATATTACATGATACTAAGTGTTGAGCAATAAAAATAAACAAGAAAAAGTAATTGCAATATTGTAAAGATAGAAATGGTGGTTATATAAAATATATTTAGGAACATGATAGAGAGAAAGTTAGAGTAGTTTCCTGCTAGTTCTAGAAAAAAATGGTAATCTTATTTTAGATTATTATTTTTTACAATAGGCACTTAAGTTACACTATTAGAAGATACACTTTCAACATCGTTTATTTAGGGCATTCTACATCGGTTGTAAAACCGATGTTGAAAGAACCGATGTTGAATGTATTGTTGTTAACATCGGTTTTCAAAAACCGATGTTAACATAAAAATGATAACATTGGTTTTATAAATAACCGATGTTATAAACAAAGAAGTACAACAAAAATAAGTGTATGCGTGAGGGAGGTTGACATCGGTTTTCTGTAAAAACCGATGTTAACTTGTTATATTAACATCGATTTTAACAGAAAACTGATGTTAATGAAACATATTAACATCGGTTTTCTAGAAAACCGATGTTAATATGTGACATTAACATCAGTTTTTAGAGGAAACCGATGTCAACGTTCATCATTCATGCACTATTTTGCTGTAGTAATTTATGTATAACATCGGTTATTTATAAATAATCGATGTTACTGCATACAATTTAACATCGGTTATTTATTAATAATCGATGTTAATGGACATAGGTTAACATCGGTTATTTATAAAGAACCGATGTTAAACTATATGCAATAACATTGGTTATTTATAAAGAACCAATGTTAAACTGTATGCAGTAACATCAGTTATTTATAAATAACTGATGTTAAACTGTAAGCAGTAATAAAATTAGTGTACAGACACATAAGAAATATATATAAGTGTACAGACACATAAGAAATATATATAAGTGGAAGTTTTATGTAAATGACGTACCTTGACGACAATCCACCTAGCAGGAGCCTTTGATTTAGGCTGTCGAGCATCATCAAGACCTTTTAAAGCACTGTTCCAGATGAGTTACAATTAAAAACTGGTGTTGTTTAGGTATTTCAATGCAAATATATTGAAAAGAACACTAACCTGTTAATAATCCCCTTAAGGTAGTTGTCTGGCCTGTTATGCAATGAACAAAACCAGACAACTAGGTGTTCCTTGGGCAGGATGGCCACCATCTGCCAGTGTCCGCTACAGTGGAGGCGAATATGGGTTAGTATATTAGTAAACATTAATTAAATTCAATTATTTTGTGTGACTTACCCATTTAGGTAGGCTGCAAGAGAGACGTTGCATTTTGAACTCTGCATCCAACTCTTTATGTAACTTTCAGACTCAAATTGCGATTGCCCAGACCTCTGAATGGACTATGGCTCGAGGAATCCATAGATATCAGAATTCCCCGCTCGCATACTTGTATCAGTGAGATGCCTGTTTATGTTAAGTCAAAGTTAAATATTTATGAATTCAAAGCAATAACTTGGGTAATTAAAAGTAATATAAAATGACTTACAGAATCCACAACTGTAACACTGATATGCTGAGACATTGACCACCTGTGCAATTTCGGAGAGGTCTTTGTGATTTATGTAGAGCGGGAAATTTGGATTAAAGACCCCAAACACGGTGACATCCCATGTAACCTGGTAAGGCCTCAAGAAAAGCTCTAGGGTGGTCACTGTCATCAGATAAAGCGGATCATCGACCTCCGGATCAGGCTTTGGAGGTGGTTTTGCCGGAGACACAACTACCTGTTCATGAAACAAAGATAAATGGCCTAATTTGAGGCACGCTGAATGAATTAATTTAAAAAGAAGAAACATATAGTAAGAGTGAAGTACCTGCTGTGATAAAAACTTGAACAGATGTATCGGCCAAGCAAGAAAGGTGTGAAGTGCCTGCCCCACTAAGAAAACCTCCTCAATGGGTACAGGAACTAGAGCATCTGCATCTGTAACCTCCTCCACACTCACCTTTACTTGGCTAGGCAACAAATGAGTGTTATGAACAACAGTGGATCCCTCATAAACTCTCCCCAGGGCAACCAGGCAGGCAGGATCTACTTCTATGTACAAGCCGCACCTATCAGAGTCACCCGTCTCAGGATCATTTCCTGAGGGATCAACACAACTCCCCTTTGTGCTTACTCGAGGACCAGAGGGACCAACCAGAGGCTCGGGAGGCAGTGCAAGTCCCTGAGATTACATCTGGGACTGAATCTGGGACTGCATCTGGCTGAAGGATGCCATGAGCTGCCGCGCCACTTTTTCTGTGATGGACTTCACAAGCTGGTCCCTGATTTGCTGGGTCAGCTGCTGCAATTCTTCGGGAGGCAGGGAGGAAGAGCTGCGGGACATCCGTGGAGCTGATCCAAAGTATTGCTTGATGCTGACACCGGCTCTAGCAGCACGGACACATCCAGGGTGCTCTAGACGTCCAATAGCAGCGGTGAGAACATCCTGACGTCCATGGGGGACGAAGGATCCCTGTGTAGCCTGCTCCTCAAAGGAATCCTGCACAGAAAACACACAGTGGTACATGGCATTCACAAAATATTGAAATATAATTGTAATGGTTAGTTGAAAATGACTTACGATCTTCTCAGCGATTTCCTTTGCGGCCTCAGTCGTCATCTCCCCTGTTTTCTTCGTGCGGGCCATCTTCCACTTCATGTGGCGTCTGACCGGGGATGGAGGGCCGATGACGCCATCAACGCTTCCTGACTGTGCAGCTTCCTCCGGCTTCTTCTTCATCTTCTCAGCCAGGAGCTTTTACTCCAAATAGTCATAACCCCCACGAGACATAACGTGGGGGGCAGTGTTTTGCTTCTGGATGGCCTGTGCCTTTTTGCGCACATCCTGCCAAAATAAAACAATAATCTTTCAAATTGCTAGAATGAAGTATAACAAGATAATGTATTTTTAAAAGCAACTTAAATGGCAAGGAACATACCTCCCAAGAAGGGTCTATGCGAGTCTGGCAAAACTGGGCCCATTTTTCCTTGCTAATGTTGTATTTCTCACAAACAGTGTCCTCCACACCATCTTGATCGGCTGCAAGGGCCCATTTCCTCATGAGTTCTGATTTAAATTGCCTCTATCTCTCGCCCACAATCTGAAGTGACTTCCTTTTCATCCTACTGTAAGTAGCCTCTGGGATATCAAATTCCGCCTAACAACATCAAATAAAGTTTATTTGTTACAATAAGAAAAGAAAAATACCTGAATATCCTCCTAAATCAGGTCCTTCTGAGAAGTAGGGACCTTCTTCCAGTTCTCGTAGGTGACGTCCACCTTATCACGCGCCACAATCCCCAAATATATTCTTAATTTCTTCCTGTGGGGACCGTCGGTCTTGCCGGTAGCAGGATCAACATGGACCACTGGTCTCTCAACACCAGGTGGTCTAGTAGACAATGATCGTAGACGTGAGGCTTTGTGTGTCCGCTTCGTGGCAAACGGCAAAGCCGATGCGTCCGAAGGAGCAGGAGGAGGAGGAGGAGGAGAAGGAGGAGGAGGAGGAGGGGAGGCAGGTTGAGAACCCATGATCTTTTATACAATAACATACAAAATAGGATTAATCAAAAGAGGATAAGTCATAAGTGATTTAGTTGTGATTTTTAATTGTGATTCAAAACAGGATAAGATGTAATGGTAATGAAAAAGTCTGATAAATCAATAGTCTGATTACAAATTAAGGTTAATGATGTGTTGTGATACTTGTGCTTTAAATTTGTTTCAAGACATGAAAGAAAATTACTGTGTAGAACAAGTAAGAATAATCGTAGACATGTGAAGATTACATAATGTGCACTCAAAGCTAGATTTCCATGGGATTTAAAGGATGTCAAAGTGGGGTGAATGCAAGCAAACTTTTCTTAGATTTTTGGAATTGTAGAGAAATCATTGACAACAGTACTTCAAAGTCTCGGGGAAGGAATGACATGAAGACCTTGAATGATGAAGGAATGAAATTGGGGGTTACTAGGGGAAGGGTTGATTGGGGTTGGTGTCATTTTGTACATAGCAAATTTTACTGACGTGTTGTGCAGCAAACATTGAATTATGATTTGATTTGGGGCAAGCATGTTAAAAAAACTCTATTACATGTAATCAGAAGTCAATGGATGCGTGATGGAATATAAATACTATATCTTGAGAAATACATATGTAGATGGAATCCTTAGGACTTCATCCAATTGATGTTTGTCGCCAGTTTCATCATCCACCACCCTTATCTTCTCTGGCTTCTCACGTTTATTCTTGTTAAACCCATATTTATGTTTTCTTCCCTTCATGTCTTGTTTTATCACAACTTTAGCCGAATCTGCTATCTTCAGCACAGTTGAATCTCCTGTCTTATTCTCCAATGACACACTTTGATGGTCTGTATCTCTTTTCTTCATATGTTCTAGTGCTTCAGCTTCAGAATCCATAGAGCAATCTGAACTTTCCAATGATCACCAAAGGCTTCTGCATCAGCATTGACACTCTCCACCCTCTTTGCTTTATGCTTCTGTGCAGCATTCGGTGCTTTCTCCTTATAATTCTCAGATTTATTAGAGGTTGCACTAGAAGAATCAGCACCAATCCGTGCCTCTTCCTCCTCTACCAGCTCAATATCTTTCCTTTCTCCTTTGCTTTTGTAAACTACATTGTAATTTACAAAACAAAAGTTGAAAGGAAAGATATTGAGCTGGTAGAGGAGGAAGAAGCACAGATTGGTGCTGATCGTTCTAGTGTAACCTCTAATAAATTGTAGAACAAAGGATCAAGCTGAATGTTTTGATGATGCCAAAGGATTACATGAATCATATGCTTCTCAAAGATTTACTCAAGACAAAGCAATTAGAGATATTCAAGATGGATGATCAAGACAGTCTATAGAGTCTTAGAAAGGATATTAAATAGGAAGGGAATTCCAATTGGATTAGCAAAAGGTTTGGCCAAGAATTTTAAGTTAAAAAAGTGTTTTTCAACAAATATACTCTCTGGTAATCGATTACCAGAGGATGTAATCGATTACCAGTGGCCAAAACTGATTTACAACAGCTATTAAAATTTGAATTCAAAATTTGCACTGTGTAATCGATTACCAGCAGTTTCTGAACGTTTTAATTCAAATTTTAAAGAGTGTAATCGATTACACACTTATTGTAATCGATTACCAGAGGAGTTTTTCAGAAAACATTCTCAACAGTCACATCTTTTTATGAGGTTATTGAATGGCTATCATAGGCCTATATATGTGTGACTTGAGACACGATTTTGACAAAGTTTTTCAGAACAAAAAGTGTTTATCCTCTCAGAGAGCAAATTCATTTTATCCTCTTAAGAATTCCTTGGCCAATTCAATTGAAATTCATTAA
This sequence comes from Glycine max, assembly GCF_000004515.6. NCBI lineage: Eukaryota > Viridiplantae > Streptophyta > Magnoliopsida > Fabales > Fabaceae > Glycine > Glycine max. Next base: position 44,158,247 of record NC_038250.2, read on the forward strand.
GGAATTATTTGAGCGCTCAATCTGTAAAATCTATCTCTTTCTAGAGAGATTCATTCTTCTTCTTCTACTCATTCTCTAAGGGATTAAGAGACCGTGGGTCTCTTGTTGTAAAGGAATTCTAAACACAAAGGAAGGATTGTCCTTGTGTGTTTAGAACTTGTAAAAGGAATTTACAAGATAGTGGAACTCTCAAGCGGGTTGCTTGGGGACTGGACGTAGGCACAAGGGTGTGGCCGAACCAGTATAAATTTGAGTTTGCACTTTCTCTTCCCTTAATCTCCTTTGTTTATTATTGCTTTATATTCATATTCAAATTGTTTTATTTGAATTAATATTTAAGAAGTTCATTGTTAAGGGAATCTATAACTTGAAAAGAAAGTGAAATAAATTTTTAATTGGGGAAGTAGTTTGGAATATCTTAATTCAACCCCCGCCTTCTTAAGATATCTGAGGCCACTTGTCTAACAAGTGGTATCAGAGCTTCATTCTTGTATAAAGTTTAGAAGCTTCAAGAAAAAGATGGCCTTAGCAAACTCCTTATTTCTAGAAGGGAATTCTATCAATAGACCTCCAATCTTTAATGGAGAGGGTTACCATTACTGGAAAACCCGAATGCAAATTTTTATTGAGGCAATAGACCTAAATATTTGGGAAGCCATAGAAATAGGGCCTTGTATACCCACCACAGTAGAAAGAATTACAATAGATGGCAGTTCATCAAGTGAAAGTATAACTATAGAAAAACCTAGAGATAGATGGTCTGATGAGGATAGAAAATGAGTACAATACAATTTAAAAGCCAAAAACATAATAACATCTGCCCTGGGAATGGATGAATATTTCAGGGTTTCAAATTGTAAGAGTGCTAAGGAAATGTGGGACACTCTTCGATTAACACATGAAGGAACTACAGATGTTAAAAGATCTAGGATAAATGCACTAACTCATGAGTATGAATTATTTAGAATGAATGCAAATGAAAATATTCAAAGCATGCAAAAGAGATTTACACATATAGTAAATCATCTAGCAGCCTTAGGAAAAGAATTTCAAAATGAGGATCTCATAAACAAGGTGTTAAGATGTTTAAGTAGAGAATGGCAACCCAAAGTAATGGTCATTTCTGAATCAAGAGATTTATCTAACATGTCCCTTGCCACTGTATTTGGAAAGTTGCAGGAACACGAGATGGAATTATTGAGATTACACCAACATGAAGAAAATGACAAGAAAAAGAAAGGAATTGCTCTTAAAGCATCATCCTCAATTCAAGAAGAAAGTGATCAGGATAATGATCCAGATGATGATGATGATCTAAGTCTTTTTGTAAGAAGATTCAACAAGTTTCTTAAAGAAAGAGGAAATCAGAGGCGACCCAATTTTAAATCAAAGAGAAGGACAGAAAATTCATCCTCTACTCTAAAATGCTTTGAATGCAATCAACCTAGACATCTGAGGATTGATTGTCCCATCTTCAAGAAAAAGATGGAAAAATCTGAAAAGAAAAATCATAGTGAAAAGAAACTGAAGAAAGCATACATCACATGGGATGAAAATGATATGGAATCTTCTGAAGATTCTGAAAATGAAGAGATAAATCTTTGCCTTATGGCTAAAAGTTACGAAAGTGATGAAGAGGTAACATCTTCGAATAACTTATCTATTTCTTTTGATGAATTGCAAGATGCATTTGCTGATCTGCATAAAGAGTCAATTAAACTTGCAAAATTAGTTTCATCTTCAAAGAAAACAATTTCAAATTTAGAAAATGAGATTTCGAAATTAAACAAAGAATTAGATCTTCTTAGAAATGGAGTCTCAATTTCTAAAACAAATGAAAAAGTTAATATCTCCACTATTTCTGACAAGAAAATATCAGATTCTTGTAGTTGTTGTGATAAATATGTAAAAGAAATTAAAGAGTTGAAGAATTCACTTGCAAAATTTTCATATAGTAAAAATAATTTAGATGTTATATTAAGTAAACAAAGATGTGTGTCTAATAAAAATGGACTAGGGTATAAATCTGATAAACAACAAAAGTTTCATAAAAACTTTTCCACTTCCACACAAAAATGTAATTCTAATTCTATCACTTGTTTTTACTGTGGAAGAAGAGGACATGGCATATCAACTTGCTACTTCAAGAAAAATTACAGTAACATTAAAATGATATGGGTCCCAAAAGGATCCTCAGTTTATACTAACATGCAAGGACCCAATAAAATTTGGGTACCTAAGTCAAAAACTTAAATATGCAGGTATCTTTGAGAAAGAAGTGGTACATAGATAGCGGATGCTCAAAACATATGACTGGAGATGCATCAAATTTTACACATATCTCTCCAAAGAAAAGCGGGCATGTAACATATGGTGACAACAACAAAGGTAGAATCCTTGGAGTGGGTAAAATAGGTACAAATTCTTCAAACTCCATTGAAAATGTTCTACTTGTTGAAGGACTTAAGCATAGCCTGCTTAGCGTTAGTCAACTATGAGACAAAGGCTATCTAGTATCATTTGATTCTCAGAAATGTCTTATAGAACATAAGCATGACATTAATATAAAGTATATAGGACATAGAGTCAATAATGTTTACATGATAGACTTAAGCATAAAACAAGAAAACAATCATTGCTTTCTTAGTAAAGATGAAGATCCATGGTTATGGCATAAAAGAATTGCTCACATAAACATGGATCACTTAAATAAATTAATTTCAAAAGATTTAGTAGTTGGTTTGCCTAAATTGAAATTTGAAAAAGATAAACTATGTGATGCATGTCAAAAGGGCAAACAAACAAGAGTTTCATTCAAACCTAAAAATGTTGTTTCAACCACTCAACCCTTACAATTATTGCATATGGATTTATTTGGTCCATCTAGAACCATGAGTTTTGGAGGAAATTACTATGCTCTAGTTATAGTTGATGATTTCTCTAGATATACTTGGACATTATTTATTACACATAAAAGTGATTCATTCCAAGCATTTAGAAAACTTGCTAAAGTCATACAAAACAAGAAAAATATCTAGATTGCATCCATTAGAAGTGATCATGGGGGTGAATTTGAAAATAAAGATTTTGAATTATTTTGTGATGAACATGGTATTGAACATAATTTTTCTGCACCAAGAACCCCTCAACAAAATGGAGTTGTTGAGAGGAAAAATAGGTCATTGGAAGAAATTGCAAGAACATTATTAAATGATACTTTTCTTCCAAAGTATTTTTGGGCTGAAGCGGTCAATACTGCATGTTACATCATGAATAGGGCCTTAATAAGACCTATTTTAAAGAAAACCCCATATGAGTTATTTAATGGTAGAAAACCTAATATTTCTCATCTACATGTTTTTGGTTGCAAATGCTTTGTGCTCAATAATGGAAAAGATAATCTAGGAAAATTTGATGCAAAATCTGATGAAGGTATTTTTCTTGGATATTCATTACAAAGCAGAGCATATAGGATATATAATAAAAGAACTATGAATATCGAGGAATCCATTCATGTTACCTTTGATGAATCTAATGCTATCTTGTCAAGAAAGAATATGCTAGATGATATTGCAGATTCTTTAGAACATATGAATATTGATGAACAAGATTCCAAAGGAAATGATAAAGGAAACAATGAAGATCCTCCAGAAGAAGTCAAATCCAATGATGAACTTCCAAGAGAATGGAAAGCTTCAAGAGATCATCCCCTCGACAACATTATTGGTGATATCTCAAAAGGGGTAACAACTAGACATTCTGTTAAAGATTTATGCAATAATATGGCTTTTGTATCTATGATTGAACCTAAAAATATAAAAGAAGCCATAGTAGATGATAACTGGATCATTGCCATGCAAGAAGAACTGAACCAATTTGAAAGAAACAATGTGTGGAAATTAGTAGAAAAACCTGAAAATTATCCTGTCATAGGAACAAAATGGGTTTTTAGAAATAAATTAGATGAACATGGTATAATTATTAGAAATAAAGCCAGGTTAGTAGCAAAAGGATATAATCGAGAAGAAGGAATAGACTATGAAGAAACATATGCTCCTGTTGCAAGATTAGAAGCCATTAGAATGCTTTTGGCATATGCATCCATAATGGATTTTAAACTTTATCAAATGGATGTTAAGAGTGCCTTTCTAAATGGCTTAATTCAAGAAGAGGTATATGTTGAACAACCCCCTGGTTTTGAAATTCCTGATAAACCAAACCATGTTTATAAATTACAAAAGGCTCTTTATGGTTTGAAACAAGCCCCTAGGGCGTGGTATGAACGCTTAAGCAATTTTCTTCTAGAAAAAGAATTCTCTAGAGGTAAAGTAGATACCACATTGTTCATAAAGAGACAGCATAATGATATTTTGTTGGTTCAAATATATGTTGATGATACAATTTTTGGATCCACTAATGATTCATTGTGCAAGGAGTTTTCCCTTGATATGCAAAGTGAATTTGAAATTTCAATGATGGGAAAACTAAAGTACTTTCTAGGATTACAAATCAAGCAAACTAAAGAAGGTATATTCATCAATCAATCCAAGTACTGCAAGGAATTGATCAAAAGATTTGGGATGGATAGTGCAAAACACATGTCCACACCTATGAGCACTAGTTGTTACTTAGATAAAGATGAATCTGGTCAATCTATAGACATGAAACAGTATCGAGGTATGATCGGATCTCTTCTCTATTTATCTGCTAGTAGGCTTGATATTATGTTTAGTGTATGCATGTGTGCTAGGTTTCAATCCAACCCCAAACAATCACATTTGAGTGCAGTTAAGATAATCATGAGATATCTATTAGGTACAATAAATTTAGGATTATGGTATCCTAAGAACTCAACATGTAACTTAATAGGATATTCTGATTCTGACTTTGCCGAATCTAAAACTGATAGAAAAAGCACAAGTGGAACTTGTCAATTCATTGGATCCGCTCTTGTCTCATGGCATAGTAAGAAACAAAACAGTGTTGCTTTGTCCACTGCTGAAGCAGAATATATTTCTGCCGGCAGTTGTTGTGCACAGATTTTATGGATGAAGCAACAATTATCTGACTATGGTATCCTTCTTGATCGTATACCTATTAGGTGTGATAACACTAGTGCCATAAATCTATCCAAAAATCCTGTTCAACACTCTAGAACCAAACATATAGAAATTAGGCACCATTTTCTTAGAGATCATGTCCTAAAGGGAGATTGTATATTAGAGTTTGTTGATACAAAGAATCAGCTTGCTGATATCTTTACAAAACCTCTCCCAAAAGAAATATTCTTTTCAATAAGAAGAGAATTAGGACTTTTAGACCTTAGTGATTTGAATAGGTAATTTTTTTTAATGATTGATTATGTTTTTGATGAAGTATGACGCTTGTTTTGTTTAATTTAGTTTACATTTCTTGTTAGTATAATTAAATCTTTAAATAACATAAGTTTTTAGACTCAAGAAATAAGTTTTCTTTTAGGAAAAGGCTATTTTTTGTTCTGGTAATCGATTACATGAATACTGTAATCGATTACACTAGAACAGATGGCCTGTAATCGATTACAGTATTCATGTAATCGATTACCAGTAGGCTGCCTCCTCCTATAATCGATTACCACGCGTCCTGCTCTATAAATATCACGTTTTCAGAATCTCCTGCGCAGCCCCTTCCTCCTTGCGCCGTACCTCCATTCCCAAACCTCCAAACCTTCCTATCTCACTCATTTCTTCATCAAATCGACTCCCGTAAATTGCAATCTTCTTCTTTTTCATTTTTCTTTTGATTTCACCGATTAAAATCTGCAAAAATTCCCTCAAATGGCAGAATCGTCAAAGAAATGAAAGGGTTCTTCCGCCTCCGCTTTGGCTTCAAGAGCTCATCATTCTAGAGCCACTAACGCATCCACAGCACCAATTCCACCCTCATTGTCCTCTTCCCCAGTATTTTCTTCCGACGAACAGCAGAAACGGTACTCCAATCTTTTCTCATCTCGTTCCATTATCGACCCTAAGTTTATTGATATGGAATTCTTTTCTGCTGAAACCTTTGATTGCATTCAAGCCTTTCAGAACTTAGGTCTTCTACCTTTTATGTCATTACAATTGCCTATTTATCCTGAATTGGTTAAAGCTTTTTATAGTAATCTTGAAATTCAGGACAGCACTCTGATTTCTAAAATTTTTGGGATAAAAATGGTCATTGACCAGTCCCTTTTCCATGACTTAACCAAATTACCCAGTGACGGTGTACCATTTGAAGGTACACTGAATGACGACTGGAAATTTGATTTCTCTGCCCATGATGCCCGCCAGTTGGTTTGCACCAACAATGCAGATATGACCGGACGTCTTCTTGCCGGGTCATTGGCTTTTGAAAGCCGCATCCTTCACTATTTAATTGTGCGTATTTTTCTTCCACGGTCTTCCAACCTTGCCCAGGTTTTTGAGGAAGATCTAATTATCATGTGGGCCTTTCATACAGGGCGTCAACTTGACTGGGCACACTTAGTCAGATATCGCATGCATAAGGCATTGCGATTAAATGCTCCACTACCATATCCACAGCTTGTCACTCTCTTTTTCCGCCATTTTCAAATTCCTCTTGATTCTGAACCTTATGTTCCAATCAAGCGATCTTTTTTAATTGGTGCTGCTGTGATTGCTTCTTTTGGTTACCGCAAAGAGCGTGATGGCTCTTGGGTCAAAAAGGGTGTTCCACCTGCTGATGATGAAGGCCACATACCAGTTAAAGATAATTCCACTCTTCTTCAAAGGCTTATGGACAAGTTTGATGAACTTCAGACTTTTGTTGGTGACAAGTTTGATGCCATGGAATTGCAAGTTGACATGCGGTTCGATGCTATGGAATCAAGGATCACTAGGGTTGAAGAAGATGTCTCCTTCATCCGAACTTGCTTTGATCCACCACCACCGCCTCCTTCATCCTCTTAGATTATATGTTATTATTCTAACTTAGTTTAATTAGTAGTCAAATATTATTAGTACTTTGCTTTATCGCCGTGTATTTGGCTTTTTATTGCTCTAGTTATCGTAATCTTGCACTATAATTATATTTCTAGACGTTGCTTTGGTTGATTATGACAATGTATGGATTTATTTTGGTTTAATGGTTGGCTTTGTTTGGATATTTATTGTGTTAATGTTTGTATATTGATTGCCTTGCTCTAGTTCTTTTTGATGTTGCCAAAGGGGGAGAGAACTTGGGAGAGAACATGGGTTAGAAATCAATTAGAAATTTATCGTTAAGAAAAGTTGGGCATACATGCCAAAAGATAGGGGGAGTAAGGGTTGTGTGAACGTGCTATCATCTTGTATATAGCTTGTCTTGATTTCAGGTATTGTCATCATCAAAAAGGGGGAGATTGTAGAACAAAGGATCAAGCTAAATGTTTTGATGATGCCAAAGAATTACATGAATCATATGCTTCTCAAAGATTTACTCAAGACAAAGCAATTAGAGATATTCAAGATGGATGATCAAGACAGTCTATAGAGTCTTAGAAAGGATATTAAATAGGAAGGGAATTCCAATTGGATTAGCAAAAGGTTTGGCCAAGAATTTTAAGTTAAAAAAAGTGTTTTTCAACAAATTTACTCTCTGGTAATCGATTACCAGTGGCCAAAACTGATTTACAACAGCTATTAAAATTTGAATTCAAAATTTGCACTGTGTAATCGATTACCAGCAGTTTCTGAACGTTTTAATTCAAATTTTAAAGAGTGTAATCGATTACACACTTATTGTAATCGATTACCAGAGGAGTTTTTCAGAAAACATTCTCAACAGTCACATCTTTTTATGAGGTTATTGAATGGCTATCATAGGCCTATATATGTGTGACTTGAGACACGATTTTGACAAAGTTTTTCAGAACAAAAAGTGTTTATCCTCTCAGAGAGCAAATTCATTTTATCCTCTTAAGAATTCCTTGGCCAATTCAATTGAAATTCATTAAGGAATTATTTGAGCGCTCAATCTGTAAAATCTATCTCTTTCTAGAGAGATTCATTCTTCTTCTTCTACTCATTCTCTAAGGGATTAAGAGACCGTGGGTCTCTTGTTGTAAAGGAATTCTAAACACAAAGGAAGGATTGTCCTTGTGTGTTTAGAACTTGTAAAAGGAATTTACAAGATAGTGGAACTCTCAAGCGGGTTGCTTGGGGACTGGACGTAGGCACAAGGGTGTGGCCGAACCAGTATAAATCTGAGTTTGCACTTTCTCTTCCCTTAATCTCCTTTTTTTATTATTGTTTTATATTCATATTCAAATTGTTTTATTTGAATTAATATTTAAGAAGTTCATTGTTAAGGAAATCTATAACTTGAAAAGAAAGTGAAATAGATTTTTAATTGGGGAAGTAGTTAGGAATATCTTAATTCAACCCCCCCCCCCCCCCTTCTTAAGATATCTGAGGCCACTTGTCTAACATAAATATGAGATTTATAAGGAGGAAGCACAGAATGCAGCACAGAAGCATAAAGCAAAGAGGGTGGAGAATGTCAATGCTGATGCAGAAGCCTTTGGTGATCACTGGAAAGTTTAGATTGCTCTATGCATTCTGAAGTTGAAGCACTAGAACATATGAAGAAAAGAGATACACGCCATCAAAGTGTGTCATTGGAGAATAAGACAGGAGATTCAACTGAGTTGAAGATAGGAGATTCGGCTAAAGTTGTGATAAAGCAAGACATGAAGGAAAGAAAGCATAAATATGGGTTTAACAACAATAAACGTGAGAAGCCAAAGAAGGTAAGGGTGGTGGATGATGAAACTGGCGACAAACATGAGCTGTATGAAGTCCTAAGGATGCCATCTAAAACAAAATATTGATGCCTCAATCAGAAAAAAATGTAGTTGTCACTTACTTGCTTTGGTGACCTCTCTCTCTGCAAAAAATTACATTAGACGATGTTAATCAATTCTCCTTCATCATGATCATTACGATTAGCATGGACATCGCCAACTTCTTCTTCTCCGACAATGTTAGGAGTGATTTGTGTGGTCAAAGGACTAACATAGGTGTCCATGTATGAATCATCATCTTCTACATTAACACCAATTGTTTTGCCATGCAGAACCACACACCACCTTTCATCACAAGGGTCTTGCACGTAAAATACTTGTCTAGCTTGTTCTGCCACGATGAAAGGGTCATTGTGGTAACCAAGTTTCTTTAGGTCTACCAGCGTAAATTCTATATCATCGATGCGTACACCGGTGTTGTTGTCAACCCATTTACCTTTGAAAACACATACCGTAAATTTCACATAGTTAAGCTCCCAAATTTCATCAATGAACCCAAAGTAAGGGATGGAAGCTACACAGGGATTGGCGTCATTCACACTTGCAAAGTGATGAGATTCAGCCCTTAGGGTGACCTTGCTGTTCTGCATTGTACTTTTGTCATCTTGTACTTTTGTGTAAAATGAATACTTGTTTATGTCGTATCCTTGCCAAGTTATAACATTTCTTTTAGGCCCATCTGCTAGCTTTTTTAATGTTTCTGAAGCATTCTCATCTGCAAAGTGTTAGACAAGTGGCCTCAAATATCTTAAGAAGAGGGGGTTGAATTAAGATATAACAAACTATTTCCCCAATTAGAATTCTATTTCACTTTCTATTCAAGTTACAAATTCCCTTAACAATGAACTTCTTAAATATTGATTCAAATAGAACAATTTGAATATAACTATAAAACAATAATAAATAAAGGAGTTTAAGGGAAGAGAAAGTGCAAACTCAGATTTATACTGGTTCGGCCACACCCTTGTGCCTACGTCCAGTCCCCAAGCAACCCGCTTGAGAGTTCCACTATCTTGTAAAATCCTTTTACAAGTTCTAAACACACAAGGACAATCCTTCCTTTGTGTTTAGAATTCTTTTACAACAAGAGATCCTCGGCCTCTTAATCCCTTAGAGAATTAGAAAAAGAATAAGAATGAATCTCTCTTGAAAGAGATGGATTTTACAATCTGAGCACTCAAATGATTCCTTAATGAATTGCAATTGAATTGGCCAAGGAATTCTTAAGAGGATAAAACGATTTTTCTTTTTGAGAGAATAAACACTTGTTGTTCTGAAAAACTCTGAGCAAATTCGTGTTCTAAGTCACATATATATAGACCATTGGTGGTCATGTGAAAGCCTTTTGAGAAGTTGTGACTCTTAGAAATATTTTTCTGAAAATCTTGTCTGGTAATCGATTATAGGATTTGTGTAATCGATTAAAGCTTTCAAAATTTGAATTAAAACATTCATTAACTGCTGGTAATCGATTACCAATATTGTGTAATCGATTACACAGTCTAAAATTTGAATTCAAATATTTTGTAGCTGTTGTAAAACATTTTTGGCCACTGGTAATCGATTACACAGTCTAAAATTTGAATTCAAATATTTTGTAGCTGTTGTAAAACATTTTTGGCCACTGGTAATCGATTACATCCTCTGGTAATCGATTACCAGAGAGTAAAGCTCTTGAAAAACACTTTTTAACTTAAATTACTTGGCCAAACCTTTTGCTAAATCAATTAGGAATTCCCTTCCTAAAATACTAGTGATCATCTTGATGTTGTGGCGTGTTTTCTTGAATCTTTGTCTTGAATTTAAACTTGAAAAGCCCATTTGCATCATTTACATCAAATCATCATGATCATCGTCAAAACACCAAAGGCATTTGCTTCTACAATCTCCCCCTTTTTGATGATGACAATATAAGTCCTGAAATCAAGATTCAAGCAAGCAATGTATATATATAAAATTTGCGTTTTACTCCCCCTATGTTTTGGAATTGATGATCACTTGATTTGATCACTTGATTTCTAACTTTTATCACTTGATTGTAACAAATGTTCTACACTTGGAGTAATCACATGCAGTCCTCTTGAACCTTTACCACCTACTCTGTCATCATGCTGAGACTCAGGAAGGCCAATAGGTTTAGCCTTCTCTAAGTATTCTGAACAAAATTCAATGGCTTCTTCTGCAATGTACCTCTCAACAATAGATGCGATGCTTCTGGACAATATAGACTCTTTGTATACCCTTTTAAGATCTTCATGTATCGCTCAACCGGGTACATCCACCATAGATAAACAGGACCACAACATTTGATTTCTCTGACCAGATGCACAATCAAGTGAATCATGATGTCAAAGAAAGCAGGGGGAAAATACATCTCCAACTAGCACAGTATAATTGTGGCCTCATTTTCCAACTCATCAAACTTGACAGGATCAATGACTTTGCTACATATAGCATGGAAGAAAAAGCACAGGCGAGTTATCGCTAACCTGACTTTGTTTGGCAAGATGTCTCGTATAGCCACGACTAACAATTGTTGCATCAGCACGTGACAATCGTGAGACTTTAACCCTACAAGCTTAAGGTCCTTCAACTGCACAAGACTCTTAATATTTGAAGAGTATCCTTATGGAACCTTCACCCGACGAAGACACTGACAAAAACTTATCTTCTCCTTTTTGGACAAAGTATGGCAGGCTGGGGGCAAGTTAATTTTCTTCCCGTCAGACCTTGGATGCAACTGTGATCGTGTGCCCATATCAGCTAGATCTTGACGGGTATTCAAGCCATCCTTCGTCTTGCCTTGAATGTTAAGCAGCGTCCCAATCACACTGTCGCAAACATTTTTCTCCACATGCATAACATCAATACAATGTCTAACGTCAAGATCAGACTAGTACGGAAGATCAAAGAAAATAGACCTCTTCTTTCATATGCAACTCTTACTTTTATCCTTCTTTTGGGTCTTCCCAAATACAATATTCAGGTGTTGAACACGCTCATATACCTGCTCACCAGTCAACAGTATCGGCGCAATATCATGCTCTTGACTTCCATTAAAAGCTTTTTTCAATCGTCTGTAAGGATGATTGGGTGTTAGAAAGCGGCGATGCCTACTGTAGAATTTTTTTCTACCATGTTTAAGTTGTATGTAGCTTGTGTTTTCTTCATAGATAGGGCATGCATGATGACCCTTAACACTGTAACCGCTGAGATTCCCATATGTTGGAAAGTCATTAATGGTACAAAAAAGCATTGCACGTATTTCGAACGTCTCCTTGCGAAACGCATCAAACACTACAACCCCCTCGTCCCACAACTTTCTCAGATCTTCAACCAACAGACTTAGATAAACATCAATGTCATTTCCTGGTTGTCTTGGGCCCGATATCATCATAGACAACATCATGTATTTTCGCTTCATGCATAACTAAGGAGGCAAATTGTAAATTACACGCAGAACTGGCCATGAACTGTGTTGAGTGCTTAAGGTACCATATGGATTCATTCCATCACTGGCTAGTCCAAGTCTAAGATTTCTTGGCTCTTTCCCGAAATCCGGATACAAACCATCAATCTTCTTCCACTGCGAGCAATCAGCCGGATGACGGACCATTCCATTAGAAATCCTTCCATTTGCATGCCATGTAAGGTCTTTTGCGTTGTCCTCATTAGAAAAAAGACGCTTAAACCTTGGAATGATTGGAAGATACCACAAAACCTTCGCTGGGGGGCCCTTGTTGGAGTTTTCATCAGAACTGTTTTCCTCTTCATCCTTCACTTTGTATCGTGAAGTCCCACAGATAGGGCATTTCGACATTTCTTGGAATTCATGCATGTACAGTATGCAATCATTGGGGCAAGCATGAATCTTCTGATACTCCATACCCATCGGACACAATATCTTTTTCACCTTATAGTAACTTTTAGGCAACATGTTGTCCTCTAGAAGCAGATTGTGCACTACCTCAAGCAGTGAGGTGAAACTTTTGTCACTCCACCCATACCTGGACTTCACATTAACCAGACTTAACACCGCAGATAACAGGGTTAAGGAATTATTGCACCCTGTATACAAAGGCTTCTTTGAATGACTCTGCAATCCTTCATACACAGGGGCGTGTGCTTGCTGGAAAGACTCTTGTCCGAGGTCACGAGTCATGTCCTCCAACCGATCTCCCATTTCTACATCAAATGCTTCAGATTGGGACCCACTCTGCATGTCTGTGACTTCACCATGCCATATCCACGTCGTGTAATTCTTCTTAATCCCATCACACAATAGATGGTCTCGTATGTCATCAAGTACTTGTCGTCTTCCATTCAAACAGTTGATGCAAGGACAATAATATTTCCTTTCTTCATTCGGTCAACCTCTTTCTAAAGCAAATTACAAGAACTGTTCGACGCCATCCTCATATTCTGGGCTCATGCGACTTTCATTCATCCAACTTTGATCCATCTAAGCAATTCCATGCATGAAAATCTCACTTTTTTATTTATAGGTGTTGCCCTATCCCATTTAGGAAAACTGTCTTTTATGTTAGCTTCAAACGTCAGGGTTGCCATTATTTACAAAAATATGACTAAATTTTGGCAGCATTTCGCATTGGTCTCCAAGTACACGACATGACATCGGTGAAATGAATTTCCCGATAATCAAGTATGCACTCAGAGAACAACTTGAAATGCATTGAACCGAAATTTCATCAAATTAATGAAAATAATAATAACCTTGACGAATGAATCTAACATAAAAATACCAGTCTCCCCAAACTGTCCAAATGGACAATGCAAGACTAAATACAATGACTAATGCAAACTATCCGCAAGAATAATTGCATTCAGTCTCAAACGGGAATCTAAGGTTCACTCAGCATGAACAACAGTTGTGTATATAGCAAATCACATTCATGACATAAAAAAACATACAAAAGGTAAATTTCAAATTCTGGGTTTGGAGGGTGCTTATGCTTTATTATTGTAGTTGGGTATGTGTGTGTGTGTCTATCATGAGGGTGTGTGTGTGTGTGTGTGTCTTTGTGTGTGATGAGGGTGTGTCTGTGTTTGTGTCTTTGTGTGTGATGAGGGTGTGTCTATGTGTTTATGTCTTTGTGTGTGATGAGGGTGTGTGTATGAGGGGTGTGTGTGTGTATCATGAGGGTATGTCTATGTGTTTGTGTCTTTGTCACTTTACTGTAAGAGCCTTATTTCTTTATTTATGGAGGGTGTGTGTGGATGTGTGTGTGTGTGTGTGTGGGTGTGTGTCTGTGTGTATGTGTGTGTGGGTGTGTGTATGTGTGTATGTGTGTGTGTGGGGGGGTGTGTGTCTTTGTGAAGGGTAGACAGTTGCTCCATGGTGTTCTGGTTGCTAATGAGGTAGTTGAGGAGGCTAGGAGGTCTAAGAGGTCCTGCTTGGTGTTTAATGTGGATTTTGAAAAAGCCTATGATTCAGTGTCTTGGCAATTCTTTTTTTATATGATGAGAAGAATGGGGTTCCATGATAGATGGATTGGATGGAATAAGGGGTGCCTCACATCAGCCTCTATATCTATTCTAGTGAATGGAAGCCCAACCTTTGAATTTAAGCCTCAAAGAGGTTTGAGACAAGGGGATCCTTTGACCCCCCTATTGTTTGACTTGGGTGTGGGGAGCTGCATGTAATGGGATCTTCTCTACCAAATCTGCTTATCTTTGCATTAAAGCTGAGCAGTCTTCTGAAGATCAATGCCTAGGTTTCCGCCAGCTTTGGGACATTAAAATTCCACCTAGAGCTCTATCTTTTTCCTGGAGATTACTTTGGGATAGGCTTCCCTCTAAGGAGAACTTATCTAGGAGACAAGTTGAGATTGACAATGACCTGTGTCCCTTCTGTCAAAGCAAATCTGAATCTTCCTCTCATATGTTTTTCACTTGTGAAAAAGTTATGCCTCTGTGGTGGGAATTCAACTCCTGGGTTAGGGAGGATAGAGTTCTTCATTGTAGGCACATGGATAATTTCCTCCAGCACTCCTCCATAGCAGGCTCGAAGGTTTCCAATAGAAGAAGGAAAATATGGTGGATAGCAGCTACAAGGTTAATATGGAAGCTCCGGAATGATATCATCTTTCATAATCAGCCTTTTCACATCTCTAAGTTGGTGGATAACACAAATTTTCTCACTTGGTCCTGGCTGAGGGGGCGGGAAAAGGACTTTAATGTTCCTTTCCATCAATGGTCCTCAGCTATGTCTATGGCTTTTAATTAGAGTGTGGTCTGTAGGGTCAAGCTTTTGGTGGTTTCTTGTAGGGCAAATGTATTTCTGTTTTTTGTTCTCTGTTTCAGGAGATCCTCTCTCATGTGCTATCCTGTAATACCTCTGGTACTATTTATTGCTTAATATATATATTAATTTTGCAGTTAAAAAAACATATATATAGAGAATACAAGAGAGAAAGAAGGGCAGTGACAGTCACAACTCACTGCTGCCCTCCTGAACAAGCTTACCAACTAAGCTACCAAAAGTAGATAAAAATACAAAAACATTCAACACTAACAATTAACAACTTGTGAGAGTTAAAATCACAGTAAATACTTCAAAGATATCAGTCCAATGAAAGAAAGGTCAAGTAGAGAGGCATAGCATAAGTTACAAATATACCAGTAATGCATACAACAACAATTTCAAATTAGTTTTCGAATCAAAGATATAAATACCTGAGTTCAAGGCTTTAGCACAATTGCCTTTCCAGCAATGACCGCAGGACCACTTTGAATTTCAAAACAGCAATCACCACAGGATCAACAATGGCTAAAACCGCTCCTAATGGAATTTGAAAATAGTATGGCAGCATAATTTAGTGTTTAGCAAATTAAATAAAAAAAAAGGCTAAATGACATTATAAATAATATATTTGATTCTCTTCGGCATAATTTAGTGTTTAGCCTTCTCTTCACATAAGTAAGTTTTGCTTTCAACCTTGCTAGCTGCTACTTTTGCTTATTATTATGGCCTTTTAGTACTCAAAAGTTGTCATAATACTAGTTCTATTACTTGAAAGTGTTTTAGTATCATTACTGAGTCTCTCTTATTTAACTAAGTCTCTCTAATTTGGTTAATAAAATTGATTTTTAGTGAGACTCTCTAATTTAACTTTCATTTTATTGCTATAGTAAATATTGATTCAGAGAAGAAAAATAATACTTTGGGCATAAAAGTTGCTGCTAGGATAGCAGCTGCTGCTTCTGCTTTAGCTATATAATCAGCATAAAGCCTTAGAACACTCCTAAATTGAATAAACCAAGTGGAACTAGTTACTTTTTAATTGAATTTTATAATTAAAGAGAATCTAATTCAATTGATTTAGTAAATGTGCGAGTTGTCAATTCTTTGGTACCTATTTTCTTATTCTTATTAATATAAAAATATATTTGATTTTTTCAATAATTATTTCAAAAATATATTTGGCTTGTGGTGGGAATCCATGAGATGGATTCAGGTTGTAGGACCTCTTCCACCTTTTCCAGCAAGCCACTTTGTTCAATTTTGCGATGGTTTTGGTGCAGCTATTTTTTTTTGTCAGCAAAATTAATATATATTGATATATGAGGGAGTACCAGAGGTACCATAGATACAAGAGTATGTAAGTAAGGCTAGTAAATCCTCATATCAGGCTGAATACAGATTGATAGGAGCTTACTAGCCTACTAAAAAGCGACAAAAATTACAAAACCACAGCTGGTGTCACCCTAGTTTACAGAAAACCAGCTGGTAGATTGCTAGACCAATAGTTGAAATGCATTGTAAAGTTTTCCTCCATTGTTCTGTAAAGTTTTGGTGCAGCTGTAAATCATAGTAGATGGTGTGGATGGTGGATTGCTCTAACTAGCACTATATGGCAGCATAGGAACCTCCTGATTTTCCAGGGCAAACTTTTTGACTCTCTAAAGTCATGGAAGATGCTCTATTTCTAGCTTAGTCTTGGTTAAAAGCTAGAGAGAAAGACTTCAACACTAGTTTTAATCACTTGTCTACCAATATCTCGGATTCCTTTGGTTAATCTGGGTGGGGTTTTCTTTTACATGTTGGGATAACTTGGGCTTTTTCTATTTTGGAGGGCAGCACCATAGGTGCCTTGTATTATCTTCCAACCAGTACCCCTGGTACTGTCAAGTTTATTTAATAATATATATTTTCTGCCTTCCAAAAAAAAAATGTGTGTCTCTCCCACTGTCTTTGTGTTTCTCAGTCACATGATGGGTGTGGAGTAAGACCCATCATTCTTAAACACAAGCAAAATTACAATTCAGTAATGGGACTACTAAACATTCTTAAACATACTTAAATTCCAAAAAAAACAGCGTTTTCAAGGTTTGGTGGAGGACGGCTTGGTTTAGAACATGGGCTTGGAAAACAGCGGCCCAGTTACAAAGGGTGAGAAGCTTAATTCTGTTTTCAAAGTCTATGTTAGGAGAATGGTCCAATTAAATCTAGGCCCAAATTTACGTGAGAATAGGGCTGAGGTCGAGCCACGAAAGTTGGACTTTAAGGATAACTACATAGATCATATGCCTGGGGGTGATCTTCATGGTTCAGCCACAGGCACTTTGACTCTTAAACAGGATTGGCCTCCTTATACTCCTATCCTTCCAAGCAGCTTCAACAAAGAATATATCGGTGATGAGGATGATGTCCATAGGGAGTTAGCTAGAGACCTGGGTGTGTCTTTTGCAGAGAACAACATCAGCATGGTTAACATGATGAATGAAGTGGATAATAGAAACATTATATTCGCACCAGCAGCAGTGATGGGAATGGATCAAAATGACTCATGAATATCTTGTCCTACAACTCTAGAGGGCTGGGTAGTGGAGTCAAGAGGTCAGCCATCAGAAAGCTGACCTTGGCCAACAAAATTGATATTCTTTGTATTCAAGAAACTAAAAAGGAGTCTATTGATAAAAAAAACTCTATCAATATCTGGGGGGTGATAGCAATGTCACTTGGGAGTGTGTTCCTTCTTCTAATGCAGCCGGAGGTCTTTTGTGTATTTGGAATAATGATTCCTTCGTGGTGGATAGAAGGGTAGTGGGGAGAGGTTTTATTATGCTGGAAGGCATGTGGACAAAAGAAAACAAGAAGATCTTCATCACTAATGTTTATGCTCCCTGTGTAGAAGCAAAGCATCATGGTGAATCAAAGGTGATTCAAAGGTGTTTTGATGATAACAATGATGATAACAAAAGATGATGACAAAGGTGATGACAAAAAGCTCAAAGATCAATTAAAGAACAACTCAAGTGAATCAAAGATCAATCAAAGAACAACTCAAGTGAATCAAGAACAATTCAAGAGTTCAAGATAAGAATAAAGAAGAATTCAAGACTCAAGAAGAAAGTTTAGAGTCAAGAATCAAGATTCAAGGTTCAAGATCTCAAGAATCAAGATCAAGATTCAAGACTCAAGATTCAAGAATCAAGAGAAGGCTTAATCAAGATAAGTATGAAAAGTTTTTCTCAAAAAATAAGTAGCACATGATTTTTCTCAAAACATGTTTACCAAAGAGTTTTTACTCTCTGCTAATCGATTACCAGATTGTTGTAATCAATTACCAGTAGCAAAATTGTTTTGAAAAAGTTTTCAAATTGAATTTACAACGTTCCAATTAATTTCAAAAAGCTATAATCGATTACAATGTTTTGGTAATCGATTACCAGTGCCTTTGAACGTTGAAATTCAAATTCAAATGTGCAGAGTCACATCCTTTCACATAAAAGCATTGTGTAATCGATTACACTGATTTGGTAATCGATTACCAGTGATTGTTTCTGAATAAAATCAAAGGATGTAACTCTTCAAATGGTTTTTGACTTTTTCAAATTGGTTTAAGTTTTTCTAAAAGTTATAACTCTTCTAAATGGTTGTCTTGACCAGACATGAAGAGTCTATAAAAGCAAGGCTTTGTTTTGCATTTCAAGAATCTTGAACACTTTATTCAATCAATCTTTTACAAAGCCTTGAATCTCTTTGAACTTCTTCTTCTTCTTTGTACCAAAAGCTTTCTGAAGTTTTCTGGTTTTCTAAACCTTGAAAACTTGTGCTATTCATCTTTTCATTCTCTTCTCCCTTTGCCAAAAAGAATTCGCCAAGGACTAATCGCCTGAATTCTTTTTGTGTCTCTCTTCTCCCTTTTCCAAAAGAACAAAGGAATAACCGCCTGAATTCTTTTGTGTCTCCCTTCTCCCTTGTCAAAGAATTCAAAACGACACAGTCTGAGAATTCTTTTGATTCTTCCCTTTCCCTAATACAAAAGTGTTCAAAGGACTAACCGCCTGAGAATTCTTTTGTATCCCACTTCACAAAGTATCAAAGGTTTAACCGCCTAAGATCTTTGTCTTAACACATTGGAGGGTTCATCCTTTGTGGTACAAGTAGAGGGTACATCTACTTGGGTTGTAGACTGAGAACAAGAGAGGGTACATCTCTTGTGGATCAGTTCTAGTGGAGGGTACATCCACTAGGTTCAAAGAGAACAAGGGAGGGTACATCCCATGTGGATCTTTGCTTGTAAAAGGATTTTTACAAGGTTGAAAGAAATCGCAAGGACCGCAGGTCGCTTGGGGACTGGATGTAGGCACGGGTTGTTGCCGAACCAGTATAAAAACTCTTCTGTGTTTGTCTCCTTCTTCCCTACTCTTTTACTTTCCGTTGTGCATTTAATTTCCGCTTTTACTTTCTGTTAAGTTTCTCTTCTACTCCTCATTATCTTAACAATTTAGTAAAAGCCTTAGAAGAGTAATTTTTAATTAGTAAAGGTTTAGGAATAATTAATTCAACCCCCCCTTCTTAATTGTTCTGAGGCCACTTGATCCAACACCTTGTGATTTACAAGGGAAGAGAGAACAGTGGGAAGAGCTCCTGCAGCTGAAAACTTCTAATCATGATGGCCTGTGGTGTATCTTGGGTGATTTCAACTCTATAAGACACCAACATGAGAGAATGAGCTCATCTCAGACAGTGGGTAATTCCACTATCATATCTGATTTTAATTCCTGGATTTCAGATATGGCTTTAGAGGAGGTTAAGTCTATTGGGAGAAAATTCACTTGGTGTAGACCTAATGGTAGTGTCATGAGCAAATTGGACAAGTTTCTTTTATCTGATGACTGGCTGTCTCAATGGCCAGATACTACCCATTTTGTGTTGGAAAAGGATTTCTCTAATCATTGCCCTATCTTTTTGAGGTCTAGAATAATTGATTGGGGGCCTAAACCCTTCAAGATCATGGACTGGTGGCTGAAGGATAAGGGTTTCCAGAATCTGGTGGCTCACAAATGGGGCAATTATCACCCTTGTGGATGGGGAGGTTATGTCCTAAAGCAAAAGCTAAAGTTCATTAAAGTTTGCATAAGGCGGTGGAGCTTATCCAATGGTGTTATTAATGCTAGAAAAATCCAGAATTTAAAGAGGGAGTTGAACGTTTTGGAGGCAGGTATTAATGATAGAACCTTGTCTCAAGCTGAAGTGGAGCTCAAGAAATCCCTTTAGGATCAGCTCTGGAATGCAGCTTATGCTTTTGAATCCATGCTGAGACAAAAGGCCAAACTGAAGTGGTTAAAAGAAGGGGACAACAATTCTAACTATTTTCATAGATTGATTAATCATAGAATGAGGCATAATGCTATTCAAGGTCTAATCATAGATGGTGTGTAGGTCCATGAGCCTAGCAGTGTTAAAAATGCAGCTTTATATCATTTCAAAGATAGATTTTCTGAGGAGAATTTTAATAGGCCAACCCTGGATGGTGTTCAGTTTCCTTCCCTTGGCCAAAGAGAGAAAGAAAGCCTTGTAGCTAGATTCTCTGAATTGGAAATCAAATCGGTTGTGTGGGACTGTGGTGGGGACAAAAGTCCTGGTCCGGATGGCTTAAATTTCAACTTTATCAAGCAATTTTGGGAGATTTTGAAACCTGATTTTATTAGGTTCTTGGACGAGTTCTACATCAATGGCATCTTCCCAAAAGGAAGCAATGCATCATTCATAGCCCTTATCCCCAAGCTCAATGATCCTCAATCTCTTAATGATTATAGACCCATCTCTCTCATAGGGTGTGTCTATAAAATTGTCCAAACTTCTAGCTAACAGGCTGGCCCTTGTGTTACCTCACCTCATTGATGAAAGGCAAACAACTTTTATGAAGGGAAGACACATTCTCCATGGTGTGCTGATTGCTAATGAGGTTATAGCTGAAGCCAAATCAAGAAACAAATCATGCATGGTTTTCAAAGTGGATTTTGAAAAAGCGTATGATTTAGTCTCTTGGGGCTTTCTAAATTATATGATGATGAGGATGGGCTTTTGCGAAGGATGGAGGAAATGGATATATGGTTGTATGTCTAGTGCAACAATATCCATTTTAATCAATGGTAGTCCCACTAGGGAGTTTGCCCCTGAGAGAGGCTTAAGGTAGGGAGACCCCCTTGCACCTTTCCTTTTCAATATAGTAGCGGAAGGCCTTACAAGTTTGATAAGGACAGCCATTTCTAAGAATATGTTCAGCAGCTATCAAGTGGGAAGTCAAAAAGAGGATGTTAATATTCTGCAATATGCAGATGACACTCTGTTTTTTGGGACTGCAACAACGGATAATGTTAGAGTCCAAAAATCTATTCTGAGATGTTTTGAGATGGTTTCTGGCCTCAAGATAAATTATGCTAAAAGTCATTTTGGTTGCATGGGCAAATCAGAGGGTTGGTGTAGGGATGCAGCTCATTTTCTTAACTGTAGCCAGCTGGATATTCCTTTTTCTTATCATGGAATTCCAGTAGGGACGAGTTCTAAAAGCTGGAGTGTTTGGCTGCCTATCATCAGCAAGTTTGAGGCCAAGCTTGCAAAATGGAAGCAAAGATGTCTCTCTATGGGTGGCAGAATAACCCTCATTAACTCTGTTTTAACAGCTTTACCCATTTACTTGTTGTCTTTTTTCAGAATCCCTAAAAAAGTGATGCATAAGATAGTCTCTATTCAGAGAAACTTTCTTTACAAAAACCTTGACTAATATCAACCATCTTATAACTTCTAAGGAGTTATTTACTTTCAAAAAAGCAAAATTAATTAACAGATACGAACCTTCAACTATACAGATCATTGAGGTTCTTATTCAGATAGCAAAGAATGAGGAAATTGATCTATCCGTGAATTTTGCTGCAAAAATTGCTACAAAATCTAAGCAGAACCTCAGAAAAGCAATCATGGCTCTTGAAGCATGCAATGCACACAAGTAAACTTCTGACTGACAACATATTTATTTTAACATTTCTAGAAAATTCTCTATAGAGACTAAATGGGGCACTATGATGGGCAGCTATCCTTTTTCAGAAGAACAACAAATTTCGGTTGGATGGGAGGAGATTGTAATAGAAGTTGCTGCAGAGATCTGTGGAAGAAAAGCTTCATGATGAATCAACAATGATTCAAAGGTGTTTTGATGATAACAATGATGACAACAAAAGATGATGAACAAAAAGCTCAAATGAATCAAAGAACATCTCAAGAGAATCAAGATCAAGATCAAGATTCAAGAATCAAGAATTCAAGACTCAAGAAGAAAGTCTACAAACAAGTATCAATATTCAAGATCTCAAGAATCAAAGATCAAGATTCAAGAATCAAGAATCAAGACTCAAGATCTCAAGAATCAAGATCAAGATTCAAGACTCAAGATTTGAGAATGAAGAAAAGACTCAATCAAGATAATTATTAAAAAGTTTTTTCAAAACTTTGAATAGCACATGAGTTTTTGACAAAACCTTTACCAAAGAGCTTTTACTCTCTGGTAATCGATTACCATATTGTTGTAATCGATTACCAGTAGCTAAAAGAGTTTGAAAAAGTTTTCAAACTAAATTTACAACGTTCCAAATATTTTCAAAAGGCTGTAATCGATTACAATGTTTTGGTAATCGATTACCATTGCCCTTGAACGTTGAAATTCAAATTTAAATGTGAAGAGTCACATCCTTTCACTCAAAAGCTTTGTGTAATCAATTACACTTATTTGGTAATCGATTACCAGTGACTGTTTCTGAAAAATCTAAAGATGTAACTCTTCAAAAAGGTTTTGACTTTTTCAAATAGGGTTGTAAGTTTTTTCTAAAAGTTATAACTCTTCTGAATGGCCTTCTTGACCAGACATGAAGAGTCTATAAAAGCAAGGCTTTGTTTTGTATTTAAAAAAATCTTTCTAACAAACTCTTACAATCCTTTACAAGCCTTGAAATCTCTTTGAAGTTCTTCTTCTTCTTCTTTTGTACCAAAAGCTTTCTAAAGTTTTCTGGTTTTCTAAACCTTGAAAACTTATGCTATTCATCTTTTCATTCTCTTCTCCCTTTGCCAAAAAGAATTCGCCAAGGACTAACCGCCTGAATTCTTTTTGTGTCTCTCTTCTCTCTTTTCCAAAAGAAGGAAGGACTAACCGCCTAAATTCTTTTGTGTCTCCCTGCTCCCTTGTCAAAGAATTCAAAACAACACAGTCTGAGAATTCTTTTGATTCTTCCCATTCCCTAATACAAAAGCATTCAAAGGTTTAACCACCTGAGAATTCTTTTGTATCCCATTCACAAAGTTTCAAAGGTGTAACAGCCTGAGATCTTTGTCTTACACATTGGAAGGTACATCCTTTGTGGCACAAGTAGAGGGTACATCTACTTGGGTTTGACTGAGAAAAAAGAGGGTACATCTCTTGTGAATCAGTTCTAGTGGAGGGTACATCCACTAGGTTCAAAGAGAACAAGGGAGGGTACATCCATTGTGGATCTTTGCTTGTAAAAGGATTTTTACAAGGTTGAAAGAAATCTCAAGGACCGCAGGTCGCTTGGGGACTGGAGGTAGGCACGGGTTTGTGCTGAACCAGTATAAAAATCATTGTGTGTTTGTTTCCTTCTTCCCTACTCTTTTACTTTCCGCTGTGCATTTAATTTCCGCTTTTACTTTCTGTTAAGTTTCTCTTCTACTCCTTTTTCTCTTAACAATTTAGTAAAAGCCATAAAAGAGTAATTTTTAATTGGTAAAGTTTTAGAAATAATTAATTCAACCCCCCTTCTTAATTATTCTGAGGCCACTCGATCCAACAAGATCCTAGCTGATCCATCATTTTCATGGCAAGAAACTTCTCTTTCTATCTTATGTTCTATAAGGGAGAATGAGAAGCTAATAACATCTTATTATTTGGGTTCTGAATACAACTAAGTTGCTTTAATTCTATTCTTTATAAGATTGGCTTATTTGAAGGCAGAAACAATATAAGTAGCATCATTTTGTAACTTTAAAATTCTCAATCAGATTATGGATTAAGTTTTTAATTTGAATTTTGTTATTGTTTTATCAGCTTACTCTCAATACGAGGGAAATTTCAAATGCTTCTGTTTGATTTTGTCCACCCAAAATTGATTCTCCAGGTAATGAATAAGAGTCCATAAATAATTTATTCAACTAACCAAAATACTAGTGCATATTATACATTTTGTTCAAACAAGTAGAAACTCGTGGAACATCTCCTAAAAAGAATTGAGGCTAGCTTAAGAAGGGAGCTTTACTACTGGCATGCTTATTATGTGAGTTTCTCCCTCCATAATCTAGATAACCCCTTCACCCCAATTTTATGTTTATTTCTTTTGGTAAATTAGTAACCAAAGTCTATAATGAACAGGACAGAAGACTCCCACCAAGAATAACAGCTTTACTAAAGTTAGAAGGTAAGCATAGTGACCCTTTTAATCACATTTAAGCTAGCCATATAGATTTGCCTAGCATAAATAAAATAATATTATAGACTAATATGCACAATATCGAAGGGGTCTAACTCAATTGGTTGAACAGTGTCTAAACCCCTTAGTACTATCTTTGATTCTAAGGATAAAAGAAAAGACTAATATGCAGCATGATTTCCCTCAATAACCTGTTGAGACTTGCTGTTTTGGGTGTAGTATTATTGACTAATATGCTCTTCTCTGCAGAATTTGTGGCCAAGTTCATGAGCATGTGTAGAAAAAACTTTGGCAATCGGAAATATGTGTAGATTAACATGGATGCCATTAGAGGATGAATCCTTACCAGACACAATTAAGAATGTCAACATCATATTCATATGAGCAGCACTAATGAATGTTTTAATTAGTAGAAGAACATGATTCCGTATCCCATTTGGAAAGAAAAATATTTTAGTAGAGATCAGAAAGGAAAGTACTTAAATCAGATTCTGCTTCATTTGTAGAACGCATGCATAAAGTATTTAATATTGTTCAAACTAGGACTGTCTGACTGTGGAACCAGCAGACATATGTATCAGTCAAGGTTTTTGTATCAGTAGAGGCTACAATAGTGTGCAGGGCAACATATGTATATTTAATTTATTCCTTACTTTGGTTCTCATTTAGACTAGGACTGTCTGACTGTGGAACCAACAGTAAGGTCTAATATATATGTATATCAATACCTCTGGTACTGCATTTTATCTATCTAATATATTATCTTTGCCGATAAAAAAAAAGAGCAAAGGGTTGCATACAACAACATAGGTAGCTGTTGGGTGAGGAAAAGAACAACATTAATTGAACTAAAAGCTATCTTTTTATTGGCTCAGCTTCAACAGGGCTTCATGCATTATTATTCGGTTTTTTTTTACGAGTGAAGAACATGGCCTATTGAAAGCTGAGAATAATATAGAATGACACTGGTTTCATTCATTGGCAAGGAGTTAAACTAAGAAGCCAGCAAATGAGGGTAAAACAATTGCAGAGCACAGAGGAAGTTAATTAGGGAGGTTTGGGGTGTCGTGAGCAACAAGAAACAACAATAGTAGAACTGCCAAGGTTGAAAACTACTGGAACACAGTGCATGTGTCTAGAAGTAGGAAGTCGTACAAGAAAAACAAAACAGAACAGAAGATGAGGGAAGAAAACTCATTCTCAATCACTCAAGCACTTTGGAAAAGTCATGGACTATTTGTGGGAAAAATAAAAATGATAGAACCGATGTCATTGAAAAGCATATGGCATGAAGGGTGGGGTTAATAAATCAAGCTTTATCAAAAAAGAACATTTATGAACTAAGGACCATAACAGTGTGCCTTTGAGATAGAGAAGCATCTACATAGCCTTTATGAAAGTGTATATATTCATTCATATATAGAAAGCCACACACACACAAAAGGATGTATCATACACACTAAAATTTTCAACTGCATTGCCAACTTCTCCTAACAGTGGACCTAGTAGTAAGTTAAGTGGCTATTGATTAGCCCACCATGGCAATAAAATGCTACTTTATCTTCCATCAAAGTGTAAACTTCAAAGTGAACTTAATTCTTTTACATACTATTAGCCTTGATGATAATGATCAATTGAACCAAAAGACAATTTGTTTATGACTATATCTGACCCTAGTCCTACATATAATTGAATCTATGTTACAATTTTCCCTAAAATAGGCTTACTCCTGCTTATGCCACATCATATTTATGTTATGGTAACTTAATGCGTGCATACACCATAGTATAAGTTATATATCAAACAAATTTATATGGAAGGCATTTGGAAAATTAGTGACATACCAAACAAGTGCCCCAAACTCCAAAATAATTGCAAGAAGTGTCAGTAACTTGTTATGAACCTTCTTAATGCAAAATAATGAGATAGTGAGCTAAATTACTCACAATAACAGGATCCTTATCACTAGTTATCTCTACTGGTACTCCAAGCAGTCTATAGATTTAACAGAGACAAACTTCAACATGTTTCCTAAGTAAACTACAAATGAAAAAGAGACCAAGCTTACCTCGAACCCAAACAGTGACAATGGCAGTGAGATCTAACAAAATGGCATGAAACTTTAAGCTTTCCTCATACCTCAATCAGCAATACTACAACTGAAGATGTATTATTATTATTATTATTATCATCAATAAAACATGAACACCCACGGAAACTTAGCATACACAAAGTTGACCTACGTACCTCGCGGAGAAAGCTTTGAGCTTTGAGCACCCACGAGTGTTTCAGCACCCTAGTACCAACAGTGTATGTAGGGTTTTCTTTTAGCCACACTTCCAAGAACAGTGTAGGGGGTTCTGTGGGTTCAAGCGAGGACAATGTGGGTTTTTCAGAAGTATTGAAAACAATGTGGGACAATGTGGGTGTCGAGGGAGCGGTTTTCGACAGATTTCAGGCGGGAGGAGAAAGAGAAGAGCGATTTCAGGCAGGAGGACAAAGAGAAGAGGGAGGGCAGGGTTTTCGAGCGCGCGCGGATTGTTAAATCTCAAGTTTTAACTTATAAACATAACAACATCGGTTTTTTATGGATAATCGATGTTAACTGTAAAAACCGATGTTAACATCAAATAGATTACATCGGTTTCTTAACAAACCGATGTTAAAATCAACTCCTTAACATCGGCTTTCTCAAAACCGATGTTAACTCTATGAAGTTAACATCGGTTTTGTCGAAACCAATGTTACCATATTCATCTTAGCATCATGTTAACATCGATTTTTTAAATAACCGATGTTAACATGAAGTAGTTAACATCGATTTTGCTAAAACCGATGTTAAGTAACTCCATTTAATTACGAAAATGTCACTGCGCTTTCGTTAACATCGGTTTTAGCAATAACCGATGTTAATAGGGCGATGTAAAAAACCTTTTTTTTATTAGTGTTAACATCAATGACTTCATAATTACTCTTCAGAAAAAAAAAAAAAAAAAAAAAAAGACTCCATACTTATTATCTAAATTTTCTCTATTACTTGGCCGATCCTAGTAGATTAATTAATAGTTTTATTTTAGATGATTTGCGCTTGTGTAGAAAACGCCCATATATATTAACCTTGGAGTATAAATTTATCTTTACAATTAATAAACGACAAAAATTATAACGTGTATAAGTCATATTACCCACCCTGTCTAATGAAGACAAAGGCTAAATTATTGCTATATTGTATATTTTAAATTTTTAAATTTTATTTTCACATATATGAGATTTGACTGTTTATAAAGAAAAAAAAAACACCTTTCATTGCTTTAAATAATAATTTTATTTCAGTTTAGGAAAAAAATTTGCAATATAAATTTAGTTTTTATATTAACGATTTTACATCAATTTAGAAATTATTATTTGTTAATATGACCGAAATAAATGTTATATGATAATAAACTTTTTATCATTTGACTACTACTATTTTATCAGCAATATTGTATGATTTTCAAAAACCAAACTGAAACATTTTTTTAATAGTACTTCGTTGTCAGGTTTGATTCAATTTTTAGATAAAAAATCATTCAAATTAAATATAAAATAAAAATACGATTCAATTTTAATATAACACTAAATTCAAATTAAATCAGACCAATCTTAACTTTTACCCTTTGATTCGGTTTCATTTGATGATTTTTTTTTATTTTTTTTAATATTTTATCATAATTTAAAATCTATTAATTACACTTATATAATTATTATGTTATATTATTTTAAAAAACATTTTTTCTATTAAATTTTGTTTAACATATCTTAAAAATTATTATTTTTAATTTTATTTAGCATTGATATAAAAGAATATTATCAACTCTTTTTATAACATAATAGTAATTTATGTATAACTTGATATTTAACATTATTAATATATCTTTTTTTAACATATGAAAATAAAATATGTATTTTAATTATAAAACAAAGAAAAATTAATAAATTATTTAATACTTATTACCATTGTTTTGAAAATTGGACCAGACCGATTTGATTAGGAATTGATCACATGTTTGATTCAATGTTTCCTAAAAATTAGTGTATCATAAAACCAACTAAAATATATTGAACCTGTCAAAAATTGGTTTGTTTGGATATACCAGTTTAACTAGCTTTACTTAAAACTGTTTTTTTTTTAATATTTCAAAATGACGTCGTTTTAAATTTTATATATATATAACTTTTGACACTTTTAAATAAATTTTACTTTTTATTATTATCAATTTATGTATATTATGTTGTTTTGTTTAATATTACTAGAATATTATATTAAAATATTTTTAAAAAATATTGTATTAAATCTGAGCTTGATCCTTAAACGAGTGTCTTCATGTGATGACTAATTTGATCTGATGTGAAAACATTGTTTATTACTAATTACCACAATAAAAAATAATATAATTATAATATGCAATTTGTTCAATTTGGTTCAGTTTTTTATAATAAGATTCAAAAATCAAACCAAATTATAAAAAATATATGATTTTTAAAAATTTGTTTTTACAATTTTTAGTTTAAGCGATTTTTGGTTTTTTTTTTTATCAATTTTATGGTTTACAAAAGGTGTGATTCGATTTTGATTAACCTACTTCTTTCTTCATGTAATTTCGCATTCATTTGACTTCTGCTTTTTGAAATAAAATATTAGTATTTATAAGCTACATGAGATAAAGTTTAATTCCACATGCTCAATCCCATGATTCTTTTGAACGTCGGCTAAGAAGAATAGAATTCAACGTTGAAACAATATTAGACTTTACAAGGATAAAACATCCAAAAAACATTATCAGGCGAAACAGAACAAAAGCTGTTTAATTTGAATTGGACTCCAGGTGTATACATTTCGTCCAGAATAATAGATTAATCATGTAAAGCTTGCAAACAAAGTAAAATATAACAAGCTTGCAGCCGTCCGTCGCAGACATCTCAAATTGTGCGCACTGTTTAGTTAATAAAAAGGAAAATTTTCTCTTTTACAATTTGATAAAAACAAAAATTATGCAAAAAAATGAATTAGGTTATATAATTTTTTTTTAAAAAGAATAATTCAGTAAATAATTATAAAATTATATGGTTTAAAGAATTTGTAACAGTAATGAATGATATAATGATGATCATTACTATCGTGTATATGTAATAACATAAAATTAGATATAAAGGTTTTCTTAGACAACTAACAAAAAAAGATAAAAGAATTTTTAGATTGAATAAAAGGATAAAATAAAATTTCAAATAAAATAGTATGGATAATTTAAAAAAAAACTTATAAAATAATTTATTTTCCATAAGTTACTTCAATTAGTTTATGGAAAATAAACTACTAAAATAAGGTTGTGTACTTATTTTGGTCAAAGGAGCTTATAAGTTAGACAAAGGAGTTTGTATTAATATTTTAGTAACTTATGAAAAATAACTTAGCTTATAAGCTATTAACTTTTTTTTTCTTCTCAATTTTATTTGCCATTTTGTCAGCTTATAAGCTATTAATTTTTTTCTTCTCAATTTTATTCTTTTTATTCTATTTGAAATTTGTTTTATCCTTTTATTCAATTTAAAAACCTCATTATCTAATTTAACACTCTTACACGTATAAACAATCAACTCGTCAATTGTCATCGTTGTTCCTTAAAGTTAGAAATTCTTTGAATCATATCAATTTTTGTGGAATTATTTTGATATTTTTTTATAAATTATATGACCTACCTAATTTTTTAACACTCTTACACGTACAAACAATCAACTTGGTCTGACTTTACTTACCTCCCGACTGAACTCCAAATTAGTCGAAGTTCCTTTGCCCTAATGAATAGAAGGGTTATGACAAAAAAAAAAAACTAAACCAGACTCACAACACTTTCTTCTTTCTTTCCGAGAAAAACCCTCCATTCGAGAGCTTGAGGTTTTGATTCTCCTTTCTCGAGGGGACCTTCGATAAACCATTATTTGACTATATTAGAACCACAATTTTTGTCTCATTTTATCTTGTTTGTTACTTTATTTTGTTATTAGAGCTTGGGGGTATATG
This sequence comes from Glycine max, assembly GCF_000004515.6. Classification (NCBI taxonomy): domain Eukaryota; kingdom Viridiplantae; phylum Streptophyta; class Magnoliopsida; order Fabales; family Fabaceae; genus Glycine; species Glycine max. The sequence goes on from NC_038250.2 coordinate 44,188,873, forward strand.
TTAAGTATGAATAGTTGAGCAAGGAAACTGATAAATTAATAATAAAAAAAGCCAAAAGAAAGAAGAAAAGGATGATTCTTGGCTAGTTTCAAAGAGCACATTTTTTTATGACTAGCATGACCCATGTTGTACTTGCAAGCCATGCTAATCTAGCATGGGCCATGCTTATTTCTCAAGAATTATCACAATCAATGTCACACATCTGAGCATGGCTCATATTGACCTTGCATGACCCATGCTACTCAAGAGTCAAAATTTGAAATCAGCACCCCCAATTCTCATAGAAGGACATGATGACCCAACACAACCTATGCTAACTCAACACGACTCGTGCTGACCCAGCATGACCCATATTGACCTCCACATTTTAGATTTATTTTCCTCAGTTTAAATAGAAAACTGAAGGCTTTTTAGGTTAGTTTTGATTCTATTTTCACATGGTAATAGTTTTTTAGAGAGAGCTACAGTAGGGACAATTGGAGTCTTAATCTGTAAATCTTTCGATCTCTTTTATTCTCAATGCATTTTTGTATGTTGTTGGGCTATATTATGACCATGGTTTGCTAAACACTTAGAACTCTAATTATGATGTAATTGTATCCATGTACTCTAGTTCCTTATTTTTATAAAGTTCTTCGATGGTATTCATTTGGTTGTGTCATTCTATTGTTTTACCTTTTATATTGGAATTTATCACTCTAATTCATAGTTAATTATGTGCTAGTGGCCATCTATTCATAATTAATTGACATGTAAAACGATAGGGTTCATAAAACTTTCATGACCAAACTAGTGGTATGAATTCCCTTTAATTTTTACAAATCTCTATGTAATTCATCCTTAATACTAAATTAAATCCCAAATTACCAATTAAGGATTAATTTAGGGGGAAAAATATTTTCAGACCTTGACCATAGGTTGACAATTAAATTAAGAGGTATTAGGCGATTAATTTCTTAACTATAATAGGAATTAGGGGAAAACAAGTACATGTGAACTCATAATCCAGGTTTATCTCTACTCATACATTCCCCTCTTAGAAAATGTTGATTGGCTTTAGTTTTATTTCCTTGACATAATTGATAAACAATCCTGATGCTCAAGATAAAAACCCAAATTTATTTAGTTTGTGCGATTTAGATTATTCAAGAACACAATCAGTCTCTAAGGTATGATATTCAGACTTTCAAGTCCACAATACTACTGCGTAGAGTTCACTTGCCCTTGTGCAAGTATATATTTTACGCATTAACCTTGTACTTGTGCTTCCTTTGAGTTTTGGGCTGATTTCAGTAGTAAGAGAACCTCATTTTTCCCCTCTTATCCTTTATTTTCATTTTCCTCCATGGACACTTATAGAAGTTTCATAAAAGTGTTCATGTTCAAGGTTTTGATGTGTTTTTTGTTGGGTTTTGGGGGTTTAAGTGGTGTGGATGCTTTAGTGCTTTTGGGTAAGGGGGAGAAAGCTTCCATCCTGGACCCAAAGTCTCATATTTTCTCCCTTCCTTCTTCTCAAAGCTACTTCATTGGGCTTGGATAGGTAAGGGAAGTCTTACTTTGATTGAATGCTTGTTTGAGTGGTTGATGCTTGAAATGTTGATTTTGGGTGTGAAATGATATGTATGTATGATATATGATGTCAAATATGAATTGGGCTTGATTTAGAAGCCATTTGAGGCTTACTCATGAAATTCGAAGTTATGTAGAGATTTACGCTTAAGCCAAGAGTGATTTTTGCTTATGTGTGCAAAGAAATATGGTTGTTGGATTTTAGACTTAAGCGTAGATGAATTTAGGCTTAAGCGTGAATGTGCGTGAGTGTCTTTCAATTTTCCTTTGATACATTTCAATTGGAATTCAATTTTAAATGCTTCTTGAGGTGCATGTGAACCTTAAATGAAATGAATGGAGTTGATATATCTTGTTATTCTCATTTAGTTTACATTCATATGTTGAGATTGGTGTTTGATTATACTTGTGGTGTGAAAAGTCTCATGATGTGATATGAATGATGAATTAAACAAGATGTGAATGATGAATGGATGATAAGTTGAACGAGATATGTATGATGAATTAAATCTATATGATCATATTGTTTGATAAGATGAATGCATTGATGTTGATGACAATGAATGATAATCTTATCTTATAATCATTCCTTGCGGTTGTTACATGTGTGGTTTGTGTTTGTGATAATTTTATATCTGACTTACATGGGAACAAATCAAATAAAGTAACAAAAAAAATTGTAACAAAAAAGGTAAATCATAACACCTTGCAAAATCCCGTCCATCATTGGTAAATTCTTTTAACGCCAACAATTGCATTTGCAAAATCATATTCTATGTATTTTTCAGTATTTAAACAACATTTTATTATATATATAGATATATATATATATATATATATATATATATATATATATATATATATATATATATATATATATATATATATATATATATATATTCCAGTAAACCTTTTTTAAATTTCATTTAAACCAGATAACAACTCAAACAAAATAACCTAAACAAATTAATAAAAGCTTAAAGTTTCCAGTTTCAAAAGTTGTTAAATAGTCAACTTTATACTTTATTTTTGAATCATTATCTTATTTAACTAGTTGAACTAAAGCTTCTTTTATGTCTATAGCTTAAGCTTAAATTGCATATATATAATATGCACATTATTCTCTCAGCCGGTTTGGATTCGCATGTACGCCCTGTGTAGCATTATTTTATTGCGTCAATTTTGTGGGAAAACAAATTGCGAAATTGGAACCAAGCATGCACTCTCATGTGTATGACACTGATTTGATAATTAAACATTTCACATTATCTTTTTCATTCTCTTTTAATTTACTCTTACTTTATTTTTTTCTATATTTTTTTAGTACACCTTTCACCTTTTTTTATCTTTTCTTTTTACCTTTTTTACTGGTTTCTTCAATCCAAGAAATTAGGGATACATAAATTATTTTCCATACTTCAATAAGATTGACATTAATTGGAAAAGAAAAATAAACAAATGATACGTTTGTACCTGGTACACTTCATTTCCCACTAAGGAATAATTATTTTAAAAAAAGTCTTCACACAACAAAGGAGTAAGTTAAAAGATTTGAGCTCTTCTACCCCTAATATTTAAGACTTTTGCCCAAAAGAACATCACGAACCATGTTGTCCAAATTAGCAAATGAAGATCCAACAGAGCGAAAAGCAGCACTTTCTGCCAATTCCTTCCATTGCAAAGCTTTTTTCTTCATCTCTTTACCCTTTTCCCCATCCATCAACTCCCTCACAAGGCTCTCTATTTTTTCCCTCTCAACATCTTCAATCTCCAACCCAATCCCCCAATCCTTGCAACAAAACCGACAATTGGTCTGTTGCTCTGCAAAGAAAGGCCAACAAATCATTGGAACACCTCCACACATACTTTCCAACGTTGAATTCCAACCACTGTGTGTCAAAAATCCCCCAACTGAAGGGTGAGCCAACACTTGCTCCTGGGAGCACCAACTAGACAATAGGCCTCTATTTTCGGTTTGTTTCACAAACTCTGGAGGTAAAACAGCATTTTCACCCGCCACAAGATCTGCCCTTATGACCCACAAAAAGTTTTTGTTGCTATTAGCAAGTCCCCATGCAAACTCAATCAATTGCTCACTTGTCATAACCGCGATGCTCCCAAAATTCACGTAAACAACACTACTGGGTTGTTTAGTGTCGAGCCACTCCACGCACTTGGACTCCTCCTTCCAAAGATTAGACCCAATAGCATTCAACTCTTTGTCATCAACATGCTTCACGTGTAAATTCAAAGGACCTATGGAATAAACTGGAGGCAAAATGGACGAGAACGCTTCCAAAACATCGTGCTCTAAGGCATCAAACGTGTTCAAAATTATTGCAGAAGCTCTTCGAGCCCTCCCACACTCCCACTGTATGAAATCAAGCATGAACTCATCTGGATTTGTGGTCCTAACGAAACTGGGAATATCCTTCAATCGAATTTCCTTAATGCCTGGTATCCAATCGATGGTAGTCTCCAAATAACCATTTGTGATATAACTAGAGTCTACATGTCAAACACAAAAGAGTTAATTAATTAAATTAGACTCATACTATGCTATTACCAAACATAAAAAATCGTATGAAATACATAATCGAACAGGGACATATAGAGTACAATTTTTTCATGTAGACCAAAGTGTACAAGAACGAATATGCTTTGAAGACTTTAGGAGCTACCAAATTGTCCCCATAAACTTTTTTTAAGATAATATATGTCACAAACTCTATCCATAATTTGAAATGTAATATAAAAAAATATTTTATAATGAGCATGCTCTCACAAATTTAAAGATATAAGATTCATCTGATGGTTAAAAAGAAGTAAAAAGTAAATTATTAAAAAAAATCTAAAGTTTGAATATTTTGTTCTAACCAAACTAATAAATTAATATTTATCGTTAAAAAAGATATTCTCACAAATTTATGTATATAAATATCGTTCCCAGGTAATATAGCTCCCTGAAAAATTAACTGCCAAAGTACTAATAATAAAATCAAATAAATTTAATTACCTTTGAGAGGTGTTAGGTCCTTTTCAATGAGTTGTTGGTATTGCACGTAACACATAAATCCACATGCACTAGTGGTCCAAAACAGCACCTCGGGGACACCCAATTCTTCAGCAGCATCAAGAGTGAAGGTCATGACACCATCAGAAACTATGCAACTCACTGGAGGAGCATCTGAATCATTGATTTTAGCAAGAAGGTTTTTGAAGTGAGGAGAGCAAGTTCTTCTAGTGGCCTCACACAGGGAAGGAATATCCTGTGTGGCATCCAGATCAGTCTCAGGTAGACCATCAGGAATGGTCTCAAAGCGAAATGAAGAGAGGCCATTAAGGGAATCAGGGCCTCTTGCTTTGAGAAGGCGTTTGTGGTTATACTCAGTGTTTACAAAGGTTATGTGAAAGCCTTTGAAGTGAAGGAGTTTTGCTAGTTTTAGCATTGGGTTTATGTGGCCTTGTGCTGGGTACGGTATGCACACAGCATGTGGCTTGTTGATTGTGCCCAAAGAACCCATGTTGTGTTTGTTATTTCTACCTTAGATTGCAGTTGTCAAAGGGAAAGAATATGCAAGTGCTGGCTACAACGTGCTTGATCATCAAACGCTGAATTTATAGGGGAAATGGGTGAGTGACGGTGGTTGTTTTCAAATTGATGTCGATATTTGCTAAGTTTGACTTCAAAATAAAGATCAGACAGTGTATATTTAAATAATTCAAATTAAATAGTGCAACTTGGCATTGCTGTAGCTTTTCGATGTGGCTCCGAAGTTAAGGTAGCCGTGTTGAGATATTTCATTACATTTATTATTATTAATTAAGTTAATAAAGTTTGTAATTTATTATGAAATGAATTTTATTAAGTTAATTGAGCTTATTTTCATTTAACGAAACATAATATTCATTTAGTAATGGCATTTATATTTAAAAATTAATTATGTTTTTTTCCTAAATTCTTTTACTTTTAGTCCAAATTGATATGTTATCATTCTATATGCGTTGATGTGGTTTTTTCAATGTTCATCATTGAATATGTTGTCATTCTATATGGGTTGATGTGGTTTTTTTTTAACCAGTGCAATGAACAAATTAAAGACGAGTTCGTTTGGTGATACTAAGCCAGTTACACCTAAGTGGATTGAAGTTAAGGTTAGTCATATCTAGCATGCCTTATTGTTGTCTACTAATGTGATGTAATACTGTAATGTATATGATATTCAATTAATTTTCATATGTAGAGTCACGTTCAAACCGAATGTTATGAATGTGGATATTACGTGATGCATTGGATGTGGAACATCATAAGCGGGGAGATGAAGAGTGATTGGTCCCAGGTATACATAAAGTTCACTTTCTAAGATTGTTGACTATGATTTGTACTCAATTTTTTTATTTGCATTACTAACTTTAAATATTAAAACTTGTAGTGGTTTGGTGATGACACGCCATTGGGCATAGACACCATCACAACAATTCAGAAGAAATGGACTAGTTTTTAAAGAATACAGACATTGGCCGGGTGTAAAAAGGCTTCGTGATGGGTTAGGAATAACAATTTTGGTGTATTTGAGACAATTGGTATAAATTTTTTTATCGGCATTTATACTATTTTTGATTCATAGTAGTAATACAGTGAGTAATACAGTTATTGTGGCGTGAATCATGTCTGCTTTTGTGTAGAATCATGGCCATCCTGTGTGTTATTTTTTACACTGGTAAATGATTTTCCATGTGGAGCAATTTAGTGTTGCTCTTATTTTTCCCACAGGAGCAGTTTAGTGTTGTTGTTATACCTCTCTTTGTCTCTCTGAATCTGCAAAGGCTAGGTCAATATCTCTCTCTTAAGTTTTAGCTCTGATATCGATAAATGATAGACAACCCTTGAATTTTCACAAGTTTTCGTTGTTATTGTAGTTTTAAAAAAGCTATTCTTTCTGCGTTCCCTCCTTTCATGTGTATTGCGCTGGATTTAATTAATGTAAAAGCATAATTTGCTCATGTGCATGCCCATTGTGGTTTAAACATCTGCATCTATATCCCAACATGTATTTAGCATACTACCATGCTTATATCTTAAGAAACTGCTTCATAATATAAGGGCCTCAATCTGTACATTAGTATATAAAGGCTCTTATGAATTAGTTTTGAAGGTCTTGTTCTTATTGGATATATTGATCCATTTGTTAGTCCATGTGGGGGACTGTGGCTGGTGTCTTCTAGTTAGTGTTCCTTGGGAAAAACTTGTCTTATGCTTGGATTATAGATTTTTTTGAGTTTGCAGAGTTATATATGGTTATGTGGTTAGTAACAAAATTCATTCCTAGATCCTGAAGAGGGTGTTGCATTAATTGATTCGTTTAACCCAGTCTAATTCATTCGTAGAGAATGTGTTGCTTCAAAATTAAGTAGGCTGCATTACAGAAACATAATTTTGTAGCCTTTATGGCGATGCCTTAATAAACAACATGATGTAGGCATTAGAGAAACATGACTTGGTTAGTCTCATTTGCCACAGTTTTTAACCTCTGACTCATAGAGGTTTAGATTAGTCACCACACTAGATGTCATATATGTTCGACATTCATCATACAGATTACGTTTCGGTGGCAGCTTATCCCTTAGAAGTGGAAGGTTTATTCTAAAAGTCTGAAACACACCTTGTTTGCTGATTGGGTTCCCTTTGTGACATGGGTTTCACTTTATTATGGTAGCAGCAAAGCCATGTTGAGCTTTAAACCTAACAATACTATGTGACTTGGAATATTATGCATTATGCAGACTTTGTGTGCTCACACTACTTCAGTATAATCACTGCATGTGGAGCATGGTCAAGGGTAATAAATCTTTGGGATTTGGAAGAAGCAAAGAGTAAGTTAACTACTATATTCTCAAGTAATGGACTGTATAATATATAATCATGTTATTTATATGGCTTCAGACTTTTGAGCTTCTTCAAAAGTGCAAACTACCTGATGATAAACAAACAATTAGTTGATTTAAGAATTGAGTTAAGCTTTTGGTAATTTCTGATTATAAAATTTTAGTTTCTGTGACGGTCTTTAATTTCTGATTATAAGGTTATAGTGGTTCATGCATTTGGGAAGTAGTTTATTTGAATTCGTATGTTGTTGTGCTCAAAATTTGGTAATTTATGATTTATGGTTGAATGGTTTAACACAACTTTTGTGTCATAGGGAAAACCATTCAACGACGATCAATTAGAATACCCGTCATTGAATGTCAGGCAGACTACGACGGTGTTCACACAAACATCATCTTTATAATTTAGCATTCAACGACGTTTATAGTCGCGACCGTCGTAAAAATAATTTCATTCTACGACGGGTATTAAAGAAAACACGTCGTTGTATGGAACTCTATTAAGTCATGTTATATTTAGTCACCGACTTAGAATGGCCCACAAACAACGATTGTATTGGAGCGACACCGACGTTGCCATGAAGTCAATCAACGACGGGTATTTCGGTAAACACCATCATTGAATGAAATTATATTACGACGGTGACTGTAACAACACTGACGTTGTTTCAACAACAAACAAAGACAAGTCTTCTATGACCGTAGTAGACCCGACGTAGAATATGCTTTTTAACTAATGTAGAAGGTCCTTTTTTTTGTAGTGCAATATTTTCTTTGTTGACTTTAAAATGCCAATAATTTGGTGTATATTTAAATGAGAATATCTATGATGCTCCTTTTAATTTAGAGGGAATTGATACGGTTGATTTTTCAACCAATAGGAATCAATTTGTATTATTAAATTTTTATTTTAAAATTTAACGATAATTTGAAAAAAGAAACTTTAATTTTTTATTATAAAAATTGTTAACAAAAGATTTATTTAAAACAAAAAAAGTAAGGATATTCCAATCAGCATAACAAGCAATAAGATATGACAACAAATCAAGAAAACAATTAAAAAAATCCACAATTTTAAAATTTTGAATTCCATTCTTAATTTTAACTCGTTGTATTATACGAATGTGAGGTATTTTATATAATTCTCTTAAGTTATTATATATTGACGTTACCAATTTTAAACATGTTAACAACTTTTAAAAAAAATTAAAGTTTTTTTTATAAATATCATTAAATTTTAAAATAACAATACAAAAATACAACTTAATTCTTGTTGGTAGGAAAATTAACTGAATCAATATATCCAAGTCAACAAAGATACAACAAAAATTCTCATATTTAAATAGTTGAAATCAAATAGGATAACTTTGGGATTTTTTTTCCGTAAATACATCTTCTCTCTCCTCTTTTTTTTTTTTTTTTCAATCTACACTACTTTGTTATTTAATTTTCAATATACATTACTTGGGATTTTTTCTCTCCTTTTTGTTTTTTTTAATTTAAAATATTATACAATATAAATATTATATTATATAATTTTTTTAATTGGTTTTAAAATTACTTATTTATTAAATTAAATTTTATAATTTTGTTTTTTTAATTTTTTAAAGAAAGAATATACAGATAAAGAAAAATAAAAAAATTGGATAAAATTAGAGTACAATTTTTTAGTTACTTTGTGTGTACTTTTGTAATTAAATTTATGCATTGTTTATATATTTTTTTATGTTCGCTAATTAAAAAAATCAAAAAATTAGTTAGTAGTATTAAAATAAACTTAGCCAAGTGTAATTGTTTAAGTATTTTATTGATAATGCAATATAATATTTTTCAGTAAATAAGAAGTTGTTAAACAAAAAGTCTTCTCGTTTTTTAATTAAATCTAATGGCATAAACAAACTAATTATATTTAGTAATATAATTATATTAAAAATAATTATATTAGAAAATTCAGATTTTAAATAAAAATATTCACCTAAAAAATATGTTAAGTAAATTAAATAATAAAAAAAATAATTATATTTAATAATATCATTCTCTTTAAAAAATAAAAAATAAAATATATAAAATTTAATTTAATAAATAAGTAATTTTAAAATAAATTAAAAAATTATATAATATAATATTTATATTTTATAATATTTAAATAAAAAAATAAAAAAAAGAGAGAAAATCTCAAATAATATGTATTGAAAATTAAATGACAAAATAACATAGATTGAAAAAAAATAGGAGAGATAAGATATATTAAAAAAAAAACCTCAACTATTCTTCATCAAATGGTCAATGCTGCTAGATAAAAGAATTATGAACATATCTTTCAATCACCATTTTCCATTTTCGTGTACATAATTTATTTGTGCAATGTAGTCATCTCTTACCACACAAATACTACCAAAAGAATCTCTTACCCCAAAGAATAGTGTTAAATATTTTATTTGTGAAAAGTCGTCATCTCTTACCGTTACTACAAAGAGCCGCGTTATTAGCTCCAGGCTGTTCGGTATGAATTGAGATGCAAGAGGATGGAAATTAGGCATGGTAAAGGGGTGGTCGGTGTGAATTGTGCATGATTCAAATTAAAAAATATTTTTTAAAAAAAATATATTAAAAATTTAATTTTAGAAAAAATAAATTAATTTTTAAATATTTATTTTTAATTACTTATATATCAATAAATTTATTATAGCCTATGTGCCTATAAAAATAGTTAAAAAAATAATATTAAATTATGTAAAAATTCTAAAATAAAATTAACTAGTACTAAAAATTCTATACCTTTTGATTAAATTGTGAAAAAATTCTAAAGATTTTAAGTGGCGAGACAGATTCGAATCGAGGTCGGGACGGATCTAGTAATCTCATACCTATATTCGTATCTAACTAACGTTTAATTCGAACGGATATCACAAATACGGATTTTCTTGTCATTGCCATGTTTAATGGAAATCAAATCGTACAAATAAAAAGAAAATCAAAGGATAATAATTTAATATATCAAAACTTAAATATGTTTTTAATTTTTATTATTTAATATTTTTTAATTCTTTGCCTTTATAAATTATATTTATTTTACTTCTCATTCTTATAATATTTTAAATAAAATTTTCATGCTCAAATATTATAAGAATAAAAAATAAAATAAATATAATTTATAAAAAATTAAAAATATATTATTTTTTTTACGGAGTAGCTATTTTGTCGTCTACTATGAATCTATCATCTAATCTTTGATAAAGTCAAGACTGCAGAATTGATTGTTTTTAACTTTTTATTTTTTATTATTTAGTATCGGCACATGTGCCACCAGTCTGTACCTGGAGGATACTTCAGTGTTTCAGAGTTCAGACTGATATGTTATGTGTAGATAGACACTCTTTTTATGGTACATTAATGTCTTGCAATATGTTTTTACGTTGCTGTAATATTTAAAATATGAAAATAAGTTCAAGTAACTTAATATATTTAATAATAAATGTATTGAAATATCTCAACACCTACCGTAACTTCCGGGCCACAGCAATACAACTGAAAAACGATGGTAATGCCACAAAGTTGTGGTTTTTTTTTTTCTGGTAAATATACTTTTTTTTTCCTGTTTCTTTTTCAATTTATATTACTTTTTAATTTAATTTCCAATATATATTATTTGAGATTTTCTTTCTTTTTTTTTAATTTAAAATATTATATTATATACTTTTTTAATTGATTATAAAATTACTTATTTATTAAATTAAATTTTTTAATTTTATTTTTTAATTTTTTAAATAAAAAATATACACATAAAGAAAAATAAAAAAATTGAATAAAATTAGAATACAATTTTAAATAATTATATTTATTAATATAATTATATTAGAAAATTATATTTAGTAATATAATTATATTAGAAAATTCAGATTTTAAATAAAAATATGCACTTAAAAAATATGTTAAGTAAATTAAATAATAAAACAAAAAAATTATATTTAATAATATCATTTTCTTTAAAAAAACAAAAAAAAACAAAATTTTAAAATTTAATTTAATAAATAAGTAATTTTAAATTAATTAAAAAAATTATATAATATAATATTTATATTTTATAATATTTTAAATTAAAATAAAATAAAAAAGAGAAAAAAGTCTCAATATTGAAAATTAAATTATAAAATAATATAGATTAAAAAAAAGTAAAAAAAATGTATTTACGAAAAAAATCACAAAATTTCTCTTTGTTAATGTGGTTGCAAAAAGTATTTTTCGATGCTAACATATTTTGATGTTGCTGGCAATAGTACTACTTAATGGCAATCATATTTACTGTGAATCCTTATTGTTTTTTATGTCAAGGAACATGTATTTTTCTATTTCAACGCACCAATTATTGACATATTGTTAGGCAAAAGTATTTTTTTATTCAACATGTTTGTTGTCAGTCAAACTCCATCCAACTACTTTAAACTCATAAATGTACTAACTGGGTCACGAATTTTTTTTAACCGTCCATGTGTTGACTTGTAAAGCCAACCCGCTAATATGGTAATTATTATTATTATTATTATTATTATTATTATTATTATTATTATTATTATTATTATTATTATTATTATTATTATTATCAAGACCTTGCATTGTGTAATAAGAATTCTGGATTTTTTAAAATTTAAAATAATAGAAAATTTTAGAAGACAAAAATAAATTTAAATTCTCTTATCTGATTTATCCAACCCAAATTAACCTATTCATGAACGGATGGTTTAGGTTGGATTCCATAAAAAAAAATCACAAACCCAACACAATCTAACCCATACAAATTAGATTGGGTTAAGTCATAAGTTTAGTCCTGATCCAACTTCTCTCCTAAATATCCCTATATCCCAATAATAATTGATCCTGTGGATCTACTTACACAAGATTATTTTAGTTTAATGAGAGGTTTCGAGTTTGAGTTTTAAGTATGTAATTGCATTTGTTGCATGTGACTCAAAATTTGTTCAATCTTATGTACACATGATCTAGTGAGAATCGTTTGTTGTGATTAGATTAAGGACAACTTGATGTTGAGTCACATGGAACAAATTGTTTAATTAATCAAATATGCATCAAGTTGTTGAGTGTTTTTTGTTAGGCTTATGTTATTGATTCTTAGTGACTTGAGGCATGAGTTTTCTATTTTAATTGCATGATATCCTGAACATGTTAATTTACTTTATTTTATTATGTTATTTAACTTGAGTTTTTTTTTAAAAAAAAAAACTTGAACGACCTTGTTTTGAACCGAAAATATTTTTGAGAAGTTTTATTTGATAACAGTGAAATGAATGTAGACCTTTTATCCACATTGATTTACTTAAAATTTTATTGAATAAAATTGATTTAATTAGATTTTATGTTTTATACATTTTCTTCATTTATATGCATGTTGGAATAGAGGGTGTCACAAATTGATTGCAATTGTATGCATTGAAGTGACCAAGGTCATGTTTGCATATTTAGCCTAGAGCCAAAAAGCCAACCTATATTGTTAATCCTTTGCACCATACTTTAAGCCTATATTGATTTATTCTTTTCTAATCCCTTAACCTTGGATACATATGTTATATCCACTACTACCCTTAACTTAGTGGTAGGAGAACAAAAGTTTAGGAATTGGGAAAGTCCTTATGTTTGGAGTGGCAAAAATTCTTACTCAAGGGAGTAAAGTAAGGGTACCTATGAGCTATCATGTAAACAAAGAAAAATCCTCATTCTCTCTTGAAAATTTGAAAAAGAAAAATGTGAAAAATTTAAAAATAAAGAAAAAAATAAAGAGAGAAGCAAAGTAAAGAAAAAAAAATCAAAAGTTAAGGACAATAAAGTATGAATCTAATTAAAAAATTAGGGGTACCAATGATTGGTAAGAAGTGAATGGAAATCCATTGAATAAACTAAATGTTTTCCTTCATTTGAGTTACATTTGAATATCTAAAAAATCTAATTTTCCTTGTTAGCCAAGCCCCATTACAAGCAAAGAAAGTCATTAGTGATCTTTGCATGGTTTTCATGTGTTGATTAACTTAAGATAAAAGTCAAAGTTAAATTATGGTGCCTTAAGTTGTGAATTGAGTGAAACACTTACACAAAAATAAGTCAAAAGCTTAAGAGTGAAACACTTACTGTGAGGACAAGTTGCTATGCCATTAAATTTGATTGCCATTCTTGTTGCATATTTCTAACCTTGTGTTTGATTTGGTTGAACTAAAAATTTGAATGTGGGCATCATATTTAGTTGATTGAAGGACATGAACAAAAAATTGTTGAATAAAGAGGAATGCAAGAAGAGTGTGTATGTAACTTGTCATTGTGTATCCTTTGTATTTAGTTTTAATTTGTCTTTTAGTCTTAGTTTAATTTTGTTTTTGATTCCTTACTTTTTTAAGTATTTTTTTACTGTTTTAGTTAGTCTTGCTTAAGGACAAGCAAGGTTCTAAGTTTGGACTCTTGATAAACGTCAAATTTGTTGGATTTTCATATGCATTTTGTGATGTTTATTGACATTTTAGTTAACTTCATGCCTTGTTTTGAATCAAATTAGCTTTAAATTCAATTTTTACTTTGTCTTAGGTAGAATTTTATGTTTTAGTTATTTTTAATGAATTTTTTTTTTATAGTTTTTTCAGTAAAAATAGACCAGAACTCTAGAGGCCCAAAATCAACAAAAAGTTCTGGAAGGAGAAATCGTGAAAATTGAAGATAAAAACTAAGAAAATAAAGAGCAGATATTTTTCAAGGATAAATCAGCCAAAGAAGAAGATAATTACTTATTATTTATTTTTAATTTCTTGTTATTATCTTCTTAATTAAACCCAGCTACAATTTTATAAATAAGAGGCTAGGCATTCATTGTAATGGTTTAGAAGTCCCAAACGGTTCGTAGAATTATATTTTAGACTTCCACCTACTAGACACTTTGACTATTTCATTAGATACTCTAAGTTTCATTGTATTATTTTTATAAGTGCAATTCCTTCCACTTAGGAGAGGAAAGGATGAACCTTATTTCGCTTTAATTCTATCAATTTAATACTTCATCTTGAGTTTTTTTATTTGTTTTAATAGTTAACGTTTTTATCTGATTGGTCATCTTATAGATGAATTCAGGAATTGACTTGCGCTTTGGCAATCCTTGTTGGAATCCAAATGAATCAAGTACTTAATTGAGATTATCTCTAGAGATAAAATAATCTTGGTTAAACCTTGCTTTTTCTCGACCATTAATGTTGATTGGGTATCGGATCAGTAGTTTAGAATTTACGACCATGCGAGAGCTGGGGTAGAATATATTAGTGAATTGGGGGTGAGCTAGAGAGATGAGTAGAGAATTGTGAAGTTATAGTGGATTGAGCAAATTCTAAGTCCAAACCTAGACATTCATTCATTAAGATCGACGTCACCATCCAAGTCTAGTGTTTCTATCTGTACTTAATTATTTTATTGTCATTTAATTTTTATTGTAATTTATTTTATGTTATTTATTTTGTGACAATCACACAACAAACATACATAAACCTAGTTGAGTTAAATAATTACATGAAATTCCTCATTTATTCCTTTGGGAGACAATTTGGATGATAGTTTAGTTACTACATCATGATTGGGTTACACTTAATCTATAAGTTGAATCTAACGTGAAATAAAACCTAACATGAGACACATGTCTCCCACTCTATCACAAAAGAAGAAGAACGATATGAACAACAAGGAAAAAAGTGTCACAATCTTATGTCTTGGTGATAAGGCTCTAAGGGAAGTCACAAAAGAAAAGACCATTGTTGTAATGTGGGTCAAGTCGGAATCTTTGTACATGATAAAGAGATTAGCGAACATGCTCTGTTTGAAGCAATAATTGTATTCTTTCAAGATGAAAAAATCAAGATTGATAACAGAGCAACTTGTAGATTTTAACAAGGTTCTTAATAACTTGGAAAATATTGAAGTAAGATTTGATGATGAGAATAAGGCCTTTTTCATTCTCAATTCTTTGCCAAAGTCTTTTAAGCATTTCAAGGACGCTCTTCTATATAGGAGGAACAAATCCATTACTCTAGAAGAGGTTCAAAACTCAATTCAGACTAAAAAGCTCCAAAAGCTACAAGAGTTAAAGGCGGATGATAATGAAGAAGGCTTGAATATCTTAAAAGGAAGGAGCTATGAGAGAGGACCAAAAAGGAAGAAGTCCAGATCAAAATCAAGGAGTAAATCAAAACTAAAGTGCTTCAACTATCATAAAAATGGTCATTTCAAGAAAGATTATCTAGAGAAATGGGGCAAGGAGTTTCATGGTTCTTAAGAATCTGTAGATATTGTTGTTGCTTTAGATGATTATGAGGGGGGCATGAATGAAGAAATGTAGTCCTTGGATAAAAATCAGACTTGGAAGCTTGTGAATATACCTAAAATCAGAGGGTAGTTGGATGCAAGTGGGTCTTCAAGAAAAAGGAAGGTATTCCAAGTGTGGAGAAGGCAAGGTACAAGGCAAGACTTATGGCAAATAGTTTTGCATAAGTAGAGGGGGTTGATTACAATGAAATGTTCTCAACTACGGTAAAACATTGTTCTATAAAGATCTTGATGGCAATTATAAATCAGTATGATCTAGAGCTGTAACAATTGGATGTCTAGATAACTTTCTTACAAGGAGACCCTGAGGAGACCATCCATATGCAACAACCTAAGGGGTTTATAGAAGATCAGACGTATTGGACAAGTGGTCTCAATAACTTAAGAGGAGAGGTGAATTAAGTTTCAAAGTTCCCACTAACAAACTTTTAACCCCCTTCTAAATGATAGGCTCAAAATGCAGAAGAAGAAACAACAATCAATTTAATAATGTTCTTTAAACATGCAAGATAAAATTGATTGCAATAACATAAATGAGATAAGAGAAAAGAGAAAAGAGAAATGCAAACTTGATTTATACTAGTTCGACCACTTCCCGTACCTACATCTAGTCCTCAAGAAACCCACTTGAGATTTTCCACTATCTCTATAAATCCTTTACAGACTTTGAACACACTTTGGGATTCCTCACCCTTGTGTTTAAAGATTCTCCAAGAGACAACCCGACTCTTGATTACAATTCTCACAATCCAAGAGACAACCAGTCTCTTGATTACAACTGACTTTCTGAGATGAACAGAAAGATTTCTCTCCTTTAGAGTGGATGATACAAATTGAAGTTCCTAGAGGAATTTCTCTCTTTTAGAGATGATAATATAATTTGAAGTTCTTGGATGAATTGTCAATAGATTTGCAAGTGTTTGCCTAAGAGTTGAAGAGAGAACATTTGACAATTAAGTTCTCTTAGAATATCTTTCTCTTGCTTTTCAAAGTCTGACACACACATATATAGTCCCTTCGTGCCTTTTCAAAATGGTTTGAAGAGATGTGTCTTTTCAAAAAGTTTTTTCTGAAATTCTTCACTGGTAATCGATTACAGGTTTCTGGTAATCGATTATACAGTTATATTTTGAAGGGTCATGACTTTTCAAAGTGTTTTCTAAAGTTCCGTTGCTGGTAATCAATTACAAACATCTGGTAATCGATTACATGATTCAAAATTCAAATTCAAAACCCTTTTAAAAAGCTGTTTTTCAAAATTGTTTTCTGGTAATCGATTACACTGACTGGTAATCGATTACCAGAGTCTTGATCTCTTGGAAACACTTTGTTTTGAGGCACAAGCTTGATCTTGAATTAATCTTGAAGCAATGCTTGTTTGTTGAAGCAACTTTGTATTAATCTTGAAGCAATGCTTAACCTTTGAATGTTTGTTGAAGTAATCTTGAAAGCAACCTTGTTTGATTATTCTTTGGCATCATCAAAATTATGTATTCATACATTCACAAGACGAAGTATATCTCTTGAAGAAATCATTGTGTGGCTTAAAATAGAGCCTGCGTCAATGGTAAAAGAAGTTTGATGCATTTCTGCTGAGGATAGGCTTTTTAAGAAGTAGTTATGATAGTTGTGTCTACATCTTAAAAAGAAAGAACAATGTGTCCTTTTCTTGCTCTTGTATGTAGATGATATTATTATAGCTAGCTCAAGCATGGATGAGATTAGTACGCTCAAAGAGAGGTTAAGTTTAGAATTTGAGATGAAGGATCTTGGTATTGCAAGGAGAATTCTTAGGATGGATATTGTAAGAAATCTTATGACGGGAGAATTGTTCTTATCTCAGCAAGGCTATTTGAAGAAGATAATGGAACGATTTAGGATGCATCAATCTAAACCTGTAAGCACACTTTGGGACATCACACTAAGATCACAATTACTCAAGTTCCTAATTCTAAAGAGGAAAGAAGGAAGATGGATACTATTCCATATGCTACTAGAGTAGAAAATATCATGTATGGTATGGTCTGTAGTAGGCCAAACTTGGCCCATGCTATTAGCATTGTAAGCATGTTTATGGAAGATTCGGGTTAAGCTCATTGGGAGGCTTTGAAATGGGTATTGACGTATGTGAATGGATCTCTAGAATTTGGTCTAAAGTACAACAAGGTAGCTCAAGGTGAAAATGTTATTATGAGGTATGTTGATGCAAACTATGCAGGGAATGTGGATACTAGTAGGTCCTTATCTAGATATGTAATTATACTGTTTGGCACTACTATTTGCTAGAAAGAAAACTTATAGCCTGTGGTAGCTTTTTCTACAACTAAATCAAAGTATAATACTATCTCAGAATGAGTGAAGGAAGCTTTATGGTTAAAAAGGATGATTGGTGCATTGGGAATTGTACAAAACTATGTGACAACCAAAGTGTTATACACCTTGCAAATCATCAAGTTTACCATGAGAGGATGAAGCATATTGATGTTAGGCTTCACTTCATAAGAGATATGGTTGAATCTGAAAAAGTTAGGTTTATGAAGATTATGTCTGAAGACAATCTTGTTGATGTGTTCACAAAGTCTCTAACAAGTTCAAAGTTCAAGAATTGCTTGGACTTAATTAATTTCTCTTGAAGCATAGTCTTAGAAGTTGGAGAGCAACACTATGGTGGAAGGACATTCATTTCAGATTTAGAGTCAAGGTGGAGAATTGTTGTCTATGATTTAAAATTTGTTGTTCAGTCTAATGGAAGTTCGGTCTAATAAGGATCGTCTGATCAAATTGAGGACAATCTGATGCTCAATCAGATGTAACCGTTAATCTGATATGTGTTCGATTATTGAGAGTTTTGGCCCATATTGTTGGGTCTTAGTGACTTGGGATCTATAAATAGAGGTCATGTCATCTTTGTTTAAGAGCAACTAACTATAATCAATGCCAGAGGTAATGTGATTGTTGAGAAACACAAGAGAGAAAACATTAGATACAAAGAGAGAAATAGAGAGTGAGACTTGGGTTCTTGCTAAAAGTTCTTCTTTAATCTAAGGGGCAAAACCAAAGGGGTTCTATGCTATATCTCGTTGATTCTGGTTTCACAGTGGAGCTGATATTCTCGTGGTTATAGGCTATATTGGTTGAACCATGCAATTGTGTTGTGTTCTAGTTTTACATTCTTGCTTTTGGGATTTGCATTTCTTTCTTGTTGAACGTTCATGGTTTCTTGATAGTTTCTATTTGTTTTTGCTTATTGGTAATTAGAACCAACAACATTAAACACGAACAGGGAGAGTTTGTTGCCGATAATAGAGTCTTGCAAGGCTCGAACATTATCTACATGTGAATGTTTACTCTTATCCCAGTGTCTTCGAGTTAAGTGCAGATATCGATCTAAACTTAAGACAGTTTATTTCAAGATTCAGGTTAATTTGGCAAAGCTAAAGTGACCTCCATAATAGCTACCTCAAGTCTAAATTAATATTACTTAGAATAAACAATGCTGACCGAAGATAAAAGCAAAAACTACCTCCATAACACATCTCAAATTAATGGTTCGTGTGAGCTAATCATTAGGTTTTCACGACTAGAACTGATTTCAAACTAAAACAACTATATAAATTAAAAATATATAAGTACTTTATTAGTTGTTAGTAGAAATTCACAGTCTGTACACAAATTTTAAACTTGTACATAATTTTTGGTTGATGTAAATTTTGTTATAAATGATTAAAAATCACGTAGAGGTGTTGATGCATTTTTTTATTAAAACAATTTACTTTTAATTAAAATAATTCATGTGCAGGTATGCCTGAGAGAGTTTTAGACATTTATTAACATCCTCCAATAATTTAAATTTTATTTAAATAAGTTTACTTATTACAAAATAGTGCCACTGCTTCACCTCAAAACGTCCATACTATCTTTCAACTTCACTGTCACGTGTATTATTTCTAGAGATTTTAGTTCCGGGAAAAGTAGGACACTCTCACACTCAAAAGTAGGACACTCTCTCTCACACACACATGTATATATATATATATATATATATATATATATATATATTCTCAAATGATTGAGACAAATTAGTATAAGATTATGTGTTTTATCTTTTCTTATTTTTTTTTTCTTTAAATTAACTCAAGGTTAGAATTTAATTTTTTTATTTTTTGAAAAACTTTGTTTGTTTTATAAAATCTGAGGCTATCGTCTACATTAATTTGCAAAAATCTTTATCATCAGACAAGGAAATGATAGTAACAACTAGGGGTGGAAAAAAACTGAATTGATGCTGAACTGCGGTGAACTCCTCTAAAAAAAAAAAAAAACTGCACTCTTTTATTAAGAAGTGAACTAAACTATTATTCAGTTTAATTTTTAAAAATTGAACCGTTTCAAAAAAGAACTGTTAACATAACTGAAAATTTATATTAACCATTATTAAAAATTTAAAACATTTCTAAAATAATAACAACGTCAGCCAAAAAAAAAGCTACCTCAAAATATATTTTTGAATTGAACACAACTACTGACAACTTCTTTGACATTTTTTAAAGGAAAATATCACATACAACTACTGACAACTTCTTTGACATTTTTTAAAGGAAAATATCACATAACGTGTTGAATTGTGATTTTAAAAATTTTAAAAGATGTTTTGATATCACATAAGACGTATTTTTTAACTTTTATATTTTTATTTAATTAAAATAACTAAGGATTTTTATTTATCTTAAGATACAAATGTCTTCCATCTTAATAATTTTTTGACATATTTTTCATTAAATAAAATTTTATACTGATTAAATGTAACAATTTATTTAAAAACTTTTGTCACTCTTAAAGAGTGACTCGCTCCTTATTCTTTTAAATTTATTTTATTTTTTTGACATTAATACAATGAATGATTAATATAATATAATAATTTTCTTAAAATTTAAGAAATATATTAACTTTTTTCAATACTGTAAAACCTCAAAATAAAAAATAAAGTCGTATAACAAAAATACATTGCTATATAATTTTTCTTGCCATGATAAAATGGTTTAGGTAAAATTAATTTTAAATTATTAAATATAGTTAGAATATATATTGAAATTAATTAATATCAACGTAAATGTTATATTAATATGCGGATAACCTATGGCAGATGGAATTGCTTTTAGTAGTAAATCGTTAAAGTATTGAATAAATTCAAGGGAATATAAATAGAAAACATTTACAGCTTAATTTTTTTATTATCACTTAATTATAAATTATTACTAGTACATAATAAAATATTATTAATCTTTTTAACAGTTACTTCAAAAAAAAATTATACTAATTTATAATAAACCAATAATATAAAATTCACACTCTCATTATATGAAAATTAAATTCAATCCATATATTGCAAAATAAATAAAGACAAATTTAAATGGTACTGCCCAATTAATGTTAATTATTAGCCGACGTCCTGAAGAGCGAAGGCAAGTGGGAGATGTCAATATTATTTCATTTGATTTTCAAAGTTGACAAATAATGGATTGTCTGGCTTCTTTGGAACATGCAAATAATTAAAGGTGCCATACTATGTGTGACTCCAAGCCTTAATTATTAGGTATGAATTTAAACATGTGATGAATTGAGATAAAAGGGAGTAATATTTTTTTATTAGTTGAAATTTGTTAGAGATTATAAGTTTTTTTAGTTCCACTTCTAATTAATATTTTTTTTTTCTAATTTGGCAATTTTAATAAATTTTAATCAAATAAGAAAAAATTGCAAAAGAATGTATTGCTAGTCATTCATATATATATATATATATATATATATATATATATATATATATATATATTCGATAAACTAATTCCTAAAAAAAGAAACTATTATGAGCTGGATTTCCATCTACTCTCTTTTATACTCAAGGGCTTTTGGGACGAACCCTTTCACACATTATTATTTATAAACCATGACCCCCACCCCAACCTGGCCTAATTCATCAACCAATACCCACCAATCAATCTTCTTCATTTAACCGTACCCCTTCCATCATCACTTGCTTCTTTCCCATATATATTGTTTTATCATAGCAAATAAACCATGCATTCATATATATATATATATATATATATATATATATATATATATATATATATATATATATATATATATATATATATATATATATATATATATTCGATAAACTAATTCCTAAAAAAAGAAACATGTGTTTGAACTATTTATTTTTAACAATATTATATATGTTTTTTTTTTTCACATGTATTTGAAAAAACAGAAAGTAATGTGAATCATAGGATTAAAGTTTTTTTTGAAAGGACCATAGGGTTAAAGTAAAGAATAAAAAATGGAAGAATATTTTTACGTATCGCCCACAGTTTTTTTTTTTTTTTTCTTTTTATGAAAGGGAGGCGCTAAGCCCCATCACACGCACAAATTTTATGGATTAATTTAGATTGATCTTCTCCTAAATCAAAATGATTTCTAATAAATATAACTTAACACGGTCCATGATAATTATGTGAATTTAAAAATATTCATTTAATGAGGAGAATTTTTATTTCTTCAATTTTATTCTAAATCCAAATATAAATTAATTCAAAATTGTAAACCACAAAACCCCAAATTAGAAATTAGGATTATTAACTTAAAATCAACAAATCTATTAACCAATTAATTTCAAATCTTCCAAAGTCCAAACCAATTTATACACTTGAAAACAAAGTAAATAAGCATTTTGGTCCCTGACTTTTGACCCCTTTTGCAAATTAGTCTCTATCTTTTTTAAATGTAAAAAATAGTTCATATCTTTGCATAAGTTTTGTAAAATAGTCTTTGTTATTATATTTAAAAGTAACGTCGTTAGTAAGGTGCATTGTTGACAATTTTAGTGCCATATAGACTATCCAACGTGATAAATTATCCCAAATTGTGATATGTAGATTGGACTTTGATGCAAAATTTAAAAAGTTATCAAATATTTTCTTCTTCACTTGCTTCTTCTTCTTCACTCTAATTAGTTGAGCAGTTGTTTCCCTTTATTTCCATTTATTTTCAAAACAGATAACCGCAACATACCTACTTTTAACATTTGATTTCTATTTCCAAAATTGTTTTTAATTTTCAAAAAATTAAAATAAAAAACTAATTTGATCAGTAAAAATTATTACGTTTCACTACCCCTATTGCTCGAATTACACTTTATCCACCCCACCCCCGGTGAACCAGCTCAGCTGATTGGAAGTGAGGGCCTCCGTCACGCTCACAGTATGTAAATTCCAGATAGTTTCACAATCCCAATTCACAGTCAAGGCACGTCGAGGCATGAGTTGTGTGCGAACTACTACTACTCTTCAAACCAAACACGCATGAAGAAGTCCAATCTTGTGACCTCTGTAGTAATTCGGCATCGTAGAGCGTGAAGAAGTTGACGACTTTGTTGTTGGGGTTGCACTGGATGGCGTGGACAACATAGAAGCGTAGAAGAGAAGTCTCCAACTTAGAAAGCATGGAGGCAAGCGGCGCGTCGGAGGAGGAAGAGAAGTAGTGCTTGAAGAAACCGAGGAGCGAGAGGAGGCTATCGGCGTGGAACTTGGGGAAGTAAAGGGAGAAGATTAGGTCGAGGTTCTTGTCAACATCGAATCCTTTTCCGATGCCAGTGCGCAATTCGGCCTCGTAGGATTCGAGGGTGTTGGTGAAGTCGTGGAACACCAGAAACTCCCTCACAAGCTCCATCGATGCGTGTTTGGTTTGAATAGTAGTAGTAGTTAGCACACAACTCATGACTCGACGTGCCTTGGTTGTGAATTGGGATTGTGAAACTATCTGGAATTTACATATTGTGAGTGTGACGGAGGTCCTCACTTCCAATCAACTGAGCCGGTTCACCGAGGGTGGGGTGGATAAAGTGTAATTCGAGCAATAGGGGTAGTGAAACGTAATAATTTTTATTGATCAAATTAGTTTTTTTTTATTTTAATTTTTTGAAAATTAAAAACAATTTCGGAAATAGAAATCAAATGTTAAAAGTAGGGATGTTGCGATTATCTGTTTTGAAAATAAAGGGAAACAACCGCTCAACTAATTAGAGTGAAGAAGAAGAAACAAGTGAAGAAGAAAATATTTGACAACTTTTTAAGTTTTGCATCAAAGTCCAGTCTACATATCACAATTTGGGACAATTTGTCACGTTGGATAATCTATGTGGCACTAAAATTACCAACAATGCACCTCACTAACGACGTTACTTTTAAATTTAACGGCAAAGACTATTTTACAAAACTTATGCAAAGATAGGGACTAATTTGCTAAAGGGGTCAAAAGTCAGGGACCAAAATGTCTATTTACTCCTTGAAAACAACTAAAAGTCAGAAAAAACAACAACAAAGAAACCAAACAAATTTATGACATTAATCACCAAATCAAACAAATACAACAAATAAAAGAAAAATAAAAACTGAAACATTAATCAATGGATGGTTGTTGCTAGTGACCCAGATAAAGGTAGAGTTGAAGAAGCCTTGTCATGGGTCATGGAGAAGGGGGAAGAATCACTTGGTGTTGGTGATATCCTTGTTGATGTTGGCGTTGGAGGAAGCAAACTACAAAAAAAGTTAACATTAGTGACAAATCAATTTATATGTAAATTTTTAGGATTCGTAACTAAAGTTTTACTAGCGCTCATATTAATGACAAATATGGCATATTTGTCACTAAATTTAGTTACTAATAGATTATTTTCTTGTAGTAGGAGCCAAATATGAGGGGGTTGAGTCAAAGGCGGTGACGAAGGAGAAATCGAAGATGACGGTTGAGTTCGCGAAAGTCCTTTTTGTAGTGGCCTTGCTTTGTAGCGGCAGAAGAGCCAAAGATGGGGGGTTGAGTTAGAGCCTAGAGGTGACAATGGAGAAACCAAAGATGAAGAGGTTGAAATCATGGAGGACCTTCTTGTGATGGTCTTACTCTACGATGAAGGGTTGGTTGCAGAGGTTGCAATGCAATCAAAGTTGAGACTTTGTTTGGGTCGAAGGGTTTCAAATCTAAAAAAACAAAGAAATGTATGCCGAGAAAATGCACGCAAAATGTTTTTTGAATTTTAGTCGTTTTTAAGTGCATAAATTGGTTGGACTTTGGAGGATTTGAAATTTGAAATTAATTAGTTAAGAGATTTGGTGATTTTAAGTTAATAATCCTAAGTCCTAAATTTGAGGTTTTGTGGTTTAAAATTTTGAATTGATTCATATTTGGATTTAGAAGGAAATTGAAGAAATAAGAATTCTCCCCGTCAAATGCATATTTTTAAATTCATATAATTATCGTGAATCATTTTATCATTAAGTTATATTTGTTAGGAACCATTTTGTCGTTGTATAAGAACATATTGGCACAAAATTAGGAAGGACACCCATCTTCTCAAAAAACCCATTATCTTTGTAAATATAAAAATCAATAGTTCAAAAACGTTTTACTAACAATTTAGTCCAAAACACTATTGGTTGACGTGGAACGTCTCCTACACTCGTGGATTATTTGTCACTTCAACATCAACATGTCATGTGTCCACTCAACATTAACAAAAACGAAGATAACTTAACGGTCGAACTAAATTGCCGGTACATATACACATTTGTGGACTAAATTGATCATTTCTGTAGTATAGGAATAAAATTTCTAGTTCCTGCAAAATGGAAGAATTAAGGTGGACATTTACCCTAATTAATATGTAGTAATCGTTAAGTAGCAATTGTAGCATGAACTATGAATTCTATTTTTGGCATTATTTAATATTTTCATAAGTTATTTTTCTTTATAAAGTATTAAGAAAAATTGCAAGACATCACAAAATAATTGATACTCAACATCCTAATTTATTTATTTAAAATTTTGACACTTAAACAAAAAGATACCACTTATTCTTTTAACTTTACAATTTGTTCACTTCAGAGAACCCCAGAGAAAGAAAATGAAAAATCATAGCTTAAGCCTTTGTCAACTTCTTCCCCCACTATTAAAAAATAGGGTTTCAACATCGTACAGACGTTGAAAGTATTATCATGAACATCGGTTTTCCAAAACCGATGTTAATATTACATTACAACATTGGTTATTTAAATAACCTATATTATATAATAAGAATTTGAAAAATAAATTGTATATGTTCATATCAACTTTGGTTTTAACCCAAACAAATGTTAATATATGAAGAAAACATCGGTTTTTAGTAAAAACTGATGTTGTATGTTTATATTAACATTGATTTTGGTAAAAACCGATGTTGCTGGTAATAAAACAACATCGATTTTTACCTATACATCCTAGGTTTCATTTTTAACTTTCAAATAATATTTTGCCCACTGGATGCGAAACATCTTCAATCTCTCTGGTTCCAATGGTCTAACATCATTGAAATACTGCATGATATAATAAAACATAAGTTAATAATATAATACCAATGATAACAAAATCAATTTTTTTTAATTAAACAATTATTGTTTCCCAATTATTCTTGAAACTTCCTAAGATTATAGTTGACATCCAATACATGACGTAATACCCACACTCAGTGTTTCCTTTTTGTCTATTACACTAAATACATTATGAAATTTAGATATTCAACATTAAGTACAAATTAGTCTACACAGTACTAAAATATAACTAGAAGCATTGTTTAAATGATTTACTTTAACAACAATCTACCTAGCAGCATCCTTGGATTTACTTTGTGGAGTATCGTCAAGTCCTTTCAAAGCACTGTTGAATACAAACATGGATGCTTATTGTACGATTACAATATTGATGTTCCCGACTAATGCTAATGCAAATGCATTGAAAAACAACACTGACCTGTTAATTATTCCTTTGAGGTAGTTGTCTGGCCTATTATGCAACGAACAAAACCAGATGAGTACATTTTCCTTAGGCAAAATGACGACCATTTGCCAATGTGCACTGCAGTGGAGACCAATATAGGTTATTATAGTATTATACATTATTTAAATTCATTTATTCAGTTTAACTTATCCATTCAAGTAGGCTGCTAGGTACACATCCTTCTTTGATTTTTGCATCCAATTCTTAATATAACTTTCTGATTCAAATTGTGATTGCCTATATCTTTGTATGGACTGTGGCTCGAGGAATCCATACACATCGACATTCATCGCTCGCATACTTGTCTCAGTCATATGCCTATTGTTGTTAACATAAAGTAAATTATGTATGAATAAAAAACAATAAGTTAGGTAATAAACAATAATGTAAACTGATTTACATAATCCACAACTGTATAACAGAGATGCTGAGACATTGACCATTGGGTGCTATTTTAGATAGATCTTCATGCTTTATGTACAAGGGGGAGTTGTCATTAAACACCCCAAACACGGTAGCATCCCACTTAACCTGCAGCGACTTCAGAAAAAGTTGTGGGATGGTCAATGTCATCAGATATAGGGGATCATTGACATCATGATCTGGCCTATTTGTAGGTTTCGTCGGTCCCACAGTTCCCTGTTTATCCAACATAGTTAATTAACATAATTTAATTACAGTGAACACTTTAATTGAAAAAAAAAGCATTTAATGACATTGAAATACTTGTTCTAATAAACGCTTGACAAGATGTGTCGGCCAAGCAAGGAAGGTGTTAAGTGCCTGCCCCACTAACTTAACTTCACCTTGACTTGATTATGGAGCAAAGGAATGTTGTGAATGATTGTGGACCCCTCATAAAGTCTTCCTAGGACAACTAGGCCGAGAGGATTTTCTTCGACGTACAATCCATATTTCTCTAAGTCACCCGTGTTGGGATTATTCCCCGAGGGATCAACACAACTCTCTTTTGTGCTGACACGAGTAGTTGAAGGACCAACCTCAGGCTCAGGAGGCAGTGCGAGTCCCTGTGATTGCATTTGCGATTGAAATTGGGACTGCATCTGGCTGAAGGATAACATTAGTTGTCGAGTCACTTTTTCGGTGATCGACTCCTCCAGTTGGTCCCTTATTTTTTGTGTCAGCTGCTCTAGGTCTTCAGGAGCCATGGAGGAAGACATGCGGGAGGTTCTTAGCGTCGGTCCAAAGTATTGCTTGATCCTGACACCGACTCCAGCAGCACGCACATGACCAAGGTGTTCTGGTCGCCCAATGGCAGCAGTCAGTAAATCCTGACGTCCATGGGCGACAAAGGAACCTTGTAAGGTCTGCTCCTCCAATGAATCCTCTAAGCAACACATTTATTGGTATACTCAATCACACAATAAACATAAATAATTGCAACTAATAATTGAAAGTTACTTCCAATCATGTCAGCAATTTCCTTTGTTGCCTCAGACATCATTTGGCTAGTTTTCTTGGTGCGGGCCATCTTCCATTTCACGTGTTGTCTGATGGAAGATGGATGATCAATCATAGTGTAAGTGCTTCTAGATTGAGCAACTTCCTCCAATTTTTTCTTTTTCTTCTCCTCCATCATCTTTTTTTCTAGATATTCATAACCCCCACGAGACAACACGTGAGGGGCAGTGTTTTGTTTCTGGATGGCTTATGTCTTTTTTCGCACATCCTACAAAAATTCAACATTATTGAAAGTTATCATTACAATGTATAATAATAAGTGAATTTAAAGTTGAAAACAATGAAAATCACAAAATTACCTCCCACGAAGGGTCTCTATGGCTCTGACATAATTGGACCCATTTCTCCTTGCTAATGTCGTACTTTTCGCATATAATGTCATCGACATTGTCCTTGTCGGCTGCAAGTGCCTATTTGGACGTCAAATCAGACTTAAACTGTCTCCACTGCTCCCCCACAGTCTAAAGTATTTTCTTTTTTGTCCTTAGATCAGATGCTTCAGGGATATCAAATTGAGTCTGACAAACGAAAAATTACATTTTATTGTTACTAAATTAGAATTTTTAGTTAATAAACAATATGCAACATGAAAACTAAAATACCTGAATATCCTCCCATATCAAATCCTTCTAAGCAGAAGGGACTTGTTTCCAATTCTCGTATGCCACATCCACTTTATCATGAGCGACGATCCCCAAATATGTCCTTAACTTCTTTCTATGGGGACCATTCACTTTCCCGGTAGAAAGATCCGCATGGACCAGGGGTCTCGCCGCCCCAACTGGTCTAGTCGCCAATGATCTTAGGAGTGTGGCCTTTCTTGTCTATTTCAAGGTAGACGACGAATGAGATGCTACACCAGTAGGAGGATGAGGAGGAGGAGAGTTGGGTGGTGTAGTCATTTGCCTGTAAACAAAAAACATTAATTTAGGATGTTATCAACAAAACTCAATAACTTATGTAATTCAATGGACTGAAATTAAGTACAAAATTAAAAAATTACATTAGACGATGTTAATTAATTCTCCTTCATCATGATCATTACGATTAGCATGAACGTCATCAACTTCTTCTTCTCCGACGTCATTAGGCAACATTTGTGTGGACAAAGGATTAACATAAGTATCAATTTATGAATCATCATCTTCAACATTAACACTTATTGTTTTCCCGTGTAGAACCATTGACCACCTTTCATCTCAAGGGTCCTTAACATAAAAGACCTGTTTAACTTGTTCTGCCATGATGAAAGGATAATTCTGGTAAGCGAGTTTCTTAAGATCCACCAACGTAAATCCTACATCATTGGTCCGCACACTGGTATTACTGTCAACCCACTTACATTTAAAAACACAGACAGTGAATTTCACATAGTTAAGCTCCCAAATTTCTTCAATGAAACCAAAGTAAGGGATGGAAGCTACACAAGGATTGTCATCAAGTTTAGCTTTTTCAATGTACTCTGAACAAAATTCAATGGCTTCTTTTGCAATGTACCTTTCAATAATAGATGCTTCTGGACGGTGTAGATTCTTGGTATACCCTTTTAAGATCTTCATGTATCGCTCAAACGGGTACATCCACCGCAAATAAACAGGACCACAACATTTGATTTCTCTTACCAGATGAACAATTAAGTGAACCATGATATCAAAGAAAGCAGGAGGAAAATACATCTCCAACTGACACAATATAATAGCAGCCTCATTTTCCAGCTTATCTAACTTCACAGGATCAAGGACTTTGCTACATATGGAATTGAAGAAAAAGCACAATCGAGTTATGGCAAGCCTGACTTTGTTAGGCAAATGTCTCGTATGGTCATAGATAACAATTGTTGCATCAAGACGTGACAATCATAAGACTTTAAGTCTAACAACTTAAGATCCTTCAACTGCACAAGACTCTCAATATTTGAAGAGTATCCTTGTGGGACTTTGACCCGACATAGACACTGACAAAAATTGATCTTCTCCTTTCTGGACAAAGTATGACAAGCAAGAGGCAGGTATGTTTTTTTACCATCAGACCTTGGTGTAATGATGCTCGTATACCCATCTCAACTAGATCTTGATGAGTATTCAAACCATTTTTCGTCTTGCCATGAATGTTAAGGAGCATCCCAATAACACTATCACATACATTTTTCTCCACATGCATAACATCAATACAATGTCTTACATCTAGATCAACTCAGTACGAAAGATCAAACAAAATCGACCTTTTCTTCTATATGCAAGTCTTATTTTTTTTCCTTTTTTGGGTCTTTCCAAATATAGTATTCAGGTGTTGAAGCCGCTGGAAGACCTAGTCACCAGTCAACGATATCGGTGTATTTTCATGCTCTTGATTTCCATTAAATGCTTTTTTCAATCACCGGTAAGGGTGATGAGGTTTTAGAAAACGTCGATGCGTAGTGTAGACTGTTAATCTACCATGTTTTAGTTGTATGTAGCTTGTGTTCTTCACAGATGGGGCATGCACGATGGCCCTTAACACTATAACCGCTCAAATTCCTATATGCTGGAAAGTCATTAATGGTACAAAAAAGCATTGCACGTAAATGAAAAGTCTCATTTCGAAACCCATCAAACACTAAAACTCCCTCATCCCACAACTTTGACAAATCTTCAATTAAGGGACTGAGATAAACATTGATGTCATTTCCAGGTTGTCTTGGGCTCGATATCATCATAGACAACATCATGTATTTTCGTTTCATGCACAACCAAGGAGGAAAATTGTAAATTACTAGCAAAACTGGCCACGAATTGTGTTGAGTGCTTAAACTACCATATGGATTCATTCCGTCAGTGGCTAGTCCAAGCCTAACATTTCTTGCCTCTTTGCCAAAATCTGGATACAAACGATCAATCTTCTTCCACTGGGAGGAATCAACCAAATGACAGAGTATTTCATCGCAGTTTCTCCCATTTGCATGTCATGTCAGGTCTTTTGCGTCATCTCCATTAGCAAACATACGCTTAAACCTTGGAATGATGGGAAGATACCACAACACCTTCGCTGACGAGCCCTTTTTTGAGTTTTCATCACTACTACATTCGTCATCATCCTTCACTTTGTATCGTGATACCCCAAACCTAAGGCATTTAGGAATTTTTTGAAATTCATGTCTGTACAATATGCAATCATTCGGGCAAGCATGAATCTTTTGATACTTCATACCCATTGGACACAATATCTTCTTAGCCTGATGGTAACTTTTAGGCAACATGTTTTCCCGTAGAAGCATATCGTGCACTACTTGAAGCAGTGAACTAAAGCTTTTGTCACTCCACCCATATATGGCCTTGACATTAACCAGACTTAACACCACCGATAACAGCGTCAACAAATTCTTGCACCCCGGACACAAAGGCTTCTTTGAATCAATTTGCAATGTATCATACATAGGGGCATGTGCTTGCTGAAAAGACTCTTGTCCAAGGTCATGAATCATATCCTCTAAGCGATCTCCCATTCTACATCAAACAATTCGGATTGGGACTCGCTCTGCATGTCTGTCAATTCACCATATCATATCCACGTTGTATAATTCTTCTTAATCCCATCACACAAGAGATGCTCCCGTGTGTCATCAAGTATTTGCCGTCTCCCATTCAAACAATTTATACAAGGACAAAAATATTTTTCGTCCTCATCCGGTCGACTTCTTTCAGAAGCAAATTGCAAGAACTCTTCCACACTTTCCTCGAATGCAGGGCACATGCGACTTTCATTCATCCAATGTCGATTCATCTAAATAATAACTTTGTGATACTTACAAAGTTATTTGATGCATTAAAATCTCACTTTTTTATTAAAGGTGTGGCCTTATCCCATTCAGGAATACATATTTTTATGGTAGATTCATACGTCAAGGTTAAGTCTCTTTTGTTAAATTTGATGAAATTTCGGTAGCATTTTGCATTGATCTCCAGGTATACAACATGAAAGCGGTGAAATTAATTCCCTGACAATCATGTATGCACTTAGAGAACAACTAGAAATGCATTGTACTGACATTTCATCAAATTGAAAAAAATAATCTCAAGCTTAACGCATGAATCTACCATAAAAATATTAGTCTCCCCAAACTGTCCAAATGGACGATTCAAGATTCAATACAATGATTAATGCAAACTGTCCGCAAGAATCATTGTATTCAATCTTAAACGGGAATCTAAGGTTCACTCACGATGAACATAATTTGTATAGCATATATCATTTCTCATTAATGGCAGTGAACAAGTAATAAAAACATTGGTAACAAACATAAAAAGTTTTCAAAAAAACATTTGTACTTGTGATGATGAGCACGTCCTAAAAACAGAGTAACAATCCAATAAACAACTGAATGACCACCTACATCAATCATCATTACCAAAAACATTAGATATAAATTTTGCTCACCTATATCAATCATCAACTAGAATGCTTAAACATGTGACATACAAAAGTTGATTGATAAACTTACCAACAATTCAAGTAAGAAAGTAGTGTGAAGCTGGGTTGGAGTGGGAGCAAGGAACTAAATGCTCAACAGAAAGCCAGGCAACTCAACACAACCCAAAATATGCTAGCAACAGTGTTCAATGTACCATGTCAACTCATAGGTCCAAGGGATCTTGAAAAGTTTAAAAATTCCCACAAATAGATTACAAGTAGGATGGGTACAAATTGTGCTTGCACCAAAAGAAAAATAAAGGGATAAGAAATTATATAATTAATCTAAGGCTAAAAGAAGTTTAAATTGAATCACACACTAATAGAAGTTAATATTTACTAAAGGTTACATTAACTATTATTCCAACGCAATTTTGCATCATCATCTTATGTAAATCCAAATATGCTATTAATCACACACTAATAGAATCATAATTCACCCACAATTTCTATGTACCATGTACACGTACCATGAACATGTGTCATTAGTGGTAGGGCTTTACCTTCTCAAACTACAGTGTTTAACTTTGTTCCCATGGAAAATAAAAGGGTGCAAGTCAAATTTAGAGGCATAGCAATAAACCCAGTTACAAAATGCAAACATGTATACATGGCAAGAATAATGACACATAAATCACTCTTCATTTAATATATGTCATCAACATATTTTATTTTTTCTTTTAATCACATTATAAATCATATGTACACTAGAGTTTAGAACAAACAATGTATTTTATTATTGATGCACGTGAGATAGGGGATGTGTCTCCTGTTAGGCCCCTACCAAACGTAATTCTCCTGTTGGTGCAACCTCAAATGAGTATATCGGTTTGGAAGAT
Source organism: Glycine max (assembly GCF_000004515.6). Taxonomy (NCBI): domain Eukaryota; kingdom Viridiplantae; phylum Streptophyta; class Magnoliopsida; order Fabales; family Fabaceae; genus Glycine; species Glycine max. The sequence continues at coordinate 44,222,319 of NC_038250.2, forward strand.
TTGGGATTCTCTTTCGAAAGGGACACAAATAAATCCTTTTAAAACCAAATCACAAGTGTTATCTTCCTCTTCCTTTTCCTCTAGTGAATTAAAACAAAGGACTAACAATGGAGGGGGGGGGGGGAACAAATTTAATGCAATTAAAAGGTTGATTAGAGCGATTACTGGAAATGGGGGCCATGTAGAAGATGAAGACATCAGAAGAAGAAATAAGATGTTCTTGATGAAGGTCACTTATGTTGGGGACCATAGAGAAATTGTCAAGCTGCTAGCTACCTTAGAACTCAGAGATGAAAAATGTATTCAAAAGGTGAAGATTAGCAAAACTCGAGGTGCTACCTCTGGTTGTTGATGAAGATACTTTCTTTTAATGTGAGAGGTCTAAGTGACAAGGCCAAATGGAGGGTAATTAGTAGTTTAGTAATCAATAAGGAGGTGGACTTTTTGGCTATTCAGGAAACGAAAAAGCGGGATGTGAAGGGTATGCTTTGCTCAACACTTTTTGGGAGTGGACATTTAGGTTGGGTACATAAGCCAACAATTAATTCAGTAAGGGTTATCCTATGTATTTGCAACAATGGAAATTTGATGCTTGTAGCAGGATCTCTATGCATGTTATTTTTTAGCCTAGCCTCGATGACTTTATGAAAGAAAAACATTAGGCATAGGATTCCCATATTTTATAGAGGGTCATGCATGCTCCCTCATTTTCCCTAGGGATGATGCTGCAACTTACAACCTAGGTAGTAGGGCATGATGCACCATATACCTTTATTTGGTAACACAGTCACACTCAGTTATTACTTTGGTTGCTTTGGTTTTGTTTGTGTTGTTACTTTTAGCTTTAGAATCAGGAGCTAGTACACTAGCCAATACTACTATTCAAAATCCTTTCCTATTGCCTTTATATCAAATTCTAACTATTCATTAAGATATACATCTAAAGGTCCAAAATATAATTTTGCTTGGTTCTCAATTTTCAACCTTGAGTACCTTATCGGTTGTTCTAATTTGTGTGTTAATATTGTGTTTGATATCAAACTTCCCCACCTACATGAATCATCAACCACATTACCTAATCTAAACCTTATAATTTCAGCAGAGGTATGAAGGAAATTCATTATTTCAGGTTTAAATGTAGCTACGAAAAAGAATTTCATATTCATATCTCTTACACATAAAGATGAGTTAAAAGGTGAAAATGGACAACTAGAATGTAATGTATGCTCTAGAGTTTCAACAGAAAATTGGAAAATAGAAAAAAGGATTCGACTCTTAATTCATGCATGTATCTTGTGGGAGATAGAAGTATAGCTATTGTTTGCTTTAAGGTCAATTTGGTGCTTTCTTCATTTGTGTTCCTTATATCCTGCTTATAATATTTGAGTTTAGTTGACACTATGCTTGCACTGTTTCTCTTTGTAGTTATGATTTAGCCTTTTGAATTTTCTTTTGCATTAACTCATTTTTACATTACATATTCTAAGATCCTTTAATGTACAGTTGGCATGACAAAGCAATGCTATATGAGCAATGTCCCTGGAAACAGGCAAGGAAGAAGAATCAACCATATGAGTTCATGGTATGCTTTTTAACTCTATCTATTTTTTCTTTAGAGTTGATACTCTTGTTTACTTTGTGCTTTATTTAATAAGAGTACCTAATTATCCGCTAAAAACAATTGTGTTGTTGCAGTGGAACAAGACTTGGGACAAGAACCACCGGGAACATTACTACTACAACTGGCCTATTTACTTTCCTTAGGCCACTTCTATTTTTCTTGCATACTTTATCTTATCATGCATAAAGTGACTATGTAAGCAATACACATGACTTATTCCTAAATAAGTTTCACATATAGGGATCAAATGAAAACTTTAAACAAAATAAGCAAAAACACACACTGAATCACATGTTATGTAATCCTTGTTGGTGTAGAGAATTCCATCCATATGAAAAGCCGAATTAGTAAGATCGAACTTCAATATAACCTTAGTTAAGAACTCAAGTGCCAAACCACTTGTTCTAATAACTTTTGGGGAACTTCAATATTTCAAAAATTATATAACAAATCAAGTTCCTCCAAATCCCATAACAACAAAACGTAAACAAAGTGGTACCGTTTAGATTTAGAAGAAATGGAGCGATCAGATGCATTTGGCTTGTTTTCCTTGGATTTAGAGGATGAACGAAGTGCATATCTCTGATGCTTGGGTCTCGCAAAGTTCCCTAAAAAAATAGAACTACACAATTCAATTACCATATCCTATTTTACTAAACTCTCACAAAGACACACATAAATAAATGAATAAACAAATTCACTCAAATAGGGTGAGAGTTAGAGACAGTACCTGTAGAGAGGGGCTGTTGTTACTAAACAATGTTTGCAAGTTTCTTTCTATAAGCAAAATTTAACATACGGCACGTTAGATAACTTGACGATGACCTTTGAACTATAAGTTAAGGAGAATTCAGATACTCTTTTGCATACACTTATGACCACAAATACATATTATCATTCAGCTAAGCATATGTGAAATCAGATCAATCACAATTAACCAAGATGCATTAACTATTAAAGCTTTTTTATCATTTGTTTCAATTAAGTTGTTTTAAAAGGGCTTGAAGAATTAAAGTTTTAAACCAATAGCAGAAGCTGATATACCCCAATGGCTATGATTAAATTAGAAGATTTATGAAAATAAAGTCTGAAATCAATAATTCTACTTCAAGAATTCTACTTCAATAAAAGAAAAGCTAATGAAAGATGGGATATAACAGGGCTAGGTTTTTTAGACCATGCAATCATCTAGCTGGTGTTCATACACATTATGCATGTAGATGTAGTAATTTGCAACAGCTACATTACTATTTTCTAGTTTGACTTCTCAACACAAAAAGCAAATTCACCAAGAGGGCCTAATCAAGAAAAACAAAAGACGGTAACATATCAAAAAGGGGAAAGCAATTGATTAATAATTGACACCATCACTTGTTTTTAGCTAAAGATTTGATCAGGTTAGCTGATAATGATGGCTTTGCCATGCAAAAAAAAAAGAATGCTATCACTTACAGATAACATTCCACACAATGTCAGACAAAGCAAGGCAGGTGTGGATCTAAGATGCAAGCACACAGGGAAAGCGAATTGGTTAGTGTCATTCACAATTTTTTTTATAGAAAAAGTGGCTAAGATAAGTTTAGGTAAAACAACATAGAGCCACCCAAATTGACTATTGTTGAAACTTGAACTTAATTTTACTGTGAAGTTGTTTGCATCCAATGCTAAACTTATAAACTAACATGTAGCTAGTGAAATATATCTCATCGGTCATCAAAGTGATTAGATTTTACTGCAATAGATTCACAAGGTCTGAAACAACAACTACAACATTCTGCTTCAACACTCAGTGGACAAGTCTGCCATGAACCTCATGAAAGAAAAGCTGAAGAAAAGAATGCTCCATGATTATTCCAAGAATTCTACTTCAATAAATGGTGGGCCTATTGATTCTGCTTCCGTTGAGACAAAACTGAATAATGTACACAAATAGTTTATATAACTAGCCAACCTTAACTTTCTATTTGCACTTGTGTATGTATAACTATTATGCTATGCATTACCGTTATCTTTATTAAGAGTAATAATATTATAGCTTTCTCCATGTGGTACTTTCATTCTCCATATATAATCATCCAACAATTTATGTTTTCATAATAAAAGTTCTTGCATTTTCTAAGGTTGATTGTTGACTTTAGGCTAAGATTAATTGAAAGCTACACTTTCAACTCAGATTGTACAATAAGTGAATCAGCTCACAAGCAATCCAAGTTGAGCCCACAACAACAATTATATATATTGCAACTACAAGTCAATCTCTGTATATACAACATGATTCATTTAGTATATTAGCATATATCATTGGTTTGAACTAATAACCAAGGGGTTCAAGTTCAACTCTGCACATCCAACTTACCATGTTTATAAGCTGCTACTAGACTAGCCAGGGACATGATTCATTCCAATGTCACTCAAGTCAAATTTAGAATATCATGAATGTAAATTTTTTGGGTACACAACACAAGTAGCTACAAATAACCAAGTAAATATATATATATATATATATACATACATACATACACACCCACCCACCCACACACACACATATATATATCAATAAGAAATAGCACATCGGAAATTGGTGTTTCAATCCATCTTTATATAATTGAGAAAATAGCACATAGCAAGTTCTTTTGCAGACACACCAAGTTAATGGCTACATACGATACATTAAAGCAAATGATAGGTGCCTTTTCACTAGAACAATTGATAAGGAAATGATTTTTGCACAGAGCAACCACGAACACAAAGGAAACATGGTGAGTGCAGATTTCAACTACTATATAGTTGCCACATCATTCCCTAGATTGCCAGTAACACTCCACACCAATATTTTGCTTCACTAAACATTGGAATGTGACACAGCTATTGCCACAACATCCTTAGCATAATTGCTAGGCCATTTCACACCAAAAAGGAACCCAGTCCCAGAAGATGGATGAGCTTGATCTAGATGCCTGAAAGCGATTAGCAAGTACAAAAACACTAGCCTTATCTTCAATAGTAATGTGGCTAAACTAAAGCTAACTTTTATATGGATAACTGAGACTACATAGGACCATTTGTTGATTGCTACTAAGAAATATGAGGTCCATTTGAAATTGGAACAACTAGAAGATGACAAATTAGAACTGAATAATTCAGCATGAATAAATAAGAATGTGGGTACTATTCTAATTTCTATTAACTTTTTTTAAAAAATGGTGTGAGAAAGTGACTCCTCAAAGCTCAGAACACACAACAATAAAATAAAATCCAGAACATTGTTACACTTTCCATGGTGCTATACACATTACAACAGACACCTAGCTAGCTAGCCATTAAGCATTCAAAGGACACCTAGCAATTTGAATTACCTCACTCAAAATGAGACCCTGTGAGCACCCCAAACAGACCTTGCAGTGAGCACGAGTTCCACAAACCAAATCCTTGCAGCAGAAACAAACAAAGATCCTTGCAGTGAGCATAAGTTCCACAAACCAAATCCTTGAAGCAGAAACAAACAAAGATCCTTGCAGTGAGCACGAGTTCCCCAAACTCACACATGGTATTCAATACAACATGTTAAAGAGAAGAAAGAGCACGAAACATGTAACTAATTAAGGTGATGAGGTGTCATGATCTCGATAAGGTTGCAGATACAAATAGATACGGTCGCGAAGAAGAAGAAGCTTAGATGGACAAGAACAGAGCACGAGCAAAATAGGACTCGCATTCTGATATTTTAAAATATAAGTCCAACATCGGTTTTCAATACAAAACCAATGTTAACAAAATGATGTTAACGTTAACATCGATTTTCTTGCAGAAATCGATGTTAACTTATCATACGTTAACATCGGTTTTCTGAAAACCCGATGTTAATTAACAGACGTTAACATCAGTTTTTCAAAAATTGATGTTAACGAATTAATGTTAACATCTGTTTTCCAAGAACGGATGTTAATGTCAGTTCATTAACATCGGTTTTTCAGAAAGCCGATGTCAATGAATACACGTTATTTACAATTATGCCACTGTGTTTATCTTAACATTGGTTTTGTCAAAAACTGATGTTAATCTGACGATGTTAAATCTACTTTTTGTAGTAGTGTCCCTAACTCTGCTTAATCATGAACCTAAGGTGATCATACAACTAGTTCCCCTCTATTTATACATGGTTCCTAGATAGATGTGCATGTCCACGTTGTAACAATATGACTAATTGTCAACTTCTCTGTGGCTCACACACTATGACACTTCATATGGTGACACTTCACTTAACATCCTTGTTGGACAGAACCCTCCACTAGTTAGAACCTATGTAGGTAGTCCTTTCTACGACCTCGACGATCAATTCTAATTGCTTCTAGGATTAATGATTATCCCCACAAACCAACACGTAACTTTTCAGCGTGTTTTATGTTCACTTACATACTCTTCGGGAAACTTTCCAAAATGTCACCCATCTCATAATTTCTCCAAGCCAAACACACTTTACTGTGGATTTTTTAAGTGATGGACTACCAAGTGATTCCTGTAAGTCATCCTTGACTGTACAACCTTATACCTGCATAGTTTATAGATCCCTCTCATTCTGATGTGATTTGTCCAAGGTGTTACACATGTGTCCTAGTTTTGTTGGATCTCTAATGCCATGTCATTGTGAAGGATCAACTTGTTCCTCCTATACGTGGTATGGGACATGTAGTTGTGTTTGTTTGACATGTTAAAATGTGATGCCACCCAGATCTTGTCGCCAAGTCTCAACAGTATAGTTCCCGTGCATATATTTATACAAGGCCAAGGTTAGGAGATATATAAGTCGGTTGAGGGTAGGCCGAACCTAACTAACTTCACCTTCATTGCCATGTGATTCAAAATGAAACAATGATTATGTGTGAGTTGACCTAGATGGTCAACAATCCTCCAAGCATTGAATCAGTTGGCGTGAATACTTAAAGGAGTAAGTTGACTTGATTAATGGTCCACTATTACTTTTTTCCATTTATATAAATAAATATTTAATACAATATTTTTTTTTGAGAAATCGAGAATACATTAAAATAATATATTTAACCATTTTTATTTAATTAAGTTTTTATTTTGAATAATTATTTTTTTATATTGCTATAAAGTTTCAATGAGAAATAATTTTTTAAGAAATATTTTTAAATGAGATTAATACAGTTAAATAACATTAATTATTATAAATTAATTTTTTATACTCGATATCAAGAGATTAAATGATATGGACTCATAGAAGCATATCTCTATAAGCCTTGCACACATTAATTAATTAGATGAGAAAATAATTAAATGAAAAAAGAGAAATTATGAGTCCTAATAATTTTAAGGATAATTTTAAAAAAATAATATAAATTATTAACAAATTTAATGGTATTAATTATATTAATTAATTTTTTTAAAGAATATAAATCAGTTAAAAAAGAGTTTTCTAGTTAATAATAGAAATAATATAATTGAAAATTCATAGTTGGTAGTTGGATTGTCGGCTCGTGTATTTGAGCTAGTCTTGTTTAGGTGTAGTTACTGTCTACCAATCCAAAAGAAAAAGCGAAGTTGCTATGGATCAATAGACATTACTTTCAACTTAGGGTGTGTTTGATTTGGATGAGAGAAATAAAATAGATAAAAATAAAATAATATGTTGTATTGTTTGTTTTATGAGAAATAAGTAAAAAATATAGTAGAAATAATATTGTATAAGTTGTTTAATAGGTATAAAATGGAAAATTAAATGGTTAGGCCCACAATCTAGTTATTTCTTTCAAAAATAATGTGCACCAAATTCTTTCCTACCATTTAGGTTCGAGGCTTTTTATTTCCATCATAGGAACTGAACACAACCTTAATTACAACATGCAAAGAATTAAAGGTGATTTAGTATGTTGTGGAGTCCAAACATTAATTAGTATGAATTTTCTTGAGTTAATTTCCCGGTAAATATGTTAACCATTGATTGTCCTAAATACATTAATTACTTCTTTCGTTGAAATTGTCATATAAGAAAAAAATATATTGTCTGGAAATAATTATTCATTTTAATTTTTTAATGTACCATTAATTACCCTTTTCACTTATATCTTCTACCAATAAAATTGAATTTAACATCGTCAAATTAACTTAATCAATGTTATAAAATATGTGATAATATTTTTGTAAATAAGATGTTATCGTTATTATCAATTTTAATATATACAAAAAAATAGCTAGATGTAGAGAGAGAATGGTTTTCAAAGACAACCCCATTGGAAGACGCCCTTCCTTCAATGGTGGTGGGGTTGGGGGTTGGTTCTGGGAGTTGATTTAGTTGACTGGTAGGTAAGGGAAGGTAGAAATTATGGAGATTGAATTGAAATAGCAATAGGCATGCCTTCAAATTCGAACGAATCAATGGAATTATGCATATTTGATTTGAAGAGAGGCCAACACAAAGGCCAGGAGCTCGATAAGATTCTCTTCTCTTTCTTTTCATTCTCAAATCATAATGGTTGGAATTGTGTATTCATATGATATGAGGTTGTTTCATTTTAGGTGGCAGACAAAAGCAATGATTCAGAACCTATATGGAGAGTTGATGCATTAAGAAAAGTTCCCAAGGAAATTCACTTACTTTTTGTCATGTTTCATGGATCTAGAGCAATGCGAGAGACACTACTAGAAAATAAACTTTTAACATTGGTTATTAAGGACTTTCAACATCGATACCGATGTTGAAACTACCGATGTTAATTTATCAATATTAACATCGGTTATTTAAAACCGATGTTGTTTTCTTCTTACCAAGATCGGTTTTTTCAAAAAAACCCATGCTGTTACATCGATTTTTTTTCCTCAAAAAATTGATGTTAGTAAGAAGAAAAAAACATCAGTTTTTCAAAAAACCACAGACAACATCGGTTTTTCTGTGGTTTTTTGAAAAATTGATGTTGTTTTATGATTTATTTTTAAATATTGTATTTGTTTTTCAAAGTTGTATAAAAACACATAAAATCAGTCATGCACTAAAAGTTATAAACAAAGTATATCAATATATCATGCAGCAAGAGTAGTTATAAACATTTCTAAACAAAATAACATATTATAAACAAAAATTTAAAAATTGATAATATATTAGAGTAGTAATGTACTTTAATTACAAACAAAGCCAGGATAAAATAAAGTTAGAAGTTGCATCTGAGAACTCAAATAAAGTTAGAAGTTGCATCAAGCAAATTTTGTGCTTGTGCAAAAGTCCTCCATCCATTTCCAATTTTTGCGGTCTTCCTATGATGATTATAAACTATTCTACACTCCGTCCCTTCCAAGTTCAGACGAGTGAATCCAGCAGCTTTCATAAATGAGTACATGATACTCAACACATCCTAAAATGCAAAAGAAATTCATATTAGATAACTATATGATATCAAAATTTGACATACAAAGAGGAGTGCCTAGTTACTCACCAAATTGTTGCAAGTTACTTTGTACTTAGTCAGGAGTACTTTAAAAGTGACTAAGTTAGGAACTTGGTGGTACAAAGAGTGTCATTTAGGGAAAACTTTTGGTTCAGAGTTTCTTTTGAATATGGTGGGGAGGAAAACACTTTGTCCCTTGTGGGTCAAGGTGACCTGATGATTTCTAGTCAGCCCATAAAACTCTCTAAGTTATGTCCATCTAGCAAGTAGAGTTGGGCTCCCCAAATCTTAGTTATATGTGACAGAGTGTATGTTGCCACTAGAGTGTAGTAGATGCCAAGTAGGCTTTAGTTCATCATTCCATCTTACAACAAATGACCTACTCACTTCACCGTAAGACTACATTTAACAAGCAAATTAATATAAGCATAAGTATTGTTATACATCATGTCATGTTTATTTTAGAATAGTCTTGAAATAATTTCTAACCTGATCAATAACATGAACAATGTTGAACATTTAATCTAATTCTTTGTTAATCTTCATCATTGTGTTAGCCGTTTCCTTCTAGTTTTGTTGATGTTCATCATATGGTTTCTAAACTCCTTTACAATATAAACATGTCATTAATATGCATGATACATTTGACATAACTATATGATACCAATAAATCTGCATAACCAAGAATTCTCTCACCAGCACAATATGATACCAATATGATATTTCTATTTTGGGGGCCTAAGGCTGTGGTAGAATTCTCACACTGGCACAAAGTCCCATTAACAAGCACATACACACAGAACCATGCAAACCAAAAATAAAATTGTGCAACCAAAGCCTATTTTCTAGTAGTGTGTACATGAAACTACTACCATATACATAACCCAGAAGGCCACAACTATATACAACAAGATGCATTTCCATAACTTAAAAACACATGTATAATTTAACTTTCATGGTAATAACCACAAACCAAGCAAAAATAGAAAATAAACAGCAATACTACCATAGCTTACGAACACAAGCTTCATTAGAGAATCGCAATAACAACAACACTATCATAGCATTTACCACCATTATCAATCTCAGAGAGCACATTTTTAGACATAAAGCAAAGGCATTGCGATGTCGTCACCACCTCACCCGTGTTTCATCTTCTCGAAACCAAATAGGGCTTATTTTTCACGGGGTATGTAGAAGATGAAACATGGCTAAGGTGGTGATGGTAGAATGCTGGAATGCGAGGAAGAGGGAAGGAGTGAGTCACTGACTAAAAATGGAGAGCGCAAGAAGAGGAAGAAGGACAGAACGACAACGTGATGGCAAGAATGATGGAAGAGACAACGAAAATGGAGAGTGTGAGAAGAGGAAGAAAGAGAGAATGCCAGAAACAACGATGAAGAGATGGCGACAACGCAACAATGCAAGGACGACAACGAGAAAGTGAGAAGGATAAAAGGTGAGAACAAGAGGAAGAGAGAAAAATCAGAAAGAGCGCGAGAAGAAGAAGAGTTTGGATATTTAATTTAACTAACACAACATCGGTTAAAACCAATGTTAACATCAATTGGTTAACATTGATTTTGAGAAAACCAACGTTAATGCAATTTGGTTAACATCGATTTTTGAAGAAACTGACGTTAACATTGATTAATTAACATTAGTTTTTGAAAAATCGATGTTAACCAACTTGCGTTAACATTGATTTTTCCAAAATTGATGTTAATGAAATCATGTTAACATTAGTTTTTTCAAAAAACGACGTTAACCAAGTTGTTTTATTTACGAATATGTCACCACGTTTTTGTTAACATTGGTTATCTAAAAAATTGATGTTAATGTAACAATGTTATATCCATTCTTTCTACTAGTGAGAAAGAACATGACAGAAGACTAACAAGATGACATTTGTATACCTTTATCATGGATTATCTGAGTAAGTCATCACACAATAGCTAGCAAGCCTATCACATTCTTCCTTCATTATCAAGTTATGATTCAAAATATTTCATTCTAAGTCATAATTGTCAGCATGTAAAAAGTGATTTTTGTGGGATACTTGCTGCTATGGTAATGGTGAAGTTGTTGTATCAAATGGTTTCCTTTCATTTTGGCTTTATCCTACCTGACTGATGCTCAAGTAGTTGTTGTCCGATACAGTTAGAAGTGGTGTCGTTGGGCATGGTGCTAAGGCTGGCGCTACTGGTAGGGTTAACTGTAAGGGTGGTGCTACTTTTGGGAAGGTTAGCAAGAGAGATACTATTGATGCAGCTGTAACTATAAGTTTCAGAGTTGATGAGGCAGTCTATTGGATTGGTTGGACAAGTTGTTTCTAAGGATGGTTTATTGATTTGGTTGGTGGAATCAACTGAATTTTATTAACTTGTTTGCTTAGTCTTATAGTGCCTTAATTGTATAGGTTGGTCTTAGCATACTTAGAGTGTCTTTGGACGAGCATTTGCAAAATTATATGTGGTTGTGTCCTTACAATTGCTCATGGAATGGATAGAATGGTGATGCTGAAGATGCTAAGTCAAAGAAGCCTCAATATGAAGGTCCTGATCCTGAATTGGCGGCAATGCTTGAAAGGGACATGTTAGAAACCTCTCCAGGAGTTAGACGGGATGATTTTGCAGGGCTTACTGACGCAAAAAGGCTTCTAGAAGAAGTTGTTGTTCTTCCTTTGTGGATGCCTGAATATTTCCAGCTTATCTTGAACTTATTTTTCTCTGAATTCTCTTAAAACTAGCTTACCTAATGTTTGCAATCCAGTTATATTTAATAATAATCATGGTTTATTTTATAACTAATAATTTTGGAATTGTGATTTGTATATGATACTCTCTAATTGTTATCGTGGTAGTTGATTTTTGACCCTTGTTTGACACCATGATGAACTACTTTTGCATACAGTTCTATTTAATTTGCAACTAATTAAGCCTTGTTTATGAAATTATTGTTGCAAAATAAATTCATGCTTTTCCTGTTACATCGAAGCTCATATGACTTTTTGAATTTTTTATTAGAAAATCGCTTGTTTGATTAGCCTATTCTTTTAATAAAGCTCATATATCATATCCACACATTTGAATCTCAGTGAATTAAATGTCTTGGTGAATATTGAAATTTGGAGATAATTATTTCTGTTCTTGCAGGGAATCAGGAGACCATGGAAAGGTGCCCTCATGTTTGGACCTCCAGGAAGACACTTCTTGCTAAAGCAGATGCTACTGAATGTGGGACCACTTTCAATTTTGCTCCTGGTTTGACTTTTTAAATTTTCATGCTTAATGTTACCGTCGTCAACTTTTTTTGTCTATTTATTTTATTTGTATGTTTTACTTGATTATGTAATAATTGAAACACGGCCGGATATTACCAAATCTGCACAGAGAAGAACCCATTGATTATTGAAAATTGATTTTAGACATTCAAACACAGTATGCTTTAGTTATATGTAGTCTTAGTGAAATGAGAATAATATTAACTTGTCTATTTCTTTAATGGTGTTCCAGACTTCCAAGTGATACATGTTTTATTAGAAGAGTTTATTTTTAACTTTTAATTCATATTACAATATTAATATGTCAATTATGCAAGGACCTGGTAATTGTATTTCATAAATCCTTCCAAATACAAATTCAATAGACGTACCTGGATTTTTTTCTTTCTTTAGTATATAGAGGGAAAGGTTAAGGGTGGCTCCAAAAGGGAAGGGGAGTGGAAAAGGTTGCAGAGTGTATTGCAGGTTTTAAACACCTGTTCCCTTGCTTGTCTCGGAGCTCTTCCAACTAAGTTATCTCCAGGGTGGTTATTAATTGAGATCAAATTCTCATTGAGAATGTTAAGTATTTTTAAACCATTTAAGAATGTGAACTTTATTTTGCTACCACTAGAGGTGAGCGGCACACACACGCACTAGTGCAATGCATGCTTCTTTAGATAGCAAGTAATGTTTTAGAATCATTTATTTATTTTCACATGTGATTTTAATTGATCTAAAAAATATTAATACAACATTAACTTTTTCAAGAAATCCATGTTGTATTGGTACTGTCTATATTATTTAAGATTACAACTGATGTAACTATTAATAAATTTATAAATTTTTACTAACTTGACATCGGTCTATGAAACAATTTATAGAAATATATTTTTAACATTAGTTTTAAAATTCGATGTTGAGAGTTTCAACATTATTAGATATAATGTCGATTTAAAATTGATGTTAAATGAATTTTTAAAATTAATCATTTTTTCAATAAAAAAAAAATTAGCCAACATCTTATAAAAAGGGAAAGGGGGTATTTATTAAGATCGGCTTAGTGTGGTAGGAGCCTAAGTAGTTTTTTACAAAGTCTTAAGTATTTTTTAAAACTATTTCATTTTCTATTATATTTATTATAACGTGTATGAAGAAAATAGGGAGTAATGTTTACTATAGGGTTAAAGTGAACAGGATTAAACTGAGTGTAGTATATAAGAAAAACTTTTGCGACCCAGTTATGAGACCTGCATTGATAATGACACGAGACTTTGAATAGTAAAATAATAATAATAATTAAGTACAATGTTGTAAACTTTTTATTTTTTATTTTTAGAGAATGCAATATTGTAAGCTTGTAAGATGATAAAAGTGTTACAATATATGAAGAGCTATATAAGACAAATTCTGAAAGAAAAAAAAAAAGCTTTATAAGACAAAATTAGGAATACTATTATTAATAGAGAGAAAGTTGCAGTAGTTTCCCTTTGTAGAAAAAATGGTAAAAGCTCATTTTAGACTAATTAACCATGAAACATGAGGAGGATTGGTCAAATAAAAAACATTTATCTTTACTGATCTTAATACATAATAGAATTTTATAATGTATAATCTATGTAACGAATCTCATACACCGAAAAAAATAATTAATAATTATGATTATATTTAGTATTTTAATTTTTTTTAACTACTTTGTAGTCCTTCTTTTTGTTTATATTATTGAATTTAATTCTCTAATTTTTAAATACTATTCAATGCTATCCTTCGGTCCAATTTCATTGATATCATTAATGTCAATTTGAACGAATATTGAACATTTTAAAAAATTAAAAGACCAAAATAAATATTTTAAAAATAGAAATATCAAATTGAATAATATAAATAAAAGAGCGATCAAATTACTAATTTAATATGTTATTTATTTGTTATCTAACTAACTTATTATTTTTTGCTATCTATATAAATTTGATCTTTCAATTACCTACTTAATATTTTTTAGTAGATAACAATATTTTATTTTTGTGATTATTTTATTTTAATTTTTTTATATATTTTTCTCTTTCAAGTACTCAATTTAATTATTTTTTGTTATTATCTTGTAAGATAAGTTTGTTTTCATTATTTCTTTTCAATTTTAATCATTATTTTTTATTATTTTTTATAATTAGACTGAACCAGTCAATTCAACCCATCTAATAAAAAATGGCCAAGTGATTGGTCTATTAACTTTAGAAACCCAACTCATCTCACAATTGATAAGAATCGGTCAAAACAGATAAAAAAAATTATGGTATTTTTTAAAAAGTTAGTTTTTATCTTTATCATTTAAATTCAATTTTAAGATAAATAAAAAATACTTATTGGAAGACATAACTATAAATTATTTTGTGAATCTGATTCTCTAATGATGGCATTGGACTTGCTTTGTAAATCTCCAATAGATTTCTATCCTCATTTATCTGTGATTCATTTTATTAGAGGCTTGAAGGCTCGAGATTGGTCATTGGTCTTTAGGCACACATTGAGAGAAGATAATGCTTGCGCCCATTGGCTTGCAAACTACAGAGCTGCTCATGATGATCGTCTAAAAAATTTGACTCCCTGTCCAACTAGTTGGAACTCTTACTTCTAGCTTATAAGATGGGTGTTACCCATATTACGGATTAGTTTCTTTTGCTTTGTTCTGTTTTTTATTTCTCATGTATATAAAAAAAATATTATACATAACTATAAATTATTTTGTCAGTTGTTCAATTTGATTTTTCTATTTTTAGAATGTTCATTTTGATTCTCTAATTTTCAAAAAAATATTAAATGTTGTCCTTCCATTCAATTTTATTAATATTGTTAGTGTGATGAATTTGAATGAAAGAATAATATTAAACTTTTCTGAAAATTAAAGAATCGAAATAATCATTTTAAAAATATTAAAATTGAATAATGAGAATGAAAAAGAGGGATAAAAAAATAATTTAACTTAATTTTATTATTATACTTTGATGTAAGCTTTGACAGTTTACATTTTTTTCTGTCATTCTTTTTTGTCTCACTTTAGTTTAGGCTATATTTATACTTATCAAAAACCTATTTTCACCTATACTATGGAAAAAAAAAATCTTTTTTTTTAGTTTAAATATTGGTTTTGTCTAACTAACGCCAATTTGTTCTTTTTCTCTCATTACCAAAAAAAATTAACCCCAACTAAAAATTGGAATAAACCCCATGCTACGTGATCCAATAAAATTAAAATAAATGAATCTCCTTCATTAGTAGAAAATACACTTTCAACATTGGTTATTTAGAACATTCTACATCGGTTCTAGAACCGATGTTGAAAGTGACGATGTTGAATGTATGAATGTTAACATCGGTTTTGGAGAATCGATATTAACATACATATGACAACATCGGTTCTCTAAATACCCGATGTTAAACACAATGAACAACAACAAAAAAAGTGTACACATGATGAACGTTGACATCGGTTTTCCAGTAAAACCGATGTTAATATGTTAGTTTAACATCGGTTTTCTAAAAAAACCAATGTTAATATATGTCCTTAACATCGGTTTTGCTAGAAAACCGATGTTAACATTGATGATGCATACACTTATTTGGTGTAGTTCTTTGTGTATAACATCGGTTATGTGTACATAACCGATGTTAATATTCAAATATTCACATCGGTTATTTATAATTAACCGATGTTAATGTACAATAGTTGACATCGGTTATACACAAATAACCGATGTTAATATACAAACGTTAACATCGATTTTCTATTATAACTGATGTTAAGGTTCATATCGACATCGGATTTTGTAAATAACCGATGTTGGTTATGATATTAACATCGGTTTTTGTTAATAACCGATGTTGTTTTCAAGTATTTTTTATATATACTTTCTGTTTTTACAGTAAACTCAAAATTGTACCTGTCAAATGCAATTTCAGGAGGTCCAATTCACAGCAAATAAACATTTTATTCTGCTTTCAAGCAGTTTTAATGATAATAAACATCAAATAATTGATTTATTATAAAGAACAATCATCAAATGAATTCAATGTTCATGTTACATAGAAAATGTAAAAAATGTTAAAAAAATGTCCCTAAATCCTAGGCCTGATCTCTAACTCGGAGATAAAACTATGCCCACTGGATCCACAATGCTTTTAATCTCTCTGGCTCCAATGGTCTATGATCGTTAAAATACTGCATGATGAAATAAATCATAATAAGTTAATAATGTAATAAAAATTGTAAATAAATCGATTTTGTTTGAAATAAACTTACCACTTCCCAATTATTTCTAAAAGTTCCTAAAATGATGGTAGACATCCAGTGCATCACATAGTAGCCGCACTCAGTACTTCCTTTTAGTCTATTACACTAAATACATAATTAAATTTGGATATTAATTAAACAACTAGTGTACAGACACATAAAGAAATATATATAAGTGGAAGTTTTATGTAAATGACGTACCTTGACGACAATCCACCTAGCAGAAGCCTTTGATTTAGGCTGTGGAGCATCATCAAGACCCTTGATAGCACTGTTCCATATGAGTAACTATTAAAAACTGGTGTTGTACGTTGAGGTATTACAATACAAATGTATTGAAAAGAACACTAACATATTAATAATCCCCTTAAGATAGTTGTCTGGCCTGTTATGCAATGAACAAAACCAGACAACTAAGTGTTCCTTGGGCAGGATGACCATCATCTGCCAGTGTCCGCTGCAGTGGAACCTAAAATGGGTTAGTACATTAGTAAACATTAATTAAATTTAGTTATTTTGTGACTTACCCATTTAGGTAGGCTCCAAGATACACATCGCGTTGTGAACTCTGCATCCAACTCTTTATGTAACTTTTAGATTCAAACTGCGATTGCCCAGACCTCTGAATGGACTGTGGCTCGAGGAATCCATAGATATCAGAATTCCCCTCTCGCATACATGTTTCAGTGAGATGTCTGTTTATGTTAAGTCAAAGTTAAATATTTATGAATTGAAAGCCATAACTTAGGTAATTAAAAGCCTTTTATATAAAGACTTACAGAATCCACAACTGTAACACTGATATGCTGAGACATTAACCACCGTGTGCGATTTCGGAGAGGTCTTCGTGCTTTATGTACAAGGGGAAATCTGGATTAACAACCCCGAACACGGTGGCATCCCATCTAACCTGATAAGGCCTCAAGAAAAGCTCTGGGATGGTCAATGTCATCAGATAAAGCGGATCATCGACCTCCAGATCTGGTTTCGGATGTGGTTTTGGCAGAGACACAACTACCTGTTCACGAAACAAAATTAAATAGCCAAATTTGAGGCACGCTTAATGAATTAATTTTAAAAAAAAGAAACATATAGTAAGGACAATAAGTACCTGCTGTGATAAAGACTTGACCAGATGTGTCGGCCAACAAGGAAGGTGTGAAGTGCCTGCCCCACTAAGGAAACCTCATTAGTGGGTACAGGAACTGGAGCAACTGCATCTATAACCTCCTCCACACTCACTTTTACTTGGCCAGGCAACAAAGGAGTGTTATGAACAATAGTGGATCCCTCATAAACTCTCCTCATGGCAACCAGGCGGGCAGGATCTGCTTCTATGTACAAGTCGCACTGTCAGAGTCATCCGTCTCAGGATCGTTTCCTGAGGGATCAACACAACTCCCCTTTGTGCTCACTCGAGGACCGGAGGGACCAGGACCAACCAGAGGCTCAGGAGGCACTGCAAGTCCTTGAGATTGCATCTGCGACTGAAGCTAGCTGAAGGATGCCATCACCTGCCTCGTCACTTTCTCTGTGATGGACTCCTCTAGCTAGTCCCCGATCTGCTGGGTCAGTTGCTGTAATTCGTCAGGAGGCAGGGAGGAATCGCTGCGGGACGTCCGTGGAGCCGATCCAAAGTATTGCTTGATGGTGACACCGGCTCCAGCAGCACGGACACGTCCAGGGTGCTCTGGACGTCCAATAGCAGCGGCGAGAACATCCTGACGTCCATGGGGAACGAACGATCCCTGTGTGGCCTGCTCCTCAAACGAATCCTGCACAGAAAACACACAGTGGTACATGGTATTCTCAAAATATTCAAACACAATTGTAATGATTAGTTGAAAATGACTTACAATATTCTCAGCGATTTCCTTTGCGGCCTCAGTCGTCATCTCCATTGTCTTCTTTGTGCGAGTCATCTTCCACTTCACGTGGCGTCTGACCGGGGATGGATGGTCGATGATGCCAGGAGCTTTTGCTCCAAATAATCATAACCCCCACGAGACAAAACGTGGGGGGGCAGTATTCTGCTTTTGGATGGCTTGTGCCTTGATGCGCACATCCTAAAAAAATTAAATAATAATGTTTGAAATGGGTAGAATGAAATATAACAACATCATGTTTAATATGAAAAACAACTTAAATGGAAAGGAACATACCTCCCAAGAAAGATCTCTGCGAGTCTGGCAAAACTGGGCCCACTTTTCCTTGCTGATGCCGTATTTGTCACAGACAGTGTCCTCGACACCGTCCTGATCGGCTGCAAGGGCCCATTTCCTCGTGAGGTCTGATTTAAACTGCCTCCATCTCTCCCCCATTTCCTCGACACCGTACTGTCAGAAGCCTCTAGGATATCAAATTCCGCCTGACAACATGAAACAAAGTTTATTTGTTACAATAATGTATTTTTTGGCTATTAATTACACAAAATCAAATAAGAAAAGAGAAATACCTGAATATCCTCCCAAATCAGGTCCTTCTGAGCAATAGGGACCTCCTTCCAGTTCTCGTAGGTGATGTCCACCTTATCACGTGCCACAATCCCCAAATATGTTCTTAATTTCTTAATGTGGGGATCGTCGGCCTTCCCGGTAGCAGGATCAACATGCACCACTGGTCTCTCAACACTAGGTGGTCTAGTGGACAATGATCGTAGACGTGAGGCTTTGCGTGTCCGCTTCACGGCAGACATCGAAGCCGATTCATCCGAAGTAGGAGGATGAGAAGGAGGAAGAGGAGGAATGGAGGCAGGTGGAGAACCCATGATCTTTTATACAATAACATACAAAATAAGATTAATGAAAAGAGGATCAGTCATAAGTTTATTTTGGAAGGCAAAAGTATAATATTATTAAACAAAACCCCACCACATAAGGAGACAAGACAAATAAACCAAAGGACTCTGAAAGATTGGTAGTTGTGCTTTTTAATTGTGATTTGGGGCAACCATGTTATAAAAAGTCTATTACATGTAATCAACAATCAATGTATGTTTGATGGAATATAAATACTATATCTTCAGAAATACACATGTACATGGCATTCTTAGGACTTCATCCATGTTTTCTTTGATATTGATTTTCTTTTTTGCAGAAAAGAAAGAGGGGAATGAGCAACAATTTGAAGGTTGTACATTTAGGAACTAAAGAATTCAAAATAGCTAGTAATAAGAGGGATTTGTTTTTGGGATTTTCTGAGCAGCAAGAGCGGCTATGCAAGAAACTTGCACTTGAGGAGGGAAGAATATTTGCAGCTAATGAACAACTTTCTTAACTATTTGTCCTTCAGATTTTACTGTTTTTTTCTAATATGTAAATATAAATAATATAAGGCTATGGCTTATGAACAAGGTCATATATACCCCTAACAATCATAGAAGTAAATATAGACCATGTTTTTACGCGATACCCTTATACCATTTATATTTACATATTAGCAAAAAGAAACAGTAAAATCGTAAGGACAAATAGTTAAGAAAGTTGTTCATTAGCTGCAAATATCCTTCCCTCCTCAAGTGCAAGCTTCTTGCGTAGCTGCTCTTGCTGCTCAGAAAATCCCAAAAACAAATCCCTCTTATTACTAGCTATTTTGAATTCTTTAGTTCCTGAATGTACAACCTTCAAATTGTTGCTCATTCCCCTCTTTGAGAATGAGGAGGATCTTCATAGGACTTCATCCAGCTGATGTTTATCGCCAGTTTCATCATCCACCACCCTTTTCTTTTGTGCCTTCTCACGTTTGTTGTTGTTAAACTCATATTTATGCCTTCTTCCCTTCATGTCTTGTTTTATCACAACTTTAGCTGAATCTCCTATCTTCAGTATAGTTGAATCTCCTTTCTTATTCTCCAATGACACACTTTGATGGCATGCATCTCTTTTCTTCGTATGTTCTAGTGCTTCAGCTTCAGAATGCATAGAGCAATCAGAATTTTCCAGTGATCACCAAAGGCTTCTGCATCAGCGTTGACACTCTCCACCCTCTTTGGTTTATGCTTCTATGTTTTCTTCCGTGCTTCCTCCTTATAATTCTCAGATTTATTGGAGGTCTCACTAGAAGGATCAGCACCAATCCGTGTATGTTCCTCCTCTACCAGCTCAATATCTTTCCTTTCACCTTTGCTTTTGTAAACTACACTGTAATTTACAGAGGCATTGGATTATTAGTTCTTATTATAAACACTTGCTTTCCTAGGGCCCTATGTTTTCTACAGATCTATTAATTAAGAGTCGAGGACTAATCATATTTCACAACCTTCTATTTAGCACCAGCTTCAAACATAGCTACAGTACTACTCAGCTCATGAGCAGCAAATTTGGGGCACAATCAATACAGATTGCAGAGACACTTGAAACAATATGCATGGCATGCAGAAATAAGGTAGGTTTGAGGTTTAGTTACCAAAACAATTCATGCAATTCATAGTTTAAGAGCAAGATATAGAAATTATACCCAAACTTGGAAAGAGGATAGGATGGAACTACATGAAAATTTGAATCAAAGGCTCACTCTAATTACTTCCCTACTATATGTACACTTGGCAAATTTGTTTTCACTAATATTAGTAGGTCATCACCACTACAGTAGAATTTAAGTTAAATTTAGATAAGTACCTTATAAAGAGGTCAGCTACCTTGTCACACCTAATAAGTTAGAATTGAAGAAATTTCTACATGTATAATTGAACAAATTTGTTATCAAACTTGTGTGTGTGTCTGTGTGTGTTTCTATGATGAGTGTGTGTCATGAGTGTGTGTGTCTCTGTGTGTTATGTTTCTAATTTAAAGTTCTAAGCTGTTTATTTTGTCTCAGGATGATGATGATAACACTGTTCTCCATATAGTAGCAGAAACAACAAAAATGATACGTGAAAATCTTGATTAGCTCATTGTATGCTTGGGAATCCTAATGCTGATGTATTAGTCAGAAACTACTGCCAAGTTGCAGCTCTGTGCACTCATTGTCATTAGATTTTGATAATTTATATCACTTGTAAAGCATGATAGTAAGTTTTCTTTTGGATTGAATTTCCTTTAATTTCTATATTAGTAACACTGGAGGTGAAGTGAAAAAAAAGTAATCAATTACCAGGACAGAAGAATTTATCAACCAATTTCTCAAAGGGGGTCCTGTCGTTGTAAATATACCTGCATCATTATCAACACGAGCATAAGATTGTTGTGTGTTTTTTTTTATCAGCCAAAAATATAATATATTCATTAATAAGTACCAGACGTACTAAATTGATGCATATTTGTATAAGTACGAATCATAGCTGATTCTCTAACAAGCCTTGATATTATACAACCTGAAAGAAAACTACATAGGATAATAGTGCAGAGCTGTATCCTATTTCCCTATGTTGGGGACCTTGCAGTGTTAAGACTGATTGTGGGTGGTTGCATATGCATGGCCACTTTCCCTTCGCTATTCCTAATGTATCTCAGTTGGCAGATACTGAGTTAAGGAAGTGAGAATAAAAAGAGACAATTGATGATAAGAAAAAGGTTGGGAAACTGGTGATTGACAAGACTACGTGCCAGGCCTTATGGGGGAATGCAGATATTGGATGGGAATTCCAGCCATCAATAAACACAGCTGGTGGCTTAGTGTGTGTTTCCTGGATTCAAGGTGGACTTCGAGAAGGCCTATGATTCTGTTTCATGGTTTTTCCTGGATTACATGCTGGATAGGATGGGCTTCAACCTTACATGGAGAAAATGGATCAAGGCTTGTTTGCAATCTGCCACAATATCAATCCTAGTAAATGGCAGCCCTACAAAGGAATTTGTTCCCACTAGAGGTTTGAGACAAGGGGATCCTTTAGCCCCCTTTCTCTTTAATATAGTGGCTGAAGGTTTGACAGGAATGATGCGGGTAGCAACAGCCAAGAACCTATACAGAAGTTTCATGGTAGGGAAGCAAAGTCAGCCTGTAAATATTCTGCAATATGCAGATGATACAGTATTTGTGTGGCATGCTTCATGGGATAATGTCATTGTTTTGAAGCCTATGCTGAGGGGTTTTGAATTGGCATCTAGATTGAAGATTAATATTGCAAAAAGCCAATTTGGGATTTTTGGAGCTGGGGCTAATTGGATTCATGAAGCAGCACAATTTCTGAACTGGAGACATATGGAGACTCCTTTCCATTATCTGGGCTTTCCCATTGGGGCAAAGTCTACCAACAACTTGGTGTGGGAACCTCTGATCAGCAAATATGAAGCTAAGCTATCTAAATGGAATTAGAAAATTTTATCTATGGCTGGGAAGGTTACTCTGATTAATTCTGTCTTGACTGCCCTACCCATATATATTTTAATAAGCAATCAGCAGACCTTTCTATTTCTATTTTTTACACATTTAAAACTCAAACATATAAAATAAAAAATATATAACAAACTAACAAAGATAAAGACAAAAAAAAGGAAATATAAACTCACCTCACTTGGTGCTGCTGCCCATCATTTCACTCTCACAACAAATAGGAATCATGTACCTGCATGGAAGAAATAATCACACAACACACAATGATCAGAATAAGCAAATGCATATAATTAAGCATGATACAATATCAATATTGATGGAAGTAACAATGACTTGTCAAAAATTTGGATGAAATTCAATATGTAAATCAAAGCTTTGCCCTTGAAACCCTCTGTGTAATATCTCGGGGCCTGATTTTTACCAAATTAAGGCACCAGAGAAGAAGATCCTAATCTAAATGACTGATTCCCAAAAACACAATCAAAACCAATGTAAAAACAAAAAACAATGTCATAGATACCAACTGGTAAGGGAATAAGGACTGAATTTTATTCAAAAGAAATAGAACCCCCAAGATGTTTGAGAACCTGGTCTCTTCCTTCCTGAAAACCCACTAAAAACTGCCTAACCCCCCCTTGTTGTTACTCTATAATTTATTCTGCAATAACTGCTTAAGGCAGTTACATATGGTCCTAAATCACTACAGATTCAGTTACGATTAACCCTTTGTGCCTAACTAGGGTTTCGAAACATCAGAACAGAGACAGACCATTGAACAATGGATTTTCATCATTAACATACAACAGAGACATACCTTCGATGGAAGCGCAGACACGAACTCCACAAACGCGAACTCGACAATGTGGTTGTAGTCACAGAAGCACAACCCAGTTTGCGACAAACACAAACTCAGGCAGAAGGATAAACAACAATAACGCCCTGGGAGTACCCTTTCCGGGACTCTTTCCTTTCCTACTTTTCTTCGACCTGCGAAAGTGAGCAAATGTTAAAACGACGAACACCTAATGTTAAAATGAAAGGACATACCTCAATGGATAAGTGGCAAAGACGATCTCCACAATGTGGTTGCAGTCACGGAAGTACAGGCCAGTTTGACACAAAGATGATCTCCGGCAGAAGGAGAAAGAAGAAGAACAATAGGGTTCAAGCGCGGGGGTTGTGCAATTTCAGAAGTTTAATATATAATGATAACAACATCGATTTTATAAAAATAATCGATGTTAACATCAACTACGTAACATCGGTTTTAATAAAACCGATGTTAACATCGACTCGATAACATCGGTTTTTACAAAACCAATGTTAACAACGGCATACTAACATCGGTTTTTCCAAAATCGATGTTAACTACTCCATAGTAACATCGGTTATTTTAATAACCGATGTTACTATGGAGTAGTTAACATCGATTTTGGAAAAACTTATGTTAACTAAGTCTACTTATTTACAAAAATGCCATCGCGTTTTTGTTAACATCGGTTTTGTGAATAACCGATGTTAAAGGTCCGATGTTATATGTAAAAATTGTAGTAGTGCTTGTTTATATTTTTTTATACTTAAATTTTTGAGTAATTATATATATTCCTCAATTATTATTTACTAGTTTTAAATTTTCTCTACTTTTCCAATTTAGGTTTTTTTTTTTTGTTTCTTGCAATCATTTATGCACCAGTGTTTGTTTGATCCCCGTGCTCCAGGTTATGAACGTGAATGCAGCAGATTGCAATATTTTGAAGGCAGTTATTTTTTGCTCTTCGTTGTAATCGGGGAGGGATTTATTTTATTGTGGTACATGTTTTTGGTGTTATTGTTCCTTATAACCTTGAAGGGGAATTTTCGGTGCTGCTTTTTAAGAAGGTTGGGTTGTGGATTCTGTGCGCTAGGTAATTGTGGTTACATGTTAGGCTGCTCATTTGGATTCATACAGTTATGTTTTTCAGAAGCCGGAAGCCATATATACTGGAGAAATATGTAAATAGCAAAAAAAAATAATTAAGAATATATAATTAGTCAAAGATTTGTGAGTATAACAAAAGCATAAAAAACGAGTTTAACTCATAACACGGTTTTTTAATTTTATTGGGTTACCTATGATGGCATTTTGTAATCCTATTTTTACTTGGAGTAAGTTAGACCATCTCAAATATTTTATTTTTGTTTTGTTGAAAAAAATATTTTTTTTCTATCATAATTTTTTCCCATAAACTTAGCAATTATTATTTGTTGTGACCGAAATAGAAGTTATTGGATGATAAAAAAAATTATCATTTGAGTACTACTTTTACGTCATCCACGCACACATTTAAATCAAACTTTCTTTTTCATAATTCACATTTGACTTCTATTTTTTTGAAAATATAAAATTAGTCTTTAGTCTACGCATGACAAATATTTCATCCACATGCTCAATCTCATTATATTCTCACCGTCGGCCAAGAAGAATTCAACTTTGAAACAAAATCAGACTTTCTTTGGAAAAAGCGTATCAAAGGAATATTGGCAAGCGAAAAGAACATGAGGCAACAGCTGTTTCATTTTGAATTGGATTTATATTTCATCGACAAAAGATGCAAAGCATTGTACAAAAACAAAACTGTAACAAATCATGCAAGTAAAATGCTCTTTTGACAGGTTTATAAATTCTTTTAACTAAAATAAATTTATTAGGTATATGAGTTTATAAGAAATAAATTAATTTATAAGTTACTAAATTTTTCTTCTTCTTAATTTTATTTGAAATTTCATTAATTTTATCATTTTATTCAATTTAAAATCCTTTTATGGAAACTAGACACTAGATGGCATATATATTTTCTTTGTTATTATGCAACTTGAATTATACTTTTTTTATTAGGTTTTTTTATTGTCAAACTATTTATTTTAATGAATTATTACATTATTTATTTTTATTTATAGTTAAAATATTTTATTACTAATCCGAAGTTGATAAAAAAACAAAATTATACTGCTATATTATATAGCAATGGAAATCCAACAAAAAAAGATTAAATTTTATCAATTAATCATAGTTAGAACTTAGAAGATATTATTTGTATCATATCTTGTAGTTATACAAGTGGGAAATATACATGTTCAAGTTTTTCTTATACAAATAAAAAAATTAATATTCAAGAAAAATTATAAAGAAAAAATACTTTTTTATTTGTTGTTTGAAAATAGTATTATTAATAAAGTATTTAAATGTTAAAAAAATATTTTAAATAATATAATTTTAATAAAATTTATTTAATTTAATTTTACTTTTCCAAAAAAATGAGCAACTTAATTTTACCATTTTTTACAATAAAAAATTTAAAAAATGATTATCTTTTTTTAAGATGATAAATTATTAAAAATATTGAATGTATCTTTTTATGTAATTTGACATTTGTCAATTAATTTACAAATATTTTTAATTAAATCAATTAACATATAAGTTTTTAGTTAACTTTTTACTTTTCAACTCAGAGTATAACTTATAAGTTTTGAGCTAATTTTTAAATTAATTTTGACAAATATACCCAAAAATGCCATCCATCGTATACTTTAATTGAAGTGTTCGTATTTCACTTGCAATATGTTATCGCTACACAACAATTGTATGATCTACTTTGGCATTAATTAGGAAAAAAAATCTAAATACTAGGAATAGAAATAAGAATGCGCTACTTAAGACGTAAACTCTTAGTCATTTAAGAAACAATTTGGAAATTGGGCATTCTCAATTTTTTATGTCGCCTAAAATAATAGTGTTATTAGTCATTTTCAATAATGAATCTTACCAAATCATAGCGGTAGGTCACAAAGTCACATCCCAATGGAAGAAAACCTTCCTAAACTCAAACTCCAATGGCCCATCTTTGTTAATATATAATTGACATTAGCGCGTGTTGCATAATACCGCATTTAAATTGAAATGTGGATACACGCATCTAAATTGGTTGGGTAAGATATATAAATATCTACATTAATTAGTTAGGTAGGATATATAAATTATCGTAAATTTTTAGAAATTATCTTTGATTCTCAAAGATAAAAAAAAATAAAACACCCATAAACATGTTGGTTAAGGTTGATGAACTTAAACGTGATAGTTAAAACAAATATATATATAGAGAGATTTAAAATGAATGTAATTGTTAAACATACTTTGAAATTAAAATATCAAAAATATATTATTTGTATATTTAACAGATTTTTTTTATTAAACTTTATTTTAAACTTATTAATGAGATAATAAACATAAATTACTTTTAAATTTACTTTAACTTTTATAAATTAATAAACAAAATTAAAACCAAACTTACCATTGTTTATTTATTTATTTAATGGTGTTGTACATATTTATTTATTTATTATTTTTATTATTATCATTTATTTTATTTGTGTTTACTAAAATTATCGTTCTGTCGACAAATAAAGACCAATTCATTTAAAAATACAAAGGTTACATTTCATCAATCTTTTCATGCCAAAATGATGATATTCAAGTGATTCTTAGGTAAGTTTCATTTTTTATACATAAAATTATACTCTATTCTTTATCCTAAATATTTATCTAGTTAGTAAAGTCAGTCTTTAAATATATATAGTCAATTAAAATAGGTTTTCATTAGGAGTTAGGGACTATTTTGTTTTACTTTTGAAAGGATATAATTAATAGGGAAAAATATGAAAAATAATGAATTATACATTATAAATTTAAACACTATTTTAAGTTTTTGTTTTTTATATGGCGGAAAGATAAAAGCAACAAAGACAAATGCAACAAACTATCTAAACTCAACCAAACCCATAGCATCACTCAAACACACATCAGTGAGAGGAATAGGGCAGGATGTCCAAAGAAGCAAATGCTGGCAGATAGACACTCCATTCTTTGCAAGCCAATCAGCAATTTTATTGCCTTCTATAAGCGTGCTTGAATACAACCTCCCAATCAAAATGATTGAACCGTTGAATTTTGCTAATAACAGACTGGTAAGGATGAAATTTGAGATTATCATAAAAATGCATTCTTAGAGCGGGATGATTTATTTATGGAAGATCCACTCATTTCAAGTTTTGTTGAAAAGAAATATATAAATTTATGATGATCTTATGTGTAAGTCAATAGGATTTATCAGCTGAAACAAACACCACAAAGTATTTCTAGTGTTACGTGGTTGTTATCATTGTTCACTCATTCATTAGAACTTGTTTTATATTAAGTTTATCTTTCACAAAATATTTTAACTAATTTTTAAATTTTTTTACTAACTGAACAACTTATTTGATTATTTGATAAATATTTTTTTAATAATTTTTAGCATTTTTAAAATAGTACTTGAAGTAACATTTTATAAACACTAATTTTTATCTTTTGATTTTTTTATATATTTTTTTTCATTTTTATCATCAATATATTTATCCAATTTGTTAGCTATTTTTTAAAATAAACCATAATTTTACTAATTTTGTTATTTTGTATTTTTTGTTACTTCCACAGTTGATCTTTTAAATATTTATAATTTAATAAATTAATTTTTCAATTTCTAACTAATTTTACATAATATAACCTAACCTCAACACTTAAAAAAATGATATATTATCTAAGTGGGATCCATTTATTTCATTTTTTTATGAGGACTTGGTTATTAAAAAAATTTTATAAAATAATATTATCTTTCCTTTTATAAATAAATAGTTATTAAAATTAAAATGTGAAAAACAGATTTAGAAAGAATTGATTCATGATCATTCTTCCAAGTCACAATCCCTTTCTCCTCCAAGCTCATCACTGCTCCCTCCACCATTACATTGTCCACCTCGGTGGGCACACACAACAAACATAAAATAAAAATTACATAAATTGAAAATTGATAAGATAAGAAGACATGCCAAGAAACTGAGAACGGGTTGAGCAGATAGAAACCCACCCCTAAACCTAATGAGGGGGAAATTTGAATTATCATAAAGTTACGTTTTATTATTATTACTATTATTTTTAAATAACAGAAGCCGAACACTGTTACGAAGAACAAACCATGATCTAAGTGCCACGGAGCAGAAGCGGCACGGTGAATGTGTCCGTCACGGTGGTAGACAGTGAAAGTCGAAGGCCATAGTGAGACGATGAAAGTGGGAGGTAGTCATGGAGGCTAGGATTCAGAATTAGAAAATTAGGGATTGAAATAGGAAGATTAGGGATAAAGTTATCTTTTAATAAAACATTAAATTAAAAACCAAAATAAAATATAAAATTTGCTATAATATTCTTAGATTTGAATTTTAAAAAAAAATCAAATTTGATTGACTGATGTAATTAGAATTATACATAATAAATATTGGATTGACTTATTTTGAAGTCACCGATAACAACTTAATTGACGAGTTTGACTTAATTAATTGATGATTATCATGGTAAGTTGAGAGTAGGAAGAGTTTTATATCCCTAACATATGGATCAATGTAAAATAAATATGTATGCAAAAATTATTCACGTCATTAATGATATGCCTTTTTAATTTTTTTAAATTTTCATTTTCTAAGAATTTATAATTGTAATAAATCTCACAGGGTCGACTGGATAATATAAATAAAATAATGGAAAGTGAAATTTGGAAAGTTTTTTTTTTGGATAGATGAAAAACTTTATTTAATGCCTGCATTTTTTTTTGTCTATTTTTATCTTACACCATCATCATGTTCATTTCACTACTACAAACTCTTGATTCTACAACGCGCTTTCAAGGACGGTGATCTGAAAAACGTCGTTGTTTAATAGGCAGTAGTATTTTAGTATATATGTACTTTATTTCAATGGCGTTTTTGTTGAAAACAACATCGTCTTCCCATTACAACAATGGGTTTAATAGACACCATCGTTGATCTGGATTATCCAACGTGGGTTTTATAACCACTGTCTTTGTATGCTGGTAAATTTTATCTTTCCCTCGCGTACTCATAGTCTAGCCCGCACATTACCTGAGTACTTTTGCGCCCTTAAGCTTTGTTTCTCTAAGTTGGTTGTCATCGTGAAGCACACCAGCAGTGTCGTCGACCATTCTCCATCACTGTCGTGGGTCATTTTCCATCTCTAAGTTGGTCTCGTCGTGCAACAGACCATCAACCATCTAGCAATTCTTCCTTCCAGGTCAGCTTCCTTTCTCCCTTTCTTTCTTATACCTAGTCTCTGAGGTAAGAGGGCTTTGTGATGGCCCTATTTGAATTTGGTTGTATATGCACCCTGTTCTTTGCACAACCATATCGCTTGCTGCATTTCAAAGAAACTCGATTAGGGTTGGTAGTATGATGGAACTGTGTAAATGCAACGAGGCATACGTTAGACTTTTGTGATATGTATTGGTTGCTTTGTATGGTAGCTGTTAGAATATTAGGGTTATTAATCTTTTTATAACTGGTTTTGAACTTGTACTTGTTGTACTAATGGTTGACTTAATAGATATGGGTTTGAGGGGAGGAAAAGGGGAAGGGGGAAGGGATGGTATCAATAGCTGATAGCTTAGCAATAAAAAAAATTGCAACTCGTCTACGTGTTTCTAAAGCAAAGGGTATTTTGACTCAGGTGATCTTTTAAACTTTGTATTATGCGTATGACTTTAAAAGTAAAGCTATTGTTGATCAAAATGAGTCTATTCAATCTTTCAGTTTGTTCTTTCTCAGTTACCAATTTCTACATACTACTATTCAGTGTGTGAAGGGTTGCTAAATTTACGAAATTGTTAGTAGCTACAAAATATTTAATCTTTATTGGAGACTAAAAGTCTAGTTTCCCTTTTGATGAGATTCAACCAACAATCTATGCAAACATATATGACTCTTGGAGAACTTGTTAAAATACTAATTCCTTGGACTTAATTTTTTTTAACTTAGGCTTATACCTGTTTGATGAGGGTACTGACAACATCATACAGCTTTGATCCTCAGTATTGACAAAAGTTGGATCTTGTTCTGGCTTATTAGTCTTTGTGTATGGTGTGCATTGAAATAATGCAATTAAGACTTCATAAGGTTCAAAAATATTAGGTTTAATTAGTACTTATTAGGTTGAAAAGTAGGTGCATTGAAAGCTTATTGTATGTAATGTGTGTTAAAATAAGTTGTAGATGTTCCCTTTGAGTTTTGTTTACGTATAAAAACACATAACTTAAAAGTCGGTCGTTCACATGGTATAAAAGTCTCTTGATCCAGTGGTAAAGAGTTTCATCCTTGGTGCCCTCACATTAAGGTCTTTGATATAAGCAGTTACATGATGAATTTCCCAGTTTCAGGATTTTATATGAAGAGGTGGCAGCAAATTCCCTTTGTATAGGTACATTATTTGTAACATTATTTTTTAACTTGGGATTCTAACAAGCTGCTTAGTTGTCAAAATTAGATTGAACTGGGAATCTGACCAGGAACGACTATGTATACCTGTTTGGTCAACTCTCAACTGATCTTACAAAGAACATATCTTAGAACGACTACATTACTTTCTCTCATTGGCTAAGCTTTGTATTATAGATGCTAATTCCCTAACTAATGCTTACTTGAATGCCATTTTCAGAATATTCATGCTTTCTATCGGGTGCACTCATGCTTTGTATCATGGATGTCCTCTAGGCCATGGTTTTCAAAAGTTCATTCAGGTATTTGTCCAACTCTAATATTGCAATCCAATTAGTATTTATTATTAACATACAAGATGGTAATTATTATTTTAATCACCTAAGAATTTGGATAGGAAACAAAGTAAGTGTTGACTAGTAGTAGAACTGAGTGGGAATTAGACTAGTTATTTTTTCTTGAAGCTGTCTCATGTCATGAAGCTGTCTTTTTGGACAACAAACAACACACTTAGCTTTCACTTTGCCTTGAAGTTGTCTCATGTCATGCCTCATCAACCATGGACTTGTATTTTTCATTAGTAGCTTTTAAGACTAACTTTAATTCTACAAGCTGGGCATCATAGCTTCCACTTTGAGGTTGGATGTTTAGTAGATTTTCTTTGGCTTCTCTGGCTTCTGTAGATACTTCATGTAATGCAAAACCTATGATCTTCATTGCCTTTTTACATTTTTGTTCTTCATCCCTAGAATTCTCCAATTCACTGATAAGTTTGTTGTTTGTCTTCTAATAAGGCCTGCACACTAGAAGCAACAACAGGGACTAAAACAATCTTTGTTGTGCCATGTTTAGTTAACTTAAGATCAGAGGGCAGAAGAGTGAGGATAGGTTTGGCATGAACCATCTTAGCCTTTTCAAGTACATCACGAATGTATTTAGCCTGAGATAACAACAAAGAACCATTACTCAAATGTTATACTTCAATACCCAGAAAATAGTCCAAATTACGTTGTTGTTTAAGGGCAAAGACAACATGTAGTTTGGTAATTAATTTATAGGAAACATTAGTTCAACCCCATAACTTTGGAGGTGCAGCACTCCATATAATTTAGCAATAATGAAGTTACTATACAAGCTAACCACGCTACAAGGTATATGATGGAATTATATTCCGTTTAGTTTTTAAGCATAAAATAGTATATCATTTATATTTGTTAAAAAAATTTCTTTGGTTGTAGGTTGTAGGTTGAGGCAAAAAGTTACAAAGAAAATTCTTGTAGGTAGTAGGTTTGGCTCTCAAAGTTATTGATGAAGGTGTTGCCAAAGTTGTTGATGGTTTATATAAACTTTTTGTTGATTGTGACTGCACTATTTTGGATGTAAGCATTTGCAAGTTCTAGCCATCTGCACTTTATACATGCTTAACTTATGAATGTCTATAATGAAATTAATAATTTTTACATAACATGATAATATTGCATAACATTCCTTAGTCTTTGTTTTTTACTTTTAAATTGATCAATTTTTTATTTGTCTTACTGTCATAAAAATGTATCTTACAAGATTTAAATTGCAGCATATGGAGATTCTAAATCCATTATTCTAGAGGAGGAGAATGAGAAAAGGAAATTACAGAAGACAGGTCTGCTTCAACTGATAAATCATTTGAAAGTATTGAATCTTACCTTTTGGCTTCACTTCTGGTTTCATTTTTTATTTTAGCCAGAATTTTCAAAGTTTGAGATATTTGCTTAGTGGTGGAGATGTGATGGCTAGCCGGTATTTGATTTCAAACAGTTACAAGGATCAACCTGAAAATCAGTGTAAAAATAATTTTTCTCCAGGATTAGATGCCAGTGGTCTCTAGGAATCTCGTTTGGCTTCATCTTCAACATTGAAGAGAATGTCCCCTTATGACTCCTTTGTTATTGAGGCTTATCCCTGAAAATTAAGGGATGTTGAGAATATGGGTGAGTGTGAAAGGTTCAAAGCTGTAACCACAACCCCCTTGCTGCAAAAGGTAGATGTTGTTGCTTACCCACACAATATTATGGGTGAAAAATGCATGCATACTTCCTATACTAATGGTGCCAACCAATATTATGAAACAAGAAAGGAGAATCCTTGTACTGTTTCAACACACTTTCTTGAGAAAATTGAAGAACCTGATTATTCTTGTAGTGATCAGAGTTCAGTTGGCAATTGTAATGTGATAAGTAGTAACTCAAATAAATTATTCTTGTAGTTTTGAATAATTCTTTTTTCTTAATATTTCTATATTCGGGAAATTATGTTGCTATACTCATTATGAATATATCAAGTTATGATGCTCTATTTATTTGCCCTACTCTCTCTATCTCTCTATTTATTGATGTCCTAATTGTCCTTTTCAATGCTACAATTTCTTGGCTTTTACACTTGCAATGATATGTGGATATGAGATTTTTCTAATTGTTTCTTTAACTACCTTATGCTTGTGTATATTTAATTGCCATATATGATTAATAACTTCATGGATTTACTTGGATAGCTTTTGATTATACTACTTAGATCGATCAAAAATCTATTTTATGGCACTAGCTTTTCCACCATTTGATTATCATTGACAAATCAACTACATTTTCCAGGGCTAGTGTCGGAGGCTTGCATACCTTGCTTCCAATGGCTAAGTATGATGCTAGGTTTTCTTCTTTTCTCTCTGTAAATTAATTGGTGATGTCTACCAATAATTTCTTTCAGAGATAAGAAATTTTTTACCACTGTTTTCTCACTGTCATTCATGCCAGAACAGGAGCTTTCTTATAAGCTGTGGACGTAATCCTTTTATGGAAGATCTTCCTATAGTACAATACATATAATGGTTTAATTCATATATATGTTATCCTATCAATTGAAAAAATAAGTAATGCTAGGATGTTTCAGTATGTGTTATATCAGGGTAGTTAATCACACTGGATTTTTGTCACATGGCCTCCCCATGATGCATAAGCAGATGTGTGGTGCGTTAACATGGCAACAAATTGTAGCTGCAATAGTGCTTTGTGGCTGTTACTCTAGACTGGTAAAAATCTTGAATTGCCTCCATTTTTGCATCATTTACCTAGTTGTTTTAAGGTCTTTTACTCAATTTGTGTGATGTTCTCTCTAGTCACCAATTCCAGTCGATCACTGCCTGCTAGCTGCCCTGCCTTGTTCTTGTGTGTGTGATGTGTTGTGCAATTTCCATTTCACAATCTTCTGTTTTCACAGCTCCATGCCCTCCTTTGTTCTGCCTTAAGAAAGAACACCACTATTTTGCACTTTGCTGTCCTACAACAATTGACTTGTTAATTATGCCTTAAATATACAACAAATGTGCACTACAAATTAGTTATTTTGAATGTACATAATTTTTGTTATACTGATCATCCCATTATCTGCTCTGCCTTGTTATAATTTTTTTTTAACTGGTCACTTGGTGCCTCTAGTTATTCATCACTATGTTAGCTCAGATCTTTAGAATTTAAATTAGCTTATCAACATTGCTTCTTGGGTGGAAATTACTTCATAAGAGAATAATTTTGTGCTGAAACTTTTACTATATCTAAGAATTTATAAAGAAACATGGCAATAAGCATGCACCCATGTTACTCAATCAGCTCCGTTCCTCTTTTCTTGCCTAAGTTGTTTCTATGTGTGAAAGATTGCAGGTGTCTTGTCACAAGTTCAAAATGTCTAACATCTCTCCTTATCCAGTCTATTATCAAACATACTCACAAATGACCATTATTATCTTTATTTCAGTTCTTACATGGCACGATAGTGTACTTTTATTTATTTATTTATTTTATATCAAGAGAAGTCAACTTCCATTGATTGCTTTGTGGCATGGAGCATCATTTTTATCTTTGTTCTCATTGAGGCTAAATTTATGTTTTTCTATATCTTATTTATTGATTTCATCTCCAATTATTGTACTTTGTAGGGTTTACATGAATGTCTATTGATTGCTAATGTGATCCGTAGATGGCATTTTGTAAACCTTGCAACCTTATTATCATTGTGTAAACCTTGCAACCTTATTATCATTTTGGTAAGTTTAAATGTTGTCGTTTTGTTTTGTGGAAACAAAATGGAATTTTGTGGTTATTCTGCTTAGTCTATTTTGATTTGTTGCAGAGGTGTAACCCTGGGAAAACACCTTTATCCAGAGGAAACAACACTTCTTATGGTGTGGTGATCAGGGAAGATAAGAACCCAAGAAACTGCTCCTCTAATGCAATTGCATCAAGGTTCTTAATTAGCTGCATTTTACCATTTTACATTTCTTCGATAAGATTTGGCAGTGTTATTTGCTCTCATTTTTACTTGTTTAACAAATATTTCACGAGGCAATTTTCCCTGTTTGGGATTCTTTTAGAAAGAATTTCCCAAACTAGGGCTCTTCTGAAAGTATTTCCCAGGGGGTGTCCTTTTTCACGTAACTGGCCATGCATGGCGCCAGTTCTGATGGCGCCTTCAAGCTGGACGAGGCACGTGGCAACGGAAACGCCATTGTCAGCAACGTTTTCACTTTTGCTGAGCTGTCTATGGAAGCGCCAGCAGTAGTGGCGACTAGGCCCTAGGTCCTTTGGAAGCGCCAGCAGCAGTGGCGACTACTGTGCAGACCCTAGGTCCTTGTTGCAGTTGCAGAGGCTTGCAGGGAAGCGCCACTCATCACAGCGTTTTCACTTTTGATGCTTGGAAGCGCCATTGGTACCTGCGATTTGCATGGAAACGCCAATGGTGATGGCGTTTGAAGGTGTTTAAATACCTTCGTTTCTCAGAGGCTTCTACATTTGTTCTGAGCTTTCCTTTTTAATATCCTACTTTCGTTTTCGTAGCTTAAGCATTTTGAATATCTTGTGGTATGAAGCACTTTCGTTTAAACATTCTGGTTTCGTTGCGGCAGCTGTAGCATTTTAGTTGATTTGAAAATTTCTATGGGATGAAAAGCAATTTTTTTTTAAAAAAAAATTATATTAGCTTTTATATTTTTTCTTCAGCGCTTTCCCTTTGAATTTTGTTCTCGTTTTTGTAGCTTTGGTATTTTGGTGGCTTTAGAAATTTATGTTGTATGAAGCATTTTTTTTTAAAAAAAATTATATTAGGTTTTATGTTTAAAAGGCTTGTTAGTGTGTGTTTAAATTTAAAAAATAAACAGAAAAATTGTGTAACGATGTTTATTTGAAGAAAATATTTGGAATATGAAATTTGTATTATTTTTTTAATTAAATTAGGTTGGTGTTGATGGACGTATGAAGTTTGAATAAAAAAAAATTATAGATGATATTTATTTGAAGCAAGTATTTGAAGTAAGTATTTGTAGTATATTTTTAAATAAATTAGGTTGGTTTGTTGGTGAGTTAAAAATGTAGAAACGTTGAATTTGAAAGTGTTATTTGATGCTTTATTTTTCCTCGTACTACAAGTATTTTATTATATTTGTAGTAATTTTGTAATTACCTTTTTCCATTTTAAAGTTATTAATGGTTAAAATTAATTATTTATACTACTAACTTTGTTAATGAATTATTAAATTTTCTGTTAAAAATGACTATGTTGAAATTGTTCATTTTTTATAAGTTTGTCCCATAAAAGTAATTTGAAGTTAATTAAATATTTTTAAAAGAAAAATTGAATGTGAAGTTCCAATAAAGAGAACTTTTGTGATTAAATTTTATTAGTTTTGGTTAAAAAATTAAGTTTTATAAAATCGTTTGTGTTATTTAAGTGTGTTGATGTGAAATTTATTTAAAGTTAATAATTTTAATTACATCTTGATTAGTTTAACATTACTACATTGAAATTGTTAATTTTTTTAAAGTGTCTTAATGTGAAATTGATTTTAAGTTAATTTATTTTTAAAATTGTTTTATTTTGAAGTTTCAGTAATGATTTTTTGTGATACCCATTTTGTAATTTATTTGATGTGTTCAAATATTATTTTTGTAGGTACACGATGAATTCGGTTATAACAGTGTTGTATTTCAATGGAAGGGTATATGAAGACAATGATGGTGTAATATTTGAAGGCAGTAAAAAAGCGATTCAGATTAAACGTGGAATTAGTTTCAATGCTTTGAAGAAAAAAATTGGAGATAAGGTAAAGTTACAAAATAATGAAATTATTTCTGCTATTAGCTGTAGATTTTTAGTGTCAGGAAAATATATTGCCTTGCAAATTTGTGACGACGAAGACATTGAAACAATGTTGGAAAGTTTTAAACAACAAGACCAAATGTCAGTTCTAGAATTGTACATAGAAAAGGATGTGGCTGGTGGTTCAATGTTTCATTCTGCCAATTCGCTTACATCATGTGGAAATTATTTATCTAATGATGACACACAACCGGCAACAAATATGAGCAATTTACATATTGACGAAGACGATGATGATGATGATGATTATCTTGTGTCTAACTCATACGTTGAAGAGTCTTTAGACGAAGATGACAGTGTTGACGGTATATCTGATACAGACGATGAAGTCACAAACATTCCTCAACCAGTAAGAATTGTTCACCCAGCAGAAGGTATAATTTGTTGTATGAAAAAATTAGACAATACATTTATTATTTGATGACAATTGTATTTAATGCTAAATAAGTATTATTTGATTTTTTATTTTATTTTGAACTGTTAGGTGCACAACGAATTGAAAATCCATTTTGGAATGATGCCTCACATTATAACAATATCAACTGGAGTTATCCTGATGAGGAGGACATTTGCGGTTTGGAGATGCCGTCGACCTTTAATGTTGGCCAAGAATTATATGTTGGCATGGAATTTGATAGTAAAGATGCGGTCAAAAATGCAGTGAAACAATATGTTATGAAGGTGCATCAAAGCTTCAAAGTTGTTGAAAGCAAAACGAACAAGTATGTGGTTTGTTGTGTGAATAAAAATGCAGAGTGTCCTTGCCCTTTTTATATGAGGGCAATTATATCTAAAAAAACAGATACGTGGAAAGTCACACAATGGGGTGGACCACACACATGTCTGAATATGACCATGACACAAGATCACGAGAAACTTGATTCAGATTTAATTGCCACTTGTGTAGTAGGTACGTATTTTATGTTCATATTATGTTCATTTTTTGTTAATTATCATTTAAATTTTGTTATGTTATTCACAGGCATGATCAGAGAAGATCCATCAATAAAAATTTCTTTGATTCAAGAGAGGATTAACAGTGAATTTGCGTACAAGGTGTCGTACAAAAAAGCTTGGTTGGCGAAACAGAAAGCCATTGCAATTGAATATGGCGATTGGGATGAGTCATATGCGAAACTTTCGTCGTGGTTAACACACATGCAAAATCATTCTCCTGGATCATATTTTCAAGTACTACATGACGATTTTATCATTGGGAATACGGTTAGTCGCGAACACCGTCAGTTTCATAGAGTTTTTTGGACTTTTGGGCAATGTAAAGAAGCTTTCAAGTACTGTAAGCCAATCATACAAGTTGACGGTACACATTTGTACGGCAAATATCGTGGGACCCTCTTAATGGCGACATCACAAGATGGAAATGGTGGCGTCCTTCCTCTAGCATTCGCGGTGGTTGAAGGTGAGACGTTGACAGCGTGGTCATGGTTTTTGGCACACTTGCGTGAACACGTCACTGATAAAAATGGTATTTGTCTCATTTCTGATCGACACGCGAGTATAAAGTCCGCTGTGGCTAATGAAGCACTTGGTTGGCAACCTCCCCACGGTTATCATGTCTATTGCGTGCGACACATAGCAAGCAACTTCAATCGAAAATTCAATAACGCCAAACAAAAAGAAATGTTGAAGAAGTTGGGTAAGATTTCATATTTAATGGTCACGTTTATTTAACTTCCATATATACTTAAAATTGTTATTGATAACTAATTTTATGCAGCCTACACTCCTTGCAAGCACATTTTTGATCAAAATTTAGAAAAATTTCGTGAACTAAGTCCAGCCATAGCAACATGGATTGATCGCATTTCAAAGGAAAAATGGACGATGGCTTATGATAAAGAAGGACGTCGATATGGCCACATGACAACCAACCTCTCAGAATGTATCAATAAGGTTTTGAAGGATTGTCGCAACATTCCCATAACAGCCTTGGTCAAATCAACGTACAGTAGGTGTCGAAAGTACTTTGTTGAGCGTGGCCGCCAAGCCCAGAGACAGTTAAATGAAGGCCAAGTATATTGTTCAAAGCTTGTTAAAGAACTTAGAAAAAATCAAGAACAAGCTTGTTCGCACATCGTTCGCGTGTATGACATCCACTCCACAAGGTTTGAAGTAGAGGAGACCTTCAATCCTATTACGCAGCGTGGCGGACAAAAGTGGGCAGTTAACTTGAACGGTCATTATTGTCAATGCGGAAGGTATTCTGCGCTTCACTATCCATGTTCACATATTATTGCAGCTTGTG
The DNA here is from genome assembly GCF_000004515.6 of Glycine max. Taxonomy (NCBI): domain Eukaryota; kingdom Viridiplantae; phylum Streptophyta; class Magnoliopsida; order Fabales; family Fabaceae; genus Glycine; species Glycine max. The sequence continues at coordinate 44,261,958 of NC_038250.2, forward strand.
GTTACGTGAGCCTGAACTACTACCAATATATAGATGTTGTTTATACAAATGAGCACATCTTAAAAGCTTACTCCGCACAATGGTGGCCTCTTGGGAATGAAGCGGCTATTCCTCCTTCTAATGATGCATGGACACTTATCCCTGACCCAACCACAATTCGTGCGAAAGGTCGGCCAAAATCAACAAGGATAAGGAATGAGATGGATTGGGTCGAACCGTCTGAGCACCGAATAAAATGCAGTAGATGTGGAGCCGAAGGGCATAACAGGCGTCGTTGTCCAATGCAATCTGAGCGTGGGAGTTGTTCAAATCATTGATTTATGTATGTTAGCCGAGTGACTTGTATTTGTTTAAGTTCTCTTCAATGTATTGAATTTATGGGGTTGAATACATTTGTTAGTTAAAAACATTACTTATTTTGGTTTGTGTGCATTAGCTATTTGTGGGTTTCAATGAATTCGTTACTTAAAAACACATCCATACACCCTAACACTAAACCCTAATCCTCAAACCTAACCCTAAGCCCAAGACACTAAGCTCCAACCCCAACCCACCTAAACCCTAAGCCCAACACACTAAACCCCAAACACCTAAGCTATAACCCTATCCCAACCCCAAAGAGTAAAACCCCTAACCTCTAACACTAACCCAAACACATAAACCCTAACCCGAAGCACTAGGAAACAACCCTAATCCATGTAATCCATAAAACCTAACCCTAATCCAAACCCTATACCCTAATCCAACCCTATCCCTTAACTCCCTAATCTCTAACCCTAACCCAAACACCTAAACACTAACCCCAAGCACTAGGAAACAACCCTAATTCATAAATCCTAATCCTAATCCAAACCATATCCCCTAATCCAACCCTATCCCTAAATCCCTGAGCTCTAACCCTAATCCCTAACCCCTAATCCAAACACCTAAACCCTAACCCCAAGCACTAGGAAACAACCCTAATCCATATAATACATGAAACCTAACCCTAATCCAAACCCTATCCCTTAAATCCCTAAGCTATAACCCTAATCCATATAATCCATAAAACCTACCCTTCAACCCTAACCCTACCCCTAAATCATAACCCCTGTCCCCCCACTAATCCACACCCATAAGCTCTAACCCTAAACCCAAACTCACAAACCCTAATCCATATAATCCCCTAACCTACCCCTCACCCTTAAACCTACCCCTCAACCCTAACCCTAAATAATCATTGACTTTTTTATTACACCATTTGCCTTTCTTCCTTTTTTTTTATAATATACCAATGGTTATAGCCTCCGATTTCTCTTATTTTCCCTGTTGTTATCTCTACCATTTCACATTTTTTTCTTTTATTGCTAGTTTGATTCTCTTTTTGGCCTTTGAATTTGCATCTTTCTTCCAGGTAATGACTTGATTCTAGTTTCATTTGTATTTTTAGCATGGCACGAGGTGGGACTTTTGATGGTTAGGTAGGTCTTATAGTCATTCCATTTTTTCCTTCATCCTTTTGGTCTTCTTGTGAAGTAGACTCTTTAGTATTTAAAAAGCAATAACGACTTACTTCGACTGACGAGGGATGTTCGTGCACTCCACTTGTGATGTCGCGTCTAAGA